>NW_024067666.1:2565000-3765000 GCF_009389715.1 Phoenix dactylifera | reverse complement strand
CCCCCCCCCCCCCATTTTGAAATAAAATATTTTTTTTTGATTGTTTGCAAGGGATCTCCAGCTATATACATTGAAATCTACAATTAATGATATCACCCGGAGCTAAATACATTAAAGCCAAGGAGAAACTAACAAATAAAATGCTTTGATTAAATGAATTACACTGTACGGGAATTGGTGTGAGCGCTCCTTGACAGCAGAGATTTATACATAATGGGCTATAGTAGAAAGAGTAACATTATCCAAATCTCTCAAGCTTCGGTAAATGTAAAATTTGGAAACAACCACTAAAATGATAATTAAAAAGGCACCAGCACAAACAATTTTTTTAAATATAACTTGCTATAATTATAGACAAATTTAAAATTAAATTTTATTGCATGATTATTTTTTAAAAAATTAAAATTTATATGAGTACTCTCTTAAAATTTATATTTATTTCAGTGCCCTCATAAAATATTTTTTCTGCACACAAATACCTCTAATATAATGGTTCTTCTAATATTGTTAATAAAAACTATTTTGTAATTAAAACTAAAATAAAAATTTGAAATTATTTTTTGTTCTCTATTGTGATCGCCTTATAAGTGTTTCTTTTTGCACATTTATCTATTAAGGATATTTTAGCCATTTTACTCTGAAATTTTTAATTTTTTAATGGCGTTAAATGGTGTAGGTATATATATGCAAAAATAAGGATAAAAAAAGTAGAATGATAAAATTAGTATTTTATGAGAATATATGTGTGTGTGTGTGTGTGTGTGTGTGAGAGAGAGAGAGAGAGAGAGAGAGAGAGAATATTAATTTAGAAGTGTATTCACTTTCAAGTTTTAGGTTTAAACTTAACCCAATATAAGAATGCAACAACGTGAAACAAGCTTATAGAAAAGTAGGCTCCACCAGTCCACCCACTTACCAATGGGCAATAGTATATACAAAAAATTCAGAAAAGTCCCTCTTCTTCACAATTATTTGACTTTAGGGTTCGGTGGATGCTATCAATTGGCAATAGTATATACAAAATATTCAGACAAGTCCCTCTACTTCGCTATTAATTGACTTTAGTGTTCGGTGGATTCTGCCAGAGGTGTCGGTGCAGGTTCACCCACCGGTCCCAAGTGTACAAGATTAGGGGTCTCGGGTCCAGGCTCCAGCCGCCAAGATTCACCGAAAAGCCCCCAACTTCGTATTTTTACCAAAAAAGGTCCCCAAATTCCAATAAAGTCAGCGAAACGGGGGACGAACCCGGGCGGCTCTCTCTCTCTCTCTCGCGCGCGCGCTGCCTACTTCGTTTCTGCGCTTCCGCTGCTTAGATTTTTCTCTCTTGCGGAGGGGCTTCGCAGTGGTTTTAAAACCACTCTTCTAGGGCTCTAGTCTCTCTGTCTCTCCCTCTTTCGCGAGTTTGGCGACGCCCAGGGCGACGTTATGCCTGTTTCTTTTCCGCAATACTTTAATTGGTTTGAAAGCTATAGCTGAGCGTACGTTTGAGCAAGGATTGCGGTGCTGCGGTCAACGAAAGCAGCGTCTTTTTTGGTGGATTTTGATCGCTTTTTTGGTTCTTCTCTTTGTTTTCTGTTTGCTGGTTTTGTTGCCGTGCCTGCGTGGGAATTGGGCTCTTTGGATTGGTTGTTTTTATTTTTATATATATTTTCAAGTCTTATTGTGGTTAAATTGGGGCTTTGAATCGTAGTCATTTTTGAATCTCGTCGCTTGGCATTGATTGGCGGTGGAGATCGGCTTTAGTTCTCGTTATTTTGGTGCAAAATTTGATTTTTTTTTTCTTTTTTGGAGTAGCTGGCTGTACATTTTTTTTCCCTTGTTTTTATATGTCATATGATATATCGTTTGATTAGGTGCATTCTATCTGGAGAGTCTTTAATTAGGGACTAGCACGGTAAAAGAGGGAGCTTTCTAGGGTTTCGTCCAATTTGCTGTTGGTAGTTGGTGCTTGGTGTCCCGACTGAAGGGAACAAGAAAATTTTAGTGCTTGCTTAAATTTTCCTTTTGCCGGACCTTTGTTTTGGATTGTGTTGGGTCGCTTTGGCAGTATGGATTTACGGAGTAAAGAGAAAGATGGAGTTGTGGAAACTGCTGCTGAAGTGAAGGAGAAGGGATTTAGATCGAAATTTAAGGGGTTTGGGAGCTTTAGCAGTAAAGATATGTTCTTTAGGGCCGACAAGATTGATCTAAAGAGCTTGGATATTCAGCTGGAGAATCATCTGACTAAGGCATGGAGCAAGGACAAGGATGGTGCTCAGAGATCCAAAGAAGACTGGGAGATTGACCTCTCCCAGTTGGAAATACGTTATGTTGTAGCACAAGGCACTTATGGTACTGTGTATCGAGGCAATTATGATTGCCGGGATGTTGCAGGTACTTTCTCCTTTCTTTTGTGGCGTTAAAATTTGGGAAGGTTTGGTGTTCTGTTGGTGTTGGTGGTGCATTTGGTGTTAACTTTGATTTCACTATGGACAACTCTTTTGCACTCAGAAAAACTGCGTGGTTCTTTTTTCTTATGGGTTCATATTAATCCCCTAATCGATGAAGATGTTTCCGTAGAGAATCAATCGATATTGTTCTCTTTTAAACTGTATGTTTATATTGAATTGTTGGTTAATTATGTTTGTTAAACCGAGAAATAAATTGATATTTCTATATTTAAGCTGTATGTTTGTGTGGAGTTGGTGTGTTAATTACTAATTTATACCAAACTGGGTCATAGTTGATTACGTTGTAGTATAATTCTCCTAGAATCACCAGCTTCTAGCAATTCTTTATTCCTATATCTACTTTTATTTCCCCATTTACTCTTCTTGCTAGCATGTAATGACTGTTGGTAACTTTTTTGTGAGCTATCCTTATAGACTTCATTGCATCGGAAGTGTCCTTGTAGGATAGAACCATCATATCCTTAAGCCATTTCACCTTATTCTTTCATTTCTTGTTTCTATCCAGCATCAATTAGAGTTTTTTTATTCTCTGGGATACCTTATTTCATGCGTTTCATGGTCATGACAGGCATCCGTCCATTCAACATGTATATACTAATCCCCAACCATCCCTATCCTTATTCGTGGGCTTTATATGACTTGGTCATTGTTCAACAAGCAAAGTGAACCAAGCTTATGACTCACACAACTATTGATTCTGTTTTTTTTTCTTTTCTTTTTTCTTTTTTTATGGGAGGTGGGGGGTTATGGGGAGGTAAAGTCATGAACATGAAGACTATTACTATCATTTCGATGTCTCTCACAGTGTCACCTTTTAAACATCTTATTTGTCATGCTTTTTCATTTTCGCATATCCAATATTGCCTACTGAAAGCTTATCAATATGCCAAACATAATCACATTGATTTGGACCATTCTTTTTTTAAATCTTAAGATTTTTGTTTAAGGAAAGGATATGATGCTGTTGTTGAGGGAAATGAATAGGAGGTATGCTTTGCATACTGACAATGAACAATAATATTTGTGAAATGTTATTTAAAAGTCTCTCACAGTTTTTGTCTAGACATGACCTTTTCCTGCTATAACAGGCATGCTAAATTTTTTTGATCCTGCTGTCTTTTACGTTTTCTGGAGACCTTGAAATGGTTACGATCCTACTGTCTATTTCTTCAGTGATTTAGAGCATAAAAATATTTCATACAGATCTTGTTAAACAGATAATAGTATTTGTCAACAAAACAATTAGGTGGTTCTAACTGGTAAGTTGCTCGCAAAGATCTTAAAAGAAAGACATCTGATCTAGAACTTTATTTAAGTTTATGTTATTTCTACAAGAAGGATTTGGGAGATCTTTTGCTTCTTGTACTAGCTTCTAGCTTTGTTCTGCAGTGATGTCTATGTATGTAAGCATGTATGTCCCACCTAGAATATTGACTGTCATCGACGATTCTCTTTAGCAAAATGCCTGTGTCTTATCATCCATAAAAATATTTCTTTTACTAGGAAACACATTTTCCATATCTGGCAATAATGTTAATTACAGATACTATGAGGCTTTATTTGGCAACCTTTACCTAAAGAAGAATTTTCAATATTCTGTTGTTATTTCTTCATGCAGGGAACTTCGTGCACTTGAACTTTCCAATCGACTGATCTTTTTTTTCCATTTCTGCTGAAATTCAGACATTATTAGGCTCAGCAGATCTTTATTCTAACAACCCTAGATTCCTTCAACATGGAGATAGGGCTGCAAGCGAATTACCTGAATCTGATCCAATATTAGATGATGAATTTTGAAGTGTTTAGAATTTGACTTGGTTTGTGTTATATGAGACCAGATTCAAAACAGATGTGACCCATCTCAAGATAATGCATGCATGATTTTCCCAGTTTACATCAAAACTTAAGTTACTGTATGCAAATATGGCTATTGATGAAAAATCAGTATGTTTCTTTGTGTTGTTATCATAATCCTAATGTGTTTGTTCTAATAAATCTCAGGTATATGATCATCTGTTTTATAAAACTAAGATGTGGTTGTTAATAAATCTAACTTGTTCAATGCATTCTTCATATTGCTTCCATTTTGTTACGTGTTATTTTATTGCATATCAGTTGACAGGCCTGATCTAGACCCATTTTTTAAGGAATTTGATATTTTAAGGTCGAGCCTTATCTCTAACCTGCTTGCAGTCCTCACGGACATTTGTGCAATAAAAACCTCTAAAAATGTTGAAGAAAAGTAAAAAGTTTACTAGAAACTGGTCTATGTGAAACAAGATAATATCTTCAAACAGTTCATACTTGTTTCAGCACTGCTACAAATGATTATTTACTGATAAAACAGTCTTGTTATATTATTTTAAATGTAACATTACAAAATAATCAATTTTCATATTATAGTGAAGTTGTTGGACTGGGGAGAAGATGGTGTTGCCACAAATGCTGAAACTGCAGCTCTTAGGGCATCATTTCGACAGGAAGTTGCTGTTTGGCATAAGCTTGAGCATCCAAATGTTACAAAGGTAAACATCTGGACAGGGTATGTTTTAAGTAGTAGTCATTATGTGTGATGTATGTCCTTACCAATATCGTGGTCTTGAATTCCAAAACTACTGAACTGTAGATTTAATTGTTTATTAAATCTTTTCCGGCTTTAAATTGCATTATATATGAACTGTAAGCATGTAACCTCAGGGTGTTTCATTGTCTATTTGGATCAATACTCGTATAGGAGCTTCATGCTGTTTTCTGCTCTTTATGTGGGAACTAATGGACATTCCATTCCTATCCTTGCAAATCTCATTTAGTTTATAGGAGCATCAATGGGAACAGCAGACCTTAAGATTCCACCAAAAAATTCCACGAACAGTGTTCAGACTACCATTCCAGCTCGAGCATGTTGTGTAGTTGTGGAGTATCTTCCTGGGGGAACGCTGAAGCAATATCTAATTAAAAATAGGCGAAAAAAACTCGCCTATAAGATTGTGATTCAGCTTGCGTTGGATCTATCAAGAGGGTAAATGGCACTGATAATGATTTTTTTTTTTTTTGTAATAAAAATGTTGAATACTCAAAACGTGCATTTTAAAGCAGCATTTGTTATTTTTCAGACTGAGCTATCTACACTCGAGAAAGATCGTGCATCGTGATGTCAAAACTGAAAATATGTTATTGGATGCCCATCGAAATCTTAAAATCGCTGATTTTGGTGTTGCTCGTGTTGAGGCTCAGAATCCCAGGGATATGACCGGTGAAACGGGAACCCTAGGGTACATGGCTCCAGAGGTGTGTATTGCCGATATCTTACTATTCTTGTAGCATGAAATTTGTGAACTATAATAATTATTTGGTTTTTACCAGGCTAGCTGAATATTTGATAAATTGTTATGCAGTATCTGAATAAATATATATAATGTTAACAAGAATCATTTTAGGACAGATAACAAGACCATTTTGCAGGAGTACAAAAATCAGTTTTTGTTTGTGATATTCAAGGAATTCTTACAAAATTTCATGTCCAGGTCCTTGATGGGAAGCCTTACAACAGAAAATGTGACGTCTACAGCTTTGGCATATGTTTATGGGAAATCTACTGCTGTGACATGCCTTACCCTAACCTCAGCTTTGCTGAAGTCTCCTCTGCTGTTGTTTGGCAGGTTTATTCCTTGTTCTTTCTAGCGGACATACGCCAAATCGAAGCTGTCATTTTCACTTGTTTTCTAAACAATATCTTAATAAATTGGCATATTAAGGACTAGTATGAACTTGTTCATTAATTTACTTTTGAAGCACAACTTAGTTTAGACGAAGCATTAAACATTGTAATTTTCTCTGATTATATGCCAGAATTTACGACCAGAGATTCCTCGATGTTGCCCAAGTGCTTTGGCAAATATTATGCGAAAATGCTGCGATGCTAATCCAGATAAGCGACCTGACATGGATGAAGTTGTGAGGCTTTTGGAGGCAGTGGACACAAGCAAAGGAGGTGGAATGATACCCGAAGACCAGGCTCGTGGATGCTTCTGCTTCATTCGATCTCGTGGCCCATGATGTCCTTTTTCTTTTGTCAACTGCCTTCTTTGTTCGTGTAGGATCTGAGGAGCTTCAGATGTGATGCCTTCAAGTTGCTGGCATAAAGTTCATGATCTGAAAAGCTTCCTTTTGAGTCAGGTGGCAGAAAATTGTTTATTGCAACGATTGTCGCTGCAGCCGTCCATGGATTTTGAAGTTATTTGTAACTTTAATAAGGTTAACACTGTTATTTATAATAAACATGGTTTTGTTTTCATTGTAGTTTGTAAAGTTCATCATGTCCTTGACAAGCAATTGGCATGTCATAGTGGTATGATTTAAACCCTACTTGTAATGCCATTCATCATCAGTATACATACGATACCAAAATTATAGGGAGCTTGTGTGATCCTAGAGTAATGCAGCTTTTATGTCAAAGGAACCTAGGAGGAAAGTGTACAAGTCCTACTGTTGCCTGATAGTTTTCAGCAACTCAAATTATGGTTACGAGAATCCTTTTTTCATTTTTCCTCTCTCTTTTTTTATAAAAATTAGCTGGAAGATTTTGATACCTATTGGATCAGTGATGAAATTAGTGCAATTACTGTGTAAACATTTATCAAACAGGTTACAGTTTTTAGGTCTAGAAAATTCTTTCATGAAACTTTTCATTTAAGATCAGAATTATAGGTGCAACAAAATGGCTAATCACCTGTGTAAGTTTTTTTCTTAAAAAAAATAAATTTCGATAAAAGTAAAGCTGATTACATGGTGCAAAGAGATCAAATGATATTTCTGTTGCTCAACGCTCTATTCAGGAAATGATGACTATTATCTAAGTACCCACTGTGTATGTAAAATGCAACTTTTATAAAAAAAAACTGGAAGGTTTCAGAAACTGTTATAATTATCGATATAGAAGAATAAATGAAAAATTGATGTCTGACCCTGGATTGACTGCCATTTTATATTTAGTTACTGCTGACATCTGAAGCCGGCAGCTAAACAAAAACAGGCCTAACTTGTATATTTTTATGTGTGGAAGGGACTAATATATATGATGCTACTAATGCCAGAGCTAAATATAAAATGATAGTCAAACAATGGCTTGAAACCCCTGTAGAAATGCAACATTTGCACTCTATAGATAATCCATCATAATATTTTAACTTTGATGTAAGCGGGCAAATTCAGAAACCATCATACAGATATCTATTCAAAGGTGAAGTTTGATTTATGGTGTAATACTACTTCAGCCTAACATAAGAGGAATTGTTCCATTAACACAATCCATCATTTCTTCCACTTACCATCTAACGAATCATAGAGGAGAAAAACAAAAAAAAAAAAGTCTTGTACAGCCAAGATGGCATGAGGCATTAATTCTGCTCCACTTGGTTCTTGGTCTCTCTCCCAGGTGACGAGGATAAGAGGGAGGTGATGTGTCAATTATGTGGCAAGCATTCTCCGCGCGCAGTGCCATGTTTCTTGTCACAACATCAGTGCATCTAATTTTCCAACAATTTAAGCTCATAGGCTTCTATGGGGACCGTCCTTCTAAGCCATCTCCACTGCCCCAAGGCACCGAAGCTCCAGAGAGAGTTCAGCTTGTCTGTTATAGCACAATGTCAGATAAATTTACATGTTCAGTATTCTTTTTTCTTGCAGGAGTTCAAAAAGTTTCTTGTTTGCTCTTTATTTCCAAGTAACGTAATATGATCACTGTAATAAGGACTCGTGCATGCATATGTTTAGTCTCACACCGTTTGTTTGCTGGATAGATTTTGGGTACTTATATAGAATCAAAGAATCCCAATAATTCCTTCCGGCTAGCCATTTTGGGTGAGGTCTTGAGTTGTTACAAATGGTATCAGAGCGGACCCGATCCATAACCTATGCGGACTAGAGGACACTGCAACACGGATCCATTCGGATTGTCCATGGACCGATCGTAGTGCTTATGATTAGATTTGAATGGATTTGAACTTTTAACCGGACGAGGATGTTAGGACATGTATTTAGTCCCACACCGGTTATTTGCTGGGTAGATCTTGGGTACTTATATAAGATTAAGAAATCTAAATAATACCTTCCAGCTAGTCATTTTGAATGAGGTCCTAGGTCGTTACAATAAAAACTATTCCATGTGCCATGGCCTATATATTTAGCTTCTGTCCTATTTTGATGAAAATTATTCTGACGTACAAGAAGTGCTAGATCTTCTCACACTTGATGTGATTTAGATTGTACTCTTCTCCCATTGACATGTTAATGTGGACCTACACTGTTTTAAGGAAAACACACCTAATAGAACCCAAAGGTGACAGGGATCTACAGGTGTATAGATAAAGCATGCTACATATATTTCAATTGCTGTCCTATAAGATGGACCAATATGTTACTTCACAATGTTAATCTTTCGAAAATTTGGAGGAAGCAACCATTCTGTTCTTATAATTAATGGCACAACATACGTATATATACTGTTTGGATGCAAGCATTCTTTAGTCTCTCACTAACATGGTTTTTTATCCTTAGTTTTGATCTCAGAAACTACTGTTCCTAAAAGATGGAAGGATCATAAGTCGTATCATCAAGTCAAATTGCAAATCAAGTTCAAAAATATTAACTTCAGCTGATATGACTTCCAGGTCCCTGTCTGGGTTCATTAAACATTGCTATTTTTTTCCATCTAACAAGATGTTTCCACTGTTTTTTCCATGCACATCATGTGAGATTTATAACACATGGCATGCAAAAAATATGCTCCCAAGGACTTCCTTTCTACTTCTTAGAGATCTGAATTATGCTAAACTAAGCTAATAGCGTTCAAATCATATCTAGTTTAGAATTGGTCGGTCTCTCACCACCAGCTGCTCATATAATGTGGGATATATGGTGCTTGGACACTAGATATTTTTTTTTTTCATTTATCTATTCTCAAAGTAGTGGGGATTCTGACTCGTAACAAAAAGTTATATATGATTTTTATTATCATTTCACTAAAATGTTCCTCCTATGTTCCACCAAACCTCAATTTTTAACACTTCCGAGTCCATTGCCAATTTGACATTTCCCATCATCAAGTTCTAGTCCCTCTCTCTAATTTTGAGTTGACACTTAGATGGTTTTTGGTATGGAGTTATGACCCCAAGATTAATGTCGATGTGGGTGGAGGTGACAAGATCACTGTAATTGGTTGTAGCCTAGTGATTCTATGAGGCGGTGATTCGAAATCACTCCTCTCTCACCATCTAACCTAGTGATGTTAAATCTGTTCTTGAAGATTGGTTTCCAAGATTACTCCAGGGCCAGTGATGCCGGGTTGAAATTTGAGGATAAAATTGCTCCTCAATCTAGCAAAAAAATTATTTCAAAAATTGCTGGTCTCCAGGCAAAAAAAATGTTCTTCTAGAAGGATGACAATCCTATTAAAAAAAAATCTTGTAGTTAGGAAAGTCCGACAATCACCCGGAGTTACTTCGATAGATTTTGATTAATTTTTGATTTTGTTGAATTAGTTTAGAATGGCAGGTTAGATAATTTAAATTATATTCATATGCATTTTTTTATGATTTATTTGAGAATTCTGTTTAATAGTTATGAAATATATGGAATTTATCATGAGTAGTTTTGGTATTACAAGGTTAATGATCTAGGATTCCCATGGCCTATCAAACAACTTAAGTAACACCATCCGATAGCTTTCTTGGGTGATGTCCTAGGTTGCTATAGTTGTAGTGCTATCCCAGGCTGGTTTTCTTGCCGAGTTTGGTTCTCGATGACACATAAAGTGAGAATCACATTGGTGATAAAAAAAAACTAAGTAAGAAAAAAAAAATTAAATTTTTTGTTGCTTTACTCTTTATTTTTACTATTAATTTTAACGCGACAACATAAGTGTTTACTATATTTAAATTCCAGGCTTACCTAATAATTTTACCAGCTACTTTCTTTCCAGGATATTTTCAGTTATTTCATTTTTCATTCATAAAGTTACTATGGAGATTGATCAAGAACAGGAAGCTGTTTCTGGGATGTAGATCCATCATGAGAGAATTAACTCCCAAAGAAATACAGGCATCCTAACTGGACTCGGAATTGATTCTTACGTACTTGAATCTTCTGAGATTCTTTGGAAGGAATACTTCAGCATCAAACAAATATCTTACTACATGGAGTCAGGTTCACTCAGTTCTCACCAAAAAACAGGGACTTGCCTGTGTCTTAAATAATGGAATGGTGCAAAGCTTCCTGCTGTCCACTAAAGCATATATATGCCCACTCTTGTCTGTTCCCGGCCATTCAGGACTTGTTTTGGATATCATGGTTTGTTCTTCAGCAAAGAAATCTCATTGAATCACTGTTTCTCTCAACTATTTCATTCAAAAATTCATGCCAAACGCCTATAGATTTCCATTCCTAAGTTCGCCCATAAATCGAGGGCCCTTATTTTATGTGACATGTCCACCCATTTGACAAGTCTTGATTCTTTGAAGTCATGATTCAATAAATATAAGAGAACAGCCTTCATATGAGCAACAATGTGAAGTCAACAGCATAAAAAAGGTCAATTTTATATAGGTCCCTTGACTCAGACCCCCAAAAGAACTCACTGACCTTGGCAGTAACTAAACTTCACTGCAACCCAAAAAGCTGGCTGTATCTCAGTTGATGGATGCTGGCCTGTGTATAGTTAAACGAGGCCAATGCCTGTAATATTACCACCAGAATAATGCTGGGATGACTGTCTACCGATCCGGCTGTGATGCAAAAATTCTTGGGGTGCCTCTCAGAGATTTGTGAACTGTTCTGATCCAATTGTGTGCGTTCTTGGAGTTTTGTGAACTGTCCCAACTACCTACAGTTCTCATGCTTTTTAAAATAAGTTTCTTATCCATTCCATCTTGCGGTGTTTTTATTTCAGAAAACATGTTCCTCGAGAAAACCAACAGCTTGCTATAAGGAGGCGTGATGCTGGGCATGAGGGAAGTGCATCTAATAAGAACAGATGGCTATCGATTATATGCTATATATGATTAACCTTGGTCTAATACAACAAAGATTAAAACATGAGAAATATGGTTTCATCATGCTCACAGTTTTCGTAATTTGATATAGATTGATTCATGTACCAGGAGCTCATCTGAGAGGGTGGGGAAACACCACTCACAAATTTGGCCCTCTCTTCTTCTTTGTGGGCAGAGTGTGGCATGCAACGACATCATCTTCGACACCTTATTTTGGAGGTGAAAAGGAGGTGGTGGTTGCTCAGCTAGAACGGAAGAAAGGTTTCTGCTGGATTTTATCACCATGAAGCTTGAGTTGACGTACATGTTGTAAGAATAAATAAATCATGCTCTGCCATGAACTAATATTGCTTTGTTGTGCTTATGATGGAGAGAAACAAGGATTTTTTTTTTTCTTTCTCCCTCCTCTGCCTTGCAGAGAGTCTAACCTAGCATGCACATTCACAAGAATGAATAGTATCAGTCACAGCCACAAATGCCATTACCAACTATAAAGATAAATTGCTACAAGTAAATATTGATGGACTGAAGGCCAATATTAGACTTGACACTCCAAAATGAATGCTAGATATCACAAACTTATATCAGGTCTTTTTGTCTAAGATACTGCCGAACTCATAATTGGCTATGCTTTCGAGCATAAGATCCAATAACTTCGACAACTACGTAACAGCCATCTGATGGTACAATGGAACTGTTCTCAAAATCTTATCTCGCTCGTAGCCTTCTGATCAAGAAATTGATCGACAAAACAGGGCCCATCTTTTCTTCAATTCAAGTGGTCCAATGAGAGTTTTATCTGCCTTTCTTGCTGTGAAGACAAGACTAAAAGAGAGAGAGAGTGTGCGCGCGTGTGAGAAAGAGAGAGAGAGAGAGAAGAAAAAAACAAATTCATCTTCCTGTTATTAAATACCTGGAAAGTATCTGCAGACATGGCCACTTAGGAGGTACCAAAAGGGCTTTGTTTGGAGTTCATATATCATGAAATAATCCTTTCAATACGAAGAGCTCCCAGAAAATGACATGGAGAAAAAGCCAAGCTGGAGAACACAAGGCCAAAACTTGGTAAAAACCGTTAAAGACCAGAGCTAAATATGATTGCTAAGAAGGTCTTAAAGCTGAAAAAAGTAAAAGAGAGAGTGCGAGAAATACTCTGCCCAAAGCACGGACCATAGATCTTTGACTGCCCTCCTCTCTCTCCAATCTAAATGTCATGCTCTTTGGTCCTAAGCTCTAAAGAAATCTGGGGCCGGGTGCAGATTGGAAAAAATACAGACAATTTGAGGTGGGAGTGTATTGGATTGTACACCTGGAAACCAACCTATGGTAATGTTTTTTTCTTTTAGAACAGTTTAATTCTTTTGATGAGAAGTAGGATGGTAGGTGAGGGTGAGATGGAATCCATGTCTCTTCCATCCATGCAAGTGGCTCTATCAACTTTGGTCTGTTGACACCTTTTAACCTATAATAATGTTGTTTATGCAGCAGCAGCATTTTGGAAATAATGTTATAAAACATTATTGCACTTATAGCAGCTTTCTGATAAGGTTAAGGTGCGACCAAAATAGTAGCATCATGTCACTATGTGCATCACCTCTCTCCTGGTGACAAGACATGTTATTATTCAAGGCTGTCACAGAAGCAGCTGGATATGCGCCCACAAATTCTATGAAATGACTCATATTTAGCTCTGTTCTTTGTACAACCCTCCCAAAATGTGCAAACATTGGAGACACTTCTGTCACATAAAGAAAAATTGGCACTCTTGATCTAGTGGAACAGAAGAGAGTTCCATTAGGCAGGGGAGTTTCTATCATTCAAAATTGGCACATATTGCCCCATCTACTAAGTTTTTTACCCATCAAATGAAATAGAGGCTTTGGAGGGAGTTTCAGGCATGGCCATCAAATGAGGCTGACTTGCTATTTCTGAGGCAAGCCATTTGCCTTATATATAGGCCTCATCAGAGATACGGATAAAAGTTACATGCTGCAACTTTATTGTGGATATGGCAAGGGACCAAAGTGCTGCTCTGTTTTTAATAAGAACTATCCGGTGACGCATGTGATGATGTGGTTAAAACCATTGCTTGGATTATCATATTCAGCAAACAGTTAAATTTAGTCTTGTTTAATATACTACTTGGCTTTGAGGTCTTGACCCTAGACTATTATTTGCATCATTAGCCTTAGCAGATGATCCTATGGATTATTTAACACTACGTTCGTAGCGATATGGCTTCGATGTCTTTCTTCCGATCGATCGAATGGTCGAGAATGCGGCGACCTACATGGGTCCATAAGTAGATAGTATCCAGGTCATGCTCCTTAGGTGTTGGAGTAATGCAATCATCATGTCTTCATTGAATCTGGATCCATGCTGTCCCCTATAGATCCCATTCAAGCCCATGGGTGGGGTGAATCATCAAAATGGACCTCAGATGGCAAAAAAAAAGGTGTTGGTAGGAGGGTCATCTTCAAACATAGTGGTGTTGGGCCCAGCACTCTCTACAACTTTGTGTGCCCTTGCAAAGTTTTTTCTACAATCGGCTCAAATGATTCCAGAGACTCACCAAAACACAAGGTCAATGGCTAACAATACATTCCAAAAAGCCCCACTCTTGCAAATTTGGTCATGGTGTATTGCAGTCTTAACAGGATTTGTTGATGGGAAATCAATTGAGCTCGATATCCATCCATGGAAGCATTGGAAGACTCGGACTTGAAAGACGGTCACCATGGTTTTGTCCACTTAATTTGGAGCCAAGTCATCGAGCGATCGCACCTTGGGACAATTCTCGATCACCTTAGATTCGCATATCTGGGGCCCGCATCTAAGTGGAGCCTTCACTAGAATAGCGAGCCTGTCGATGGGGGCTCCCCCGTTCGGTAATGGAAGCATGGGCTCCATGAGCCTCCCCCTGAAGTGTTTCGCCGTCAACCCGATATATTTTATTCTCTCGTGAGATAGATTATTGCTCTCACTCGATTGCAGCGACTTAGATTTGCGCGATCTAAGACCGTGCCACGGGGACCGACACGGTCTCCGACATTGGATGCGGTCTATCGGGGTTGGTCAAGCGAGGGCTCTGGTCCGGAGAACTGCGATGAGATCTATTTCGTAAAAGCTTGGAAGTTGATCGGATGAGGCTGTACCACGGAGAGCGTAGGGTAAAAGCTTATGGCTCAAAGGTTGCAAACAAGATCTCAAACCAGTTGCAGTGCATGCATTTGGATTTTGGCTTTGAAGAACATGAGCAAACCATGTTGCTTCCTCAAAAGCCATAAGCTTAGGCAAAATCCTGGATCCAAACAATGCTAAAAGCTGTGTTGTCTCAAAACACCACCAAACATTCATAAGCTATCAAAGCCCTATAAGAGACACAAGATGTAGCCCATTGATTCAGCTAAGGCCAACCCCATGCAGCCCAACATTCTAGGACCATCTGATCACATCAACAGCCATAGGGTTGCAGGGTTACTCAAAGGCTAATACCCTCAAAACCCTGGAAAGCTCCCAGTTCCCAATGCCAAAAGGAAGGTTCTCTAAACATTCCCCTTGCCCTAGACCACCTCACAAACCCCACACTAATAAAGACCTACCAAAACATACCTACCTATGCTCTTGCAAAAAACTATTTGAGAAAATGAACCATTAAAAAAACACACATATTCGTACAAAAATACGTACCACCACACTTACTATTAAAAAAGAAAAAGAAGAGGGGATTTGTATCCGCATCTCCCTCTCAAATACGCTCTCATCTTTAACTTTTTTTTTACCCCACTGCCTGCTTTTTCTTCCCCTGTCCCCATGGGAGGAAGGCGAAATGGAGCAGGGGGCAGCAAACTGACCGCGGGCAAGAGGTGGGAGGCAGATACTGAGGAGTGTGACCTGGCCCGGGCGGCTGCCGGGCAGCTCTGTTTTAACTTTTTTTTTTTTAACCATGACTAAAATTTCAAAAATATTTTTTTATTGCCTTGCCCTGTTCTGGGTTGGCCTTGGATTTGGGGCAAAAGGCCTCGAGAGGGGGGGAGAGTAGGAAGAAGAGAGAGAGAAAAAAAGGAGAGACAGAGAGTGAGAGAGAGAGAGAGAAAGAGAGAGGGGGGAGGGGAGTGGGATAAAGGAGAGAGGAGGGCTCAATCCTTGCGCTTTATTCTCTTCAGATTGGATACTTTGCGGTAATTCTGAGAACGAGGTTTCGAAGGAGAGAGCGTGTGTCCTTCCTTCCCTCCCCCATCTTCTCTTGTTCTCTGTTGTTCAGTGTCTGCATTGCTTTGTTTGTCTCCAAAATCCTATTTTTAAACTCCACTGCATTTGTTTTCAAGCCTATACTACTCCACTCCAAGTTTTTTTTAATCTTTTTGGTTCCGATACTTGAGTTTTATCTCGAAATCCCAGTGAGGAAGGAGCAAAAGGCCTCCTTTTTTCCTTTTACAGTATATGGTTGAGTTCTTTGTGAGTCTTATACAAAGCCTAGAAACTATTTCGACTGGTGGGGGAAGAAAAACAAACCATCCATCGTTTTCTGCTTGGAAGCTCTGCTTTCTGATCTGTTTCGGTGGAAAAAAATTGGGGAATGGTGTGTTAGAGGAAAGAGCTGGGCCACTCCCCCCTTGGTTTTCTTCTGTTTGTTAGCAGTATTAGGGTAAAGATCCAATTTTTTTCTGTTTCCACTTCATTTCATCGGCAACAGAGGTAAAGTCTTTTGAAGGAGGTGGAGGACGGGAGGGGGCACCATTTCTTCGAAGCTGTATGAAGGAGTTCTGAAACATGAGAGATGAAAATTCGAAGAAAAGCAAGGTTTTTTCCCCTCAAAAGAAAAAATTTTTTCCTTCATTTTGATGTAGTTAATATATTTTGTCTTTAGGATTGCTGATTTAAGTTTCTTCCCCTAATTTTGTGGGAGAAGCTATCATGGTCCAAGACAGTCAGAAAGTGGTTCAGCATCAAGGGCAAAGCTCAGGACTTTAATGCAGATGATGTTGTTGGCAGAGGTAAGTCCATTGCTTCTCTTCTGGATTTGGCCTCAGTTCTCTGTTACTAGTTGTGATTTCCTTTTTCTGGGATTTTAAGTGTAGAAGTCTCCAGCTCTTGGATTTGAGGCTCGGTTCTATACTTCTATTTCTTTTTGTTCCTAAAGATCTCTTCTTTCCCTTGGATCCATATTGTTGTAAATAGATATATTTAATTTTCACAAAATATCTGAGATTTTCCTTCAGCATCCCTTGATAAATTCTGCAATCCTTATTCCTTTTTTTTAAAAAAAATAATTTCAATGTATAAGTTCATATCTCTGATGAAGACAACAGTACTCAAGGACTCAAGCGACAGCCTTTTTAATCTTCATCTCCTCTTTTTTTTAATTGCTTGTTCTTTACAGGAGGTGATGAAAAATGGAGGACCAGCTTCTCAGAGAGAGAGGCATCCACAGTCAAGAAAAGCCGAACAGGTTAGAGTGCCAGGCTCCTCCCTGCCTAATATCTTTGGACCACATCTAAGCTGCTGCTTGCGTTTCTTTCTTTTGTTCTTCTTCTTCAAATTCCTTTGATTCCTCGAATCGGCTGCACCTTAAATACTGTCTCTCGTTGCCTGCTAATTTCCCATGGATCCTCAGAGAGATTGTCCAAACGGAGCACGGATCGAGTTTGGCGAGGAAGGAATGATCTGGAATCAGCTCAAGTTACAGATACTCAGGAATACAAGTAATTCGGATTATCTCCCCATCAACCTTATTTAGCTTCCTCACTTGCTAATTACAATGTGTCTTCCAATGTGTGATACGAACCTTTAATCTTCTTCTCCACTTGGTGTGTAGAATGTTTGTCGCAACATGGAATGTAGGAGGAAAATCCCCCTCAAATTCCTTGAAACTTGAGGACTGGCTCCATGCTTATCCTCCTGCTGATATTTATGTTTTGGGGTATATCTCTACACTAAATGTGAAGCATGCAACTTCTTGATGGTTAACATAAATCTCATTAATTAAATCCTTGCCGCTTCTTAGGTTTCAGGAGATTGTTCCTTTGAATGCTGGGAATGTTCTAGGTTCCGAAGACAATGGCCCAGCAAGAAAATGGATGGCTCTCATTAGAAAGACACTGAACAATCTTCCTGGCACTGGTGGTAGTGTAAGCTACCACACGCCCTCCCCTGTTCCCAATCCAATTGCTGAGCTTGATGCCGACTTTGAGGGTTCGGCAATGAGGCAAAAGAGTTCATCGCTGCTTCATCGACGGTCGTTCCAGTCCCTGAGCCGCAGTTTAAGAATTGATGGAGATATCATGGTCCCACAGTCAAGGCTGGATCGTCGATTCAGTGTCTGCGAACGTGTCAGCTTTGGGAGCAGACCAAGTGATTTTGATCCCAATTTTAGATGGTGTGGGTCATCTGATGATGAGAATTTTGGCATGGAGTCACCTAGTACTGTCATTTTTTCACCAATGTCATATGGCTATGGTGATTCATCAGTGGAAGAGAGGGAGAGACCATCAGGAAAATCTAGGTAGCCCTTTGCAAGACTTGTTAAATTTTCATAATTTTTTTGACAATTTTGGTCTAATGTTTTTCTAACTCTATGTGAAGCTTTTCCTTCCTTTTTCAATCATGATTTAACTTTACACTTTGTTCTCTATGCTCAAGCCTCTGCCATTGCTGAAATAGTCTTAAATTTGAACTTGGGACAATGCCAGGTACTGCTCGGTGGCAAGTAAGCAGATGGTTGGGATATTTCTCACAGTATGGGTGAGGAGTGAAATTAGAGATGATGTAAAGAACTTGAAGGTATCTTGTGTTGGCAGAGGTTTAATGGGTTATCTCGGTAACAAGGTAAATGTCACGGATTCAGATTAACTCCCCCCCCCCCCACAATGCTTAAACAAGTTACTATTTAATATTACTTCACTTTCAACATTAACTAAGACCTTTTTGCAAGAAATTGATGCTCTATCAGTGCTTTATCCATTTTGGTGATTTTTGAACATCATGAGTAAAGTGGAGGATATTGTCCTTCGTTCAGGGATCAATTTCCATTAGCATGTCTTTGCACCAAACAAGCTTCTGCTTCATCTGCAGTCACTTGACATCAGGGCAGAAGGAGGGAGATGAGCTACGAAGGAACTCTGATGTCATGGAGATTCTGAGGAAAACTAGATTTCCATGGGTGCATGGTGTTGCTGATGAAAAGTCACCTGAAACAATTCTTGAGCATGAGTAAGCCCACTTTTTAGATTTGACTGACCGAGAGAAATAATTTAAATTTATTTTAAGCTTGCACTTTTCTTATTTATTTCAGTCGGATAATATGGCTTGGGGACTTGAATTACCGCGTCGCTCTTTCATATCGCTCAGCAAAGGCTCTAGTTGAAATGCGAAACTGGGGAGCATTGCTGCAAAGAGATCAGGTAGTTTTCCCAATTGCTAAGTGCTGGACAACTATTATATATATTAGCAGGGCTTCTTAGTCTGGCTTTCGGTGTCTTGAAAATCTTCTATGCATGATGGCTTTCAGTGTCCCAAGAATACCTATTATTTTCTTTACTTTCTCTATATTAGAGGAGGAAAGAGGGAGGTTCTCTTGGAACTTAGAGAAAGCCATGATTCTTCTGTTCTTCTTTTCTTAATTATTGTGAAGCATGGAACCAAATCTCTTATGTCTTTAACAGCTTCGGATAGAGCAAGGATGTGGTCGTGTTTTTGAGGGCTGGAAAGAAGGAAGAATATATTTCCCTCCAACATATAAATATTCAACTAACTCAGATCGATATGCGGGGGATGACATGCATTCTAAAGAGAAGCGGCGGACACCAGCATGGTAAAAGCTCAAAGCACGGCATCTTGCAGGATGTAAAATTTTTCATATCCTATTGTTTAATTTGAGTTTGCAAAGCTAATTGCGCTATTTGTATTGTGAAGGTGTGACCGCATTTTATGGTATGGAAGAGGCCTCAATCAATTGGCTTATGTTCGTGGTGAGTCCAGATTCTCCGACCATAGACCAGTGTACAGCATTTTTTCAGCAGAGGTTGAAATAATCAGTCATAGCCGAAGCAGAAAGAACTTGGGTTGTTCTAGCTCTAGAATAGAAGTTGAAGAACTTTTGCCATACCCACATGGATACACTGATCTCAACTTCTATTGATGGGGCCAACTGTAGAGGACCTATGTTAAAGTGATTCTTTTTTGATGGAAGAAAATATATAGTTGTTTTTGCTATGTGCAGAGACCTGAAAGGAAACAGAGCACCAGTGTTTTTTCATAAGGTAAGTGATGATGAAAGATGCCCACATATTCTTTCAATTGCATGTACCCATCAAAAAGATATTACTAAACCTATGAAGAGTTATTGGCGGCTACTATAATTTTTTTTTTTAATATTTTTGGAGTAACAACTGTAGAATCCTCTTGCATATATTTTTCCGCTTTATTGAAGTACTGAAATGTGCTCTATGATAATGTAGGTTATTCTGCATCTCTTGAATCCAAAGAAACAAGCTTTAATCTCTTTCTGAATTTCGGAGGGCAATAATCCAGTTAAGCAAGCAGGTAGTCATCTTTTAGTATAACTAACCTTTACCGATTCTTCTTATATATATAACCTTATGCAACACTAAATTTGGTTATCTTAGGATCTTTGCATTTTGTCGTGCATTGGGTTAGATGATTTATCTCTATCAGTTTGTCATTACTTTGCTTTTATAAGAAGAGAAAACTGGAATCCTATCATGGGAAAATGTTGAAAAAAACAAATTAATCATTCAGCTTTGTGAGACTTATTTCTTCTGTGGCTTGCCAGCAGAGACCAAAGAAGAAACATTCCCAGAAATACCACCGCAAAAGTAATTCCCTTTCTCTTTTGTTTTGGTTTGCTTTTACCATTGTTGCTTGTATTAGCAGATTAACCATTAGTACTGACTGCTTCTCTTCTTGGTTTTAACAGGAAATGGCTGTTCAAATTTTGTCACTAACCAAGTCCATAAAGCAAACACATCAAATGAAAAACTTATTCCACAATAAATCAGCTGCTATGTCACTCCACCAGCTTGTTTGGCATTCTTAAGACTCATTTTAGTGTTCTGCCCAAGCAGTCAGTTGATAATGGAGATCAGCAATTTGATCCAGGAAGATGATGCCTAATTTCAAGTTCCCTATTGCCAATTAATAAAATGGAGCCATGACAAGATGGAAGAACTCTTTAAGAGTTGTTTGCGATTTGATCAGGAAGGTGCCTAAATTCAAGTTCCTTATCGCCTATTAATAAAATGAAGCCATGACAAGATGAAAGAACGCAATGTGGAAAGGTGTTGTTTGCCATATAAGCCAAGTCATGATACAGGGCATGATTCTTCTGAGCAAGTTGTAGGGAATTTTTTGTAGCTCGAGAAGTAGGAGAATGATTTTGGGCAAATAATTGTGTATAGTTCTTCTATGTTGTATAAGTTGGAAAGTGAGGATGACCTCTGCATTCATACTCATTGCTTGGTGATAAAAGAATGTAGCTATTATTTGTTGTTTCAGAGGGCATGGCTTATTGTTTTAGCTGAAAAAGTTTGTACCATTGATGGTCTTTGGAGGTTACTTTGTTTTCTATTGCTTCTTTCCTATTGTTTTAGCTATGATTTGTTGTTCAGAGGGCATGGCTTATTGTTTTAGCTGAAAAAGCTTGTACCATTGATGGTCTTTGAAGGTTACTTTGTTTTCTACTCCTTTCCAATTGTAGAGAGCATAAAAAGCAGGCAAATGACAGACCTTGTGGGCACTCTTGGGTTCGAATTTTAACGACTAAAAAAATGGTCAGAGGGATGGCAAAAATATATTTTTTTTGTTTATTAGAATAAAACGCTTTTTTGACTCCCCTCTTGATGGCTGAAAGCTCCATGTGTCCTTAGGCCATTGGTTCAAATTTATGATCTAAATTAGCCTCGTTGTATTTGCCCTTACCTAATGAACCAAGTCTTTAGAATTCAGAAGCGTGCAACGTTCTTAGACAGCAGGATCGAAGCACTTTCAAGAACTATCGAAGTGCTCTTCTTCTCAAAGGAAAATCCAGTCTCGTTAATGCTGAGAACTGTGACCAACTCCCTTCAATATAATTGATGTATATGTAAGAAATTAGATCCAAGTCTTGTAGGATTGGATTCACATGTAACAAAACATGTTTTAAGTTCATATCATAGCAGACTTCCATGGGATTCAAAGCTGTAATCCGGAGTTCTTAGATAAAAATTTAGAAGACCATGCATGGTTCCAAGTCTATACAAAATTCTGCATTTCTGAATCCAACTGTGGATTTCGATGCTCTTATTGGTTTCAGCGTTCAAAGTTGTCTCCCTGAAGCGTTCATATACTTGGCTCCATCTGGGACTTTACTTGGTCATCAGACAGCTTTATTCGAGCCAATAGAGGGATCTAATTTCTCTTGAGAATCATTATTCATTTATTTCTACTATCTAACCAACCAATATCTAGATCTATTCCAATTTATTTTACTTTTTATGAAACTATTTTTTATTCTTAATTGCATAATAGTATCTAAAGTTTTGATTGGTTAAAAATATGATATAAACATTTTTAACAGTTCTACTCTTATCACCGAGCAGGTCTTTTAACATGGAAGAAGTATTTTGTATCCTTGTATACAATAATAGGCAAACCTCTCATGTTGTTTGAGTGAAGAATTATTAGCCCAAAAAAATAAATAAAATAAAAATCAGGTTTCATTTCTTTTTTAGGTACAGTTCAGTCGTCCATGTTAGGAGACAAACTTTTTCTTCTTCTTTGTTTTTTAATGGAAGGGTTGGTCGCCGGCCCGAGTTTTAAGAAGCAAAGTTGGTACTAAAAATCCTACAAACCGGATCTCTACATTGAGATTTCTGCACGGCAGAGTGTAGTACCGTTGTGGATAGCTGCCATGCCATCTATCTCAAAGACAGTTTTTTTTTTTTTTCCTGTGATGCACCGTAGATTATTTTATTTTTTGGTACAACAACAGCTCACGCACTATGAATATGAATACGACCAACACAGAAGACTACGTAAAGATCATGGCACAGACCCACTATCCACTTAGACGAACCACTGAAGTGGTGGGCTATATAGTAAGCCACTCAGTTGGTAGTCATGTTGGCCTCTCCGTATATGTGTGAAGTTTGATGCGAGTTACACTTCTCCATCAATCTACGATTCTCATAGATCAACGACCGATTCTCAACCGTGCGTCTCTGTCTCCAGATCTACTCAACCACCATAGTAGAATCGCTTTCAAGAATAATACGATTTGAAAAGCCTTCGAAGATATTTTTGGAATAAACGAAAGTTGTCCGTCTCCAAATAAAATGATGTAGCAGTTACCTATGATGGTAGGTAATTCTTCGGCGCAAAAGAAGCACCGTAGAGTTACAACTAGAAGCTTTATGGAGTCACGATCATTCTAATCCTTTAGGTTTAATCTCCGAGTTTCTGTGTAATTAATCATTTGCGTCTGCATCCAGTTTACTGCACTTTTTTTTTTTTCGATTCATGTGCGCCGATCCCCAGCAAGATGTGGTGGTACGTGTTGGTGTATAGAAAATTTTCACTTAATACTTTTTTAAGGTTTGGATTTCTTCTGTAAACATGAATACGGATAGACTCAGGCAGTAACTAGATTAGAAGATTCCCATAGAATAAAGAAGTCAAGTGACTCACCGCTTGGTAAAATCATATGGAGATGTGCAAGAATGTACATTCCTATGTCTGTGTGCTTGGTATTAATCATGTGACAGCATCTAATAGGTTGGGTAGTGCTAAAAAGACCATTTTCTTCATCAAAATAATAAAAATTCTATTTCCCCATGTATTTCCAACCCTCGTGCCCTCATAAAAAGAGGGAAGAGATGTTGAAATAGCACATATTAAAAAAAAATACTATTCTTGATGGAAGGCAAAATAGATCGTCCTACTCCAGCATGGAACCACCCAATTCCTGCCAAGCATGCCCAGCCTCAGCCCTGCTAAGAGTTGAGTCGACCTCGGACCCCGTCGAAGGTCGAGCCGACCTTGGACAGAGGCCAGGCCAACCTCGGACCCCGCAAAAGGCCAAGCCAACCTCAGCCCTGTCAACTTTGATTCCGTCAAAAATTCTGTGGATCCTCAGCACAAAAGGAACGGTTCCCCCCCAAGGCCTTATATAGTCTACCTCAACGGCTCTAATCGGCCTGCTCGGGCAGCCGAGCGGTCAGATTATGCCACGTGGCAGAGAAGCTCCCACAGCAGATCTTTTTGGATCGCGGTATTAAAGGCCGGTCATCATGATGGCCGCCTTGGAGGGGGGAGGCATTGATGATTGGCCCTCGCATACCATCAGGTAATGCCTCGAGAAGGAGTGTGCACACAATGCACTGAAGAGCCCACCTCAACTGCTTCCGTTTGGAATGACGTGGCAGATCCTCAGAACAAATCTGGAAAGATATCTCTCAAATTCTCGGCCCGCGGGATTGATCTCCGTGATTCACGCCACCTTCAGCTAATGGCTAGCTGATCACAGTACGGTCCGAGACTTCAAGTAACGGCCGAGACCCTTTCTCTATAAAAAGGATGTAGAAAAAGGCCTTCGGTAAGCCATTAGAAGCAATTCAAAACATTCAGAAACCTCTCCAAAAACTCGGCTAACTTAGCCATCGGACGGCCTTCGCCGGAATCACCGGCCAAGGCTTTGTGCAGGTACAGGAGCGCAAGAGGTGGCTCCCTTTCTCCGTCCCGACCGGCGTCTTCTCAGCTTCCTCCGGCGTGGTCACCCTTAGGCCAAATTTCAACCACAACAATTCTTTTAATGTATTTTCAAACCTCATGGTTTCAAGCATGTTAGAGAGCATCTCTAATACTCTTTCTAAAGCAAGTAGCCTCCCATCACAAATTCAAGTCTTTTCTGTAAACGTATAGTTCTTGGCAGCATCAAAGAACCAATTATCAGCGAAGGCAAAAATCTTGGTCAAAGTTGTGTTACATCGTCATGGAGACTCTCCTATGATGTGATTAGAGAGTGGAACCTTATGCAAGTTAACCTACGAAGATTTATCCTTGTTCAAGAAAAATGTTGCTAATATATTAATTATATAAGAGAGATCAAAAGAAACAACAAAAAATATGAGTTCGTATGTTTATGTTGCTTGTCATGCTGTTGCTTCAGCACAATTGACTACAAATATTCTAATGATGCGATATGTGAACCAATTAGGTACTAATCTAGTTCCCCTGCAAGAATTTGTAATTGGTTGAATTGCATCACTGTATTACTATTCCTATTCATAAACTAGTTTGCCACAAGAGCATAATCCTATCTTTTGATTTATACATGGATTTCTTATGATCCATGGTTTAGGGTTCTGTAAAGTTGCAAAGTATTATTCACTTAGGAATTTCGATTAGTTTGTGGTTACAATTCCTAAACAATACATGAAACATTCGAGGAATAACAAGGGAAGGAAATGCTCTACATGAACTTCTATTTCACATATTTGCCTGAAATCATAGAATAATTTAGTCTTTTGTACAATATATCCCTCATATAACTCAAAAAATGAGAGTGGAACCTTATGCAAGTTAACCTACGAAGATTTATCCTTGTTCAAGAAAAATGTTGCTAATATATTAATTATATAAGAGAGATCAAAAGAAACAACAAAAAATATGAGTTCGTATGTTTATGTTGCTTGTCATGCTGTTGCTTCAGCACAATTGACTACAAATATTCTAATGATGCGATATGTGAACCAATTAGGTACTAATCTAGTTCCCCTGCAAGAATTTGTAATTGGTTGAATTGCATCACTGTATTACTATTCCTATTCATAAACTAGTTTGCCACAAGAGCATAATCCTATCTTTTGATTTATACATGGATTTCTTATGATCCATGGTTTAGGGTTCTGTAAAGTTGCAAAGTATTATTCACTTAGGAATTTCGATTAGTTTGTGGTTACAATTCCTAAACAATACATGAAACATTCGAGGAATAACAAGGGAAGGAAATGCTCTACATGAACTTCTATTTCACATATTTGCCTGAAATCATAGAATAATTTAGTCTTTTGTACAATATATCCCTCATATAACTCAAAAAATGAGAGTGGAACCTTATGCAAGTTAACCTACGAAGATTTATCCTTGTTCAAGAAAAATGTTGCTAATATATTAATTATATAAGAGAGATCAAAAGAAACAACAAAAAATATGAGTTCGTATGTTTATGTTGCTTGTCATGCTGTTGCTTCAGCACAATTGACTACAAATATTCTAATGATGCGATATGTGAACCAATTAGGTACTAATCTAGTTCCCCTGCAAGAATTTGTAATTGGTTGAATTGCATCACTGTATTACTATTCCTATTCATAAACTAGTTTGCCACAAGAGCATAATCCTATCTTTTGATTTATACATGGATTTCTTATGATCCATGGTTTAGGGTTCTGTAAAGTTGCAAAGTATTATTCACTTAGGAATTTCGATTAGTTTGTGGTTACAATTCCTAAACAATACATGAAACATTCGAGGAATAACAAGGGAAGGAAATGCTCTACATGAACTTCTATTTCACATATTTGCCTGAAATCATAGAATAATTTAGTCTTTTGTACAATATATCCCTCATATAACTCAAAAAATGAGAGTGGAACCTTATGCAAGTTAACCTACGAAGATTTATCCTTGTTCAAGAAAAATGTTGCTAATATATTAATTATATAAGAGAGATCAAAAGAAACAACAAAAAATATGAGTTCGTATGTTTATGTTGCTTGTCATGCTGTTGCTTCAGCACAATTGACTACAAATATTCTAATGATGCGATATGTGAACCAATTAGGTACTAATCTAGTTCCCCTGCAAGAATTTGTAATTGGTTGAATTGCATCACTGTATTACTATTCCTATTCATAAACTAGTTTGCCACAAGAGCATAATCCTATCTTTTGATTTATACATGGATTTCTTATGATCCATGGTTTAGGGTTCTGTAAAGTTGCAAAGTATTATTCACTTAGGAATTTCGATTAGTTTGTGGTTACAATTCCTAAACAATACATGAAACATTCGAGGAATAACAAGGGAAGGAAATGCTCTACATGAACTTCTATTTCACATATTTGCCTGAAATCATAGAATAATTTAGTCTTTTGTACAATATATCCCTCATATAACTCAAAAAATGAGAAACATCTTCCAATCTCAACTTTCACATTTGAGCCACAACCTACCTAACTTATGAACTAGAATTTAGTATTTATTCTCTCCCAACTAATTGTAGTTCACCATTTCGAGTTTATTAGGTTTTTGTGGTTGAATCAATTATTAACTTATAAAATGATATTTTTTTCAAATAATTTATTGAGTGATAAGTTAACGACAACTAAACTTGCTAGCAATAGTAAATTTTACCATTTCCAAATCCTCTTATCTATAAAGCAAAATATTAAAAATGTTGAATTAATTTCAAAATACTCTTGATTTCCGGAAGTTTTAATTAATACTTTTCTTATTTTGAAAGATAATATAAAATATTAGAACAATTTCTAAAAAGGGTCAATTTGAAATTTTTATTTTCCAAATTTTATTGACATTCAAAAATAAAAATTAAACTGGTTGAATAAATTTCAAAAACATTGCGGTGAGCGTGGATCGAACACGCGACCTTCAGATCTTCAGTCTGACGCTCTCCCAACTGAGCTATCCCCGCTTGGGTGTGTGAAGCTTATTGTAATATAGTTATGATTAGAGTTATATAACGCTTATAATCCATCAAATCAAGAAGACGACGACCACCACGGGAGAGGGAACGTCCCCTATCCATTCACGCACCACCCCGAAGGACAAATTAATGAAGGTTCCTAAAATTCGGATTTTGGCCCTGGCATTGTTGCTGACATTGCTGGAATTCCTCCTCAGGGCCTTTGCTCGACTGGCCATTTCTTTCCTGACCTCGCTCTCTCCTCTCTTCTCAATATTTTTCTTCGCGCCTATGCTCGCACCATCTCTGCTTCTGCTCGCTCTGCTGGCTCACTCTATATTCATGCTTGCAGTGCTCGTGCACGCTGGAGTACTATAAATTGGATTGCATCTTTTGTCGCCAATCATTCAGAGGACCATCTAGAGGTGGAAGAAATGGAGTTGCTAAGTGCTCTCCATGATGTATTGCTTTTTGATTTTTTTGGCTGTATCTATACATGTCATGTATGATGCTTTTATTCTAGAGCGGAAAAAAAAAAACAAAGATAGTAACGAGAAGCTCATTATAGTCAGCCTCCTCCAGCCTGGAGCCACTCCTGGCATGTTTGAGGTCACCCACATACAACTATCGCTCACATCTCTCCAAGTCATCTTCTAAGTTCTTAACGACCAATTTTTGTGCCCATGCAGGCGTTCGTCGGTGCAGGTGGACAAAACCCCGTCATTTATAGCTGAGCTCTGGCAAGCCAGTCTTAAGAGCTGTCTTTAACGTATATAATATATATCTCTCTCTTTCTCTCATTCTTTTCTTACAAATATGATTGTTTGCAAAACAAGCCAAGTTGCATGGTTCTTAACATTTGAGTGAATTAATGATTCTTGTTCTATCTAACAGTCACGAGATAAGCTGGAGTCCACTCATCCGTCGCCGTCTCTTCTCGCGACGAGAATCACCGTCTCGTAAGCGAAAATGATAAATAAATCTTGGTTTGCTATGGCAAAAAAAAAGCATGTCTGCTTATAAATTTTTCTTGTTTGCATTGTTTAGATTCACAAGTACACAGCAAAAGACTTGCAGGCAACTCTCAATCTAGTATAGAATGACAAATGGATAATCAGGTGACTATCACAGTTAATATCAACCAGCTTAAATGAACATGATAACTTATTATATATTTAGACCAGAGACAAATGACACAAGGGCTGCTGGTGTAAAAGAACCTAAAGTGCTTTTTTTTTTTTTTTTTTTTGGTACATCAGCAACTCACACATAATAGATGTAAGTACAACTTAAAGAGTCAGACAGTAAAACAAAATATAATAGAGATAAAACAAAGGTGTGGTTCTTCCAGATAAAATCTTTGGAGTGACCAGCCGCATAGGATGCCGCCCAATTTGCAACGTTGTTGGCCTCTTTAAGGACATGGGTAGCCCAAAAGGCAACGCATTCGCTAAGAATCGACGAATGTCGAGGAGCAGTCGCATCTCCCTAGTAGCACTCTTTGGGACTTTGGATTCCCTTGATCACCGTATCGGAATCCCTTTCAAGGATCATGCAGTTCGCCTCCAGCATCCGTCTGGCGTAGGAGACACCCTTTCAGGTAGCTCCAACCTCGATACCAGCGATGGAATGATAAAGTGCTAGTTCATTCAGTACCCACCTAATCATGTTGCATGACTTTCAACTCATATATTATACAAAGATTATTTTTCTTCTATTAGTGATGGTCCACATAAATCGTATTAAACGCATTAGCTTACAAGGCTGGAAAGTAATTTCCATTTTGGGATCAATAATAGCAATATGCAACATTTGGTTTTGGTTTAAAAATTAACATATATATATTTTTATAACTTCCTATTAATTATATTTTAAACTATATATATATATATATATATATAATGTATGTATGAATGTATGCATGATGATTTGGAGTAAGTTATAACAAGTCTCGTTAAGTTGATCCGCTAGACCACCGGATCCCTCCTTGCCCTTTTGCTTGTTCTACAAGTCCAAAGGTCCCTATTTCTTCTCTACGAATCTCTTCTGCCCAACGTTCGGCTCGCTGTTTTCTTCTTCGCTCTTTTTTCCTTCTGTTCTTCGTTTGGTCTCGAGAGAAATCCTCCGGCGAGGGAGATGGAGTGCGTGTTCGGGCTTGTTGGCGACGGCTTCGCCTTGATCGCGGCGGACTCATCCGCCGTCCACTCGATCCTGGTCCACAAGTCCAATGAGGACAAGGTCATGATCCTCGACTCCCATAAGCTCCTCGGAGCCTCCGGCGAGGGCGGCGATCGGTTCGTTCCTACCTTCTTCCTTTCTTTCTTAAATGAGCACCTCCCTTGAGTCTTGATCTTGTTCGCTTATTCCTCAATTGATGGCTCTGATGGTGGATGGCAGGGTGCAGTTCACGGAATACATCCAGAAGAACGTGCACCTGTACCAATTCCGGAACGGCATCCCTCTCACAACCGCTGCCGCCGCCAACTTCACCCGCGGCGAGCTCGCCATCGCCCTCCGGAAGGTAGGCGGATATCTCTCCGAATCCACCCTTTTTTTCTAGGGTTTCTTTGTTTGTAATCTGTCGAAAAGTTGGGGTTTGGTTCTTTCTTGTTAGGGGAATCAGTTATATGTGGTCGATCTTAAATAATAGGGTCTGGTTTTGGTACTTAGTACCGGTATTAATTAAAATTGCTATCGTTGTGGAGGAAGAGCTAAGAAAGTTGTGATTTTTAGCTTAGTTCACTAGTATGCAGTCAAATTGTTGAAAAATGAATATTTGGGGAAGCAATTTTGTGGCTTATTTGAGATTAAAACGGTTAAAGCCCAATGATTATTGAACATTAGTATGCTTAATTTCATGTCTTTTATGATTGAAAAGAAGATGTCGATAATGTTAGATGATCAAATGTTTTTTTCCTTCTCTTTTTTGCTGTAATGTGCATTTAGGACTGAGATACATAATTGGTTTTTAAAAACTAATTCTACGCTATCTGGCTAAAAAGTATTAAAGATAAAACTGTGGTGCCCTCTTAATGGGATGAAGCAGAACTATGAAATTGGAATGAATGCTTTTCTAGTTCTCCTGTTGATGGACAATAGTCAAAAAGAATTTGCAATGAACAAATTGTTATATAGACTCTTAAAGTTTTTTTTTCTCCCAGTTTTTGGGCCATAAAGTGGAGATTTTTGCTTTTGATTGCTGTAATGTGCATTTAGGACTGAGATACATAATTGGTTTTTAAAAACTAATTCTACGTTATCTGGCTAAAAAGTATTAAAGATAAAACTGTGGTGCCCTCTTAATGGGATGAAGCAGAACTATGAAATTGGAATGAATGCTTTTCTAGTTCTCCTGTTGATGGACAATAGTCAAAAAGAATTTGCAATGAACAAATTGTTATATAGACTCTTAAATTTTTTTTTTCTCCCAGTTTTTGGGCCATAAAGTGGAGATTTTTGCTTTTGATTCGTTAAATGTTTCTTAGCTCGTACATGTTCTTATTTCCTTGTGACTATGCTCCATATAGTGGTGATGCATATTCCTCAACTGAATGGTCTACCTCTTTTTGTCCCCTTTGATTTACATATTTTTTGGTCTGGGCATATGTTGGTGCATGTGTACATTTCTATTTATCTACACCTTTTCCTATGTTTCTAAATTTAATATAAGATTCCTCATGAACTTATATAACAGTTATTCAGATTGAATTAGAATCAATTTCTGAGTGCCTTTTTATCTTGGAGTTGAATGAAGCATTTGTCCTCCCACTTATACTCATCCTTGTAGTGGTAGTTCTCTAGTCTCTTAAACTTTAAGTTCATAATTCCATTTTCAATGTTTCTGTCAGCAAAATAAGGGTAAACACTAACAGTCCACCCAATTTAATTTCTGGAGCTGAAACATCAGTATCTTGAATGGCCTTGCAGATTATTCACATTGTTTTATATGTTTTCACAATATTTGTTAATTGTAAATCTTGAATTGCCAATAAACTCTATTTTCCTTGTCTCCAGGCCTGCTATAAGATCTGAATGTTTTGATTAAAGGATTAGGCATAGAAAAAACCATGGTTCATGTGTTGCTGCTTAACAATTCGATTGGGAAGTATTTTTTAAGTTCATCACAACATTTTTATGGCTAAGAGAAAAACTTTGACCGTTTTTTATTCTATGGCACGATGATGTGAGATATAACAAAGGTTAATCATTTTGATATAATTATTAGGTCTAGAGTTAGTTACAAGTGATAAGATTTTGCAGTGACCTATAGATTGGAGATTTCGTACCGCCTCACTACCCACCCCCTAAATTTCTTAGGTATTCCTTTTTGATCCTGATGTGGTGCTATTCAGTTGTTGAATAGATGATTTGGGTGGGAGTCTAGGCTCCTTAGTTTTAGAGAGTTTTGATATACGTGAAAATAATTCTGCACTTGTGATGGCCAAGCTCTTTGGTTCTTTTTTTTGTTTTTTTTTTTGGGGGGGGGTAGGATTTTAATTGTGCTGTAGTGAATTTTCAGATGTAGTGATACATGTAAGGGTGTAGACAAGCAAAATACAAGAAATCTGAAGCTAGTTTGAGCTTACATCCAAAATAAATATGTTTAGCTCACGCTTGGCATGAGCTTGAGTTGAGTAAAGAAGGTGAGGCTCTAGCTAGGCTCTTTTAATAATTAGCTGACTCGTGTTTTTCTTGCTTAGGCTCAATTGTTAGCTTTGTTCAGAATGGTTTCGTCATGAGATTCCAATGCCTTGGGGTTTCAGAGAAGGAGAATTGAATGGAGGAAAATAGATTGAGTGGGTTCTGGATGTAGTAAGCTTTGGGGAGAGGGAGATAAGCAGAGTGGGGAGAATTAAAAAAGGGATCCCTACTATTCTCATCTTTGAGAGAGCCAAGCTGGTAACAGTGAACTCTTTTAAGGGATGCTACCGAGTGTGATTGTTGCTGGTTATCGAATATGAGAGGCCATACACATAGAGGGGGATTGCGACTACTACTGTAGAGGCTATTCTTGTATCCGAGAAAAAGATAATGGGAAACATGAGAGTTGGAGGTATTGCGGCTACAGCTTTCTTACCTTTCTTCCATCCCATTCCACCCCCTGCCATTGGTCCTGTCTTGAAGATGATAATGTAACTAGTGAATAAACCTTAAAACCATTAGATCAGAGATCTAATGGCTGAGCTGCATGTTATTTTAAAAGAGAAAAACTTGTGAGTGTTCTTATGTTCTCCAAATGCTTTGACAGTTTCGGGCCAAAATTATTTTATTTAGGTCTTCCTTATGAAATATATGCGGCATCTAATTTTTTTGATTGGTTTCTTTTAGTATTAACATTCTTGTACACTTGCTTATGGAAATGCTCAAACCTGTATGTTTGGGAGCAATGTACTCTTATCACCTTTCTCTCCTTTCTGCTCCTCTTATACCATGAACTCCTTCGCATCCATACTAGAGACTGCCTCTTCCCCTATCACTACTACACCTTATGTCTCTAACATTTATTGTATATGCACATATCTGCATCTATGAATGTAATTTGTGTGCCTATGGTTCAGTATGTTGTTAATGTATAAGTTGCTTGAACTTGTTTTCAAATAGTATTACACCAATTAGATTCACTCCAGTACTATTGCAATGCTCAATAAAGAATGTAGTTTCAATTGTTTGTCTATGATGCAAATCCTTTATCCTCAATTCAAATTTGGGTGTTGCCTGATCAACAAAAGACTTGAAATTTCTTATTCTGCTGATCTAACTCGATAAATTCTTGCCCCGCAAGAAGCAGAGGCAAACGACTAGGCTTGTCAATACTTGATTTTTAGAATCCATAATTCTATAAAATAACTGTATTTTTTTTTCTCAAAATCTCTTTCTAAGCAAGGAAGTGGTTTAGGTTGCAATATATTGCAATTGCAATAACTGCTTCCTCCTCACATGAAGGGACACTTGTCCAGCTTTCTGATTGGGAAGAAAATTAGTTTCTAAAATGGATAGGTTTGGTCCAATCTAAATGGGATTCTAAACCAGCAAAGGACCTTCTCTTAAAATCCTTACTTCCTTGATTTGTTCTTCTCATCTTCTCTTCATTATTGTCTGTTTTCCTCGAAAAGAGATAGATCGGGGGTATCGATGTGGATGAAAGGCAGAGATGAGAGCGAAAGAAGAGGAGTGGAACGAAGCCTTAAAGGCGGCCTCAAAAACTAAAAGGAGCCAAAAACAAGTCATACAAAGTCTAGATTTCAGCTACTAGAAAGATAAAGGGAGCTAAACACAGGATCTATGAAGCTCCAAGCACACCCCAAACATGGACAAAGAACAAACCTATAAAAAATTCATACAGCCTAAGTTTGTGACTATGTTGGGAGATGATGACTAGAAAAGCAGTCTTTCTGAATTCAAAGCTCCATTCCTTGTCTATGCAAGTGCCTCACATTAGTGAATTCAGATTTAATAATATCCGATTGGGGTTAACTTCAAAGATGAAGTCCTTGACAAAGAGGTTAGGAGTCTAGACTCAAAGTTGATGCGACCACACATCTCAATCATGTCGCGGTGCTGCTTTTCTTTTTCTTCCTCTTGAGCACTTTGCCCAGGAATAAGCTGAGGAGATGCTGATATGGAAGAAGAGGATGAAGAAAGTTGGTTCTAGGTGGGGGTAGGTAAAGAAAATATTGAAGGGGAGGCATTGGAGATGCAAAGAGGATATGACAAAGTGGGTGGGGTCGAGGAGGTCATGCCAATGGTGCTGAAGAGAGGCTGAGGAAGAGGAGGATTGGGAAGGGGAGATGGAAAGGACAAATAAACAGGGGAAGAAGAGTTCAGAATGGATCCTCCAGGTTGGTTCAAAAAGACCATCTTTAGAATAGGGAGAACCCAATTCCAGTTTGACTGGACCTATTGGTTTGAGACCCTCTACTTTTCTCTTCTCCTCATGTGAAAGCAGGATTGCCAATAGGGGGATCATTTTTTAATTAATGAAATTTATGGAAGAAAACTATTTATGATAGTTATGCAGTTCTAAACTACCTTGCATCTATTTTTGAGCATCAATCTCACTCATGATGGCACCTCACCTTTTGTCCTATGCCAGTGATTTCAGAACTCCTACGTCTTCGTGACACCATGCAACCCTTCAAGAACTTTTCTTCTCATTATCAGTTTGAGTTTATACTTCCTACCAAAGCCTTTCTCCAAAAGCATTTTTCTTGGTGTTAGTATTTTTGTTAGCACTACTTGGTTCAGTATATGTATAGTATCAGTAGCGTAGTTGCTTGATACAAGGGTAGCATGTGAAATTAGTAATTGTACTATCTTCACTGCCATTATTTGTTAGCTTTAGTTTTGATAAAGCATTACCAGTAGCATTATATTATGCACTAGTTCTCATACTTAGATTAGCATCAACAATTCATCATTCTAAGACAACGGTATCAGTACCAATATTTGCACTCTGTATGAGAAACATCCTCTTTTTTTTGTTGTTGGTTGGTCTGATTTCAGTATTATAATATCAATCTCAACTTGAAACTTCATGATAATATATTGATTGCTGCTGGTGTCAATTATGGCGTCAGTATCAGTTATTCCTATCATATTATTAGTGAACATCAAGATGAATCCAATACACCCATTTGATAGAAAAAGGGCAAAAGTTGATGGCAGTGCGTGCTCAAACCTGCATTAGATAATAGACATGCACTCTTTTATGGTATTTATATTTTGATATATGACAGATGAAGACCTAATTGTCCAGCCATCTCAAGTTCTCGCAGTACCCAATCAGGAACCCAGGAAGTAACCTAAGACTTCCAAGGGGGTCACAGCCTTTGACCATTAATGCGGTCTGGTATAGTGTTATTCGAAAAGAAAGGTCCCATATGCATAAATTGGCCAACATAAAAAGAAAAAGATACTCTGTCTAATCCCAGCATTTTGACCAAATATTTTCTCCTGTAATCACAATCAAGCTAGGGCAATGAATTGGGATACTTATTTAATTTTTGAATTTTAAGCTATTATATGAGCATGCTAATTTGATTTACCCTTTGGATTTTTGGTTTCCCAGAACCCATATCTTGTGAATATTCTACTGGCTGGTTACGACAAGGATATTGGTCCATCGCTCTACTACATTGACTACATTGCAACTCTGCACAAAATTGAAAAGGGTGCATTTGGTTACGGATCCTACTTCAGCTTATCAATGATGGATCGGCACTATCACAGCGGGATGTCATTGGAAGAAGCAATTGATTTGGTGGATAAGTGCATAATGGAAATCCGATCTAGACTGGTTGTTGCCCCACCAAACTTTGTGATCAAGATTGTTGACAAGGATGGAGCAAGGGAGTATGCCTGGCGTGAATCAGTTAAAGATGCTGGAATTGCTCCAGCTTAAGATGATTATTTCTTTTTCCTCTTGAACGAGCCTCATGGATTGATTCTGTGTGACGAACCAAGGAATGTGGTTTAGATGCAACTTATTATGATAGCGTGTTACGTCGCTAGTGGTCTTCTGTTTTCTTTACCAAATTTCAGTTGTCAAACAATTTCCTCATTTTGCATTATGTTTGTCTTGAAAGAAGCAATTAGTGACTTATTTACAATCAAACATAATTAACCTGAAACATCTTTAAGGTTCTGTTACCAGAGTTACCCTAAAATATTGAACCACTAAACCTATTTTTGCGTCAGTGAAGCTGAGATAGATATGAATTCCCTATAATTCTGTGATGTGAAACCAGTAACATGTGGTAGTTCCTAGTATCATAGATTTAAGTTAATGGAATGGTTGATGCTTATCATCCAGTATTAACTATTACGACATTTTAAAATGAATATTATAAAATCATAAATTATTTCTGTAAACATTGCTATTAAATTAGAAAAATGAACTCTTTTATTCATTCTGTTGGCCATCAGTTTGTCATATTGTTGGTTAGTCCATGGTCTGCAATCTTAGTATCAGATACCGTATCTTATCAGTACAGTACGGTACACCTTTGTGCCAAGCATTGACTTGAAGGAGTGTTTCGTACCGGTTTTCTTTCAGTACGGTATGGCAGACCTTGCATCAGTCTGTCATTAGTGCCTGCACCAAGCTCTAATATGGCCTTGTACACTTTCAAATTATGTTGGTTTTGTCAGTCATGCTAAAGTCATTCTTTTCTATCTAAAGGTGAAATTATCTGACTGGTTTTAAAATATCCTTGCTAGTTAATTGATGCCATGTCTTGGATCTTTGATTATCATTTTCTATTGGTTTACATTTTAAGTCTTAGTTTTCATGCAAGAGTTGCAACTGATTCGTGATTCTTACGTATATACAAGGCACAAAGTAAACCTTCTTGCCAGATGAGTGAAAGATAGCAAACAGAATTATTTCATCGCACTTCAGCCATATATGGCAGTCATGGTCAACATGTATTTGTTTGATTATCCTGCTAATACATGTCTTCCGAACATGCTTCGCTTAACTAAGTAGAGGAGACAATAACCTAGATTACATGTCACCTTTTCATCCTCCATTGGAAAGTCTGAAAAATCAATTGAAGAGGATTTTCTGCTGGTTGATGAATTTAGGTCAATAATTTGACCTGAGTAGATGGTGAAAGATGGTTCATTTACCTTAATCCCCCTTCTTGATGTTTTAAACAAGCGATGGTGATGCCGATAAAAGAGAGTGGATATAGAATTATCTCTCTTTATCATGTAGTACATACTCAAATGGCCTCAAAAGGGTCTCACATCAATCACAAAAAGAGAACCAAAGAATTAGTGAATCAACCATATATGATGCACAACTGATGCTCATAATCTATGGGAGAAGAGCCTCCTAGTATGGAGAGTAACAGATCCTACTCAAAGTGATTTGAGATGGGGAAAAATAGGCCACAAAAAAAACACAAGGGAGAAAATGATCCAAACTTGGATTTTGACAGTAGCCCCATCTGAAGAATCTGTGCCTGTTGTTGGAACATTCTTCGATCCACCACCTGCATCCATTTAGAACTCTCCAATCAGAACCGAAAGTGCACGATAGCTTGGCTGATGGAAGTACTTCAGTACAAACCACCATACTCTGCTACCAGTAATATAAAGGAGGTTCAATATATTTCTCTATAGTTTGGTTATGGAATGTCTGCATCTTTGATATGAACTTTGGACGTTCTGCACCGACACCGGCGGCAAAGTCGGGGAACCATCCGGTCCGCTGTTGGCTGCCATCAAATGTTTCAACATAGAAATAGTTAGTAGCTTCCTTGAGGAATGGCAAATCTTGATTAGATGCATTCATGCGCATGACATGGAGGACCAAGTCTCTGAAATGCTTACTATTCCACTGGCTAACTGGTGGAGGCCAAAGTGAACCCAAAGTCTTGTGTAAGCTGTTTTTTTTAATTATTATTTTTATATCCATGCGGCAGAAACTAAATATATAGCTGGGATATCCTAGACGCAATTCTAGCTTTCATACTTTGATCAGGTAGCTGAAACGGTAGTACTGATCGCGTTGGAACATTGCAAGCCCCATGAAGGTGACAAGACTCAATAGTGGTAACTTGTCCATCCCTGGTTAATTCCAACACCTAACTAAGGCTGGTCAGCGAGGTAATATGTAGGTAATGAAGGTGACAGAAATCTCAAATGTTTTATAGAGCAAAGTGTCTAAAATAGAATGAATTATAAAAAAGGACTCTCCAAAGTTGGCCAAAATAGATGATGCAGCCGTTAAGGTTTGAAGCAGAGAAAGTTGCTGGATAACATGTACTTGACACACAAAAAGGGCAAAAAGGTACTATGATCAAGCTGAAACGAGGTTTGGATAGGACTTTGCTGATTAACACATAGGCAACAGATACGAAACCAGTTATATATTGAATCTTCAAAATTTTGTAAAGACCAAATTGTGCAACCAATAACACAATCTGCCAATGGTGGCAAGAGCAGAGATCTAAGATCATGTTGAGCATTCTGCGAACAAAGCGAAAAAGCAGTCCCTCCTAGATCATCAGTCCCTGCGAAGAGAGAACAGGGGCCTGTCATTTTGTACACAGCCTGCTAGAAGTAACATAAGGCTAAAAGTAGGAATTAAGCAGAAAAATAGAATCTCATTCTGTTGAACATTAAGCATCAAGGAAATAGATAAATACTTCAACGGCCACCAAGTTCCATTTTCCAGGTGCTTAAGCTGTCAGATGCAACAAAAATACATCTGTAAGCAGGCATTCAATCCACTACATCACCATTCAATTTTTCTCAACTCAAATGAGATGCCTCATAACAGTGCAGATGTCCGGCCAGGGTCTCTCTCATAGCCTTGCCGTCAGGATCCACTTGCTGACAGCTTTGTTCTTTGTAACCAGCATCATGGTGATCCGATAGGGCAACATTGGCATGCAGTTCATCCCCGTTATCAATAATTATGTTGTGAAGTAGACAGCAGACGAGGATGATGCTTGGCAGCTTGTGCTTATCTGGTCTCCACATGACTTTGTGTAGGATCCTCCAGACACCCTTTAGTTGTGACAAGGCCCTCCCTGCTAGCAACCTTACTTCATTGTGTTTCGCATTGAAGGCAGCCATTGAAGCTGATATGCCTTTACCATCGTATGGAGTCATGAGCCACGAAAGAAGAGGATAGGCTGCATCTCCCACTATGAATTCTCTGATCTCTGTTTTTTCTGCAGACATTCTAACTGGCCCATTCAAACGCTTCCCACTCTCGCAGTGTTTGAAAAAGCCCGAACACTTCAGTAGGCGGGAAACAGTCATGCCTCCAGGCCAACCAGTCACTATGTCAATGAACCTCATTTCATGGTCTACTATACCTTGTAAGAACATGCTATAGTTTCTCTCATGGTCACACCAATCATCTGATGACTCCACTGCTGGCAGCGTCATGATGATATGCGTTGCATCAATTGCTCCACAGCAATTAGGTAGACCATAGGTTGTCTCAAACTGGTTTTTGATTTGCTCCATTCTGTCTGGGTCAGGCCATTTGATATGGTGTCGTGCTCGCTCTTCCATTGACTCAATAAATCTCCAGGTCACCTGAGAAACTGTTGATTGCCCAACACCAAATGCAGCCCCAACTGATACTTGGGACTCGCCAGATGCTAACCTTCTCAGGGCAATGGCAACTTGCTTCTCAACACTGAGAAGCCTGCCTTCAATGTTTATGAGACCTGAAGGAGGCCTTGACACTAGATCCTGCCTCACTAGCGAACAGATGTACTCGAAGGTCTTCTTTGACACCCTGAAAAAATATTTGAATGCCTCATCTTCATCAGTTGGAACAGCTGGCCCTGCATGTCAGATGATCAGTTTCTTCTGGATCCATTGCATCAAAACAAAGGAAGCTGTTCATAGCAAATAACCTAACTAGTCTAGTAAGATATTCAACTTCAACTTTCTACTTAAGAATCAAATTCAAGAAAAGCAGTAAATATGTATATTATACATAAAAGAGAGAATTAAAAGAATGCCCCTTTCTGTTAACATAGACAAGCCATGTAGTCGTTAAAACGATATTTGCTTAGAAAAAAACATTCCGAAGTTTGGTTTCAACAAAAATGTTCATTTTAGTTTTGATCTTCAGTTATTATTTTCTTTACACATATGAGATAAAAAAAGTTATGTATTCGGTAGTGCACAAGGAGTCCATTTTCAACATCTCCTCCACCCTGCAACATCTGGGATAGGCAAGTTGTCTGAAGCATAAGGTTCTATCTGCCTTTTTAACTTACACAGCAATCTGGACAATGAACACTGTCTATCTTTTAATAACATAACAAGTTTAGTGGAAACTCCCGCAGTTATTCTAATCCCTCAAGCACACTTATTATTTCTGTCAACTGCTTCACTTGGTCATTTATTCGAAGGTATAATTTCATTGCTTGTTTTTCATAAGTGAACAATAATGTTTGAGTTTAATTGGTTGCAACTATTTCAGGAATCCTTTATTTCACATGATCAATATGGAAGATCCAAGGCAACTTATTTGATAATTTGTATTGGAGCTAGAAGGAGATTTCCTGGAGACAACTATGTTTAGTTTCCTTGGTTCCAGCTTCTGCATTTAGGTTGGTCCTCATCTTGTCATGAGAGTTTTCATTTGCTGTTGACTTTTGTATGGGTTGCTTTCTTTTTACTTGTTATTTCGGATTGATTGATATATCATTTCCTTTTCTATCTGCTTCCTTTCCCTCTTACTTTGGTCTCCGCAGGTGTTTAAACCTTGTCATTCCTTTTTGATGTTTCATATACCTGCATTTTGTTCTCTTACAGAAGCTCTTTCTACCAAGTACAAGATCAGAAGTAAGCAACCGGTGCTGTAATGATCTAGAAAACTGTGTACCAACTTGCAAACTAACCAACGCATAAATATGCCACCCATAACTGATAACATATTTTGTTCATCTCAGATGAAATTTGACTTCGTCAATCCAAGAGCATCTCTTGGAAACACCGATCCAAGAACATATGGACTAATCCACAACATGGATAAAATAGGACCACCCAATTTGATTTGATACACTATATAAAAATCTTAAATGCAGAGAAAAAAAATTCAAATCCTCTTTGCAGTTGTCAAATTAAGTAACATAAGATATTTATATTATTCCTTAAATTTATCCACGTACTGAGTCTCCATTAAGATTCGTCATTCATAGACGATGAGATAATGTTAGAGAGTACCAAATCGAAAGCTACAAGAAATTTTCCATTATGTTTTATATTGTCATCAAGGTTGTCGAAAGAAACTACTAAGGAGCGTAGGTAGCATCCAAGTCCAGACTGGGATTCTATGTCACAACGCATTGGCTATCAGAAATCTTGGCGCAGAAAAAAGCCATTGGAAAGGGAAATCGAGAAAGCAATACCAAGAAAATTAAGAGCATTTTAGGTTATTTGATCGGGAAGCAAATCTTATACTAAAGCCAACAATAAAAAGGGGGAAAAAGAAAAATCAAAATCTTCTTGTCAAATAATTCTACTGAGATAGCTACGAATCATATTAAGCTATCAAAAATTCCTTTTTGGGTTTCTTCAAAAAGAAATCATACTTAAAATCCAATAAAAAACACACATTTAGCACGAATTAGGCGAAACCACCAGCAACACTACCTAAAATCGAATTCCAATTAGCATTTTCTAAGCTTAAAATAAATAACTAGAAACAAAGAATGATGGATTAAATCACCTACCAGAATTGCAATTCTTCTGCCAGAAGCTGTACCACCAATCGATTTCCAACGCCTTGGGTTCTGCCGGTTTGGGGTCCGTGCTGCTTTTGTCGCCGAATTTTGCTTTCCGTTTGGTTTTCTTCGATTTCTTCGGCGGAGCCATCGAGCAGAGGGACTTCCCCTCCTCCCAGTCTCCTCTCTCTCTCGCTCGGACGATTTTTTGGGCGCTTCCCTCTTTTTACTCTTTACTAATTATTCGTTGCATGGTTTGGAAACTCTCTTCGGGAGAGTAATAGGAGGGTGGCAAAGGCTCCAGCCCGGTACGAGGAACAGCATCCGAATCCGGCTGGGTGCATATATCGGATTCGGGTCTGAAACAGAAATGAGAGCCCTAGGGCTGCAAATGATTCAAAGTTTTTCAAAAGGCTCATCTTGATGGCAGCTTAGTGTGTGCTTGAATAAATTTCAAAGCTTGGCTTTTAAATGAGTGGAGACTCAAACACTTATCCGGCTTGACTAAAGCTTCGCATTGAGGAGCTTGCTTATGTAATGAGCCGAATCTTAGCGGTATGGTATTGGGCTCGAGCCGGCTCACCTACTTCCTAATAGGAGGTTGAGGGTGTAAGCAAGATTTTCTTAATAGAATTGTTATTTAAGTAGAAAGATATTGCATTCTTGACCGCGTGAAATAATAAATAATAAAACAAGTGGGGTCTAAATTTTAATGATGAGTTAATACAATATACGTCAGTAGTTTGATTTACTAATTGGTAAATAAATTGCACCCTCTAATCTAAAATCATAATAATCTATGGAGATCCATGGGGATACATATAAATCAAGATGGGCATTTTTACTTTAAAACTTTTGTCAACTTGACAATTTTGGAGTGTTTAACTTTTGTTGTCATGAAACCCGTCATCTAAACATGAGCAAAATCAGCCTAGCTCACCCAACTCAGCTCGAATGAGGTTTGTAACATGATGGATTGGTCTAGAAATTTAAGCCTGAATCAAGATCAAGCCAAGCTCAGATTTTAAAGGAGCACCAGAATCTTTCTTTTTCTAGTTTGACACCTCCTTATTTAGTTTTGGAGATGTTGGTAGGGTCAAGTATGATGTTCCAGCTTGGCCAAATCCAATGAACAATCTGACATTCGACGGTTTTGGAGATATCAAGTACGATAGAGAGATCAAGCATGACTTTTTGGTAGCCCAAACCTATTTAACAATCTTGGCAGGGTTAAACCCAATCAATAGCATATTTAGAGAGATCAAGCATATGTTCCTGATGGGATGAGCAATCATTAGAATCACATTTATGTCCTAGTATCCAATAATCAAAGATTCTTTTTTTAATCTATTCAGCATAAAGTCGAAGATATGTTGATGATAAATACCTAAAGCATTAATATCATAACAAATGCTTCTTTTTCCTCATTATTGTTGATGTCATTGTTCTTATTACTAAAACTAGATGCAAGTATTGTCATTATTATTGTTGATGTTGCTATTGTTATTATTTGGTTTAATAACTTTGGAGTTTAGAAGAAAAATGAACTTATTTAAGATGATCTTTTTTGGTTGGGTATTTTTTAATATGTTATTTGAGGGGCCCTTGGAGCAAATGATGTTAGAAATCAATATTAGTGCAAAAAGGAAATTATCCAATGATGAGAGCCAATATTGGACTAGGTTTGGTAGCATAATATTTTATGCTGAGTAACACTAGTAGAGCAGGAGGATAGTTGTTATGTAATTGGTTCAACTAATTTGGCCAATAAAATTTGATTATATTTTCTAATCTCAAAATTGCTTAGGTCTTATCTTTGGATCTTGTTGTGTCTGACTAGGCCCCAACCTGCCACATGTCTTGACTAATGTATGATTTATTCTGTTGTATCCACATTTCAAAATCATTGGGTCGCTAATAAGTCTTTAATCCATTTTATAATCCATAGTTAATTAATCATAAGTCTGAGCTAGGTCATATTGGATCCAAGGTTGGGCTGGATTTTGGAAATATCCAATTTAGTTGTAGCTAAAACATAATTCTATCTTATTTGGCTGATTTTGGGCCTATCCATAGAATTCTAGTCCAACATATCTATTATGGATACATTATCAAAATGTTGCTAAATCTATATATGAGATGATGTTGAAAGTATGATAAAATTTATATGAATCAAATGATGTAATTGTAGATCGTGTAACTTCGCCAACCAAAATAGGTATGTTGAAAAGTTTAATTTAGGATCTAGCTAGAAATATATTTTTTGTGAACCTATGAACTATTCTTTTATCTATATAGGAAGATAGATAAAAGATTGTTTGATGATTATCGATGACTGGTTGCTATATAGATATAAGGATAGTAGAATTAATTATAGACCTTAATGGGGATCGTATATTGCAGTTTCCATATATAGAATGAAGTGTGAACATCAATATGCTCTAAGATGCACCTCAATCCCTTAGTCTTACTCCATGATGGAGCATTGTCATCCATGGTGGTTCAACTTTGTTCCTGCCAAAATCTAACCGACCAAACTGAATGCATGGATGAATGTTGACTAGCTAGTTCTGCTTGTATTACTTGGACTGGTTTGCTGGACAAACAAATTTGTTTGGAGTTATGAGTCTGACTTGAAAATAAAAGAGAAAACACCGAAGGTCACTGGACTTTGTTTGGTGAGAGATTCTTCGATGCTTAAGTCAGGCAAATATTTTGAAAAATAGTAGATGATTCACCCTTATTGTTACTCATGATGGAGCTTTGCCGTCCAAGATGATTCACCTTCACCATATTTTTTCTTTCCATATATACATGCAATAAGTACTCCAACTATAAAAAAAAATCGCCATATAAACTCCCATTGAATTCCTTAAGACATCAAGTTTTCTTATCAAGAAAAGAAAACTAGTCTGCCTTATAGTATATAAATCCATCTCATGTTCCACCTAATGGTTCTGTTCCACCCTAAGTTTGCGCTGTTCACCTTAGTTTTTTACTCAAAACTTTCTACTGTTTTCTCTTTCTTATCCTTGCCTCTCTATTTCTAGCCCTTCTTTTTTGATGGCCCATTGGATTTTAATAAAACTTGACATAAACCACAATTAGTTTTAGGTCAAATAACCTATTCCTATCTCATGCTTCCATAAAAAGAAGAAAAATCTCCCAGCGACAAAAAGATAGCAAAACAAAGGCAAACCTTATTATTAAATGGACTACACGAGCAAATTATGATAAATTTAACAATATTATCTTTTATTTGCGGTATAATTTTGTCCAACTTTTTTAAAAAGCGAAAGAAACGTGCATGCATACAGTTACCCAGGTTTAAATTATTGGAGATGCACCATTCAAGATTTGAACCTACAATCTTAGTTGTTAAGCGAAGCGATTGTAATCATGAATATGAGCCCTAGTTCATAACGATTTTGTCTAACACAGAAAAGATTGCCCTTGCTTATTTTGTGACTCACTATTGATTATATCATGGCATAGGCTCTAAGCTTTACAAAACTATCCAAATTATTTTTTTTTGGGTTTGCTTGGATGAACAAGTCAAGATACATTTACTCCAACCACCCTAACAACTCTTTTAATAACCATCAAAGGAAATAAATCAAAATTATACCAAATGTTTGCAAGCTCCCTATCAAGTGGGACCAATCTTGCTCCATCTAAATCTAACCTGGTCCCACAAATGAGTGCACTAAACAACTCAGGCCCCATATTGAGCCTCTCAAAGGGTCCAATCTAGTAATCTTGTCCAAGTGACTGGATCATCATGAGATTGATCCTGCTGAACATATAGTCATTAACTTAGACTCAATCAATGCCCATAAATTTCTAGGCCTGTAGTGGACTAACACAATAGATGGCGAGTCCCTTTCCCAATCGGTCTCCTATCAGATGGGCTAAAACCACCATTCTTAAGAAATACAAAAAAAGAGAAGGACAGCTCTCAAAACCGCCTTGACAAAACCGGCTACAGTTCAGAAGCTGCTTCGCTCCTGATATTTTTACTCTCGTTATTCTACATCATGCACCCACATAATCTCAACCGTTCATCATTGAAGATTTTATACTGATAGAACGGTTGGAGAACATCAGCCGCGTAATCATAATAAAATCCGGGATAGAGATTATCCATTACGTACGGATAACCGGAGGGGCCGAGGTGGAGGCGCAGTCCGGTTACGATACGCGCTCTTTTTTTTTTTTTTTTTATTGGTCTTTCCTTTTTCCGCTCTTTTTCTTCGGCGATAAATCCGAAGGGTTTAAGGAGTTTCGATTCGAGAAAATCTTCCGATTTTATCGACCTCGATTGCGCTTATCTTCTGGTATTCTTCGATTCCTCCACGTTTTCTTCTCGTTGAGGCACCTTTCTTCTCTCTCTGTCTCTCGCCTCTGTCTCGACTCGGGGATGAGAAGAGACGAAGTGGGTTTTGGTATGAGGCTCTGTTTCGAATTTTCTGATTTGGTTTCGAGTTTTGGAAGGGATTTTTGATTATTTTGCTGGGGATTTCGTAGGGATTTACGTTTGAAAGGTACGTTTTCTTTGAAAATAGAGTCTGACCTACTATCTGTGGCCGATAGGAGGCATAGCAAGAGATGACTAGGAAGAAAGAACTTTGATTTGTTCTCCTATTAATTGTCGGGTTTTTTTTTTTGGATGGCGTTGTTGATGACTTGCTCTTTGTGTTGTTTTTCTTTGAAGTTTGTGGGAGGACTTATTTTTTATTTTAGCACTTTAATACTTATATTGTTATTATTTATTGCATCAAAGATGGCATTTTTTGTTAATTTTAGGTAGTTTTGAAGTAATTGTTAACTGGGTTGTAGAATAATGCCCGTTCTAGATAAAGTTTTGGTGCGTTTGTTCATACGGGGCTTAAAGAATGTGGTCTTTTGCCATGGTTTGCTTTTGTTTTTGAATTTATGTAAACCCTCTTCTTTGTTGGGTATTGATGAACGAGGTGATTTCTTATCTTGCAGATAGTGAGTGAAAGGAGAGGGGTTTCAGGCTCAAATCTGTGAGCGGAGCTCCTCTCTCATACGAAGTTTGAGTCTGCTTTATTACTACAGAAAGAAGTAGCTTGCTTTTTGGGATTGCAGGTTGTTGTCTTTTAGTTTGTACTCCGGAGAATTACTACCAGAGGTTAATCTGAAACAAGAAAGGAAACCGTTATTATGGGTTCTGTTTTTGGCTGTTTGCGCCCCGATGATCATGAAGAAAATGAAAATCCCAATACTCCTGTCTGCTCCAGCTGCTTTTCTCAGCAGATTATAAATGTGGTACGTTCCAAATTTTTAGTTTGTGACATACTTTAGTTTTGTTCTAATGACCAGTATGTTGGGATTATGAAATTTTGTCATCCAAGTTACTATTTTGGTCTTGCCCATGCATCCCTTTTAGCTTCATTCAAGATTCTTCCCCTTTTCTCATAAATATGATATCAGGTAAGATGATTGATCAGGATGACTGGATGCAACTTTAAGACACTTAATGAAGGTAGAATACATCATCTCTACAAGATGACGGCTCCATCATTTAATTCAAGTTATATGACAGTCAAACTATACTATTTTTTTAGCTTTGATTTTGTCTTGCCATCTAAAAATCTGGGAGCACATTAAATAGTAAAAGCCAAAGAAAGAGGAATCCTAAAGTATTTTGATATTACAGTGCACCTCAACAGATCAAGCCTGAGACTTGCATAGTAGTTAACCTTTTAGACATTTTCATTATCGTAACATTTAATACAATACAAGACATAATATGCATGGCAAACAAGGAAGAGAACCACGTTCCATGCAGCGAATCCTGAAAAAGTGAAGGTTTCCCTAATGTTTTAGCATTTAAATTTTACAATATTCTCATCCTTTTCTTTCCTTTTAATTTTGGTTAGATAGGTGACTGGTTACTGCAAACAAGTGGCACTGCCATATGATACATAATTTCCTATGTGCATGATAAATATGACACTATGGAGTCGGCATTTATGTGATCTAGTCATTGAAGCCAATATCTTTGTTTGCACTCAAGTGGGCATTAAACTATTGATAGATAAGGACATAATGTCGCATTTGAGACCAGTGATAGGTAATTGTTTGAGATTGTCTCGTCATATGTAGCAAAGACAATGAAGGTGTTGAGGATTGGTGTCCTGAATACATGTTGAATGATTGGAGTGGTTCAAGAAAGACTAGGTAATACTTCAATAGAGGTCGTGAGAAAAAATTGTAAACTTTTTCAATTGGCCTTCCTCTGCACTTATGCAATGTATGATTTGTCTAGCTGACCCCTAATTGATGAATTGTGTCTGACTGGTTAAATTTATGTAAGTTAAAAAGTGAAAAAGCTCGTATATGTTCATTTCAAAGAGGCTTTAGCTACTTGTATTGTCACCACTGCAATTTCACATTACCAAGATGCTAGCATGATGATTTTCCACAAATCGATTCTAGACCACGATCTGAAGCTTCAACCTGAATAAAGCTCTCTCTCTCTCTCTCTCTCTCTCTCTCTCTCTATATATATATATATATATATATATATATATATATATATATATATATATACATACCTCTGTTAGCATAGTAACTTTGGTGAGTTTGTTGTTGTTGAAAATAATAATCTTTTGGATTTTAAAGGAAAAAAAGGGAGATCATTGTAGTAATGCCTAATCAAAAGTATTTCTCATATAACCAAAATCAGAAAAAGAGTAAACTTGCTGGAGAAGCTTAAAAAAAAAAGTGTCTGACCTATGTGTATTGCAAGCTACTACTTGTATAAAATATTGGCTTTGCATCATTTCACAGCAAACTCATTGGAGATTTAGGTGGATTTGGCCAAACCAGAATAATTTAATACATCATGAATCTGACATGAACCCCAAATCTCAATTGGCATATCAAGTCCAAGTCATTGAGTTTTAAATCTAGATTCTGTACCTTATCCAAGTGACAATAAAGGGTTGTTTGGTTGTCTGTGAGTTTTTTCTAAAACAGACAATCAGAAAACATGATTCTGTAAAGGATGTTCTAGGAAAAATAAGGAAGAACCTGTTTTTCATAAAACTCATTTTTCAGATTTTAATGTCCTACCAAATTTGGTAAAACAGATTTTATGGAAAACAATCAACCATTTTTGTAAAACTCCTTCACTTAAAGTCTTTTGTCCACCTATTTTAGTAGAACTTATCAACCAAACAGCCTTGAAATCTTGCAGAATTAGATTCAATCCATTATAATCAAATAGATCTGAGTTGGAATTGCCGAACTGTAAATTGGACCATCAAATTTGGCATGAGTTGGACTGAACCCCTATTGGTTGATTCCAGCTCTAATTCCTATATCCTTATCCAATTCATACTAGATTTGTTTCATGCAGGAATCGAACTACATTAGGCTTGTTTGCACCTATATTTCTACCTTTCCTTTTTTTTCTTTTTTGCTGTGTGACCCTCTTTCTTTCATGTTGCTTTTTCGAAAATCATATTTTGTGTTATGCATTTACCAAACATCAAACATGTGAACGGTTGTTGTCCTTTAAAACAATTCAAAGAAAATGCTCTTGTGAAGCCCTCTTGGGAAACCAAAAACAATGCTAAACCCTAGTTGCCAGAATCTGGTGTGGGTGCAGGGAAGCGGATTTTTAAGATACACTTGTGGTAAGGACATGCTTAGGGAGTGGGTGCGGGTTGGAGAATCCGGGAAGATTCCGAAATTGGTGCATTACCCTAGGTAGAAGCTTCCAATACCTAACTACTAAACACACTATATGCTTTTGTCACTCTTAGTCAATATTGCAAACTTACTTTTAAATTAACTTATGTAGGCAGTTCACATTTCACTGTCAGTAAAGCATTCTAATTAAATGCACACCTATAACCCTTCAGAAAGCTTGTTAAAGGCTGAAGTAGAACCAAACTAACACCTTGTTAGTCGCAATAGTTGAGGTTCTCGCCATAACTAATATTTTCTGTGTCTTTGAAACTTGCATGCTTATCACAGGTATATCAGTGCCACATATGAATGTTTAAACATTTCTGTATACAGTTTGCTAATTACTGCTCGTTTGCCATGGTGTTGTAGGTCCAGTGACCTGGAGGTACTTTGTTTTTTTCCCCCTAGGTAGAACCTGGATGTACTTCAGATTTATATCATTCAGTTCCTGCAGGTTTTAAACCTTGCATGGTTGCTAGCAGTCTTAATTTGTCCTATCTTAATTTATTTTGTTAAGTTTTTCAACTATACATCTCATAAGGATTCAGGTTGCAGCAGAACTTCACTTCGTCTAAAGTATAATGGTGTAATCCAAGAGTCCATGCTTCTATATGTCATGAAAGCAGTATGTTTTAGCATGTGACATGCATTTATTTTCATGTGAATAGTTGTGGGCTTCTAGGTTTCCATGGAGCTCGTTTGAGGGTCACTATTTACTTGTACAAACCCATGATTCCTCTGTTTTATCTCTCCTGACTTCTTTATTCTTGAAATCTTGTTAGGTAATTAGAAATCATGTCTTTAGTATGGAGAAACAGTATATGTTTTGAGTCAGTTTTGACTGATAATATTACGATGTTGTCAACATTATGTTTTGGAGGTAATGTATGAGGGTCCCAATATTTGGCTAAATTTTGATTCCAAAAAGCAAATATTTTTTATTAGAGCTGATCATGGGCCAGGCCTCAGGCCTAAATTATATTCATTTTTAGTCAGGCTTTGGGTTAGGCCTATTTAAAATTTGACATTGTCTATGTCTATGCCCGACCCATGATCAGCTTTAGTTTTGATGCATGGTGGTTACTTTTGGTATGAGAGAATATTTAGAGAATCAGTTTTATTTGAGCATTACATGTGAATAACAAGTCTTATTTCTGTTTTATGTATTATTTGCAGTACATTGCATTATTTCGAAGAGAACAAGCACGTGTTTCCCCTTCATCTGAGCAGGCGGCAACTCCTTCAGCCTCTACATCTCTCACTGAAGAAAATTCCATAGTTGATACTTATCATCCTCCTCCAAGGCCTTTACCTTTTGACGATCCTAGATGTTCCCAGTTACGGCATCAGCATGGGCGTGTGTCAAGGTGCGATAAGGGATCGGCTCATTTCCATGAGGTTTCTCACCCACTCAGACGCATCAATGATACTGACAAAGAATCAATAGGCACAACAAAATTGTGGGGTAGATCTGACTATGAAGGGGGATCTAAGATATGCTGCCCTGAGTCTTCACTGGATCACCTGTCAACAAAAGTGGCAAGTGCAGCTATATATGTTGATTCTTCATCTGAAGATGAAGATGTGTGTCCAACTTGCCTTGAAGGTGCATTTCAAGAAGCCTGTTCTCTATACTCTTCATTCTAGATACCATGCTTGACTAGATTATTCCCATTGAATGAGATGAACTTGTTGATTTCTAAATATACAAGAACTTTAGATTGTAAGGTAAGGTATAGCAAAACATGCTGAATTGTTAAGAAGACAAGAATATGTAAAAGCTAACTCCAGGCCCGCAATCTCAGTACCTAATATTGTATTAGTACCTTACCAATTCGATACAGTATGGTATACACCTTGTATCGAAATAGCTCTCTAATCATTTTTTCTCAATTTTTATCTCGGTATGCCTTGATATGGATCGGTATACTTCGGTACGGATCGGTACGCATCTTCGTACACCTCAATAGAGGTCAATATGGTACGGAGCGGTACGGCTTGGTATGGGCAGTACCGACTCGAAGTTGAGTATCGTACCGATTTTCTTCTCTTATGGTACAATACGCCCTGTAAGGGGTGGTACGACACACCATGAGCTAACTGCTTGGAGTTCATAATGCTAAGGGAAGATCTTGTCACACATCTTTAATGCTTGAAATAATCTTAAGTTCCAAAACAAGAACAGTTCCAATTCCAGCAGGATTATGGTCTTGTATATATCTTCATTTTAATGTATCTCTAGCTACAGTAAATATTCCTAGTATTGCTTCAACACAGATATGAGAATAAGATATGGACATATATCTAAGTGTCCCACTTAGTGGGAGGAAAAAATATAGAGGCAATAATCTATAGGTTCACATATAAATTTAACTAAATTTTATATTTATACCTTTAAATATATTTTTTAAATATTAAAAAGCAAATGCTAAAAATATACTATTTGTTAAGGTCTTTTAATATACATATTTCTCATTCTTTCCAATTAACTTAAAGATATTGGCAAAATAATATTTTGTAAAGTTATTTCAATACCAACATTTTTGACAAATCTAGAAGACAAACAATTATTCGCTCCTAATATCAAATTAGAGGATCAAACTCATTATTGAAAAAGTTCAACTCTTCTGATCTTTAAAAGTCATTGCCAAAGAACATTCCGAGTATCCAAGTATCCGATACTTATCCAACTTCAATACGTATTTGATATGGATTCTAGGAGCTAGATGCTAGTATCCACGTAACATTGAATATTCCACTTATGGAATGGACAAATTGCTTCATTTAGCGTGTACCGAGTTAGCTATGAAGCAGGTTGTGTTATAGCAGTTATGCTACCTGCATGTGCCTTCTCTAATTAGGAGTGACATTGATAATTGAGAATTAAGAAACCTTTTTCCAAGAAATTCAAAGTTATTTCTACTGTGATGGTAAAATTTGCTATATGCAGTTAGAGAATGTTTGTTGGTGCTGCTAATATATTCTGTTATCATGCATGGTTGCCATGGCTAATTTCTGGATGAAACAAATCTTGATAAAGGTCTATCTAAATGTGGTTTTACGTTATGCTGAAATTTCCTATCAAAGTTCTGAATCTTCCTGGAGGGTAGATGGAGCAAGCAAATATTTCTTTACACAGCATGCTTATCTAATGCAGACTTCAGTAAGCTTGTAGCATTCGATGTTAAGTGTTTCTTCTTTTTTCTCTCCTGATTTTGTGTGCAGAGTACACATCTGAGAACCCAAGGATCATACTGCAGTGCACTCATCATTTCCACCTCTGTTGTATATATGATTGGATGGAGAGAAGTGAAGCCTGTCCAGTCTGTGGCAAGGTGACTGGTTTCCCCCATTTGGTGCTTCAATTCGTTTAGTCTTCTCAGCCATAAATCTATTCATTTATTGCTTTTGGATTACCTTATCAATTTTAAATCAATTTTCAGGTTCAAAATGTAGCCATGAGGAGTTTTATATAGGGCACTAGTAGTGCAATGAAATCTAATTCAGTGAGAAATAGATAAAAATTGATCTTCAATTGTGGGTTCCATCATGATTTTTCCTTTCCTAACATTTTCTGTTAACCAATTATTGGTCTTGTCCTGATAGTGTTTTTGGTCTACTTTTAAGTGTGGAATCTTCTTCAGGATAGCAAGAAGATTTATTACATGGCTAATCTTCAAAAAACTAATTATTTACATTGGGCAATGTACAAACTGTAGCTTTTATATTTAAAGTCCTTCTAAAGGATATACAAACCTGTGAAAGGTAATAGTACCTTTTGGCCTTTTAATGTCAACTTACATGGCATCATTAAACCGGGAGCTTGTAAATTAATTCTGGAATACGCCCAGTTGTCTGTGACTTGGGTCTTTCCATGTTTACATGGATTGTAGAGATTCACTTATATAAGCCTATCCTAGAGCCTGAAAATATCATTTATGAATAGTGCAAAGTAATCATTGGTAGTTAGGATAGAGATAATGAAGCATATTAACACATTTGAGGGCTATATTTTCAGAAGAACGAGGTTCTGAGAAAAAAATAACATAGCTTGATTTTAGTCTGAAATATGGAACCGGTGTTGGAGGGTTTTTTTTAATACAAAGAAAGAAAAAAGGTGTTGGTAAATCTTTTCACAACAAAATTAAGATGATTTTGCGTGTACTGTACCAGTAAAAACTGAACAAAACACTGAGTAGATGGAGGTTTAAGGAAGAGGGTGATTGCCAAAATTTTCTATATTGTACTAGTGATTGCCAAAATTTTCCATCTTGTACTATGTGTCTCTGCCAAGATCATTATTTACTGCCACCAGCATTTCTCTTGTCATTTTCTGGTTTTTCTTCCTTAAAAACATTCACTCGCCATGGATGGGGTATGTGTATATGTGCATGTTTTGCATACACAATACACACCACGTATCATCGTGCTACCACTCAAAAATACATAACTAGGTTGGTAAGGCACATTTCCTTTTTTCCCTTTTTTTGCATCTGAAATGTTGTTAATTGCTTTCTACTGGCAAATAGGCTTGCTTTGGACTTTTCATATATGTTACTTATATGTTACTTGTCAGACTAGACCAATCTACTATCATTAAAACATATTGTGGAAGCATAGTTGTTACCAATGGGTATTAAACATGCACCATGCTTACTAAAAGAAGCCCAAATATTGTAACAGATTATTATCGCATTAAATTGAACAGGTGTCTACAGTGAAAAGCTAAAAAAAAAAGATTTGAAGAGATTTTGGACATTGAAAAGAAAATGATGGTAATGATTTATTCAACTTTGGATATTTGTAGTCTGGCCATATATAGACATCTATCAGCCTATACTTGGTGATTTCTGTGGCACAAAATTGCTACTGATTGAGATTGTTGGCATACCAATACAAACTGCAAATGATATGCACTCCCTGTATCATGTTGGTGAGTGAGTGAGTTTAGCACGAACCCGTATCCCATGCTATGATATGAATTCATCATTGTATGATGCAATCTGAGGTTCTTATGACATCATAAAGCTCTTCTTCGAGTACTTGCTGCGCATCTTATCATTCTGTCAAGACATGTTGCTTTGCAATCTACTTGAGCAAACGTTGGAATTACTACCTCTTCCATTGATAGAATGAAAGAGGCTGCACAGCAGAGGGGGCACCCTCAAGAGGGGTGTTGCCATGCATTCTCTCTTTTGCTTTTCATCATATATTGCTGTGCCACTATTCTGTTTTTCTCCATTTAATGACTGTAACTTTGTTCTTTTTGACAGGTGATGGTTTTCAATGAAATGACATGATCTCCGGTTGTAGATCTCACTCTTGTGTGATGGCTTGGAGGTTAACTTTATAAAGCATAAATTTCTTGGGAGGATGCAGGTGAAGTCATCAAAATACAGGCCAAAGATTGTCTTAGTTCGTGTCATAGGTTTATTTTTACATTGAATCTGTTATTGGTATGATTTTTTTTAAAGTTGATTTATTTTAGAAAAGCCTGACTTGCTGGTAGAGCAGTCACATCGGTAAGTTGATACTTGGACTTGAGTTTTCTTTCTTTTCTTTTCCTAGTATTATGATTTATTTTTGTTGATAAACCGGATGGATCTCACCTATCAAGTGTGAATATATCCCACAAAGTTAGAAAATAAAGTATCACGAAACTGTGAAGGTAAATTAGAAGCTGCGAGAGTGATCTGCAGCATTCTTTCCTTTTCTTTTCCTCTTTTTTCCCATTTCGAAACTAACTACATATATGCAGCAGGCTTAAGCAGCGACTACAATATGCAAAATGCTGTTGTGGCATTAAACATTATAAGGTTGCATTTTAGAATAATGTATAGTTTCCTGTGCATTGTAGCTCATGGGGAGCATGGAGAGTATCCACTTTGCCTGGCAATAAGTGGAGCTCGCCATGAATATTTTTGGTTTGGCATGATGTGCTATTCAGACCTTGGTTGTGTATCACACTGTTTCAGTCCTCTCCAAGGGTAAAACCTTATGCAGTTAGGCTTTTCGAAGTGCAGCAATAAAAAAATGGTGATAAGAACCTTTGCACATATGAGAATAGTTATGCTGGAATTTTATCAAATGTGGAAGAGAGGCACAAATTTTCTTTCTTCATAAAACATAACATACGGTTTAACATATATTATTCCATATCTTTATGCGTTATCATATTAGAAGAGAACTTAACTGGAAAGTTCACAGATCATGTCACCAGAAATATCAAAACAGGCAATGGAAAAAAACCACTTTGCAAAGCCGTCTCTTATGTATATTAATCTCAGATTCAACTTACAGGAGTACAAAGTTCATTAAATGCATACTTCAATGGGCAAAGAGATTTCAATATCTGGTGCAAATTATGGAGTAGGCATTGAAGTGTGCTCAAGAGTAATGTGCTGGTACAGCTACCATATCCTGTACTAATTACAGAGCAGCCAGTTGTTGATGAGATCTACCCTCTCTTGTGCCTGAGGATCACGGCACCAGACCATCTCGGCTGTTGATCAAATAGCTCTTTTTTACCTCCATCACAGAAACGTTTTCTGAACCTTTCCAACATCTGCATAGAATTTTTTATATGCAATTAAATCTGGGGGGGCGTTTGGTTTGCGATCGGAATTGAAATGAAATGGATCAGAATGAGAATCAAAATGGTCATATTTTTTGACGCATTTGGTTTGAGACTATAATTGGAATTGAAATGGGATTCGAATACTAACTAATAATCTGGATTGAATTTCAGAGAATTGGAGTATTCCAATTTTTTTTTTGGAATTGGAATGGATTGAATTTTAGAGAATTGGAGTATTCCAATTTTTCTTTGGAATTGGAATGGGATGAGATTTTCTCCAACGAAATATAGCTGAAATGAGAGTCACTCATTCTCATTCTCATTTAGAGCCTAACTCTCTCCAAGCAAACATTCCTATAGAGGTTTGGATTATATATTTGATGTGAAAGAACGATTGATCTTCTTTCGCGACATCAATTATTGGATCGTATCTAGCATAGATCTCAAAGTACTCCAAACTCTCTTTTATCTGCCTTTGTAGGTCACCTAACAGTTATTGCACGATATAATGGTGCACATTGTGAAGAAAAAAAAAAGAAAACAAATAAATGATTCTTCCATGTGAAATATACAACCTGAATTCTTGCCGTAATGTTGCAGTTGCACTGGCTCAATGATAGATTTTGCAATCCGCATATTGCTTTCCATGCAATGCAAAGCCTTACAATATAAATGATAACTCTAATGACAAATCTACATATGCCTACATATGCCTAATGATGGGGTTATAACGGGTATGGTCGGGCAACTAATGACGAATCTTGATTCGATTGGAAAGAAGAAAAATTTTCTTCAACCCGCTTAACTCGAATTTTTTAAAAGAAAACTAGAAAAAAATGGAGGAATTTTGAAAATAGGGCTTTAAGTCTTCTTTTTTTTCATTAATAGTTCTTCACATCTGAAACTGAGGTATATAGTCCCTATTTATAATACTAATGAGGTCCTCTCTTTCACAATTTGGGTTGGATTCCTCTTTTAGTACTAATTATCCTAAAATAAATATGATTAATAAAAATATTCTAAAAAAAAGATAAAATCTTTTGAGGAGGTAGATCTCAACTTTTATAACAATTCTACCTTCTATCGCTCCACCTGAAAACTTTCGGTTTGACCAATCCATTTCAAAGCCTAAATGATAGGCCTAAATGATAGAAGTTTGGTCCAATTCAACCTCTTAGGAGGTTGGCCTAAAGTTGTAGATCTCGAAAATATATTTAATTTTTTTAAAAAAAGGATCATCTCAATTGGGCATCGTATGACCAAGTTATGGCCTCTGAAAGTTTGGCATACGACTCGGCTTTCCAATGTGGCAGATCTTGTTTTTGAACCCTGTCCAGTCCTACTCGTAGTGGCCAAAGTGATCAACATCGAGTTTGGTGATCCTTCTGAATACTTATAGTGACCATAGTGATCCACATCGAGTTTGGTAATCCTCCTGAATACTCATAGTGGCCAAAGTGATACATATCGAGTTTGGTGATTTTTATGAATACTCGTAGTGGCCAAAGTGATCCACATCGAGTCCGATAATCCTTCTGGATTAAATCTACATATGCTCGGCTTCTTCACTTATTGATCGGTAGGCTATTATCAAATTATCACATCTTGTGTCTTTCTTATCATCGAACTTTCTGAACTTACTAAAAATTTTATGTAAGGTATGTTGGAGAGGGTAGGAGACTGGCAGCTGATGGTGGTCATTTAGCTGTTTTACCTGATGCTTGCTCCCTAAAAGAATTATGCGAGTTCAAACTTGCAGAGAGTGTGAATCTGTCAAATTCTTTAATAATTGCACCTCGAGCTGGTGTAGATGCCTCGGCATGCTCGTGCGAAAGATTGAGGTATGGTCTAACCCAGGAACTTCTTGAAATAGCACTAAATTACTCCAGTAGTTAGGTAGCAAGGCTCTTCACTAAGAAAAACTGAAAAAAACCTACCAGTTGGATATTCTATAAGCAGGGGCGGCCCAATTCTTATGCGATTGAGGCGGTCGCCTAAGATTCCGGCCCAAAGATGGCCCACCGCAGAAAAGGCCACAAAGACAAAATAGAAAGGAAAAAAGCCTCCTTAGTGAGTTCGCCTTGAGCTGGCCCACTACAGAGAAGGCCTCAAAGAAAAATGGGAAAAAAAAGGCCCTCTTAGTGAGTTCGTCTTAGGCCCCAGATGCATTGAGCCGCTCCTATTTATAAGCAATGGTTGTTGCCAAATCCAAACACAATGTCCTCAACAATTTACATAACACCATGCATCCTGCAACAATGTTGTAGTGAGTTACAGCATGTCGCATGGTTATCTTTGCCCACACTAGGCTCCTGCTTTTGCTAAACTTTCCTCACCTGGCCTTCTGCAAATCCTCATTTAAATTGGTGTGGGCTATCTAAAGTGCTATCATGATCAGGATATACTCTCCCACCCCTCCTCTCCATATGATCTTATTGTTTATGAGTTTGGCATATGATTTTTCTTCTTGCCTTTTTTTTTTCTTTCCGGTATAAAAGACGCCGATTGGTTAGCTTGTCTTTTGTAGGGAAGGAGATCAGCAGTGAGAGCTAAGATGAAAGACCGTAATTTGTCGACTTGTCAAACTAAACCATGGACTGTTGCTTCTTTAGGTTAATTCGAGAAACAAATAAACATGCAAAGATTATGTTGGGGGAAATAAAGTTTCCCCCCAAATGACATAAATGCCCCTAAGAAGCCGTACAACCTCCGACCCCGGACAGCCGAAGTCAGCGTCCGACCTCGGAACGCTCGGCCACAAGACGACCGACCCCGAAACCTCCGACCTAAGAGAAACCTCGATGTCCGAGGACCGTACTCTAACACCCCTCCGGCATTTATTGCGCATGGCCGCTGTAATCTTCCGGCACACTCAACAATAAATGCGGATCTCCGGCTTACTCCACCATTAATGCGGATCTCCGGCTTACTCCACAATAAATGCGGATCTCCGACTTACTCCACAATAAATGCGCATGGCTCCTGACATCTACGGATCCCCAGCTCTCCACGGCAAATCGACCCAGCAGGGTCTAGTCGACTATGATAAGTCTCTGATCTCGGCCATACCGCCGACATCAGTGCAATGATTCGCCTGACCGAGCGCCGACCTGAACAACATGCCAAGCCGTACTACGGCCTCGCCCTGTTACATCACAGGTAAACCGACCCCCGCATATAAAAGGGAGCCTTGGCCTCTCAAGAGGGGATTGGAACATTCATACACCCAAAAATCACTGTTTATCTCCTTCTCCCCACTATTTGCCCCCTCCCTGACTTGAGCGTCGGAGGGCCGGCGCCGGAGAACCCGGCCACCGGTTCGTGTGCAGGCACCCGGACGGAGGACGCCGCCAGCCAACGGATCGCCGCCCCGCTGCGAGGACCTGCTGTTCCTTCTCTCCGACCGCCCCGGACGGAGGACGCCGCCCGCCGACAGACCGCCGCCCCGCCGTGAGGACTAACAGTCGCTCCCTCTCCTCGACCGAAGATTGCCCCCGGGTCCAATTTCCAGCAACAGTTGGCGCTAGAGGAAGGGACCGAGTAGCAGTCATGAAGTTGAGAAGTAAGGGAGCCTCTAACGTCTCCCGGCGTCCCCCGCAAAGTCCTGGACACTCCGTCCAGAATTCTCCAACTCCGGCTGACCCAGCTCCTCAGGTCCAGCCGGAACAGTTCAATGCCCTGGCACAGCAAGTCCAGGCCCTGGCCGCCGCCGTTCAGGGCCTGCGGCGCGTGGAGGCTTTACCGACACTTCCCCCGCAGGCCCAGGCCCCGCCGGAGTGTCTCCCCAACGGCCCGGTTCTCCCCAGCCAAAATTTGCATGGCTCCTCCAGAGCCAACAATGGAGAACGAGCTTCTCCCCGGAGAGAGTTACCGGGAGAAGGTTTCGACCGGAGACCCCAACTTTCTGAGGCGGAGTCAGCCCCGGATCACCGTGAGCTGGCGCAAACCACAGCGACAATCCCACGGGTGGGGGAGCTCGACCGAAAAGTCGAGCATCTGGAGCGCCAGATTGCGGCACTCTACAGCAAGAAGGCAAGACAGGAAGGGGACTTTGAGTTCACTACCAAGTCCCCCTTCTCCCGCCAGATCGAGGACGAGCCAGTTCCCGCGAGGTTCAAAATGCCTCAGGTGGAGCCCTACAGCGGAATCACCGACCCCCTCGACCACTTGGAGAGTTATCGGGCCCTCATGGCCCTACAAGGGTCCTCGGAGGCCATGCTCTGCAAGGCCTTCCCAGCAACCCTCCGAGGGACCGCTCGGCTTTGGTTCTCTGGTCTGAAGCCGAACACGGTGTCCTCTTTTGAGCAGCTCGGCAGGCAGTTCGCCACCAACTTTGCTGCCAGCCGGCGCCAGCGACGGACATCAGACTCCCTCCTGGACATCAAGCAGAAGGAGGGGGAGTCCCTCAAAGAGTACCTGGACCGCTTTACCGCCGCCACATGGGAGGTTCGCGAGCTAGACCAGTCGATAGCCATGTCGGCTCTGAAGACTGGGGTCCGCTCCTACCGATTCCTCTTCTCCATCGAGAAGAGCTTCCCGGCCGACTTCACCGAAATGCTGGCCCGAGCCCGGAAGTACGCCAAGGCCGAGGAGGCAGTCGCCTCCAGGCGGGGGGCAATCGAGCCCACCTCGAAGAAGCGGAAGAAGCGCCGCGAGGAGCGCGGTCGACAAAGGAGCTGGTCTCCCCGCCGAGAGAAGAATCTCCCCAGACTGAGGAGCCCGCCCCGTCAGCAGGGGCGACCTCAGCAGAGGACACCTCCTCGTCCGAGGTCTCCACCACGGCCCCGGACGTACCAGGCGAGGTACGAGAACTATACACCCGTCAATGCTCCTCGGGCCGAGATCCTGATGGAAATTGAGGGTCGGGACTTCTTCCGACCCCCGCCTCCTATGCGAGACACGGGATTTCTCCGAAATTCCAGGAAGTACTGCCGCTTCCACCGAGATCGCGGGCACGACACGGAGGACTGCTTCCAACTCCGGGACGAGATAGAAGCGCTCATCAGACGGGGACTACTCAACCGGTTCGTGAGGAACCGACATGAGGAAAGGAGGCCGGCGGAGAATGTCGCACCAACCGAAAATCCTGGCGGCAACAGGCCTATCGCCGGCACCATCAACATGATTGGGCGGACCTCGGCAGGAACAGCCGCCCAGGGAGCACCCCCGAAGCGCCCACGCACTGATGAAGTCATCTCGTTCTCGGACGAGGACTTAGAAGGGGTCGAGACCCCTCACGATGACGCTGTGGTCATCTCAATGATTGTAAATAGGTTTGATGTAAAGCGTGTCCTAGTTGACAATGGAAGCTCAGCCAACATTTTGTACTACCATGCCTACCAAAAAATGGGGTTGACAGAAGGACACCTCCGGAGAATCAATGCCCCGCTGGTCGGGTTTACCGGAGATGCGGTCCCGGTTGAAGGTGAGGCTAGCTTCCTTGTCACAGTTGGCCTCGCCCCCCGGGAGAGCACTGTGAGGATGGACTTCCTGGTGGTCTGTCTGCCCTCGGTCTACAACGCCATCCTTGGGCGCCCAGGGTTAAACGCCCTTCGAGCCGTGGTTTCAACTCGCCATTTGCTCATGCGGTTCCCTACCGGCCAAGGAGTGGGCGAGGTCCGCGGAGACCAACTGGTCGCCAAGCAATGCTACATGGCGGCCCACACAGTAAAGCAACCAGCCGAGGCACCAGACCGCCCGATGGGCCCTTCACTGCCCATAGAAACCCTCGATGCGAGGGACACCCTCTGGAAGAAGCAAGTAGAGCCCGGTGAGCTCCTTATTCAAATCCCACTACAAGAAAATTTTCCCGAGCTAACCGTGCAGGTTGGCTCCGGCCTCGGCGCCCATGAGAGGAATCGCCTCGTCAGCTTCCTGCGGGACAACGCTGACGTCTTCGCCTGGTCGCCCGCGGACGTGCCAGGAATTGACCCCGAGGTCATGGTCCACCGACTCCAGGTGAGGCCAACCAGCAGGCCTGTAAAGCAGAAGAAAAGAGGCTCCGCCCCTGAGCGACAACGAGCTGCGGCCGAGGAGGTGGACAAACTCCTCGGAGCCGGCTTCATCCGGGAGGTCTCCTACCCGGATTGGCTCGCCAACGTAGTCCTCGTAAAGAAGGCCAACGGAAAATGGCGTATGTGCGTGGACTACACCGACCTGAACAAGGCCTGCCCAAAAGACAGCTTCCCTCTCCCGAGCATCGACCAGCTCGTCGACTCCACTTCAGGACACCAACTGCTAACTTTTATGGACGCCTTTTCAGGATACAACCAAATCCGAATGGCGCCAGAAGACGAGGAGAAGACGGCCTTCATCACCGACAAGGGCACCTACTGCTACAAGGTGATGCCCTTTGGCCTGAAAAATGCTGGGGCCACCTATCAGAGACTGGTCAGCCAAATCTTTAAAGACCAGATCGGCCGGAACATGGAAGTCTATGTGGACGACATGCTGGTAAAGAGCCAAGCGGCGGAACACCACATAGCCGATCTCAACGAGACATTCGCCAAGCTCAGAAAATACCAAATGAAACTCAATCCGGCGAAGTGCGCGTTCGGAGTCACCTCGGGCAAGTTCCTGGGTTTCATAGTGACCCAACGCGGAATTGAAGCCAATCCGGAGAAAATCCGGGCACTGCAAGAGATGTCGCCTCCAAAGACAGTTAAGGAGGTGCAGCGGCTCGCGGGGCGGGTAGCCGCCCTGGGAAGGTTTGTTTCTCGATCAGCCGAGCGTTGCCTCCCCTTTTTCAAGAGCCTCAAACGGCCGAAAGACTTCCGGTGGACAGAAGAATGCCAGCAAGCCTTTGAAGAGCTTCGGAGCCTTCTGGCCTCTCCCCCGCTGCTCACCAAGCCCCAGAAGGGCAAAATTCTTTACTTATATCTGGCCGTCTCCCTAGCTGCAGTAAGCTCGGTCCTCATCCGGGAAGAAGACAAGCTCCAAAAGCCGGTCTATTACACCAGCCGGGTTCTCAGGGATGCTGAGACCCGATATTCTAAACTTGAGAAGACCATCTTCGCTCTCATCATCTCGGCTCGGAGACTCAGGCCTTACTTCCAAGCCCACACGATAGCTATATTAACCGACCAGCCTATGAAGCAGATATTGCAGAGGTCGGATCGTGCGGGGAGGATCGCCAAATGGGCGGTCGAGCTCGGGGAATTCGACCTAGAATATCGGCCCAGGCCGGCTATCAAAGCTCAGATACTCGCCGACTTCATCGTGGAGTGCACCCTTCCGGACGACCCCGAGCCGCCATCTGAGTCCGTGGAGGAGACCCCGAAGCAGCCATGGGTCCTGCACTTGGATGGGTCTTCGACCCCGGGGGGCAGCGGGGCCGGACTTATCCTCACCAGTCCAGATGGAGTGGTGGCTGAGCAAGCTCTGCGCCTCGAGTTCCCGGCCTCGAACAATGAGGCCGAGTATGAGGCTCTCATCGCCGGGCTCAAGCTGGCGAAAGAACTAAAAGTGGGAGACCTGACGGCCTTCAGCGACTCCCAGCTGGTGGTGAACCAGGTCCAAGGAGATTTTGAAGCTAAAGAGCCATCCATGCAAAAGTATCTCCAAAAGGTGCGGGAACTCACATCTGCCCTGAATTCTTTCAATATTCAGTATATTCCCAGAGCGGAAAACCTCAGGGCAGACCAGCTATCCAAACTGGCCACCTCCCGCATGAGCGAGCTTCCCAAGGGAACAGCGCTCGAGTATCTTCGGGTCTCCAGCACGGAGGAACCCGAGCCCACTATGTGCATCGACTCCGAGCCAAGCTGGATCGACGGGCTCGTCTGCTATCTTCAGGACGGAACTCTACCTCATGACGAGACGGAGGCTCGCCGAATTAAGCGCCAGGCTCCCCGATGCCTCCGCCCCTCCGAGGCGGACTACGCCCTCCGAGAGGTCCATGAAGGGATCTGCGGAAATCACCTGGGGGGTCGAGCCTTGGCCCATAAGATCCTGCGGCAGGGATACTACTGGCCCACACTCCAGAAGGACGCAACAGATTTCGTCCGCAAGTGCGATCGGTGCCAACGAAACGCCAATATCCAGCGCCGACCTTCAGCTCTGCTGACCTCCATCATCGCCCCCTGGCCGTTTGCCCAATGGGGGATCGACATCCTGGGGCCCTTTCCCCTGGCCACCGGACAGAGAAAGTTCCTGGTCGTCTCCATCGACTACTTCACCAAATGGGTCGAGGCCGAACCTGTCGCCCGGATCACCGAGCAAAAGATGCGGGACTTCGTGTGGAAGTCTATAATCTGCCGATTCAGACTACCCCGTATCCTTATATCTGACAATGGTCGACAATTTGACAATGTTCATTTCAGGGAGTTTTGCTCTGAGCTCGGCATTGATCATCGCTTCACCTCGGTTGCCCATCCCCAGACAAACGGGGAAACTGAGGTAACTAACCGAACTATTTTGCAGGGACTCAAAGCTAGGCTTGATCGGTCCAAAGGACAGTGGGTCGAGGACTTGTACAATGTCCTTTGGGCGTACCGGACCACGTTCCAACTGCCCACGGGAGAGACCCCCTTCAACCTAGCATACGGCACTGAGGCCGTCATCCCATTGGAAATCGGCTTGCCTTCTCCGAGGGTGGAGCATTACGACCCCGATACCAATTCCTCCCAGCTCAGGAGCAATTTGGACCTCGTCGAAGAGACAAGAGAGGTCGCCCGGGTGCGCATGGCGAGATATCAACAGCGAACGGCCCAATACTACAACTCCAGAGTTAAGCCCAAGCTCTTCAACGTAGGGGACCTCGTCCTCAGGAAAGCCGAGGCTTCTCAACCAACCGAGCAAGGAAAGCTCGCCCCAAACTGGGAAGGACCGTATCAAATCGCCCGGGTACAACGGCCAGGGGCGTACAAATTGAAGTCCCTGGAAGGGACTCTGATCCCACGAAGCTGGAACTCCGAGAATTTACGAATGTACTACCAGTGAAACCCCAAGGGGTTCAAGATAATCAGGATAATGGACTCGGCTCCTTTTTCTGCAAATATTTCTCTCATTTTGATGACTGTAATCCTCTTCTAATATTGGGTCGTCTGTGATCCTCAGATCCTCCGGCCAAAATCGGGATGCCTCGAGGCTCGACCGTAGAGTCCCAAACTCCCTCGATCTCGGGAAGAATCGCAGGACGGTGAAACGTCGACTGGTGCAAGATTCCTCGACTAAGGTCGAGATGCCCCGAGTGTCCACAGTGCGTGCCCAGACCCCTCGACACTTCGGAAAGACGGGGTAGTACCTTCGCAGTCCCCCGTGGCGCTCGACACCAACAACGGGGTAGTACCTTTGCGGCCCCCCGTAGCGCCTCCTCGACTAAGGTCGGGATGCCCCGAGGGTCGACCGTAGAGAACCAGACTTCCTCGACCTCGGAAAGGCGCCGTGAGGGGTGGAAAGGGTGGCTCCACCCGGGGCGCCACAAAGTGGACCCCCGGGAGCGGTCGACGATCCCCGATCCCCGAAGCGAGCGATCCCTCGACTAAGGTCGGGATGCCCCGAGGGTCGACCGTAGAGAACCAGACTCCCTCGACCTCGGGAAGCGTCGCCGGTCGGTAGAGCGTGCCCAGACCAGCCGACTCGACGAACGATCCCTCGACTAAGGTCGGGATGCCCCGAGGGTCGACCGTAGAGAACCAGACTCCCTCGACCTCGGGAAGGCGCCGTGAGGGGTGGAAAGGGTGGCTGCACCCGGGGCGCCACAAAGTGGACCCCCGGGAGCGGTCGACGATCCCCGATCCCCGAAGCGAGCGATCCCTCGACTAAGGTCGGGATGCCCCGAGGGTCGACCGTAGAGAACCAGACTCCCTCGACCTCGGGAAGCGTCGCCGGTCGGTAGAGCGTGCCCAGACCAGCCGACCTGACGAACGATCCCTCGACTAAGGTCGGGATGCCCCGAGGGTCGACCGTAGAGAACCAGACTCCCTCGACCTCGGGAAGGCGCCGTGAGGGGTGGAAAGGGTGGCTCCACCCGGGGCGCCACAAAGTGGACCCCCGGGAGCGGTCGACGATCCCCGATCCCCGAAGCGAGCGATCCCTCGACTAAGGTCGGGATGCCCCGAGGGTCGACCGTAGAGAACCAGACTCCCTCGACCTCGGAAAGCGTCGCCGGTCGGTAGAGCATGCCCAGACCAGCCGACCTGACGAACGATCCCTCGACTAAGGTCGGGATGCCCCGAGGGTCGACCGTAGAGAACCAGACTCCCTCGACCTCGGGAAGGCGCCGTGAGGGGTGGAAAGGGTGGCTCCACCCGGGGCGCCACAAAGTGGACCCCCGGGAGCGGTCGACGATCCCCGATCCCCGAAGCGAGCGATCCCTCGACTAAGGTCGGGATGCCCCGAGGGTCGACCGTAGAGAACCAGACTCCCTCGACCTCGGAAAGCGTCGCCGGTCGGTAGAGCGTGCCCAGACCAGCCGACCTGACGAACGATCCCTCGACTAAGGTCGGGATGCCCCGAGGGTCGACCGTAGAGAACCAGACTCCCTCGACCTCGGGAAGGCGCCGTGAGGGGTGGAAAGGGTGGCTCCACCCGGGGCGCCACAAAGTGGACCCCCGGGAGCGGTCGACGATCCCCGATCCCCGAAGCGAGCGATCCCTCGACTAAGGTCGGGATGCCCCGAGGGTCGACCGTAGAGAACCAGACTCCCTCGACCTCGGGAAGCGTCGCCGGTCGGTAGAGCGTGCCCAGACCAGCCGACCTGACGAACGATCCCTCGACTAAGGTCGGGATGCCCCGAGGGTCGACCGTAGAGAACCAGGCTCCCTCGACCTCGGGAGGTATCACAGGTCAGCAAAGCGTCCACGAACCCGCCGACCTGACGTGAGATCCCTCGACCAAGGTTGAGGCGCTCCGAGGTCCGACCATAGGGTCTTAAGCCCCCTCGATCTCAAAAAGGGCTACAAATCAACAGAGCCTCCCCAGATCCTCTCAACTCCGGCAGGAGTCGCCGGGTCCATGGGAAGCCCGAGCCCCCTTTACAAGTCAAAAATGACTCCGGAGGTCGACGAGGAAGGGAAGCGACCTACTCCACCATGCGAAGCATGACCCCGAGAATGCAAGAGGTACACCCAACTAGACGCCCTCCTTGTCAAATTTTATCTACATATTGCTGAGCGGGATCTCGTCCAATGTTGGAGTCTTATTTTTCCCCAAAGCCGGGCTTCTTCGCTGGGTCGGCTTAAGACCGACCTCCCAACCTCATTATGCCTGCTCTGTTCGTCAAGTCTCCGCAATCCGTACTAAGGCTTCATAAAGTAGGGCCCAACTCGGCTCTTCTAAGTAAACTCCGACGTCCAGCTGAGAAAGTGGTCCCGGCCACGAATGTACCAGCCAAGCACAGGTACCAAGGCAATCTTTGGAAATCCCAGCCTTGTTCACCGAAGTCTCGGCAAGGTCCGAGAACGATAACTATGAAAACCTTCGGCAATAACTTGTTTATTAGCCCGCGCTCCCTATGAGAGGTTCGGAGTTGAGTTCGGAAACCCGACTAAACTCCCCGAATAGCGGCACGAATAGACCTATTCCGGTCCCACTTGAAGGGCTAAGGCCCGACCTCGGTGCCTTAAGATTTTCCTAAAGGCCAAACGTGGCAACTCCCACGACTCTAAGATCCGAGTTATAGGACTTAGAGAAATTTTCTAGAAACCTGAGCTCGGAGCTCCCTTTGGTCGAGACGACTGGAATCCGAGAAGGCTAAGATATAGCCAGGGAAAAGGGCAGCTTCGTTAAGCAGCCCAAAGATTAAAATACGAAGTTAGAGGTCGTCGAGGCGGTTAGCTAAGGTTCTAGCCTCATCCACGACAACAGAGGGAAAGATGAACACAGAATGACAAAAACATTTCTTCATTAACAAAGGGCCGGAAGGCCAATTACAAAATTGGAAGTCGGCCACTCAAGGGCCGACCCCGGATACAATGAAAAAGAAAAGAAAAATATGCTTAAGTCCTAAGCGGCGGGAGCCACATCCGGGGGGTCATCCGGCACATTGATGACCTCATGATCTTCCTCCGGAACAGGCTCGGGGCCGGGAGCAGGAGCTTCGGGCGCCGCCTCCGGGACAGCGTCGATCTCGACCGCCGAAGCCGCCTCCATGACACCGTCCGCCTCGGCTACCCCCGTCGAAGGCTCGGCGGGGTCCTGCTCGTATATTCCCGCCTCGGACGTCAGGATGGCAGGAAGGGCTTGCACGTCGGACCCCCCAGCCCCGGTCCTCCCTCGGACGGACCGTCGAGAAGTCGTACTGAGGGCAGTACCGGCGCACCTGCTCCCGGAAGTTCTCGAAGCCTCGAAGGAAACCGTCGACCGTCTCCTCCTCCAACATGTCGCGGAACTCTTGCGACTCTTTGAAGAGTTCCACAGCATGCTCGGCTCGTTCGAGGGCCCTCCTCTCCCGGGCCTCAAGTTGCCCGAGTCGGAGGCGCAAGACCCCCTCCTCATACTCGAGGGCCGCGACCCTGGCCTGGACCTCCCCTAAGCGCGCCTCCGTGCCGCGCATGGTTGCCCTGGTCAGGGCATGAGCCGCCTTCTCCTCCTCGAGCGCCCCCACCATGGCAAGGCGCTCAGCCTCGGTGGCTGTCCACCGAGCCTCGGCCGCGGCCAACGCCGCCTCCAGCTCGGCGACTCTTTTCTTGGCCGGCTCCAGTTGCTGGCCGAGCTGTTGAACTTCTTCCCGATACCCATGGGCGATGAACGCCATGGTGTCGAGCTCGAGAATATGCTGAAAAGAAAGAAACGAGGGTATTGTGAGTTGAAAAGCACATATGTACGCTAAAAACTTGGAGAAATTAAGAAGGAAGCTTACCTGGGCGGTGTTGCAGTAAGCACTGCCGACGACCTCCTCCAGCGAAATACCCCGGAACACGGCCTGGTCCGCTGGAAGCACCGCACGCCGCAACATGGAGCGTGCGACCTCGGCATCTTGAAAGGCCGAGCGCCCCTCGGGAATAGAGGAGTCCGGCTCGACCGACTCTTCTCGGAAAGCCCGGGAAGAGCTCGGCACGATCGAACCCGAGGTCCCGGAGCCGCTCGCCTCGGTGCCTCGGGTAAGCCCGGGTCCTGGCTGCTGCGGCCGGACCACGGACGGCTCCCCCCGCTGGAAAAGGGGGTAGGGCAAGGAGGGGCCAACGGGCCCGCATCACCAACAACCCGCTCCCGCCTCGGGTCGGCTGCAGGGGCCCCCGCCTCGGGGCCACTCGTCCCGGCCGACGAAGAAGCGCCGTCCGTCCTCGCCCTCTTCCGAGGCTGGGGCACAGCACCCCCGGCCTCGGCCTCTCGCCTCCTCAGGCGAGAGAAAAGTGATGTGTTGCTGGTCGGCATGCGTGGAATATCTGAAATCAAGAATTTTGTTAAGAGTCAGACCAGTGACCGTAAAGACGGAGAACAAGAAATAAATAAATAGAATAATGCAACCGCCCTTACCCTCGGGGCGCGCCGAGCTCAGACCCACGCTCGCCAGGGCGTCCTCCCGCAGGAGCTCGGTCAGGTCGTTGCCCCTCCCGAGGGCTCGCAAAGAGTCCAGGGTCCTCAGCTCCCTCCCCGTGGGCTCGGAGAGTTTGTTGAGGGCCTTCAGCCGAGGGTGTCCCCACCTTGGCTCGAACCCCCAAGGCGCCGCAGACGCCAGAAAGAAAAACTTCCTCTTCCACTCGTGAATCGAGGAAGGGGCGCCCCGGAAGAGTGACATACCGCCCCGAAAGGCGAAATATAACCACCCTACGTCCGCCGGGTTTTTCTTTAACAGAAAACACCGGCGAAAAAGGCCTACCGAAATCGGGATCCCGTGCCCGAGGCACAGGGATAAAAACCCGATTATGGTCCTCCATGAGTTCGGAGCCAACTGCGCCGGGACGAGCTGGTACTCGGCCAGCAAGTTGCTCACGAACTCATGGGCGGGAAAACGCAGGCCCGCCCAAAGTGTCTCGCGGTAAACCGCGATCCGACCTGGGTGCGGCTGCGTCACCCTGTCTTCCGGCCCTGCGGTTTCAAGGCGAAACCCGGGCTGGAAGAAGAAACGGGAGCGGATTAACTCCAGCTCCTCTTTCGACAGACTCGACCCAACCTTTTCGGGACCGGAACCCATTCTCACGGAAGAGTGGAGCAAAAGTTAAGAGTAGAAAATGGAAGTTGACGAGGAGGAGAAAAGAGGAAACCCTAGTGAAAACAGGAAGAAAACCTACTGGACATTGCCGGAAATCGCTCCGGGCACCACCAGCAAGATTCAGCTGAGGGAGGAAGCAGGGGGGAAAGACGACGAAAATAAGAGGCAGCCAAACAAGACCTTTAGGGCAGACTCGTGGGGTTTATATAGACCCCCCTGACGGCCCAGATCGACGGGGTCGGTTCCCATCCCCCCGACCGGGCTGCGCCACGTGTCGACCTCGGAAGCCGAGGCACCGTATTCACTCCGGTTTAATAAATCGGATACGAAATCGAAGCGTTGTCCCATCGGATCTCGGGGCCTCATCATGGGTCCACAGAATCAAATCGTCTTGAGGAACGAGCGGACGTAACCCCCGCTCCCCTCGTTTAATAAGATCTGGGACACGTGGAGCCCCGATGAGGCCTCCACTTCTTCGGAATTATGATCCAGTAACATGAAATCGAAAGCGTCCGACCTCGGGTCGCGCCGCGTGTCCGTTTCAAACTCCGTAACGGCACACTCATTAATGAGCCAGAAACGTCGATTACGGAATCGAGACACCGCCTCGACGAGCTCGAGGTCCCTCATCATTAATCCGCCGTAAAATGATCCTGGCGATTCAAGAAGCATGATGATACGAGCTCCATCATTAGCTCACCGAATAAAGCAGCCTCGAGACGCCAAAGGGCGCATATCTCACCATGAAAGCTCCGGAAAGCACAAGGGGGCGGGCGAGACCTTCCCCCCAACCTTAGTGACAGACTTTACTTCCCACGTCCGAGCCCCACAAGCCGCTCGAACTCGGAAGTCGGGGGGTAGTGTTGGGGGGAATAAAGTTTCCCCCCAAATGACATAAATGCCCCTAAGAAGCCGTACAACCTCCGACCCCGGACAGCCGAAGTCAGCGTCCGACCTCGGAACGCTCGGCCACAAGACGACCGACCCCAAAACCTCCGACCTAAGAGAAACCCCGATGTCCGAGGACCGTACTCTAACACCCCTCCGGCATTTATTGCGCATGGCCGCTGTAATCTTCCGGCACACTCAACAATAAATGCGGATCTCCGGCTTACTCCACCATTAATGCGGATCTCCGGCTTACTCCACAATAAATGCGGATCTCCGACTTACTCCACAATAAATGCGCATGGCTCCTGACATCTACGGATCCCCAGCTCTCCACGGCAAATCGACCCAGCAGGGTCTAGTCGACTATGATAAGTCTCTGATCTCGGCCATACCGCCGACATCAGTGCAATGATTCGCCTGACCGAGCGCCGACCTGAACAACATGCCAAGCCGTACTACGGCCTCGCCCTGTTACATCACAGGTAAACCGACCCCCGCATATAAAAGGGAGCCTTGGCCTCTCAAGAGGGGATTAGAACATTCATACACCCAAAAATCACTGTTTATCTCCTTCTCCCCACTATTTGCCCCATTCCTGACTTGAGCGTCGGAGGGCCGGCGCCGGAGAACCCGGCCACCGGTTCGTGTGCAGGCACCCGGACGGAGGACGCCGCCAGCCAACGGATCGCCGCCCCGCTGCGAGGACCTGCTGTTCCTTCTCTCCGACCGCCCCGGACGGAGGACGCCGCCCGTCGACAGACCGCCGCCCCGCCGTGAGGACTAACAGTCGCTCCCTCTCCTCGACCGAAGATTGCCCCCGGGTCTAATTTCCAGCAACAGATTACAAGATTAATTGCCTGGTTCATCAAGCAGCAATCTTTTTGGTTAGGTGGTGTACCCAAAGGGACTAATCTCACTCGTGCATTGCAGATTCAAAGTTTAGTTGCAAGTAGAGAAGTCGAAGCATTGTTCTGGCTACAAATCTACAATACTGATTCTCTATCCTCCGCATTGCAGCACGAATTTATTGGGACTGAGCACGGGCCAATCGTGGTGCTTGTGATTAGATTTGAATGGATTTGAACCATTAGCCTGACGAGGATATCAAAGCTTAAGTGAGGAAGTATGCGAGGACCTGTTCGTGTGAGCGTATGTTTAGTTCCATATTGATTATTCACTGGGTAGGTCATGAGTACTTATACAAGATCAAAAAATTCAAATAATACCTTTCAGGTAGCCTTTTTTGGTGAGATTTTGGGTTGTAACAAATGGTATTAGAGCGGACCCGACTCATAGCCTATGTGCACTGGAGGATACTATAGCACGGGTATATTCGAGCTGACTACAAACTGATTATAGTGTTTGTGATGGGATTGGGATTCTTAGCCTAGCGAGGATGCTACGGCTTAAATGGAGGAAGTATGTGATGACTTGTGCGGGCGTATGTTGGGTCCTACATTGGTTGTTCATTGGGTAGATCTTAGGTACTTATATAGGATCAAAAAATCCAAATAATGCCTTCCGACTAATTTTTATAGGTGAGGTTCTGAGTTGTTATATGCATAGCTGCGGTCTTGCAAAAGTTTCTTGAGATACTTGACCTGTCGGTTAAAAAAAGGGATTGTCCAAGCTAACATTAACCTTGTTTTCATTTATTGTCAAGTTGCATTGCAACTAAGATCCTGCTATGAGACACTTTGGATAAGACAAGTCTATCCATCTATGAAGCGCCCATGCCTCGTAATTGACAGGACTAAGTTGCTTGCTTGTGCAAGATAAGTATCACAGGTATCAGTATCTCGTTTTATCCAGCTGCGTACATCATGCGTGTTCATTAATTTTACATCATTTTGTTATTAGAAGTTTAACATTTTTTAAGTAAAGAATTTACACCATTATGTAAAGAACAAATATTGAGCTAGAAAACTTCAAGCCATGCGGCTCTCCATTCACAAACTACTTGAGAACGGGAAGTCTACTACGAATGGCCTGAATCTTTGTCCGGATGCAGTAAATCAAACACTAGTTCTTCCTGCTGGAAACTTGGAGAACTGAAAAATAAAGGAAACAGTTGATACTAGCCTCAGCACTGATTACCTTCAAGCATATAACATGAGCATTGTAACTATTTTTCTTATCTTTCTGCCCCCTTTCCTCCCTGGTAGCAGCTGTAAAAGGAATCAGAAGACATATTGGATTTCATTCCATGCAAAATGCTCGATAAAAAACCATTGTTTGCTCCAAGAGATCCCATAAGACTTTGAGGGCCACAAAATTGGTAGAACTTGATGCTCCCGTCCTCCAAATCTGGCTAAGACGACAAAGCAAAGGTATCTCTCAGAACTCAAAACTCCCAAATAGAATCAAATCTAATCCTTCACCCTAGTCTTTTCAGCTACGAGCTCTTTATCTTCACCCTTTCCCCCTTTCGGAGGGAAAGAAGAAGATAGATTCTTTTCTCCAGAGACGGCAGCTATGGATGGTGAGGAACATCGGCATTGGTGCTTCCTCCAATCAAATCAAATGGTAGGCATTTGCTGGCTTGAAATAAATGCATAGGTTTGGACACCAACGCAATGCCAGCGCGGGCATATAAGTTCATGGTGCTGATAGATGCCTGGGTCTCCAAGAATTGATGTCGGCTATGCTACGAAGTCTTGGAAGAAAACTCTTAGCGATAACTGTCATGCCCTCACCTGTGCAGGGCACGTGAGGCACCTAGTGCCCACATAGAGGTCACATGAGGAGGGAACACGGAGCTCTCCTACTAAATATTGTCCGATTTCAGAGCCCGTATGCGTGCACACGCATCGCTCATACCCCTTCCCAGTTTTGTTTTTCACCCAAAATGCGTCTACAGGATTTGGAGACACCCGCCTCATATGCCCAGGCTCTGAAACGAGTCAGCTAATGTGATCTTTCATTCATCCATCCTCGGACTAGAGCTTTGATATCAAATGTCACATCCCCGCTTGCGCAGGGCATGTGAGGCACCCAGTGCCCACATGGGGGGCCACATGAAAGGGGGATATGGGGCTTCCCTGTCATGTATTGTCCGGTTTCAAGGCCCGCACGCGCGCGCACGCACCGCTCAGACTCTCTCTTCGGTTTTGTTTTTCATCTAAAATACGTCTGCAGGATTTAGAGACAACCGCGTTATATGCCCAGGCTCTGAAATGAGTCTAGCCGATGTGGATCTTTCAATAACAGTAGCCTCTCTGCATTATTAGCTGGTTTATAACGACTGATATTTTCCACTCAGAAAAAGATTGCCGGCAGCTCAACATGCTCCTTGGATACAATCAGAAGTTCAAGCATCATGTTACGAGGAAAGGCATAAATCACGTTGGCCTTATAAATCGTAATCCTTGTTTTCTCATGGCAAGATAATTGCATGCCACATGACGGACGGACGTTAAGCTACGCATTCAGCTCATCCTGTCTTTTTCTGTCACAGTAACTTGCAGGCACCAATAAAGCTTAAGCACTGTCTTTATTGTTTCCTTATCTTTTCTCACGGATAAAGCAGGATCAGCTTACAACAAAAAAGGCAGGAAGAAAAAGGAGAATCCACACAACAATGGGTTCTTACAGGTGGGCACGTACACCTAATGAGGCTTGGAACTCACCCCATCCATGCAGGAAGCTGGCAGCCATTGGAATTGCGGGACATAGCTCCTCCGTTTGACTGGTCTATGTGCACAGGGTGGTACCTGCAGCAAAAAGGGAGTATCAAAGCTAATTTCCATGCAGACCTGCAAGATTTTTCATGAGAGTATTGTATTACCCAATTTGCAAAGGAGGGTCGCATCCCAATGGCTGGAAGAATCCCCTAAATGCACCACCGGCATTTGATGCACCACCGGCATGATCACCACTACCATTTGGCCATGGCATTTGGAGGGGATTTTGTGAAGCGGCTTCTTGCAACTGCCAAAGCCGAAAGCCGAGAGAGGTTATTCAATGAATCAAATTGTCATGACAAACAGAAGGAATCCTTTGGGTGAGAAAGATAGGAAACTACTTAAAAGAAAAAAGAAAAAAAAAAAGAAGAAAACTTTCCTTAAGCATGGGTATAAAATGTTGTCAATAAATTTGCACAAGACAGCACATTGTTGCAGATTTAAACAAAAAGGAAAGACATCAACTCTGTTTACTAGAAGGTGATGATTTTGTCTCATCGGATAACCGTCGAAAAGAATCAGGAAAAAAAAAACAAATAATTTATCAAAGTACCTTTCTTTTCAGTGATCTGTTTGCTTCCTGCATCTCTTGTTCCTGCATTAAAATGCAGCCTGTTTACTACATGGAGCAGAGATCTAACCTAACAAATTCTCATATTTATGATGAGCACAAAGCAGTTTGAACATGAACTCGTACCCTTGTTTTAAGATGAGAAAGCTGATCGAGCATTAACTGTGTCTGCAAATATATAAAGAGATACGGGTGAGTCGTTGCAGACTTTTCCATCACTTTGGCAGATAACTTAGTAAATCTGGCTTAATTGAGGAATTTAATATCAAAGAGGATCAACAATAGGCTATAAGCAAAGCCCCCTTTTTCGCCAACTAGTCCTTTAGATTATATGGAGACACCTTACCAACCTTGTTCCTTGATTGAGGAATTTAATATCAAAGAGGGTCAACAATAGGCTATAAGCAAATAGATAATTGCTAAAAATTTGCTTAAACATCATTGGGTCGACCAAACTGCACCATATGAACGGAATGACAAAGGTATGCAAGAATTCTAGCTTGAACAACACCTACAATGTGATTTTCAAATTGTCCTTTTAAATGAAACCTAATTCTATTTGCTTTTTTACCTTGGCTGATCTGATCTGCTTTAAAGATTTCTCGAGCTGATTCTCAAGCTGCTCGAGTTCATTTGTACTTAGTGGGTCCAAGTCCTCACCAAGGAGATTTCTGTATCATCATGGTTGGGAATCTCATTAGTAGAAATCTTTAGCGAACAAACTAAATAGGAAAAGATATATATATATTCATACATATAGATGCATGCATACATGTGTGCATATGAATATGTGTATGTATGTACATATATATGTTTTATGATATATACAGATGCATGCTTCAGCTAGACAGACTACCTTTGTGAGCTTTGCAAAAACGCAACTCTTGTCTTCAGCCTCACGTACTCTTGATAAGTGTTCTGCTTCAAAAAATAAGCAACCAAAAACTTCTGAAAAACCTTTTATCAGGCATAGTTCACATTACTAAGAAGATACAACCAGCGAAACATATGGATCGCAGAACAGATAATCAAATAATTGTACATTATACTTATGTAATACAATAATAATTGCCAACATTTTGTTGATATTTAGATACTCCCTTCCTGGCATATAAGTTACCTAGCAACTTACATGCTGGAAGCCTGGAACCACAGAAACAAGGGCAGGCAGCCGCTGGTATCAGTTGCACATATCATGGTAGATGACCAGATGAGAAGCAAAACAAAAGATAAGGTAAAAAATAGCAACACAAAGCTTCTACCATCTTCATCACCCCCTTGACCAGCAAAATGAAGAAAGTTAAGACCGCAAAGAATAAGAATTTTCAATCTCTTATTTCAAGAACAATAATAATCTTACTAAAATTGTTATTGAGGTTGTTACAATACTCATCACGTGTATATTTTAGTGATAACACAAGGAATCGGTCATATGTGTTAAGAATCTACTTCAATTTATCATCTCTCCATGCATATTTGTTATGCACAAAGTTTGCATCTATGAATAAAGTTACAACTGTGATGAATGATGGTTACATTCAATATTTTGAATTTCGCTGTATGAAGTGTCAAGCATAGAAAACCTCAAATACTCATAAGGTGTGCAGTGAATTGAATCTTATTCTTTATCTAGATTAACTGAAATTTTGGAAATGTTCTTCTATGCAAGCTCAATATTTGAAGAAGCTCATGTCCGACAAGCTCGACAAAAAGCAAATAGAAAACCTCAAATACTAATAAGATATGCAGTGAATTGCAGCTTATTCTTTATCTAGATTAACTGAAATTTTGGAAATGTTCTTCTATGCAAGCTCAATATTTGAAGAAGCTCATGTCCGACAAGCTCGACAAAAAGCATCAAATGGCATGAGAGATGTAGTTCGTTTGGAATTGATAATTTCAAATTTTCCATCAAGAGACACAAGCATAAATACATTTACATGCCCAAACCTGATGCACAGATTCTCACATTCAGCTACCAACATGTACTCTGATGAATGTGCTCTATCTTTGGTATGAAATAGGTTCGCCTACCTGTGTCTCACTTGATGGGGCAACAGATTCTGATGCAGTATAGTTGTATCTTTGATACCTCTCGAGTGTCTTAAGCATGCTTCAATAAAATAGGAAACAGGGAAAAAATAAGATATGAGTCCGCAACAAGAATAGACTAAAAATTAAATGCAGTAAGATGTAACATACAAATGTCCAGCTTCACCACCAAAAAACAAAAAAGGTAAATATTTTTTGTTCTCAGAGCTTCCTCAAGGGATGATACACACACATCTGGAGTTCTGCAGAATCTTATCCCTATATAGCGGTCTTTCAATATATAGATGGTGTTTGGTTGATATAAGGCCATGCTTAAATGGATGGTCCAATCCACAAATCCTACAAGATTTTTAGTTCAATCCTGTAGGAATATCCGAACAGACTCTTAGTATTCGGAATAGCAATAGTTTTTTAATTGGCTCTGGTAACCTTTAAAAGTCTTCATTCTTGTATTTGACAATACACAAATTGATGCAAGAGCTATCCTTTTACAGTTCTACCAAAGCAATGTTTAAACGCAAAGAATAGCAACGTTTAAATCATTCTAATACCTAGATGCCAAGCCTTTGATCATCCAACACTACATATCCTTCCTTGGATGAAGTTTTTGAGGATCAAAATCCAGATGATAATAGAATTAATGCCAACACATCATCTAGTACCAAGTAGAGTGAGGCCTCATATCATATAGAAGTTAACATCTGCGTTACTCTAGTATGACTTCTTGAAGTTAGCCTTTACATTCTTGGAGTTCAAATTTATGAACAATCCAACACCAACAAATCTTTCATCGGTATTACTATGAAATCGTCAAGTCAATAATTGAGCTAATGTTGGAGTACGATTTGTAGTTGATAAGTTTAATTAATTTAGTGTCAAGAAGTCATTTTCTTCTTCTTCTTTTTGGTAGGAGGCTCCCAAACATCTAGCAATTTAATAGAGGGTAGCCCTACTACAAATACCCATGACCTCAAAAATCCTAGTGGAGTGATCCAAATCAGGCCAGTCTCCTAACAACTACAAAGAGAATTTACCAACAAGGTAGGTGTCAAGTTGCATTGTTCATTAAAACCAACCCAGAAAGCAGAAATTATGCAATATTTTGAGTCCCAACAGGAGAGCGGAGGCATTTTACATGTCATTGTTACCCTAAAAGCATGGAACAAGATTGCTTATAAACTCTTTTTTAAAGATTCAAAACATAGTGAAGTTTTGCATTTTCTTTGACAAAAGTCTGGTTGTATCTTAGCATGAAATTTTTTTGTTTAAATGATAACTACGTAGCACTGTAGTTTACTACAAAGCTTCTCTCTTGGAGGTATGATTTATTAGAGCCTCTTGCAAAGTCCTAATCCTAACAGTGCATCAACTTAGACCTAATCCTTGCTCAGCAAAGTCCCCTATGTTGGATGTTGATAAACTTAATTATGCTGAGGAATTCAAAGGGTCATATGAAGTATCCAAAGGGTCATATGGATAATCTAAAAGGTCTCATTATGATGTACTTATTAGGGGAGTTAAAAGGTCACTTCTAGTGCCTATAAATATGTGGCTATCATGAAAAAGAATGCATGGAAGGAAAAAAAAGAAAGGAGTAATAGATAGAGAGGGCTTGAAAAAAAAATTGTATTCCTCTTTGAAGAAAAGTTGTACTACACCATTATCTTATATAAAGTATTTTCTTTCCATGTTCTTGTGTTTCCACCACCATTGCATATTCTATCAAAGTGGTATCAGAGCTTGGTCATGGCTACCGGGATGCTTCCTATTCCTCGTCTCACCAATAGCAACTATGAGAATTGGAGTATCCAAATGAAGGCATTACTTGGATCTCAAGATATTTGGGATATAGTCGAAAAGGGCTATGAAGAAGACGGAGATAGAGCGCAACAACGAGAGACTTTGAAGAAAGATAAGAAGGCTCTCTACTTCATTTATCAAGGCTTAGATGAAGCCGCTTTTGAGAAGATTGCTGGTGCTACCAACTCAAAGCAAGCATGGAAGATCCTCGAGAAAGCCCATAAGGGTGTTGAGAAAGTGAAGAAGGTGCGCCTCCAAATATTGAGAGGCGAGTTCGAGACTTTGAAGATGAAGGAAGGAGAATCCATCTCGGATTACTTCACAAAGGCTCTATCTATTGTAAACCAAATGAGGAGAAATGGTGAGAATATAGAGGACAAGCGTGTGGTGGAGAAGATCCTAAGATCCTTGGATCAAAAGTTTGACTATGTTGTGACAGCAATTGAAGAGTCCAAAGATGTGGATACTATGACAATTGATGAGCTCATGGGTTCTCTACAAGTCCATGAGCAGAGGATCTTGTTGCGAAAAGAAGAACCTTTGGAGCAAGCCCTGAAAAGCAAACTCACCATCAGTGAGAAGAAGGAAGGCCCAACTGACGAGGACAAACATACAAACCATGGTCATGGTTACAGCCGTGGATATCATCATGGACGAGGCCGTGGACAAGGACGAGGTTCCTTTGGACATGGCAGAGGAAGAGGAGGCCTAGGATTTCCATCAAATGAAGAAAGCACTCAAGATGGAAAAAGACAAGGAGGTTTCTCAAGAGGAGGACGAAGGTATGATAAAAGAAATGTTAAATGCTTTATTTGTGGCAAATATGGTCATTTTTCCTCAGTATATTACCATAATAAGAATAATCAAGTGCATGAGAAGGCCAACTATGCAAGGAAGGAGGAAGGAGAAAATGGTGTGCTACTACTAGCAGAGAAGAGAGAAGAAGATTCCAATGAGAATAAATGGCACTTGGATACCGGTGCAAGCAATCATATATGTGGGAACAAACATATCTTTAAAGAGTTAGATGAGACAGTGAAAGGCAACGTTTCTTTTGGAGATGCCTCAAAAATTCAAGTGAAGGGGATAGGTAAGATCCTAATCCAACTCAAGGATGGTTCTCAACAGTTCATTTCTAATGTTTACTATGTCCCTAATATGAAAACAAATATCTTAAGTCTTGGTCAATTATTAAAAAAGGTTTAATGTTTGCATGAAAGGAGGATGCCTGTACTTGAATAAACATGATCAGTTGATTGCAAAAGTACCTATGACCAAGAACCGAATGTTCGTGTTGAACATTAAGTATATCAATACAAAGTGCTTAAGTGCATGCATGAAGAATAACATGTGGCTATGGCACTTGAGGTTCGGGCATTTGAACTTTAGCTCTTTGAAGCTCCTCTTCTCAAAGGCGATGGTGAAGGGGTTACCTCTCATGGAGAATACTTGTGAAGAAATATGTGTAGCATGTATTATTGGAAAACAGTCAAGAACAAGTTTCCCAAAGGAGTCATTTCATCGAGCCAAAAAACCTTTTCAACTAATCCATACGGATATTTATGGTCCCATCACACCAGCCTCATTTGGAGGTCGTCGTTATTTTCTAACATTTATTGATGACTTTAGCAGAAAAACTTAGGTGTATCTCTTGAAGGAGAAACAGGATGCCCTGGAGATATTCAAAAAATTCAAAGCTCTTGTGGAGAACCAAACTAGGTGCAAAATCAAAGCTTTGAGATCAGATCGAGGAGGAGAGTATACCTCGAAGGAGTTCGAAGAATTCTGCAAATCTCAAGGCATTTGAAGGACCTTAACTGCCGCATACTCACCCAGCAGAACGGCGTAGCAGAAAGGAAGAATTGAACCATTCTTGACATGGTGAGAAGCACGCTGAATACAAAGAAAATGCCAAAAGAGTTTTGGGCAGAAGCCGTAAATTGTGCGATGTACATCCTCAACCGCTGCCCAACAAAGAATCTTGATGGAAGAACCCCTCAAGAAGCATGGAATGGCTATAAGCCAAATGTATCTTATCTAAGAGTATTTGGTTGTATTGCCTATGCACACATCCCAGATCAAAGAAGAAGCAAGCTTGATGATAAGAGTTATCCTTGCATCTTTATAGGATATGACCAGAGGTCCAAGGCATATAGACTCTATGATCCAAAGACAAAGAAGACTATTGTAAGCCGAAATGTGAAGTTCAACGAAGAAGGAAGTTGGAATTGGAGCACCAACTTGGTGGAAGTAAAGAAGAAGAAGAAGATGAAAAGGCTCAAGCTGAAGATTCCTCACCTCTCTCTTCACCTAGCACGAGATCTCCATCTTTAAGTGAGGATTTCAGAAAGACAAGAAGCATTCAAGATCTCTATGAGGTAACAAGACCTCTTAATCTCATTTGTTTATATGCTGATGAGGATGTAATCTCTTTTGAAGAAGCAGTAAAGAATGAAAACTGGAAGACGGTCATGGATGAAGAAATGAAAGCAATCCAAAAGAATGACACATGGGAGCTTACCACTCTTCCAGAAGGCCATGAACCCATCGGAGTGAAATGGGTTTACAAGGTAAAGAAGAACACAGAAGGAAAGATAGAAAAATACAAGGCTCGCTTAGTGGCTAAAGGTTACAAACAGCAAGCCGGGATTGACTACGAGGAGGTATTTGCTTCCGTAGCTCGTATGGAGACAATTCACCTGGTAATTTTCTTGGCAGCACAAAACAATTAGAGAATCTATCAACTAGATGTGAAGCCGGCCTTTTTGAATGGCTTATTAGAAGAAGAAGTATATGTTGAGCAACCTAAAGGGTATGTGAAGAAGGAATGCAAAGAGAAGGTTTTAAAGCTAAAGAAGGCACTTTATGGCTTAAAACAAGCTCCAAGAGCTTGGAACTCAAGGATGGACAGCTACTTCAAAGCAAACGGCTTTAAGCAATGTCCCTCTGAGTATGCTGTGTATCAAAAAGAAAAAAATTCTAACATATTACTTGTTTGTTTGTATGTGGATGATCTCATCTTTATAGGTAACGATCCACAAATGATTGAAGAATTCAAGCATGCTATGATGAAGGAATTTGAGATGACAGACATGGCACTCATGACATACTTTCTTGGTTTGGAAGTCAAACAACATGAAGAAGAAATTTTCATATCCCAAGAAGGCTATGCTAAAGAAATCTTGAAGAGATTCAAAATGGAAGATTGTAATCCTATAAGCACCCCCGTTGATTGTGGAGCAAAAATATCAAAAGAAGATGAAGGAAAGGTTGTTGACCCTACTCTCTACAAAAGCTTAGTGGGAAGTTTGAGGTATATGACCTGTACAAGGCCGGACATATTATATGCAGTCGGCTTAGTCGGCAGATTTATGGAAGAGCCCAAATCAATGCATTGGAAGGCAGTAAAGAGGATTCTTCGGTACATTCGAGGTACTATTACTGATGGACTATTTTATTCTCATCTTAATAACTTTGAACTTGTTGGCTACTCAGATAGTGATTGGGCTAGAGACATGGATGACCGTAAGAGTACTTCTGGATTCGCATTTTTTATGGAAAATGAAGTATTTTCATGGATATCAAAGAAACAACCTATTGTTATTCTTTCTACATGTGAAGCTGAATATGTTGCTGCATCTGCATGTGTATCACATGTAATATGGCTAAGAAACTTGCTAAAGGAAGTTGGTTCTGAGCAAAAGAAGCCCACTAAGATAAACATTGATAGTAAATCAGTCATTGCACTAGGAAAGAATCCGGTGTATCATCAAAGAAGCAAACATATTGATATTCGTTTTCATTCAATCCGGGAACATGTGAAGAATAAAGAGGTAGTGCTACAATATGGGAAGACTCAAGATCAAGTGGCTGATATATTCACTAAATCCTTGAAAGTAGACCTTTTCATCAAGTTTAAAAGTTCTCTTGATATGTTAAAGAAAGAACAATTAAGTTTAAGAGGGGGTGTTGGAAGTTGATAAACTTAATTATGCTGAGGAATTCAAAGAGTCATATGAAGTATCCAAAGGGTCATATGAAGTATCCAAAGGGTCATATGGATAATCTAAAAGGTCTCATTATGATGTACTTATTAGGAAAGTTAAAAGGTCACTTCTAATACCTATAAATATGTGGCTATTATGAAAAAGAATGTATGGAAGGAAAAAAAAAGAAAGGAGTGGTAGATAGAGAGGGCTTGAAAGAAAAATTGTGTTCCTCTTTGAAGAAAAGTTGTTCTACACCATTATCTTATATAAAGTATTTTCTTTTCATGTTCTTGTGTTTTCACCACCATTGCATATTCTATCACCCTATTCATCTCATACTTTTTTTTTTATTGTAGAGCATTTCTTCGTAAGAGTTTGATTTGATAAGAAAATTTTCAAATGATAAAAAAAAATCCAGAATAAAAGCAGTTTACAAGAATAATGCCTAATGACAGCCTTGAGAGAAGCAATACGGCAAAAGTGAGGGTAATGGATCCAGTTCTTTCCAATCATGCACCGTTATCGAGGCTCCTTGCTTTTCAGATTGTAATATCTCACAAAACATCGCAAGTACAGTAGTACGATCATTAAAGCAAGTCGGCCGTGGAGAACTATAATATAATATCAAAAACAGTAGTGCTGAATTCATTTAGAGCGTCTGCTTTCTTCCATTCGTTTTATTGCATTCACCACTATCGATCGCAACTTTAAAATTCTTAATTGCTTGAACAGATTGTTTTCACGTAGAAGGTGGATGTCTAGCTAGAAGCTTTGATTGTTATCATCAATGACATGGCTCCTGGGCTTTAATCTCCTCCTCCTGGATATTTAGTCTTTGGATATTTACTGAGACTACAGCAAGATCCAAGGTTTTGCTTCTGCAGTTTTAGTCTCGCATGGAAGCACTGCATTCCCAACCGGAGTGTATCTTGGGTTTAGCTGTTATCCAACAGATAATCCAACATTGAAATTTTATCACCAAGTCTTCTACCCATTTTGCATGCCGTCTCTGGATCGGGATCTTTCTTTATATATATATATATCTATATATATATATATATATATATATATATATATCTTGAGGTCTGAGTAAAATGGTGCATCATACAACAGCTACTCCAATTCATGTGTGGTCAGGTGTGGTCAAGTGCTGCTTTGTCTACATATAAAATGAAAATCTGTAATTTACTTGTCGAGTTCCAAGAGGCCATGACTTCTTACCAAGGCTAAACAGATTCATAAGGGCATTCGCATAGCTTTTAACCACCATGAGATAAGTTGGCAAACTGACAACATACTATAGCACCAACATTCAACAATCTCAGGTTTAAAAGTGTTCCATTCATGAGACCTATTCAGTATTTTTTTTTGTGGTGAATATACAAGGAATTCTCACTATGTATAGAATCATGAGTATATTAACTTCCTTAAAAACACTCAGGATAAGGTGATACAATCATTTGATGCTACTACATATTATTTTAGGTTGGCATATAATGTAGTTTTTATCATCAGATTTTTACATAAAAGAAGCTCTAAATAGTTAAATAGGTTTCAGATATCAGATATGATGCAAAGATTAGCATTACAAAATTACAATAATATATGCAGAAGTAACGATGCCATTCAATTTGTGCTAAAAAAAAAACACCAGCCGACTATTTTGAAGGTTTTCAAACTTACCCCACCATGATGAAATCTATTTACTTGATTTATGTCATAACCATCTGGTCAGAATTTAGAGAAGCTGTTTGATATTGATCTGGTGACATCATACAAAAAGAAAAAAACTTAGATAATCAATACTTTAATGATAGGTTCAATAACTAGGCACCAAGGATGACTTTAAAAAAAATGATTAGGCTTATTAGGCTTACACCGTTTAAAGAGAATCCCCAACATTATAGAGATCCGCACCTAGCACCTATGGTTTTAAGGCAGAAATCCGCGCTTCCTATGGTTTTAAGGCCTGGTAGAAGAATAGTCAGGACTTGTCTGTTGAGCTTCCCCAACATTACTGATAGTCACTTTGCAGAAAGCTGAACAAACTGACATGTTTTTCTGAGCTTAAAAGTAAAATAATTAATTGTCTTCCATCCTGGTTCTTTTACTTCCTGAAGGTTGCTTTTAAATGTCCAATCAGCAGAGTTACTCTACATTTTCTAGTGTAATAATCAACAAGGGATAGAGAAAAACTTTTAGACTGGCGTTTCGAAACACAATTCAAGGGACATTCATCTTCAAAGAAAATTATATTTCAAAATTTTACATGGTAAATCCAGCACCTCTACTGTCGAGTTTAAATGCAAAAATTATGTAAAATGAAATGATCTGATCATATATAGCAACCATCATGTCTACACTCTTCGACCCATTAATCATTATTCGAAATTTAGTTAAGCATGTTCACCTTAAAGTTCATCAACTTATAGGATATTTATCCTTTACTCTTTCCTAGGGTATTGTTTTTATCACTTAGCACCAGTCAAGATGTTGTAAAAATCTGAGAACAAATTTAGATTATTGTTCCTTTTCATGAAGCCATTAAACTTACCGAGTAATGGTGTGAATATTTACAAGTTTTCCCTTCGTTTTAGTTATTGTTCATGCATGGATCCTTATCAGATGGATGCGAAGATTGTCCTCCCACATGGCAAACTCTAGGCCATCCTTCATTTGGTCTTACACAATCACCAAGCAGCACCTATCATCTTTAAAGGCTCCCCATGCTTGGTTCGTTTTTTTGCTTCTTGTTCTAGTCGAGCTTCACTGAAAGCCATCTTCATTAAGCTATACTCTCTCAAAATTAATGTTCTTCACATGCCATTGGATCCTCCATGTTCATGGCAAATGTGTTACTAAAGGTTATACTTCAACTATTCTGCATCAAAAACAGCCTCTTAAATAATTGCTATAGAGATGAAAGATAGATATCCTCTTTGCTATTTCTTTTGGTCTTGAGGTTTCTTTCTCTAGCTTGCACACTAATTCTGTCCATTGTGCTCTCATCTTGCACACTCTCCAATACGTACATGAGATTATTTCTTGTGCATTCTCCAGTCCTATTTAATCTTCTTGGGCAAGTGTTCTATTACTGATCTCCAGCCGAAAAAAGGTCCTAACTTTAAGAGTTATTTGCTGCCTGGCTTTCTTTGCAGAAGGATCCAGCTTCAAATATAAAAACGAATCGAAAGAAAGGGAGAGGGAGAGACTAGAGGAGAAATCCAAGCTAGGTTAAAGAATCATTTTAAGATATCATAAAATAACAAGCTTCCATGGCGCGAAAACCGAAACAAAAAAATTTATTTAACAGCACTTCTGTCCTGCGGAATTGGTAAATCTAGTGAAGTACATGACATCACAGGCGTTATTACTCAACAACATCCATCTGGATCCTTTCTATTTTTTGTGCACTAAAGGAAAAAAGAAAAGAAAAAAGAAATCAAGAACTGTATCATTAGAAACCATCCAACAAGAACCAGATCCATTAGCAGGGAGACAGATCCTGGGAGGACCGGATCCAAGACATTTTTCCACTAGGAATACCACAACCATATGCAAATATGAAAGAATTAGGGGTTGGAGTAATTGAGAATTCAAGATTCAACCTATCTAGATCCATCGAACAACTCTACACTCAAAAAGCGAGACAATATAAGAACAATATAAAAGAAAGATAGAATACTAGCTGGAAGTAGTAAAACAATATAGAAAAACTCTAGATCTGGATGACTCATTCTCTCAACCCAGAATAAAGGGGAAAAAAAAAAAAAACTAAACTAAGCTTTGAGAAAATCTTGGAGAAATTTAAGGAGATAAAAGATGAGAAAGCGAGGTGTCATGAAGATTAATCTATGGACGTTAAATAATGTAAGGTTCAGACTTAGGGTTATCAAAATGATCCAAATCCATCACACAGATCAAGAATCAAAAACAAAAGAGAAGAAAGACTGCTAAAATCGCATCATCAGCTAGATAAAGAAGAAAACCGAAAAGAAGAGAAAAGAAAAGAAAGCCACCATCACATGACCAAACGAACGATGGACAGTAGATGGAACAAATTCGAAGGGATCGGAGAAGACAAGGGAAGAAGGTCGCGATACCTGGAGCTGCTGCAGAATTCGAAGAGGCGGCCGCGGTTGGAGAAGATGATGAGGGCGACCTCGGCGTCGCAGAGGACGGAGAGCTCGAACGCCTTCTTCAGCAACCCGTTCCGCCGTTTCGAGAACGTCACCTGCCTGTTTATCTTGTTCTCGATCCTCTTCAGCTCCACCCTCCCCCTCCCCATCTCCTCTCTCCCCCGACTCCAAAAAGAAGAAGGCAACAAGAAGGCAAGAAGCTAGAGACCAAGAGATGAATGGCTTGGGAACTGCCACATTAATAATATCCAAGGCACTTCACGATCATTCTTTGACAAGGCTAGAAACTGGCACAAGATTTTGGCTGGGTGGTGGGTTTGTGTTTAAGGATGGGTAAGCAAGGGTGCAATCTTTCTTGGAGAGCAATCGCGTCCGAATAAAGGGCGTCAACACCCAAGTCACCATCGCAGCATGAGAATCACCACGTGTCGATCCATGAGAGGAGTTATGTACCAATCTTTTTTTTCTCCCTCCACATATCTACCCATGGAATTCTGGAGAACCACAGTTCTGGACTCCTTTCAGGGCTTGGTCACCAACTTTCTACATCAAGTCACGAGCAGTCGAGTATTTGTGATGAAGCTGTTCGTGTGGATCATATGGTTAAATATTTCTAAAGAAGTTGATATTGTTATGGTGGCTGAGCAGCAGGTAACAATCTAAGAGGATTTTGGATTCGATCCGTTGTATAAGCACACGTAGCATTAAGTTGATTGAGATTGTCCTCCGGGTAAGTAAGAACATGACTGAACTCTCTCTCATGCATGTGATGCCGGGCACCACATGAATTGAAGCATGGTGTATGATGTTTATGACATGTCTTCACATAATTGCGTGGGCCTAAAAGTACTGCAACTGATCCTCACTCCAATCTAGATTGGTGCAATGCACCGAGGTAGTTGGGTGTCGTGTGAGTCTCACGTGAGATTTATCCATTCTCAAACAATCATGCCAACTTGTTTAGAAGAATAATTTATCATATATAGTAGTTGAAGCCCCTATATCTACAGAAGTTTGTCATCGCCAAAGAAGATATATCAGAGGAAGAAGAGGACTATAGTTGCGCAAGTTATTCTGTAGACTATAGAGGATTGAGATTGGAATGCATGTTAAGCATCATTATCAATGTTATGTGATTCTTGATCAAATCGAGCGCGTACTTGGTCGGGAGCTTGTTTCGATTCTACATGAATTACTGGATATATATAATCACAAATGACTTGACTCTTAAATTATAAATGTCTTAGAATGTCATATATATCTATATATATATATGCAAAACTTTTCATCACCAGCACCAACATCTTTTAGATATTAACGATAAAAGCCTCTTAAATAATTCAAAGATTACAAGCTTTTCAGCTCAAAATTAAATTCCGAAGAAACCTTAGAGAAAGTTTCGAAGAAGCCACTCAATTCTCATCAACACAGTCTTCAGAACAACTGTGTTATACATGAGATATATTAGCATAGAGCTCAGGACCAACATTATCAGCATCACCCTACCCATCATGGATAACGAGGCTGCCCTCCAGCCTCTCCTAGACGCGTTGCACTATGCTAAGGCACTCCAACACCCGTAGTCTGCTCTCCTTAATAGGGATGCCCAAATAGCTCCACGACCCCTTCTGCTCCCACATGCTAAGGAGTCTTCTAATCTCCTACTTCACCTACAACTCCATCTTCAAACTGAAGCAAATGGTAGACTTGTGAAGGTTCACCCTCTGCCTTGATTGCAGTAGTCCTCCAGGACACCTCTAAGGGCCACTGCATCCCTCATCCTCTCCCTAACAAGGAGGAGGCAGTCGTCTACAAACAAAATATAGAATATCGGTCAGCCATTGGATGCTGGCACATAGGCGGCCAATTCCCACTCTCGACAAGTAACCTGTAGGGCGCAAGAATACACATCAGCACAAATGATGAACATGCAAGAGGACAAGGGACAACCTTGGCGAAGCCCGATGGTGAAGTGAAAGAAAGGCGATGACGACCCGTTGATTCGGATGGAAAAGAATGGCCTTTGCACAAAACCAAGTACCAAGGCTACCCAGGGCTTGTGGAAACCAAAGCTCTCCAATGCAAACCTGAGGAAACACCAGTGGACTCTATCGTAGGCCTCCTCCATATCTAGCTCACTGCCATGTAGTTTTGCTACCTTGGGGCATGCTGTAGATCCCATATCATCTTTTGGATAATTAGAACGTTGTCGGTAATGCTCTAACTCCCCACGAATGCCCCTTATTTTTGGAAGATGAGCCCGGACAGTAAACGTTTCATCTTTCCCACCTGATCTTCGTCACTACCTTGTAAAGAGTAGTACAAAGAATAATAGGCCTAAAGTGACCGGGCTCCACTGCATCCAGGTGCTTCGGAATGAAGGTGACGTAGGTTGCCATCCAGTCATCAGCCAAGGACGTCGTATTGAAGAACAGATGGACTGTCTTCACTATCGGCCTCCGGATGATGCACCAATACCTCCTGAAAAAGAAGAAAAAAGCCATCCGGCCTTGGGAACTTTGTCCTTCGCCAAGCCCAAACGCCGCCCGCACCTCAGTCTCTGACACTACCCGAATCAGATATGCATTCTCCGTCGCCCCAACTCCGACATCCGACGAAGAAAACTGGTGGACACCTCCGAGTTACTGTCCTCTCTCCATCTGGACCTGAAAAAGTCAAACAGAAGTTGCCTAACTTTGCTCTCTTCCTCTATTCTCTACTCAACCCATCTCTCAAGGATCGGATCATGTTCCTTTGTCTTCTAATGATGGTTGACCGGTGGAAGAACTGAGTGTTCCTGTCTACTTTTTTGATCCACTGGACTCTAGAATTCTGTCTCCAAAAGACCTCCTACTATCGCAAGAGAGAATGATGCGATGCAATGCAACCATGTCGGCCTCCGGTAGCTCACCACTGCAATCCTTCCATCGCAAACGAAAGCCGTTACCAATACAATTTTCGGCAGCATCATCTTCACCATTCTTTTGCAACCTTTTTTGATGGAGAAGTTTTTTGAACACTTTGGCAACTTATTAACCCAACTAGTTGGAACTTGGAAGGGAGAAGTTTTGGATGGAGACAACCGAGATGTCAGCACTCCATGGCCGGGCATCCACACTTGGCAGATATATTTGTGGCTTGTCTTTGTGGCACTCGAAGTGTGTGGTGGGCGTGGTTCCTACCTCCTTTTTTTTGCCAATTCCATTCTTCACTCCAACTCTTATTCCAAATAGGTGGTGTTGCATAGCGGCATATTTTTTTGGTGATGCTAGCTTTATCTTAGTTGCGCCATGTCCTTCTTGAAGAAACTTTATTACCCAACTGCAAAGAGACAGGTAGATAATTACAACTTTAATGGCCAATAAATATCTGCCATGTGTCCTAACTGCGCAATATAATTGTATAACTATGGATGTAGGAGATATGCACTCCTAGATCATAGTACATTTAGATGAGCAAAATTTAGACTCTCAAATATCTCATCATCTGATTCACTTCTGTTATAGCCAACAACCGATAGATGGTGTTCATTATCTTTCACATTAGCTGTTTTGGGGACATCTATTTCACATCCATGGAGACCTTAGATAAGGAGAGGGAGAAGAAGGAAAAAAGGGCAAAAATTCTTTCTTATCATAACTTCAACAAATTGAACCAGCTACAATATTCCTCTCCCTCTTTCCTCCCTCTGAAAAAAAGAAGAAAATCCAATGAAATCACAAATTCCTACCATTATTCCATGTATAGTGCATATGTGGAAGCTAGATGTCAAAGGGTACACATTGAAATATCTTTAATTCATAGTAGATGCATACCCAACTTTATAATACATGATAGAGAAATCACTGGACTAGGACATATATTACGTTGTGAAGCCTTAAAGAGCACGTATCATCTGGTAGACATATTCCTCTCAATCTTATAACTCATGAGGAAATGTTTTGGAGGAGTAAACGAACAAAACAATTCCCTTTTTGCTCGAGAATACAAAACAATAACATTTTGAGTACTTCATCTCTTTGCGGGACCATATATATCCACCTATGAAAAACATCTCTTTTTCCTTGGGCTAAATCTCATACAAGCAAGGATGAAATGGCTTCAAAAAAATATTGTCAATAGCAAACTAAAGTGCGCATATAAAATTAATTAAAAATTATCCATACATCCCCATATTATGAACATGCTATCTATCCATATAGATGCAGACAAAATTTTCATCAAGGGAATACACTAATGATTTTTCGGTCACATCTTTTCTTGGGAATTAATTCTACAAGTCTTATTATTTATTTATTTATTTTTGTATGCATGCAATATATTAATTTTTCATAAGTTTTATTAGAAAATTTGCTTTAATCAAAAGGCTGCCTCCTCTGGCAAGCAAGAATATATGTTTTCGTTAACCATGTCCCACTTGAGATGTGTGGTGCTTGGTACACATCTTGAGATAGAAAGCATAGCATCCTTAATAAATAAAAATTTACTATTATTATTATTAAGTATGACATACATTATATTATTAGATTCACATTAATTCGAAGTCTCTCAAAAGATTCTAAAATGACTCATTTATCTTTTTTTTTTCAAGGAAAAAGTTGGTATTCTAACTATCATTAACCATCAAATCCTATGGATATTGCAACAAAAATGGAGTTTACACTTGTTTGGCAATACTCTTCAAGAAATGCTGAAGCACTCACTAAAGTCTGGGTGCATTTGGTTTGGGACAGGAATCAGTATTGGAATGAATTAGAATAAGAATCGAAATGGCCATATCCTTCAACGCATTTGGTTCATGACCGGAATCAAAATTAAAGGATTTGAATATTAGGAGAGAGTAGAGATTGGATCTTGAAGGATTGGGACATATTTCTATTTCTCCCTGTAATCAGAATGGAAATGAAATTTCCTCCAAACAAATGGCCAAAATGGGAATCACTCATTCCTATTTCTATTCTAGAGTCCAACTTTCTCCAACCAAGCATGTTCAAAGTGTTTAAAAGAGAGAACAAGAATTAAAAACAAAAGCTACAGGATGTCTTATGCACATGCAATTGTAAAGAAGGGGCGAGTTTAAGACCTTCATGCTATGGTATGAGCATCGATTGCAAGCATGAAACAATAACCATACTTGCATAAGTTATATTATATATCGATCTTGAAAGAAATTGGTCTACAGCTACTAGAACTAAACTCGGTGGGAGTGTCGACCTTGCTTTGAGGAAGTTTATGCAAATCACCAGCAGTCCGTGTGATTTGAGGGGAGACAGCGATAGGGAAGTAGCCAGGGAAGTGAAATATTTAGAATATTTGTGTCCTTTTTGCTTCTATGTTCATCCAATGCCATATAAGATGTTATATCAATATAATTTTTTAACATATTGAACAAATGGCTAGGGTTTGATGGGCCCTTCTACCAAGACAGGAGTATCTTAAGTGCCAATCAATGTGAAATGGCTTGAATCTGTGCTAGCTGTAACTCTAGGTCCTTGTACAATTAATTTCACTAGAAAACAAGTGGGGTGTGAAAACTTTTTTTCCCTTTTTTTTTGTTTTGTTTTGAGGGAAGGGATGTGATCTAGTAGAGAACAGCTTAGAAGTAGATTCTTCAGTAAAGATTAGAAGTGGGGGGAGGGGAGGGATGGGATCTAGTAGAGAACAGATTAGAAGTATTTTGTCTATAGTGTATTATACATTCGGATGGAGAAATATAATAAATTCTTCAGTAGGAAGGCTGATGATGTTAATAGCTTTGCATCCTGTTGATAATACCTTAACTCAAGTTTATACGTATGATATATTGGTGAATGCAAAAAAATCAGAGCATGTCAATTAGTGCTTGGCAGCAATATTCTGAGGATATGAAGCAATATTTTTTATCTATAGGTGCAAACAAGCTCATATAACAACTTGATTGAAAATTCTCATTGTAATGGAAACCATGAAGTCAAAAAAAATTGTACTTTAGTTTTGCCTTGCTACAAAATGGATTGCGGACCATTACAACTACAAATTAGGTTCATCATTGAAATCTATGAAAAGGTTACAAAAAATAATTAAAAAAAATGATTTGGATGGCAAGTTAGTGCACACATAGTTTTGGAGTCCACAAAATCCTGATTTGATCAGCTAAGATTGCTATAATTTATACAAGTACTTCAATCTTTTGCTGTAACTTATACAAGTACATATAGCAAATTATTCTCAATTTCCATTTATTTGATAATAATCTTAATTAAAAGCCATTACAACTATATATTTAGATCCTTCATAAGAATAGATGAGAAAAGTTAGTAAAATTTGAAGAATGTTTTGGAGTGATGAATTGGAGCAAATAAAATGTTCTCAATATGTCATAGCACTAATTTGGCAAGCCGGTGTTTAACCACTCTAATTTATACCAAAGTGATTTCTGCAAGTTGCACCATATGTAGATGGAAATGGTAGACAGATCGGATATGGATCGGTAGGCCATTACCCATATTCGCTCCATATTCACCTCAGAGTGAGATGGAGTCGGTAGAGTTGGATGTGATGGTATTGTTTCTAAATTTCAAAAATAATAGAAGTCAAATATCTCTTAAACTAAGAAAATCAATTACTAAAAGAAATGAACAACTAAGTATTATGATATGTAATATTTCACATATTCAATCTTTCTCACGGGTGAAGCGACTGAAGAAGAAAAAATAGAGACGGAATTTGTAAAAAGTTATATATATCTTGATCGAGTTCGGAGTAGATTTTACCGCTACTTAATTACATCGGTTTCGAATTTGTTACTGATCGGATAAAACCTGTTTTATTAGAGTCAAGTCAGATTGGATGGAAGAAATTTTGGTATGCGCAAAATAGAAAATACCCCTTGCACCACTCATGAAAGTTGATTACTAAGGATCACCTAACAAATAGCCATCCAGCAAGTATGGATAAGCCACATATTTTGCCCTAGCCCAGCCATCCAATTCTCATGTGAAAGCCAAAGGATAATTAAAATAATCCAGCTGCAAGACCTTAATTTGTCAAGAGACTGGACATGACACGTTGTTGCATGTCAAGTCAGTGGACGTGACCATACAGTAATAGACACACAGTACAGTGCCCCAGATGGCTTTCCAAGCAGCTGTACAACGGGTTCAGATTTCAGAAGCCCCAAAGCCTACAAGCGGAGCAGCAGACACAAAGCGCGCGCGCTGGCTCCTTATCCCAACGCTGCACCAGTGCTCGTCCGGAAGCCGATAGGCACCCTGGAGATAATTTCTTGTTATCCCTGATAGGTACTCCCGTTTCCAGAGTACCATGGGATAAATAAAAATAATGGAGAGCTTGCATGTGAAGTAAGCGTTTGTTCGCGGCTGTGGGAGGAGGGTGTGCCGCACTTGATATTCGGGCTACGATAAGCAGTTACTTTTCAGATTAAGCATATTATAGAGAGACTAATTATAGAACCGTTAATAAGAATCTAACAAAATTGCAAATTGGATGATTGTCTATGTGGCCAGTCATGATGATAATATCTTATGGACTGAAGATGAAGAGTTGCCTCGAGTGCTCCGCGATATTTTGTTTTCTATTTTTATTGGAATATGTGGTTGATCATGCTGGAGAGTTCTGCGGGTTAAAGAAGAAAGCTGTTTAGTATGCTTCTCTTTCCTTTCGATTGCTCTCCCTCATTTCTAAGAAAATCTGAGAGTAACCTAAGCCTAAAATGCCCAAAATTGCATGTACCGGAAGATTGTGGCCTTCTTCAAGTTAGATGAAGATTTTGTATTAGCTCAAGACTTGAAACTCTTGCAACTTGTAGCACAACAAATGGCTACCTCGTACCACTGTGGATATTCAAGAGATCTAGTTTACATGATTACAATATATGAAAAGCTGCATTGACATCTGATAGTGAGCATAATTGAACTCAGTCTAATTACAACTCTCAAAGTACCTTCACCAAGTTTTATTGGCCTTAAGGGAGTCAGAGAAACTCATGGCTGTGTCTGTCTTTTGCTTCTGTTTAACAGGCAGATTTCCCTCAGCAAAGCACGAGCCAAGAAGGTCTGGGATGGCAGGAAGGTCACAAGCAAGCACTCTTCTCTGTTGGGTCCACAGGTTATCAATGGGTCTCTTAAGAAGGAGATGTTCCATCTGACCTGGTGGCACAGGAAACAGATTCACAGATCAGTCATGAGGGAGATAAGCCTGCTACAAAGAGCATAAAAAGATCAATGATTCCTCCGCAAGCCGATCATAACAACATTGCTCCTTCGCAGTCATTGTGTATTATTAAAGAGCCTGAAGCTCGTTTCACTGAATTATGTTGAAACCTGTTTTTATTTCTGTGCAATGGCTAATTATATCACTTGCGAGTAGTACTGTAACTAGGGCCTGTTTGGTATTGTTGTTGAGTGCCTCATGCATGCAGGTTTATTTCGAAGATAGTATTTGCACAAAACTTCTGCATTTCCCTACTTTTGTTTCACTTTTTTTTTTTTGGAAGTAATAATCTTGGCTGCCGAAAGCTTAGTTTATATTTTTTCTTGGGATTTTGAGGTGGGCCCTAAGATGTCAAGAACATTCTATGGCTCCTAAGGACATTACACTATGCAAAGGTTTTTGCAGAGCCATATGCACAATCAAGCACTGTAAATTGTAAGGTTGCTAACCATAGGCTTGAAATTGCATGATTCAGTAGGATTTTCTTGCAATAAACGCAAAATTGTCTCATTCTGATGGGCAAGGAAGCTGGAGTCTTGCTTGGAGCATAAGGAGGAAGTTCTAGGCCAAAAGAGCTTCACCTACACAGGAACTAATTTGGTCTCTATTTATGAGTTGTTTGTGTTTTATTAGATTATGAAACTTTTTTTTTGTACGTCCAAAAATCCCATGACCTGTTTGCCCATTATTCTCCATAAGGAAAAATTAGTAATGTCAAACATGCTGCAATATAGAGAAAATACAGCTTAAAACAAGAAAGATGGGAAAAACAAAGTCTCGGTCCTCCTGTGTTTTTTTGCATGGAAGCAGTTGTTCTGAACTCATCTCACTTTGAGGATATGAGCCTGAAACTTTTCATCCCCATCACCTCTACTAGTAAGAGGTCCTAAAGGAAGAATTATGATTCATGTCCTAGAAAATCTGTTCATGCAATCTTACTGCAGGATCTGAAATCTCCAAAACAAGATCCACTGTGATGCCAGAGAGGGGACACAACATCGGATGACCTTGCATTAAAACAGAGTGTTCAATCAGATGCTGTAGGCTTTACTGGTCTTGTATGGCTGTTGTTGGGAGCTTAAAGATTACCCTTGTCTATGCCTTAATGCTTGCAGTTGTATAGAATTCAGTTTTGTATATCTTCGTCGTGCAGCGCCTCTGCGTCGCGCAAAGTAGAGTGAAAAAATGCAAATGAGGTTCACAAAATTTTCTAGATATCACCAACATTATTTGTTAAAAATGACATGATTCTGCTGATGACTGAGTAAATGTCAATGAGCGATTCCTTTTTCGAAAAGAAGATAGAGACATACTTGGACAGGTGCTCTGGGTTGCCTGCTTTAAGGACATATTTGGTTCGAAACCCGAATCAAAACTGGAATGGAAATCCAAAGGACCATATCCCCTAATGCATTTAGTTCGTGACTAAATTGGAATTGAAATAAAATTTGAGCATTTCAAGATAGTCTAGAATTGAATTTTGAGAGATCTAAACATTTCCATTTCCTTTTACAATCAGAATAAGAATAGGATTCCTCCAAAACAAGAAGCTAAAATGAGAGTTACTCATTCTCATTCCTATTCTAAAGCTCAATTATCTCCAGCCAAACATGCCTTGATTTCATTTAGTTCGCTTGTAATTTTTGATGATTCAAGATTATGGCTGTCAAGCCTTAGATTTTGAGGGATCAGATATGATAGCCAAGGATGTGCTTAGTTTGTTTTTTTAGTAATGAATGTGCTTAGCTATTTTGCATGGTGGCTTAAGTTTACTCATCTTTTTTATTTTCAATAAAAAAATTACATTGCCTCTTAATCATGGTTTGGAAGAATAATTATAGAAGTGCATCTAATTGCATCATAATTGAAATTCACCAATTGATCTATCAAATCTTGATCGTACACTTTCAGTAAGTACTATGCATTGCCTCTGATAGCAACAAAAGCATCCATCATTCATATCATCATAGAATCAGGGCCATCCATAAAACTATACATGAGTACGGAGCATACCACATTCTTCCCAAAGCAAGCATACAATGAGCTACTTTGCAGGCTTGCAGCTACACACAACAAAAAGCTTTTAGGCCTTACAGAACTGTTTATAGGTAGAGATGTCAGAATCGGTCCCGTCACGTTTGACCACATTCATACACAAATCTAAAATATATTTATCACAGCCAGGCCACAACTCAACTAAAATTTTATATCCACCTAATTCTGGATCCAAAAAAGATAAAATATTGGATCTAAGCTTCAGGTAGAAATCAAATATTTAGCAAGTTATTTTATTATATTTTAGATTTTAAAAAAATATTCAATATACTCAAAATGCTATTTCCTGAATACTGAAACAAGAAAATATATATTAAAGAAAAAGCTAAAAGTTATATCTAAAAGAGGGCCCCAATTCAACCATTATGTTTGTTATCTAATCATCCATTAATATATATATATATATATATATATATATATATATATATATGAATAAAAAAATTGTACAATAATGTAACTTTGTATAAATACTAAATTGTAACAAATATGTTAAAAAAACACTACAAAGGATATGAATAAAAATTTTGGCCAAATCAATAAAGAAAAATCGATAGATACTTGGGGTAAAAGTGGATCGGTCCGTATCCATTTTTGTATCCAAAACTATCGGAATATGGATAAAAATTTGTGCATCCGATAAATATTTTTGTATTCATATCCATCAAAGAAAAATAGATATAGATATGAATAGACAACTATCTGATCCGTATCTGAATTCCAATTTCATATATAATCTTATTTAATTTTATATAGTATTTATGAACTTTTAAGAAAAATAAATGACCATATTAATATATTCTTAATTTGATTTATCATCCATTTAGTAACATCTTTGATTATGTAATATAAAGTTTAATTTTCTGATTTATATTTGTATTTATATCTATACATTCCATATCTAATTTGTATCCATATCTATTTAAAATAAATATGGACATAAATCTTTATATCTGACTACCATCCATACTAGTATTCGATCTGTATTTGATCTAATTTCAGTCTTAATAGATACCTATATGTATGTACTATATATATACATACATACATATACATACCAAAATGTTTGTATATAAGCATACAATCAAGTCAAGGTACAGGCATGGACTAAATCCAAATCCAATTCAATAAAACTTAAAATCTAATTTCAGAACCCAAGCCCCACCCAATAAAATTATTGAATTTCTTTTCAAAGATCGAAACCCTAGGTTTTGGGTCAGTTTCGGATCAGATTAGCAAAATATGAGCCTCCATCGGAACCTATTTTTACAGGGTCATTTGACAGCCACCAGCTAAAAAGGGCAGCTCTGTTCTGTTAAACGTTGACAATGAAAAAATGTCAGTCACCTAAGGGCAGAATACTCCTCACAACCTACATGCCTCATTGATCTTCTTCCCTTCCCTTTACTCCATCTGATTGCCTATAAACCAATTTAAAGCTAGTATTCATCGATGCTGTTGCCACAATGGCAGACCCAATTGCACTCTTACTCCTGCCTTCACCAGAACAACATGCTAAGATAAATGACTTCGTGAACAAATGATCTTTCACGTAGCAACAGCATGAAATCATTTCCGAAACCACCCTGCCATGGTGATGAAAAAGTTCGGACTGAATTTAAAGGCACAGCATAAAATATTTTATTGACGCGATGTGTCAATAAGATTACAACATCAACTACAAAAGCACCCGGAGCCTCATAACGAAGCTAAAAAAACAATATGAATAACATCCAAGTCCATGAATACTAATAAGAAAAGGAAATGATAAAGACGTCCATATTGCCTGCCCTATTTCACTTGGCTGGGCCATTGGGTTTCTCAGCAGCAGCTCCAGAAGGGTTGAGCTCATCCCAAGCCTCAATCCATGTAACCATGGCATCTGCAAGCTTGTTGAAGTAAGGATCAATCTTCCCGAGCTTTGCTCTCACTTGCTTTGACAGTTCGATGTAGCATTTCTGAACGGTGGTGCAATCCTTTGAAAGGGCAGCAGATTGGAAGAACGGGATCAGCTCTTCTTGCCAGAAAATACCATTGTACTCCTTTTTCAAGTTCACAAACGGATTGCTGGCCTTGCTGTGCCAGATGTAGGGCAGTCCGGTCTTCACACCCAAACCCAAGTGGTCGCAGATCACCTGCAATATAACACCAATTACAGATTACAACTCTAAACAACTTTAGAAATGCTGAAGTTCTAACAACTTTGGATGAGCAAGCTTCTACAGTAAGTAGCAATGGAAAACAGCAGGAGGCATGTATTGTCTATAGAGCGACTTACCTTGGTACACCATCCAGCCCACATATCATCATAACGCCCAATAGGCTGGCCATCACCCATAAGTCCAAAGTACATTGCAGGGCCTATCAGTTCACGGTTGAAAGCCAGGTTCATTCCACACATTGGAAACAAAGTCCCCTTGGGAACTGTAAGAACTGCATCCACGAACCTGGTAAACAAAAGACCGAGCAACTTAATGATAAAGTTGGTATTAAACAACTGATCATCCATCAATGACTCCTCCAGCAATATATGCTTTGCTACCTTGTGTTCCTCTCATGAGGCTTGACAAGCTGGGTGGGAGCATCATAGTCAGGAATGTTGAGCCAAAGGCCATGAGAAACAGCAGTTGTAGCACCTTCCCGAAGGCTGAAAGGATATCCACGAACAAAGTCTGCACCTTCTCTAAAGGGATCATACAGAGTGTTAAAGAAGAAGGGGGTAGAAGGGGTGAGGAGATTCTTTATGTGCTGCTCAAGTGCATTGATCTCTTTGCCAGATGGATCTTTAGCAACCTGTATAAAAATACAAGTCAGTTGTTTATATCTACAAAAGCTCATACATCATCCAACTCAATGGGCTAGGCTAACAAGTTATTACACTAAATAATTTAATCATGTCAATATTTAAAAGTATGGATAGCATAGCTAGGCAAGATGCATATACGAAAATCATGTAGATTTCTCATGCAACCACTATTCTTTCGAAAAAAAACAACCTATTCAATTTATACAGAGTTACTAACTATGTTCGTGCCAATGAAGTGACAGGGTGCAGTTATACTGAAATTAACAATCCTGAAACCTTCAAGCAGGGAGATGTAGTTGAACTAGTTTTTCATTACATATCCAAAATGCAGGGATTATGATTTTTAAGTTTTCAAGTTCATGTAGCAAATTGCAATGTGATCAGGCAACTACCAATCCAAAAGTTTTAACTAGCACATCACAACTGGAGCCCATGGTTCCTGATGATGCCATTGACTTGTACATTTCATGAACGATAATGTCGACAAGAGACTAAAATCTAATTATATCAAAAGTTGGCAGACATATCAATCAGGATGTAGCCACATGCTAAAAGTCAATTACCGATCCATGCCATCAAATGATGCAGCTAGCCCACCAGAATTACATTCTTCATGAGAAAGTTTGAGCCTATTTACCGACAGGGCCATTTGAAGTAATGTAACATGAGGTTGGTACAATTTTTTTCTGTGCATAACATTGCCAACTATAAAGACCAAATAACCAAAATGATGATTTTACCCCAAAAAAAAAAAACCGTTTGCTTAAAAAAATGAATCAAACAACACCAACGTCAATGTACGAAGAGAATATAAAAGAGAGAAAACTGAAATTCTTGTATAATTCACAAGCACCACAAAATTCAGTTTCCAAGCATGTACTAAAATTGTATATCAAAAAACAGTATCTACTTAAAATCTCCTACTAATATGTGGCTTGTTTTAAAGCATGTATTATAAACATGCAATTCAAAGAACAATGGCATAACATCGATGTTTGCCAGGGACAGATCTGCACTTCTTATGCACTTTACAGAATCAAAACAACTAAAGAACTCATGCCGGAAAAAAATTCATAATAGCATTACATGGCCATCCCATCGCAAATTAAGCACAAAATAAATTTTAACCAGGACGCAGACACTTGATCTCATCGAGATCAGCAAGAAGCAGCGTCAGCTAAACCCCTTTAAAGAGGTCCATCAAACTATTCAGAATCACATGTTTCTGGTTCTGGAAAAAAACAGCAGCAGACTCAGATTTCAACCCAACAGAAGCGGATCATTGTCCTTCAAAATTCGAATCTAAGAAAAATCATTATAAAGATTTAGCAGACAAAACAAGGTAAATCTAAAACAAACAAGACCATTGAACAAAAGATGCTAAAGAACTATATTTTTTTGTTGGAAAAAAGGGCTAAATATGTGTGCCGACAATACCTATCAATGCAAACGAGGGATGAAATAAAATAATTTTCAAAAAAAAATCCTTTAAAAAAGCCTTGTTCCCCAGATCCGAGTCCTAACATCACGATCATAACCGATATTATAAAATCCAACTAAGCAAAAATTTCTTAAGAAGGAAAACAATAAAAAAGTGGGGGAAAACGAAAAATCCACTGCAAAAACTCCATCTTTTTTATCCTGAATTAACACAACGGGGCCCACCAAATAGATCCCCCACATCCAACAACAGATCTGCAAAACCGAACAAAGTTCCCACCTTTCCCTCAAATCCCCAACCCAGACCTAAACCCCAGATCCAAAACCCCCACAAGAAAGAAAAAAAAAGCCATAGAAAGGAAGAGATTACTCACGAAGCAGTCATCGTCGATGGTGAAGATGTACTTCTTCTTGGAGACCATGTAGCCGAAGCAGCGGCAAGCCGAGTCCTTGAAGGAGATGCACGAAGCCTTGGGACCCAAGATCCGGTTGATGTCGTTCCGGTTGTAGAGCTCGTAATCGAACCCCTCCGGCACCTTAATCGTCTTCGAGGGATCCCCATCCTGAACGATGATCAAGTGGTAGGGCTGGAAGAAGGGCCTCCACATCTCCAAGAAATCCAGGTTTCGGATCGTCGGGATCACGATGTCCAGCTCGTCCTTCAGCAATGGCGTGCTCGGGATCGAACCGTAACGCTCCGCCATTGTTGTCTTTCTCTCCAAGATCCAGAGAACAGAGGATCAAGAAAGAAGAGAGAGATTTACAGGAGCTTTTGTTTTCTTTTCTTTCTGCAACGAGGCAGCGGGGGGTACAAATAGAGAAATAAAAGGGTTTATAGGAGCAACCGTCACGTGGCATCACGTGCGGGGGCTGCGGGCGCGGCGCGGAGAGCTTCCGACGCGATCGTGTCCGCGCCCGCATAAAGTATCCCGTGGGGACGGGTCTTCCCGCTGAATAAGGCGCGGGCTCGGACGAGAGGAGCTGGCGGATGATGCGGACGTCCTCACATAAGATTTATCCGTGACGAGCGACGCAGTCCGCGTCACCGGTTTTTGAACTACGCGTGTTCACACGGCGCGGTCCATATGTTGTACAGTCACGGGGCGGTGACCGGATCCGGAGTTGTGGTGTGGTCTGAACTTTAGCATAAAGCGATGAACCGTTAAGAATTTATCGTTGGTTTTTTAACCCCGTTTTTTCTGTCGGCAAACCGAAAGTCAAGAAATTCTGGTTGGTTGAGGCTCGGATTTGCTTATTTAATCAAAAAATTATATCTCACATTATGCGCCCCAATGTAGTCATGCGCCATGCCAATCACATTATCTCCTTGCTATAAGTGCATGATGAACAAAGCTCGCAGAAAAGAGATAAGCTGGTTGGTATGATGCACGGCTATATGGTGCATATGGTGTAGAATATAATTTTTTCAATTAAATATTTTTTTTTATATAATTGAACTTTCGTTGCTTACATGGATCTAGACTCAGTCTAGAGGAATATTCTGTGGTGTTTCAAAGAAATTGACTCCACATGCCAACCTTCTTTCTTTATAGATGTAGTGATGGTTTGCTTCAAATGGAAGACTTTATGCGTTCCTTGTTGAGACAAACAACCATGGAGACATGAGTCCTAAGAGTATGCTTACCCAGCTTGTACACAACAAGAAAAGTGCAGTCATAACTAAACCCATCTATAATGGAATGTAAGGTTCTACCATTGCCAACACATTGGTACTGACTCGATGCAGACATGTAGCTATATATTTTGAGCATCCACTACGGTGCATGCGCACTGCTATAGAATGTTGTACAGCTGTGAATAGCTGCTATCAAGAGATGGACGGCCATCAAATGAGGCAGGCCTATGTCATATATGAACTTGTTTGAAATAGATAACTCGAAACTATGACCTCCCGTGTGACACTTTTAGCATGCTATGGCATGCAATGTTTAAAAAACACGCAGGCAATGCCAAATTAACTTAGAGATCTCACGGCCAAAGCAGGGGCATTTGGTAGTCATTCTCGGACGGACACCGTAGGGACTGCCACTGAAAGCAGGGTCCGCCTCAACCGTCCCTTTGAAGGACAAAATATTGCAACGTTCGAAACAGTGTTCAGATCTCCTTTGTCATGTACCAATGGATTTAAATGCCAATGTCAAGTGGGACCCCAATTTCAACTCCTATTTTGGCCTAAGGATCCCACTTGACAATGACATTAGCTAATTCATTTGTAACCATCTAATAAGGCAAGTGATGTGGCCCCAAAATTTAAACATGAAATTCTTTATAAATTTAGGTCGATAGGGAAGATAATGCACGACAACTAATATCGATTCCCATCATCAAGTCCAGATAGAGATGGCAGTGCTTAACCGTTTAATCCATTTAACTCGCTCCAATCTATCGTAGGTTAAATTTGATCATCTATTCAATAAAATAGTTGGATCGAGATTTGAATTTTTAATTTGTTTAATAAATCGGTCGGATGCAGACGGGCAGATTTTTGATTTATTCTATATGAGTGGATCCGTTCTGATTGCCAACATGTTCCCAATATGCATGCAGTAAGGTAACCGTGTGGGCCAATGGATGTGTCGGTGACACATTGTTATGTATCTATTCTATTGCCTTCATTTCTTTTTTTCTGGCTCCAAGCTCACTGCCTGCAGTAGCCAGCTGGAGTTTCAATGGACACAGGGAACCTCGAGATCTTGGTATAGCTGGAAACTTGCAGAGAGAGGACAGTGGTTGGAAGAGGGTTACAAGTGGACTGAGAAGCAGGCAATTAAAGCCAGGTAAGGTATCCACAGCTAGAAAATGGCTGAATGCTAGCCTTTCCAACTCAAAACCTGGTGCAAGTGCTTTAATTTTTATCACACGTTCAATTAATCTGAGGGAAGAAACTAGGAGTCAGCTTTTCTGAATAAGCTGTAATTGATCCTGAAGGGCTTCCATCTTAGGAAGGGAACGTAGCAAGGTGGTAGGATGTAATAGGGCTCACCCACCGTCAAATGCCATCAGCCAAGTAGCTCATGAGACTCCTGGTAAGACCAATTTCCACAATTTCCTTTTCTTGCATCACACCACCACCCTCCAAAGGCCAAGTCCATGCATTTTGTCGCCGAAGGTAGCATCACAATTGTTGAATTGCGACAAAACCATTGCAATCAAGGCGAAACACCAAGGCGAGATTCAAAATTAGGGGTGGAAGTTTGCACTAACCTATCGGATACCTGACTCCATCTGATCCTAATGAAATGGGTTTTATCTGATTCACAGTGGATTCAGAATGAATACGAGTTTTTTTTATTGAAGTTCATGAAGGAATAGTTAATTCACAATATGCCAAATGGCTCCACATTGGCATCAAAGATGGATGGGTGTGTGTGTGTGTGTTTAAAATATTGGTGCCCATTTTTTAAGATTGTGTATATATATATATATATATGTTTAAAATATTGGTGCCCATTTTTTAAGATTGTAAACAATGTGTAATCATCCCACGAGGATACTATAATATGTTGGTATCAATGATTCGAGTTGAAGCACCATAGATTCATTGACCATTAGAACAGGGACATTGGACTTGTTTGGTTCCGGAGGGAGGTAGTAGGTTGGAGTTTTCAAAAAAGAAAAAGGTAAGAAAATAATTTTTTTATAAAAATAAAATTTTTATATTTTATAAGGAGGAAAAATTTATGCAGGACGTGAAAAAGTTCATTTTTCACCGGCTGAAAATTAAGATAATTTTTTTATAAAAAAGATATTTTTAAATTTTTAGATAGAATGGAATAAGATGTTTCTTTTTATTAAGGATATAACATATATTTTATATACTTTTCTTCAGAAAGTGAATACTCAACTAAATATAAGCCAATCTGAAATATATCACTTTTCTATAGTCGACCAAATGCTTTTTTATACATCATATACTGAGGCATTAGCTTTTCAGAAAAAATATTTTAGTGAGAAGAAATTTTTCTCACAAATTAAATGAGTCCATGTATATATAAATTTAGTGTGTATTGATTGACCTTTTTCTTCTCTTGGTTCCTCATCCTCTGCGAGCAAAATGAGGAGTTGTGCTACAAGTGCTTAGTCTGTGCTTGAGTGTGGTCCAAAAGTTTGAGTTTGGTCTGGGCTGGGCTCAAACTCTTTTTTTTTTTGTTGGTACAACGGCAACTCACACATAACGAGTGTGGGTGCAGTCCATAAGATCAAAACAAAATTAGAGAATATAAGACGACGGAATCAAGGTGTGGTTGTCCCTAGTAAAATTTCCGAAATGCTAAGCCACGAAGGATGCCACTCAGTCAGCCATACTGTTAGCCTCTCTGAAAGCACGAGTGGCCCGATAAGAGGTGCACTCACCCAAAAGTCGGCGGATGTCATAAATCAATCGCATCCCTCTAGCTTGGGGGGCTCAAACTTTGATTGACTTGAAAATCACCGGTACAAGGAATAGAGTCATATTATAATCGATGATCATTCCTCAAAAATATATAATCTATGGTCTTCTTGATTAGGAAAATGAGGAAGCACCGTAGTGAAAGCCACACCCCAAAAAAATATGCTCATAATTTGCGAACCGGGTCTCTCCTCATCTCCTAAGAAGAGGGGGTCCTAAGTTCAAGTTTTGGATGATGCATCTCCAAGTATCTGAAGACAGGTAATTTACACTCGGTGAAGCTTCTCCTCTCTTTCTCCCCTAACAAGCCTAAGGGTTTTGTTTAGCAAGGCTAAGGTCATGCCAAGTAAACTATTAGAACCTGTCCACATCTGAAAACGCCAAGTGTTGGTTGCTCTGAGGCAGTGAAGGATATTCTCTAATGGACTTGGCCTGGAACTTGAGAGCCCAGCACGAAACCACAAGGCCAGAACTTGGTCTCAGGCTGTCTACCATCCTATCCAGATTCTAGTGGGCTAAAATCTGCTGCAGGCCATTGCTATTCTCTTCTTGTGTTCTTTTTTACAATCTTTCATCTGATCATACACCATTAAGTGCATAGAAAGACATGCTGATGCCGCTTAAATCGGTAAGAATTTTGGAGATGTTTGCTGAGATTAATGAAAATTGTAAGTCTAAATGTCGGCGAATCTGGTGAAGCTCTCCTTCTACATACTTTGTGGCCTATTCATTTGAATATAATCAATAAATCATCAGGTTCTCCAAATATGGTGTTCTTCCAAACTGTTTTCCTCAGCTTTCAATTTTTTTCTGACAAAATGGATTCCTTTTGAGAGTGCTAAATATATGCAAGCAGTCAAAGTATCCGTTTCTTTAGGAGTTGGATTGAGAATTGTCTGTTATCAATGCGACCCACCAGTTTGCAGTATGTTGCTCATTGTAATGCTTAGTATGAATTTACTGAGTTGATGCCTGTCTCTGGTCCAAGACTTTTCATGAACACATTAAACTTTTTTATCCTTAAATAGGCTGGAATTCTATATTTTAAGTACCTTAAACATTAATTCTCTTTAGAAATCATATGTTCTAAAACAAGCCAGAAAGAATATGATTTTTAGTTGTTCTTGATCTTTCTTTTGTTGAGTGGGATTTAGTGTTACATTACCTGGATCCTCGGTTGGCAGAAGTGGCTAAGGTTGCCAACATTGTGCATAAAAAAATAGGTATTAATCCTTACCTTGTAAACATAGGATTACAAGAGCATTCAAAATTAAATCAAGCTAAAACTTTGCAATGAGAGAATAATACTTTCCAATTAGAACACCAACTAAAGAAAAGCACTTTTCTTTTGATCAGTTGTTAGTAGGCCTACATATCTATGGCCCCTTCTATACCTAGGTACTTATCACACCTCTCTTTACTGACAAACTTTTGCAGATGCAATGCATAGCCTTTGTGATGACTAATTATATTTCTAATATCTCATGTTCAACAATAGAAAACAAACACTTCTCTTTGATGATTTGTTAGTGAACCTATCTGTATCTGTACACAACATTAGTTTCAATAGTCCCAAACTCGGATATGCAGCCCATTGGGAGCTTCAACCCTTGGAAATTTCAGGATTTTATCTCCACCAACTTCTTCCCATCTGCAACAGAAATATTTGGAGAACAATCAGAATTACTTTGCAGAGGATTTTAGTGAAACATATAACCGAGATCGAAGGTGCCCTGTTTCTTTAGTCATTCAACTCTAGCAGCATGAACTATATATGACAAGCAGCAGAAACCATGCAACCACACATTTAGTCCAAAATCCCTGATGTGTGAGATAGTGCTTCATTAAAAAATTTCATGAGTTTTTTTTTTATGATCTTTATCTCTTTAAAAAAAATGAAATGAAAAAGAACACTTTTGAAGATCAAATGCCAGAGACATAGTCAGACCTGTATCTAGTTACAAAGTAGTGAAGAAATGTTGCGATTTCTGCTGTCCCTAATTCTTTTCCTGGGCACAGCCTACCTCCTCCACCAAACATCATGAAATGCTGGTGTGACTCCATGTTCTTCTCCTGTATTTAGTGAAAAGGGTATATCGCTTAGAGATCAAAGTCTGCATTAAATCAGAAAGAGGCATGCTGTACTTGAATTACTTAAGTATGTCATCGAAACTTCGTGCTTGCTCACCAGCCATCTCCATGGATTGAAGGTTAAAGGTTCAGGATACAAAAATGGGTCATAGTTGATCTCCCTTGTGTAAACATAAATTCTCCACCCTTTTGGAATAACAAATCCTGAAGAAAACACAACAGACATCAAACATTGAGGACCCAAATTTTGTTAGGTTCCGGAGACAGCAAGAGGATAGTTAGCATAGGATTGATGGGAACCAAGGAACATATGTTCCCATTTTTCTGAACCCACCTTTCATTTCCACATCTTGGGTTGTTTTCCTGAGCACCCCATTAACAACTGTGGCCATCCTTAGAGTTTCAAAAATTACCTATAACAACAACAACATTTTTCTATGAAACTATTTTATTGGAAATGTTTCATATTAGCAGGAAAACCCACTGAAACTCACTGCTGGACTGATCGACTTACCGCTCGAGTGAAACTCATGGACTTGTAATCATTCCAGTCGATCGCATCCTCTGCTGACTTCCCTTTTTGGATTTTCAAATGTTCATTCTGCAAGTGGAAATCAATTGATAAGGACAACAAATAGGAGATTTTTAAAATATATAAAAATTTGGTTACAAGCTTAATTCAATTAATATAAGAGCATTGTTTGTACCCTTAGTTCCTCTAAAGCTCTTGGATGATCATGGAGATATTTGACAGCCATCATTGAAGTTGTTGAGACAGTTTCATAGCCCGAATAGACGAGAGCGATGATCAGATCAATGATCTGCTCGTCAGTGAGTTTTACTTTTGTGGTGTCATCACTCTTTAGGAGGGAATCAAGCATGTCGTTGTAAGAGCACTGAGAAGCCCTTCTCTCCTCAATAATACCTCTCAACATGCCTATTAGTTTCTTCCTTGCCTGCAGAAGGAGTATATCAGCAACATACCAAAATCTTATAAATTACAAGAGATGGAAAGAATATTTGGAGTTACCAGGAATGCGCGGCGGTAATTTGTGCCTGGAAGGTTGATAGGCAAGGAAAGGGTACCAAGAACTAGTTGGAAGATCTCAGTTTTAAGAGCTTCCGAAAGTGGACTATTTTCGATGCTAGCTATTTGCTTCAGGGCTGACAGAAGCGCCATCTGAACATGAAGAACTAGATGGCTAATAAATTCTGAAAGGGAAATCTGTAGCTCTAAAAGAATTTGAATTATAAATAAGTTTCATTAGCTCAAGTTCTAGTCTTTACTTTCCCAGGATTTGTAGTTAAAATCAACAAGAGGCTAGGACTGCTCTGAAAACTTGTATGGTTATTTTTCCCAACTTTGTGCCAATCAAAGCAGCTTCTATTCCTAGGTAGAAGCTGCTTCAATCAAGTTTTTTTTTTTTTCCTTTCCCCTCAGTCATACCTTCCTTCATTGGGTATTGAAGGGAATAACTACTGGAGAATAGAAGATTAAAGATGAAGATTCAAGTTTTTTCTGTTGGAAATTCTACAAACCTCCTTGGTTTTCTCTTGGATATCAATGACTTTCCCGTTCCAACTGCTGAGGTGAGATCTCATGAACTCATCGATCTTGGGCAAGAGTTGGTCTCTGATCATTGAGGGATTGATGAGACCAAGGATGACACTTCTCATAGCCTTATGGAGCGAACCATGTATAGCTGCAATGTTACATTTTCCCAATATATCCAGCATGGACTGTGGATACCCAGGAACAAAGCCCTTCCCTTCATTCATGAGAATGAATCTATTGAGCTCTGGATCCATGCATGCCACTGTAGGACATCCCAATATATGTGACTTAAACAAACTCCCATACCTACAAAATTCATTAAAAAAAGAAAAATATATATAAGTGAAGATCATACTTTTAGTGTGAGAAAGTGCAAAGGAAAAAAAAAATCATGTTTAACAGCAACCACCTAAAACTTCTCTAAACTTTTAAAATTTGAGCTTATTTACTTGCATGTAAACCAGAAAATAAATACTCCACTGATGTCTAGTATGCACAGTTTCCACCTTAAAAAATTGTCAGTATATGATTCCTCAAAAAAATTGTATATATATGAGAATCATCATACTGACAATTTGTTCCTGGAATCATCTTAAAGTAGCTAAACAGAGAACCTTTTATGAATGTGAAAAAAGCAGGGATAATTGCCAAGCCTGGAGAAGTAGACCCGAACGAAGTATTTCAGTGGCTGAAAGAAGTAGACCAAAGCAGCTAAGGAAATGCATGAAGGACAGTGATGTAATATCAAATAGCAAGTACTTGCAGAACCAGCTAAAACAGTTGAGAGAATTCCTTTTAGCAGACATGAATCTTGGAAATGGAGTTAAAGAAAAGGCTTAAATAAGACACACCACTTTCCAGTAAAAGCCACTTCAGAAAATCTACCTTTTAAATCATGCAGATGTTTCATATCAGATAAAAACATATAAATCATTTTTGAGCGACGGGGAACACCCACTAAAAAGCCATCAGTTTCCAAATATCAGACTTTCTGAAGAACAAAGGAGGAAAAAAAAATCTGTTGCATCTTATTTGCAACTATGTATCATGAGACAGACCATTATTTTCTCTATAAAAGGAAAATATATGATAAAAAGGATTTATCATTCAATACTCAAATGTTTTTTATCCCCTCCGGAAGTAAATCCAGGAATAACCTATTATCAAGCCATAAATTATTTATGGATAAGAGAGTTCAAAACCTCATGCATTGATAAAGAAAACCTTCAAAAAAAGACCTCATGCATTGATGAAGAAAATATTAGTGCGTATCAATGAGGACTTCCTTGTTTTAGCATCTCAAAATTTCAAAAGGAAGAGCAAATAAGTCCAAAGAACCATCTTTCTCCAAGCTCACCTGAGTCTCTGGTTTCTCATGAAGCTGGGTCCTTGCTTCAGAAACTCTGTTGTCTCCCCAAAGAGTGGCCATCCCATAGTCCCTGGAGGGAGGCCCTTCTTCCTGTATGTCACCTCATTCCATCTCAACAAGCCACTGCAGACAACCAAGAACCCCAGTGCCAACCCAAGTACCCAACCCAAGAGCACCATTGCTGCACTCAAGCTGGGAGTTCCCCAACCCACCTTAGAGGAGTTGTAGAAATGAGATGGGTGCTCTTGTTCCTCCTCGCTCCGAAGCGAGTATGTCTTTATATGGGCCTCAGCACGCTACCGAAGATAATTACTGGGTGAAAACCAGTAACTCTACAACAGTGGAAACCAAATATAACTGGGAGAGCTTAATAAAAAATAAAATAATTGCAAATTACCTATGTGCCCTATCTTCACTAAGCCATTTGTACTTCAAAACGTAGTACTTAACCCACCTGAGGTTTGGATCTGTCAGCTTCCGTCATGCTCCATTACGCACCTAAAGTATGTACAGGTCTCTTTAAATTTTCCCCTTTTCCAACAACTCCCTCTCCCTCCCTCTTTCACTACTACACCACTTCTCCACTCCTCTTCTTATAAAACCTCCCCTCTCTTCCTTCCCTCAGTTATCATTATTATTTAACAACCAATCCATGCATTCAGCCCCACCCTATCTAATGAGTGGAAAAAGTTGCCTCGCCATTTTCCATCCTTCACTAAAGAGAGAAAGAGAGAAATAAATGAAAAGAACCAAAGAAGAGCTAGCGATGGCAGCTTCGAGCAGCATGAAGTACTTCAAGATCGATGTGGAGGAGGCTACTAAGCATTTCTCATCTCCGTCCAATGTGGATGTTGTCGAGAAGGATGAGGTAGGGTTCGTATGGGCTACCATCCCAAATCTTTCTTCGCTTATATGTTTAAACATGAGCAATTGCACTATTCATTCTATAATTTATGAAGGCTACAAAGCTAATGCTTCTTTAGTAAAGCTTCCTCTTCTTGGAGCTACTCTTGATGATGTTGATGAAACATTTTGCAATGTGGAAGTAAACCATATGACATTCCTTAATATGTCTAGCTCGTCCATTTGCAACATTCACTTTTTGGTCATAATGAAAGAACTTGAACATTTGGATCTCAACTTCAATAGATTTTTGATACTTTCAGCAAACAAATTGCAGATGTTGGAACAAATTTAAGATATTTAAATCATAGCAATACCAAGCTCACCACACATGGAATTTGTATATTGTTGTGCATTATTATTTTGGAATAGCATATTTTGCTTACTAGGGATGATTTAGAAAAACTATTCTCACTAAGCATACTTCATAATCTTAGTCACTTGGAAAGTCAGAACTTGAAGAGACGAGTAAGAGATGAAGCAATCCATCCCTTGGGATTCTTGAGGAGATTGAACTGTTTGTATCAGAAGAGTGATTTCCTAATGGATATCTCTTAACATGCCTAGGCATCTCTGTCAAACTTGAAATTTTTTGGATTCCATAGTACTGAACTGGCCATCTCTAGGTTTCTTCTATATATGCCTCCAATAATATTCCGTGTACTAGATTTGAGGGATGCTGACTCTTAACTAAGGATATTGTATCATCATTTTGGAGAACACACCCCTATATTGAAGTGAGATATGAATCTATTCAAATGATCCACACTACTGAAAATGTTAATTCTAGTTCATCCCCATTCCATAGAACAACCCAAGCACCAAAATTGAAATCAAAAGGGGAAAATATTCTTCATCTGCTTTGCTCTTGTTCTGCATCCTACCTTAATTATAATCATTATTTCTGATAACCAGCCCTAAAGTCGTCTTCCAAAATTTTTCACCATCCATGATGCCCTTACAATTGATCTTCCCCACAATTACACAAAATCTATCTATTACTGGATTTACTTGCAGATGATGAGCTTGAAGACATGGATTACAACATCTACATCACCTTATTCAAAGGATTTTTTAAGAAATTCAACAAGTTTGAAAATGAGAAATGAGAACTGCAAAATATATCTTACATGATAGAGTTGTTTCTTATTCTTGTACTTTGGATTGGTGGAAGGAGGTTTAGATTTGGAGAATAAGGCTTGGATCTGGAGAAATAAGCACCATTTTGGAGCTTTGGGGAGGAAAATCCAATGAAAATAAGCCCTAGACCTCTTTCTGAAGATAAATTCGTGCATGTCAAACCACAAATGGGTAATGGAGCAGAATGGAAGCTAAAGGATCTGACCTTAGGTGGGTTAAGTGCGGCATTTTGAACCATGGGTAGGCTCAGTGAAATTGGGTTTTCCCACATGCTGGTAATCTATAATGATCCCTAAAAAAAAGTAAAGATGATATAATATGTCAAGAGCATGACACTTGATAGGATGAGATATGTACCTTATATAATAGCTTTACAAAAAAACTTGCTACAAAATTGTGTGGCACAATATATATCATGATTTATTTTCTTGTATGCCATTATTTATTTTCTTCATCATATGGAGATATGTGCCATGCTTTGTTTTCTTGAATGTCATTATTTATTTTCTTCACCATAAATAAATATATGCCATAATCTGTTTTCTTATATGCCGGTATTTATTTTCTTCATCAAAAGGAGATATATGTCATGATTTGTTTCCTTTATCATAAGGAGATATATACCATTATTTATTTTCTTTATCATAAGAAAATATATGCCATTATTTATTTTCTTTAAAATAGAAAACGTTATTTTACATTGCAAGTTAGAGAATCAAATTGGGTGATAGGCCCCTATTATTGATGCAAACATTATTCCCACTCTCTCTTGATACCTTCCTCCAAACCATCTATGAGAGATCATGTGCATGTCGTCATGGTAGAGAGGTTGTGTTGATGGTGTATATTACTTATAATATTTGGTTGGCTAGAAATGACCGTATTTTTCAAAGTAATTGTTGGACTCCTAAATTCATTCTCTTGAAAGTAGTCGGTCAAGCATAAGAATACATTAATGCCACTGCCCCTGAGGTATCCTTGATAGTCGGGGAAAATTGTGTCTCTCCTATTGCAGATTCTTTGTTCCCTTATATGTGTTAATTTACTTGGGAACCACCACCTTCTAGTTTTCTCAAGGTTAAATTTGATAGTGGCGTGTTAAATAGTAATGATTTGGGTGGAGTAAGTTTTATTATTAGAAGTGCGAGTGGTGCGTTAGTTGCAGCAGGAGGTGTTACATTGTTGGACACTACTATTCCAATGGTGGCATGGCATGCTGCATAAGAAGGTATATCGTATGTCACAAAAATTTTGAAGGCTTCACATATTATCTTGGAAGAGGACTTCAATGCAGTTATTAGGTGGCTTTCAGCTGGTTCGACTATTTCAGAATTGTTAGAGAATGGTAGCAGCTCGTAGGCCTTTTGAAGTAAAATATATGCACAGAATGCAGCAGATTAGATAGCGTCATATGTTGCTAATCACACATGATCTACATTGTGGTTGGCGGTGATTTTATTTTCTGATCTCGCGAATGTATTTATTCTAAATTGGTTTAATATATCCGTTTTTATCAAAAAAAAAGACAGTTAAAAGGGTCTAAGTTTCTTAACCTTTCCTTGATCGAGACCCAATTAGATTAACAATGCAAAGGCGTATCATCCATCATCAAATCTCTGATTCCAAGTCCAAATCCTCTGCATGCATGGTCCAATAGCTAGTTAGGGATAGGATCTCCATATGTTGCCCATGTATTTTTTTAAGATGGAAGTTTGGCACATCACATGACAGTTTGTAACACAAAAACTTTATGTATGGTAGGGGGCTGGGGTTGGATGTTTAGACCTGGAGCCTTTCGATAATGAGTTGGGGCATTGAGATTTGGGAAGAATAAAGAGTAGATTAGCAACTAAAGGCGATTGAGGTGGCACGTGGTCACCACACCATTGGAGCAAAGAAGAAAAGGTGGTGAAGAAGAAAGAGGGGGAAAAAATGCAGGTCTTCACATGCCTGACTAGTAGATCTGCTTATCGTATTAGACGTACCTTTTGAATACAAGCGAATTTTAATGATAATAAATAAAATTAGGTCCTAGATAATTAGATAAATTCTTTATACTTTCTTTTTTTTAATTCATACTTGAAAATTATTGAAAAATAATTCCTATGCTCTTCTTGATAAAAATCAGATTGAAAATTCGCTTTTAATTTGATCAGAGTTTTTCTCCATTAAAATTGTTCATTCTTGTATAAGTTAAGAATATGTGTATCGACATAAATATTCTAAAAGAGCTTTCCCAAGAATTGTTGTGATTTGTAGAGGAATAAAGATCAACATATTATCTTTTGAGAAGGATGTGAAAGAGCTTTTGAGAAAAGAATTTATATTATCTTTTCCTTATAAGTTTTTATAGTTATTGTTAAATCTATATAGGATTGTCTCTTGCTTAATTAACATATCTTGCTTAAGGGACAAAGTTAATTAGTCCTCCATGAGACCAAATCACGAAGTATCTTTTACTTTTAGCTTCTTCTATAATGAATACTTTTTTAGTCTAAATTCTATAGCTAAAATTGGAGTAAATTATGCTTCAACCTCTTCCTCAATTGCACATTGCTTATCTTGTGCAGTCTGGCAACCCCTTGGGGGTTCAGGGAAAACTGAACTTGGATGGCCACAACAAAGGCTCCGAGCCATGCATGACAAAAGAAGTAAAGGCATGCTAAGGTTTCAAAAAGAACCCACCCATGGATAAGAATGGAGCCTTGAAACTCGGTAATTTTTGGAGCGAGATATGTGAGCTACTAAAGCATCATGCGTTGAGGTGATTTTGTAACTCGGGTTAACAGTTTCATGGTAAAACTTTATTGTAGGTCCATTATACTCTGGTTTGCTTGCCGATTCTACTATCTTTTTGACTTTGCTTGAGAGGAACTGCTTGTCTTGAAGTGTGGGAAAAAAGTTGCTGGGATTGTGACTTTTAGGAGGGCATGGTCCCAAGGAGATCCTTGGATGGTGATTTGGCAGCCAAGATGCTCCTTGCTCTACTTTTCTCTCCTCTTTTTGCATAGGTGTAACTTATGTCACTACGTATTTTAATTGCCAAAGAGAATTAGTAGGCTTACAGCCTCATAGACACAGAAGCTATGGAGCCTCTCTCTCCTCTGTTCTCAATGCATGCATGTGAGAGAGAGAGAGAGAGAGAGAGAGAGAGAGAGAGAGGGAGGGAGGGAGGGAGACTTATGGATGGCTTCTGTGGAAGCATGGGCATGTGGAATTAAGATGGAGAATATTATTAATAAACTTATCAATTTTAGAATGACCAGAATGTTTGTTATGCTTAGTGTTCTATAAGTTAATTATGTTTGTTACTAATAAACTTATCAATTTTAGAAACTATTTCTACTCTTTTAGTGGTTGTGATCTCGTGCAGCACGCATGTAACTAAGAGACTGGCGAGCTATAATTTTATCCTTGGAACAATTAAATGGATGGTTATAAACAATGGTTGAACTATTACCATTAAATTGGACTATAACAAGGGGAGAGTGACTTTTAGAAGGATGACATAGATAAAGAATTCTAGTGCAGCCTGAAATTACGTTAATATTTGAATAAAAGTCATAAGATGACAAGTTAACAATCTTTTCATGCTTAGCGTATCTTAGCGTATCGATATAATAAAACCATGATTTCGACATATGCATGGAAAAAGTTATGTAGAGTTGGAACAGAGTTTTGTCGCACTTAGATATCACATTTGACTTCCTTATGACACCATTAACAAACAAGAGAGAAAATTTAAGCTGGGAATCTCCATTACTGTATGACTTGTCAAACCTTAGAGTCATGACAAGCAGCATGAAGACATTTTGTTTTTTTGGCTACTCTTCTAGTGATTATCCAATACCAACCATGGTCACGTAGCAATCTCATCTTAATTAGGGGTTCAAATTGGACCCTTTTAATTAAGACTCATGACAATGGTATGAATGACTCTTGAGGGTTGATTCATACACCGTCCATCAAGGGAGGGAGAAGAGAAGGTGATATGGGAGAGGGTCGATATGGCACATCTACTCCATGCTCATGATGGAGATGATCGGGGTGGGGTGGCATGGAAAAAATGAGAGAGTGCAGATATCAGATACCTTATCGGAGGAAAAGGATAAAAAGTTCATGTACACGAGGGAAGAATATCCAAGTCCCCACCATGCCTGCGATCCATAAAATTATAATGAGGAAATGTTGGGTATTGCATGAATCTTCGTGGGCCAATCAATCAAATCCCGTTGCACGGGGGTCACTTCTTGTCCTTTTGTGCCTTTTTTATTCCATTTGGTAGCTGTCCTTTTCGTAATTTGGCTAATGCATTTATATGAGTGAGAGAGAGTGGAACATAAAAACCTGATTTCCCATGAGAAAATTTTTCAGCAATATCGTTCACAATAATTTTTTCTCGTGCTTTAACGGATAATTCATAATATACGAATACGAATACATACAATAAAATCAAAAAACACAAACTCGTGAATTACTTATGGCAGCTCCTTCTCTTCTGACCATAGAGTGTACCCTGAATGGTGGACCGCATAAGTAGCCATCCAGTCGTCCGCCTCGTTGGTTTCTCTGTATACATGCTTAGCGTGAAAGGCTATCCCATCCCTTATCATCATCTCTATGTTCCGAATCGGAGGGTGGTCCTTACTCTTGTCTTTCGGTCCTCTTTAAATCCATTCAATAATCGTGGCCGAATCGTTCTTCAGGATGATCGAATTGGCCTGCAGCATCTATTGTACATGTCGAAGATTTGCCCAAGCAGTCCGTAACTCTGTTTTGGATACTGACATGTTTTGGATACCATTCTAGAGTACGGACCATGCTTTTCGCTTGATAGGAGAGAAGATTAATCCCCACGCTGGATCAAGCAATCAACAAGAGACTGGCCGATTGCATGCTCGATTGGCACCTGCTGATAATTTATGATCAAACACGAATCTAAAGCCAACAAGCGATAAAGACAAAGATCCAGTGCTGCACCATTTGTCCTGCTTCCAATCATGACAAGGGGCACAACACCTAAGCATCCAAATGCCATCTGCCAACCACCATCCTAAATGATCATCTTCTCCACTGACGATCAACGTGCCAATCGCATTAATTAGGGGGGATCGATCGGTCCAAGTGAGTTGTGCCCATGAAAAGGACATGGGAGAAGAAGTATGGCAGGGTGGGAATGCGGTTAGGTCGCAGAGACGGACGGATGTAAGAATGGACGCAAGTGCGAGGCTGACTCACACGGTGCGGTCTCTTGTACGGAGAAGGAAAGGAGTTGAGTATAAAGGGACGAAGAGTAGTAGGATGTACATGTACCCGAGGGAGGAACGTCCACCCACGTGGCAATGCGTGCGTTTTCCTTCAATTAAAGCAAGGTGGTCCAATCTAACAGTCACACCCCACCTGCACGAGGGCCTCTCCCTTGTCTTCTTCTTTCCCTTGGACATGTGGGCTCCTCTCTTCTTGTCTCTCTCCCTCTCTCGCCCTTTTCCATCTCTAATGCATTTTAATAAAAGACAAAAAAAAAAGGAAAAAAAAAGTGTGCTTGTGTGTGGATAAATTATTGATTGGGTCGAATCCACCAACTCAGTCGTGATTGGACAAATTTACCAACTCAGCAGCGAACCTGATCCAACTAAAAATTTTATATATGTGTATGTGCATATGTCTATGAATGGACGGTAAAAAAAGCTTCCTTTTCGACTGCCTGTGCCGAGCTCAGAGCTGCTTGGCAGGATATTATCTTCGTGAAGTGTATTATGTGTGCAAACCGCATCATCCTCGAGAGCGACTCGGCTACGGTGATCGAATAACTCCGAAGTTGGAGAGATGTTGTGGAGGGATGGCCGCTGCTCCACGACATCTACAGACTGCTGGGGGAGTGTGAGTCCCACACAACCATGCATTCTATAGAGAGGCAAATGGCGCAGCTGGCTGAATCACGTCCTTTGCTGCCTATTACCTTAGAGATTTTGTATGGGAATTAAGAATCTCTGTCGGGGCTTCTTAGCGAGCTACTGTTTTCTGATTTTATTGGCTACATTCACATCCGTTATGTGTGAGCTGCGGTTATACCAAAAAAAAAAAGAAGAAAAAGTTTGCTTCTCATATATTACAAGTTGCAGCTGGCTAGCGAGAAATGGAAAATATTTGTGGATCGGCAATCTTTTCATTAGAAGAAAGCTTTTTTTTGAAAAAGAAATTATGGTTTAATTTAGTATTTCTGGAGTTGGTAAAAGACTTGATGCATTGTTAAAAGATTCAAGATCGGAGTACATTGAATGGGAGTGTCTATTTGAAAGCCTTTACAAATTAAGCCTGCACCTCATCTATATTATATGGAGAGTTATAGATAATTTCTACTCAGGAAAAACTGCAGCTCTTTGATCTTATCAAATTGATCCATGTCATTAATACTACACCGCATATTTGTTCTAATTAAGTATAGATTTTAGTCCCCATAAATTGCTAGGAGTTTTTTCTGGTTTCACTTTGTTATAAATGATAAAATTATACTATATCTCATGAAACCCCAGAAAATGGGTTTCATATGAGACTTGGGGTCTCACATTTTTCCCTTTAAAACATTAATTCTCAAGTCATTGAGATCTTGTGACCATCCAACCTATTTACTTCAGAAACCCAATATCTTTCTGTTCCATCCCTGCTCTTTCACCTTTCACAACCAGGTATATGTTTATTTTTATCTCTTGTTGTGGTTAAATAAATCATGGTATTAAGAGTATGACTTTGATTTTCATATGATAAGTGTTTTACATTTCCAAAACTACCATTGTAACATGGGTGTCTCAAATAGCATAATAATATAGTTTTTATAAAAAATTATAATGAAATCATGATATATTATAATTTTTTTCTTATATATATATTTTTTTGTTTCAGCATTAGCACAAACATTTTTTCTAGTTTCTTAAAAAAATATTTATCACCCACCTTAGAAAAATATAACCCTTGGTTTATTTTTTCACTCATTACAATAAACAAGAGTATTATCCCAGCTAAAAACTGTTAAAAGTATATAAATATATATAAAAAAAACACAAGGAGGAAATATAGTCATAGTCATGATCTAAGCTTCTGTTATGTGCACTATAACTGCAATCTAGTTGTATTGGATGTAATTAAAGCAAATAAGTGCTCCAACTCAATTCACTTGACATAAATCCAATCCAAAACTAGACTAGATTTAACATGAATAAGTCCAGATCCATTCCCTTTTACATCTTAGGGACCCAAACAATGAGATTAGCTTGGCCAAAATGGACAAAGATGGACTCACTCCCACCTTTCACTGGCCACTAAGCCAGCATCCAACTCCATCCCCATTTCATCTAATTTTGTGGTGCTCGTAGCACCGATGAGATATCTCACTATTTTCTTCCAAAAAATAAAAAAATCTCCTCTTTCATGCAGGTGGAGCCATTTCTCTTAACTATCCAAGTATTTTAGAGATATGGCTCCATAGAATGTTTATGCAAGCAGTAGCATCCGCCATCCATGTAACAACTTACGAAGAAATTATTAGCTGGACTGGATCCACCGTAGATCTAAAATGAAATCATTTTATTTTTTTCCTTTTTTCTTTCTATGTGTAATAGCAACATGATATAGGATGATGATGGACCAGGTCCACTTAATAACTCCTCTTCTCCAATACATAGATGCAATATTGACCAGAGAAATCTTATGGCACGAAGGCGAAGGGCTAGGGGACGAGCACACGTGTGATTCCCACGACCACACGTGCTTATGCTGTTCAGCCTTGGGTTCCCAACCCCCATAAAGTGTGAAGACGATGGGGGAGGTAGGCCGGCTGGGGCCAACCTAGGGAAGCAAAGGAGCACAAATTCCAATAGTTTTCGCCTCTTCTTAGCTTAAAAAAACCTCATCACTTCCCCTTTGTGGAGGGGTCCATCTTACCCTTGATGACATGGGTGACATTTGCCATGGCCCAACTTACTTTGGCTTGTAAGGTGAAGAATTTTTTGGGAAAATAAGTATTTCTAGTATGGATTTTATTTTTTTATGTTTTTTTTATTTTTTTTAAAAGATTCATTGTTTGAAATAGGCACTATACTTTGATGAGAACTTTATAGGAGATGGAATCGGTCTAACCTAGTAGTGGCATCCATTCCAAGTTGATTTTGTCGTGCTCGTGCATGCGGTGGTCTCTTCATGAGGTTTCTCCATCACATTGAGCATCGACATGTCGATTGGTGACCCAAGTAGTTGCGAGACATGTGATGTTTGTCCATTCCATAACAATTATATCTTTTGTAAATAAATCTACATCATGCTTTTATAAAGGATTCTCTGTTTGCGAAGGTTAATTATATAAAAGTATCAATAGTCTAAGCTATACTTGATATAAGACGTATAATTATGAATGATTTAAGATATTAAATTTAAAATACTTCAAATAAAAAATTTCATCATTCATAGTTGGGGAACCTAATGTTTAATGTTAACAGATAAGCATTATCTCATCAAATTATATAGGCCGAGTATGAATCATCAAAGTTTGAGAACATTTTTAATCAATTATTAACTAGTATTCTTTTGAGAACATGATGGTGCCCAAATTTGAAATGACTTCTCAGAGAGAGATGGATAGCTACAGGCCGGGCTAGCATTTGAGGAGAGTAATAAAGGTAATAACTTTTTCATGAAAAAAAAAATCAATTAGATTATAACAAGATCCTGGTTTTGAGTGGCAGGGACACCTACCTTTAGTATTATAATCCAAACTATGTTCTCTAAACTTGTAAAGAGTCCCATGGAAGAAAAAAAATACAAACATAAAATTTTCATATACACACAAAAACAAGTATCTTTGAGACACATATAAGTCAGAGAAATCGAAATTCAAGGTGCAACATCTGCAACGCTCATGATTATGGAGAAGCTTAACACACGGGATCAAGATCGGTTGAGTTGGTAGTATTTGCAAAAATGTAAGCTTGCAGCAAAAGAAGAAATTATCATTGAGAGCACAAGTAAACTAATGGGATTAATGAGCCATCATTTTCTTTTAAGGGCCTTTTATTAAATCTATTTTTTAGGTGATTTAGATATAAAAAATATACTGAAAAAGGAATTTTCAGAAGATAAGATTTGAGAGAATCATTAAAAAGTTTAAATCCATGATAATCAACTTAACATTCTTAAAAACCTTTCTTCTCAAGAAAGGGGGTAAAAAAAAGGAAGTATTGTTCACAGCCATTTTTTTTCAAAATCTAGAGAAATACCAATGCTAGAAGTTTGGACCTTATAGAAGTTGGAACAAGGTTTGTAATGCTTCCAGCCAACAAGTTACCAGAAGATCCTGTACCTGCCTGGTTCCACTGCACAAACACTAGAGCACACCCATGTCTTTAGGGCATCAAGACATTTTTGTGCTGCCAGAGCCCTGACCTTACTGATATTTCTGTTGTCTGCTCTACCTTCTTTTCTTACTAGCTCCATTTTGTTTCCCTTTTCCACTGTGCCACAGTGGGTACTCTTATTGGAACAATAATTAGCCCATTGTGGTGAGGAAAATGAGACCGCAAGAAGAGGATGTAATCCAGCATACAATGAACTCTTAGGTTTCACTTCATAATGCGATGAATTGATAATATTTCGAACATTCTGAGTTGTTGTTCTCCCATCTTACACTAATGGCTGATTTTTGTATTGGAAAGATTATAGACTTGTTATCATACCCAACCTGTTTCTGAAAAGTGATAAAAGTGATCAACTCTGGTCATTCACTTTTTATTGCAAATTATATTTTCTTTTATATATAACCTAATGCATTGCTAATCAGGCAGATACTTTTCTCTGTTTTTTCCCATTTTATTCACATGAATTCTCTTGGCGACGAAAGCTTTTGAAGATGAACCAATTTAACGGTATCTATTTATTGTAGTTTTTTTTGGTACAATCTATTTATTGTAATTTGATGTAATATTTAACTTGTTGAGATTCTAGTTCCAAGATTTATGAAAACAAGAAGAGGTGGTCTCATTAACTAGGCTTCAATGAACTGAGAGTGCAGTTCAAGATTAATTTACATTGAAATAAGCCTCAGATTGTATTACTTTTTCTTCCTCATCTCTGTCACTATTATCCAAAGCAACCTAACTCTTGCATTCAATTTATCCAAGCCATCCAAGCACCACTAAGGGTTTCTTTCTTTCAAAAAGCTTGTGCCTCACCACTCCAACAAGGGCCTATGAATAAACCAAAATAGTAGACCAAGAATCACAATTGGATAGCCATGTGAATCCAAAGCTAAAGCAGCTCAAAATTCTCGCAGTCGTGATTGAGGTAAGAAATCGCTTCTTCTCAAAAGGCAAAGACAACATCATGCCTCTAAATGAACAATAATAAGGTAGCTGAACATATGCCTGGAATTAGGGCAAAGTGCTACTTTAATATGTGCATGTTAGTAAGGATTAAATAATCAAAACTTAGCATAGAGCTAATTTTAAGACCGATCAGCCCTTGTTCTACGCTAATTGTCATTATTCATCCTATATCACTTTATCCATCCTTAAAATCAGCAAAGTCTTCACATGTGAAATAAAATAATGCAGCACCAATCTGAATGAATCACCGAAATCAAACTTTGGCTGGTCCCACTACAATTCTTTTAACACCTCCTTTTCTTTTCATCAACAAATGGTCTTTTGTCTGGTGATCACAGGTTGAAAGTCTCCATCACAATATTTGACTTTTCCTAGAATGTGTAATTAGCCCTGCAGCTTAATCCATGGGAGCATGGTTAACCACCTAATCATGAAATCACGAAGCGCGCTTTATCCGATTTCGATGCTGCTCACGACAGTATCCTCTAGTGGATGACTTTGTGTAGAAACTTTTCTATCTTTCAGCATCTGAATACTGACTTAGATTTGACTGAAGCTAAGTCAGATACTTTTAGCTTACCTTCCCTCTCTACTAGGGGCCCCAACAATTATATATTTCCATTATAGCTAATAGTGCCTATATAGCATTACTCATTAGAAAATTGAAAAAAATAAATAAATAAATAACCTATATGGTAGGCCTTTGATGACATATGTTTGCATATGGCCAGGCATTAACAGCTCAATCTGCGCTAACCAAACATTGCTTCTGATATGACATTAAAAGAAAAAAAAAGCCTACATTTGCTAGATATAATTATTATTTTGATCTGTTGAGCTAAAGCTAAATGTCAAATGATAAATCCAACATAGATCTAAAGAAGATACCCCATTCCATACTGATAGGATCAGCTACAAGAATTAAGCTTTACAGTTGGTAGTTTGAAGTAGAAAATGTCCTTGAATCACTTTTGGCAGCTTCTATAAAAACCTCCTTAGTCTTTCACTCCTATTTCTTCAGGACTTTTAGGGGCACATTGTTGACTCACTGACACCATCCCTGTCCTATGTTGACAAACTAAGGCTATGTTAATCATTTTCCATTGAATTATCCTATCTGCTTAAATCTTCTATGAGAGAGACCCAATTTTAATATATCGACGACATGCTTGATACCGAACATGATAGAGATCAAGGCTCCCATTGGCTGTGCTGAGGCAATAAACAGAGTTTCTAGTTGGTCTCTGAGCTGTATGACAGATTTAGATCTAATGAAGCTTGCTTCTATGCTGAAAAAGAACTATTTGTGTGAGTACTTGGACCAGGCCTGGCCCAGCCCTTGTGCACTCCCTCTTAAGGACCACATGAGTTAAAACACCATCTCAAATAGATGAAAACCTACCTGACAAAGCACAAGGACCACATAAGATGAAGAAATGAATCTAGAATAGGAGTTTCCACCAAAAAAGGAAGAAAATTTTGCATCTATTTAAGATGTTATGCTGCATTATCTTGTGTTTTAATGCTAACATCGCGAATGAGTTGGCAAAAGTTGGGATCATTTAGACCGGCCTGAGTTCTAAGTGGAACATAATGTCACTCTTCGAGGTGCATCTATCATCCAAGCTGGCTACAAGTAGTAGTAGCTTGTTCTTGGATGTTGACCTTGATAGGAGGAGTATCACCCCACATTCATGCTTGTTCTTTGAGGGAAGATCCAGCGTTCAACCGAGGAAACTAGTGCATCAAGATGGGTCATATAAAATGTCCATGAATTTCTTAAATGGCTTTGGCTTCTTGAATAAAAAGATGGATGGTATAATAAAACTAGACCGCTCAATATTTACTTATGATTCATAATATTTTCATAGTAAGTGATATTTTGTAGTCCAGAGCTGCACTTTCGACGACTTCAAACATTGTTGCAAGCTAAACTTGGTAGATCAACATCACAATTGAAAATTTTGGTCTTCTTTGAAAAAAATGAAAATTTTAGTCAAGCATTCTGAACTTGAATCTAGGCTTATGTATACTACATAATATAACAAACTGATTACAAAAGGCTAGCCAAGGGTTAGATGCATAAAAAAGAGAACTGCACCATTTTATCGCGCCTCCATCAATCACATGGATTCGCACCGACCAAAGGCTAGCATATTATATGCGGTCAAGATACGCCAATAACACGAGCAACATATGCAGTTAGTTTAGAAGGACAAACTCAATGTTTATTTATGGATTTGCTAATATTTTTCATTTAACTAGACTTGTGCAAGTTGCTAAGAACCATTGTAGCAATTGTCAGCATTGCATCTCACAATTTCGACATAATGATCTAGAAATGATTCTAAAGCTATTATGTGAAGACATAAACTGTGGATTGAAGCATAAACAAGGTTTTTATATTTTTCATACACATCTCCAATGGCAACCAGAGAATGCCTGGTAGGTCTTTATATTTTTTGAGTAGAAAACCATCACAGATGTCATTAGTGATGAAATGGGTACAGAAGGATGAAACAAAGAAAAAAGAGAGGAAAACACAAACAAGAAAGAAAGGGAGCCGAGCTCAAAGTGCCCAAAAAAATCAAGATCCAGCCCGAATAACTCCAACCCGTAATTGCTCATGCACTTCAGTAGGCCCAACAAACCATGTACCCAAAGTGTCAGGGATGTTTAGAGGGAGATTTGATTGGTATTTAAAAATGAATCTTTTTGAGTTATACAATGGAAGGGGTGTTTTTGTTCATGGGAAACTCTGCTGGGTTTCTCTTTACCCATTGATGCTTTTTAATCCATTCAGAGAAATGCCATGAACTCTTCTTGCTGTCATTTTGCTATCACCCCACTTTATGAACTCTGTCACACAATGAGCATACGAAGTTTTGCTGTTGATGAGCTGACATTAAATTCTAACCATGATCAGCTTGCCAGAGTTTCTGTTTATATTTGAGATTACCATTCTCTTTATTCTTTTCCTTGTTTTTTCCTGATTCAAGGGAACATCTTTCTCTTTGAAACATCTTTTGGTCTGAACCGACTGGAATAGAGAAAACTAGTATTTTCTAACTTTTAGTTCTCCTCTTTGATCAATAAAATCTATCAGTTTGGAAGATTTTTTGTTTTTCTTGCAAGCATATAGATTGCACAGCCATGTACAAGTCATCTATACTTTCATTGCCAAAAGAACATTTCATTAAATACACACACACACACACACGCACACAAAAGGATGTAAGATGGATGGGAGGGACTCAACTGAAGAGTTTGAAGAAGCAGGCCACTGCAAAAGTGATAGGCCACTGCATTGGGGAGTTAGATCCAATGCCTGCAATCCCAGAGCTTTCTAATCTTTAGGAAGGACCAACCTTCAAAATTTCACCGCCAAGTTTTCAAGCAAGACATTGCAGTACTGGGCCTTCCCAGCAGCCATCACTGGGATCTCAGTGCTTGCAGTCATTTTGCACTCATGCAAGAAGTAATATGGATAGAAAAATTACCACCTTATCTCATTGCACTCCTGAATTAAAAGCACATTGCTCCTTTATTTCAAATGGATTCATCATCTCAATGCAAACTGCGAGTCAAGTGTGATTTTGTGATCAAAGTTAATACATCATTCTCAACAACAGCAATACTACTCAATACTAAACATGTACTCCATCATGCAAAGGACTGTCTGCATAATTATCAAATGCATGCAGCATCTTCCTAGCATGCAAAACATTATATTGGCTTCCTGTTCTCTCATTTGAATTAATGATCTTTCACTTTGCTGAAGACCCTCTTAGCCCTGAGATTGATGTTAGATGTAGAAATGGAGAAAACAATTGCTGCATACTTAGTTGTGTGATGGGGACATCATAGCCGTTCGTTCAGACGATCGAGCCATCAGAGCCGCTCGCTCGTGCCCGCACCAGGGGATGACATCATTATGGCTACGAGAGGATCTTGAGTTGGAGGGATTTTCCGGCACCATCTAATTCTCCATTCACTATATTAATAGTGTATTGGCCTTAATGTACTCGATCATCATTAGATCTTAATATTCAATGCATATTAAAAAATTGAAGTATTAAAACTTTTTATTTGATATATTTGTTATATTATTATAATATATTAAAAAAATAAAAAAAAAGTACCGCATGCATCATGCGAGGCTGATATTACGAATATTGGTATTAATGATGAAAATTTCTACTTGGCTATCATTAAAGTTGATTGCTTAATGTACAATAAAAAATTGGCTATTAAAACTTTCTATTTATTATAATATGTTGCATTACTATATTACATGTTAAAAATAGTTGAAAAAAGAGAGAGACTATCATATCATATGCATCACTTAGGCACATATTAATTCTATTAATATTAATGATGTTAGTTTCTCTACAAAGGCTTAGCTTATACAAAGTTTTTTTTGTTAGTCATATCAATGCTAGTATCAGTAACGAAATTTTTTTTGATTATTGTTAAAATTTATTACTTAATTTGCAATAAAAATTTAACTATTAAAATTTTCTATTTATTATAATTTATTATATTATCATAAATTATAATTAAAAAACAGTTAAATAAAAAGAGAAAAAAATTGAATCGCACAACTATATTAACATTTTTTTAAAAAAAATAATAATAATTCGGAATGGTTTGATTTGGTTCCATGCGAACCGATCCCTGGTCTTCGAATCACGCGCATAGCACGTGAACCATCCCACACCGCGAAATGAAACCTTATGTCACGTGCATATCACATGCGAACCACTGCTTTACAACCCTAGTCGGCCTCGGGGGAGAGGGACAAAAGAAGCCGTACGAGGGAGGACGCCATGAGCCAACCGGTCCAGAAGAACACTCTCTACGTAGGTAAGGCGTTCGATGCTATGCCTCTGTGAGCGAATCAATGGTTTTGTTCTTGTACCTTATTGTTTGTGATTGAAATTTTGAATATATCGACCCAGGAGGGCTGGCGGAGGAGGTGAACGAGGCGATCCTGCACTCGGCGTTCATCCCGTTCGGGGATATCAAGGACGTGAAGACCCCCCTGGACCAGGCCACCCAGAAGCACCGCTCCTTCGGGTTCGTCACCTTCCTCGAGCGCGAGGACGCCGCCGCCGCAATGGACAACATGGACGGCGCCGAGCTCTACGGCCGCGTCCTCACCGTCAACTACGCCTTCCCCGAGCGCATCAAGGGCGGCGAGCAGGGCTGGGCCGCCCAACCCAGTGCGTACTCCTTTCCCCCTTCCGTATCATTATTCTGATTGATTGCATTTGGATCTCTTTCTTTATTTGGATTCAACTCTATTGATAAGTTATTCGATTGACATGCACTATTGCCTTTTTTGATTCTTATACTTTCAACTAAGAAAAAGAAAAAAAAAGCCAGAAAGCTATATATAAATTGTACAGTCTATAGGATAATGATAAATGTTAAACCGGAAATTATAGAAATTAACGAACACTTTTTAGCCAAACCAGAGCATGATACATTGTAGAAGAAATTTAATAAGATTTTGTTATGTTCTTTTGGAACTTGGGGGGGGGGGGAGAGAGAGAGAGAGAGAGAGAAGCCAGTTGGGATAGTGTGAAGGAGATAGAGTGCTGCTGGGGTCAGGATTTCCTATTGAATTGAGGCAATTGTTCAAGAACATATTCTTGTCTTTTGAAAGAGTTGCATATTGCCACCAAGGTGGTAGCCTAGTGGTACTGGGCATAATTTCTATCCTCATTGTCCCAAGTTCGAGTCGCTGCGGCGTTGATTAAAATGTGGCTTCGGCCACTGCTTGGACATAAGGCATAGGAACGCTTCTTGGACCTCTAGTAGCCGGGGTATGAGTAAAACCGGTTGGGGTGCCTAATACACGGCCATTTCTGCCCGCATCGAACATTCTCCTGACGGGGCGGGGGCCTAGTGGGGGCTGCTACGCAGGAATGGGCTTGCCCCTTCCTCCCCCCTTCCCCTTTGTCTAGCAAAAAAAAAAAAAAAGAGTTGCATATTTGTGATGTTTGTGTCAGCTATTTGGCTTAAAAAAAAAGGAACAAAAGCAAAAAAGAGAAAGGGAGCCATGAATAAAAGGTTTCTGGATAATGGTTGGTTTTCTGATTTTGTGGGACTGTCATTTGGCACATTTGGTACCATCTGATTACACTGAAGTTTTGTTGATTGCTTGTAGTTGGTACTTGTGGTACCATTTACTTACCCTTTACTTGGTGCCTCCACAGACTGATGCAAGGTTGATGTTTCGTAAAATGAGAAATATTGCAGCTGGATGATTATGAACAAATTTTATACTATTAATAACATACTTAAATCAATTTTGTCATGGGAGCTTGACCGAACAGTTTATTGCCATTTTACATAAAATGGTATGTGGGTCATCATCAACAATTTACCAACTGAGACAAACTTATCTGGCATAACATACCAATACATTATCCCAGCAACTATGAAAGATTTGATTACTTCAAAGGAAATGATACTCATATTCTAGGTGAGTCTAATTGACATCTTTGTTTTGTTCAGTTTGGGCGGATGCTGATACATGGTTTGAGAGGCAGCAACAAGAGGAGGAAATGCAGCGTCTGCAGGCAGAACAGCAAGCCGCCATGAAAGCCGCAGAGGAGCTGCACAGGAAGAAGTTGGCTGAAGAGCGAGAAGGGGAGAAGGAAGAAGAAACAGAAACAAAGGCAGATCCTATGGCTGTGGCTGAAGCAGAGGCCTTGAAACAGCAGAACACTTGAACTATCTAAATTCACATTGAAGAAGACCATGTGGAAAGATAAACTGCTAAGTGCTTTCTACTCATTAGAATGTACAAAATCGAGACCCTTTTGTGTTTTCTTCCAGTGGGTTCTGTCATTACCTACTGCACATTGTCCTTACTTGCATTTGTAACTTCCATGATGGTGGTTGTTTTGACATAGAAAAGTGAAATTGCTGATTCTGCAGTTGACATTCTGCAGAACTCTGCTTGTGTAACATTGCTTATATTCGGTGACCCTGATAATGGTGTTTGGAACATGGTGGGAAAATAATAGTAAAGCAAAGAAAATTAATTATGAAAAAATACATGGTCTGAGGGAGAATGCTGTGATTCGTTCTGTGGATGTTGTCTAATCTGATTCTGTTTGCAGGCAAAGATGTTTTATTTTAATTCCTCATCGACCAAAGCATGAGATTGAGAACAATGCAAGCAGTCAAGATTTCCAAGAAATTTGGAGGAGCCATATTCTTTGATCTGAACTTCCTACTGCTGCTGTGGAAGTCCAGCAAGGAAACTAAGACATTCATTTGGGAAGCATGGAATGCTGCTGACATCATTGAAGTCACAAATCAGGAACTTGAGTTTCTTTGTGGCATCGAACCTTTGGAGAAATTTGAAACCAAAGATAATGATAAATCAAAATTCATCCACCACAAACACGAAGTGGTCATGCAGCTATGACATGAAAATCTCAAGGTCCTGTTTGTGACAAATGGAACGTCTAAAATACACTATTACACGGAGAAGGATAATGGATGGGTTCATGAAATGGAAGACCGACATATTACTCCATTTACTGGTGACATGTCAGTATCAGGCGATTTTATCATTGCAGGTACGAGATTTCGAGCAGACGACCTTATCAAGTGGCATAGTCATTTTTCTGTTCGAATAAAATTTAGTGAACATGAGGGAAAGAACATATCTCCTACAGGCAGTTTCATTTTGGGTCAGTATAGCTGTTTGTAGAATTGAAGGATCTTCTTGGGTTTCAATTTATAATTTCAAGGAACTGCCATAAGTTCATAAAACATTAATCTGATTGGCAATGAACGGTAATGAAATATTTATTTTGAAATATCTATTTTATTTTTCATATTTCAGCTCTCTTGAGAATGTTAACAGTTCAACCACATCTGCCACTGACAAGGGGTACTTGGAGCATATGATCAAGTGTGCAATAGACTGTGGTGTCATTGACCAGTGGATCCATGCAAGAATTTGTGGTTTCCCTCCTAAAGAAGGGATGGATTTCAGTATCAGGTCCATCACAGAGAGAGAATAGCATACAGTGGAAGAACCTGCTGCTTGATTCAACCATGTTGGCACCTTTTTATCAGCAACTCTCCAGTCCAGCTTATTATGGCCATTTATGAAGGATGTCTCAGAGAAATTTTGAAATTCCTGTGTGTGATAGCAACAGCAGCAGTAAACCTAAGGAGTTATACTAACTGCATGGAGGTATCAGAAAGTGCTTGTAATTCATGTTACGTTGTAAATGTAGTCGAAAAATAAGACGTATTCTGTGGCGTACAACACCTGTAGGTAAATTCATCAGCACCTATTCTTTTATATCTTGTGTGCAAGCCTTTTAGCATCATAAATGAAGTGGTATGTTCAATTACAGAGAAGAACATACAAGCGCTTTATTGCTTGCAAGCCTGTTTAAGTTACAGCTTGAGTTGGTGTGATAATAATTCACAATACCTGGCACAGAGATGTGCAAAGAATACAAAACTTGGTTTCTCTCAAATGTATATCCTCTAAATAGCAACATGTCAGAAAGAAAAATTCAGTCTGAGATCTACCACAAAACCTGCCATCTGTCTCTCTGTATATCATATTCCTGTCAGATTCTTAGCAGCAAGAAGGGCTGCAAAAGTCTTGTTCTAGGGGTCATTCTATTAATCTCCTATATTAATCCCCCCATCTCTCAGCCAGCACAAGTAAAAATTCCCCCAACTACCCCAGAAGAGCAAAAGGAGTCAAGGGACAGGCAGTAAAAGAACATCACTAAAATCCCCTATGTTTACATACAAATGCCCAAACATTGCAAAAGAAGATTTAACAACTGCTTTCGATCAGATTTCTATGGACTATCACCCCATAGAACAAGCTTTGAGGCAGCTGTGGCATCCAAGAACCATACCAACTTGCTATCAGATGTTGATGGAGTTGGCATGCTTGCGAGGCACAGGCATTGCAGAAGAAACAGCACTGAAAACATCAAACTAGATCGAAGATATGTTACCTTTTCATTTTGTAATTGATCTTAGTAAAGTATGTATTTCGTGAAGCCAATGGAGCTGCAGATTGGATGGCCAGTCATGCGGATGCTATCCTGTGGGTTGGAGATAGAAAGTTGTCCTGAGCACTTTGAGATATTCTGTTTTCTGATTTTATTCGATGTATTCGTACTTATCAGGTACGAGTTACCCATCCTAGTAAAAAAAAAAAAAAAAGAGCTTGTTCAATTTGTAGCCCTTAAGAGGATATCTCCTTAATATGATTGGAGCATCATTTTCAGGCAAGTTTTATTGTCATTGAAATATTCCATAATGTGATGGTATATCCATCTTATCAATGTATAACTTGATCTCGAATTCTATTATTATTGCTGTTATCATCGTTATTGCTCCATTGACACTTGACTCTTTGGCTCTCTACCCACGCAATTTAATCTTATTCTATCTATAAATTCGACCATCAAAAAAAATATGTAAATTCTTTTTTGAACATTAAAGTGTGCTTATGTAGTTGCTATCTTTTTTTTTTTCCAATATATATATATATATAATATTATTTATAAATTAAAAATTTTGAAAAATTGGTTTTTTTGATTTTTACTTAAAATAAAAAATTAGTGATCATGTCAAAACGGAACCTTAGGTTCCTCTTCTATATCTAGGAAAACTCTAGAACATTCCACTGGTAATCAATCAAATAGTATTCCCGTACGCCCGATATTCTTTTTCTTTGGGCACAAGGCAAAAAGGCGCCCCAGGGCAAGAACTCGGGAGGGCGGCGTCGGCTCGCGAAAAAGGGAAAACAAAAACGGCGCTCCTTTGAAACGGCTCCGCGATCTCTCCTCCTCCGCGACTTCTTCTTGGTCTCGAGAGGGAAAGTTAGGGGTCTCTCCTCTCCTCCGTTTTCTCTCAGAGCTTGGCCCTGTTTTAAAGCGATGGATTCGAGGGAGATCGCTCGTCCCAAGGTCCCCGCCTTCGATCGAACCGAGATCAATTGGGACAAGTAAGGATCTCTCTTTTTGGATTTTTGTTTCTTTGATTTTCTCGGTAGTCGTTGATCTTTGATTCATCTTTTTGAACCTTTCCTTTTAATTGCATGCTTAATTTATCATCATTTCTTGTTTTCATTATTTCCCTATTTATGCCTCTCCTTGTACGGTAATCTTCATTGAGTTTTAGCGGATATCAAGATTTTGACTGGTTTGGCGGATTGGGGGGCGATCGATTGGGGAAAGAAAGAATCCATCGTGATTTTATCTGTTATTTTCGGTTTTCTTGGTCGCTGGTAACTGCTGATCCGTTTTCTTGAATCTTTTATCATTTATTTAGATTTTGTGCTAGATTTTTCAGAGCGGTAGATTTTCCACTTTGGATCCTTTCTGATCCTTTTCCCTGTACGGTATATGTTTTTATCTTTTATGTTGCACGAAATTAGGATTTCAGTGGTTTATAGAAATTTCATTCATACCAGTTCGCTCATACGATAAAATTCTTATTGCCATTTTTTGAGTTTAAATTTTCTTGTTCGGTATGAAAATCTTGGTTTCGTATGTTTCAGATTGCTTATGCAATAATGCCATTGTTGGTTAGGGTTCGATCATAAGAACAGATTTGTTTTTATTTTTAAATTTTAGTTATCATATACTTTGGATTATAAGAAGTTGCTACTTTGTCGGATTTCAGTGACGATTCTTTCCCAATTTACTTTTCGCTTGATGCATTCGTTTGTTGTTTAAGCTGTCGAGTCTTTCATCAAATCTTATTTTTGTTTTCCCTTCATTGTTTATTCTCTTGTGTCGAGTATCCTGTAAGTGGTATCTTGTTCATTGCTTTGTTTTTTCATTTCTTCACATCTGTGAACCACTAGGCCACCTTTTATACTTGTTTTATTAATCACAAGTGATGAAGAATAATTGAATGCTTTTAGTTAGGTTAGTTAATTGTACTACAAAATTATAAGTTTGCTTTAAGATAAAGTGTCGAGAGCCTGTCCTTTTAAGTAGGAATAGTTGATTAGAAGCAGAGAAGACTTGTAGAAATTTCACTCATCTAATGCTGGTGTAAACTTAAAAATATCTAACTAGCTATTTTCTAATCATTAGGTTCAGCTTTTTGAATATCCATGCTACTTTACCACTTTGAAACAAATTTGAAAATGAGAGTGGGAGAGAGATCATAGGCTATGGAAAAGGCAATGACTACTTGTTGCATGTAAACTTAAAAATATCTAACTAGCTATTTTCTAATCATTAGGTTCAGCTTTTTGAATATCCATGCTACTTTACTACTTTGAAACAAATTTGAAAATGGGAGTGGGAGAGAGATCATAGGCTATGGAAAAAGCAATGACTACTTGTTGCATGGATTCGAAAAAGGACAATAATTATGCCAATAAACTATGATATAAGCATGTTAAACGTAACCAGAAAAAATCAAGGTTAATTTGTTTCAAATAATTGGATAAAATAAGCTCAGAAAACAAATGAAATTAATGAGAGATTTTTAAACTAACCAGATAGTTGCAAAGATCAGTGATGTCCAAAAGACAAAAGCCCTGTAAAGGCAGGCATGCAGAAGCATCTGCAGCAGCTTATTAGGATGAAGCATCTTGTCTTAAATGAAGACCTACTTTTCATCCAGAAAAATGTCTTTTTGAACACACTTCCATCCCTTTTGGCCAAAGCAATGAAATGACACCAATGGTGGTTCATCATAAGTTCAGTGGTCGGTTTCATTTTGCAAGGATAATAAAACAATGTTGCATAGTATGTCCACTTATCTTGTTAATCACTACTCCCTTAGACATCTCCCTTACACCGTCCTAACTCATATCCGAACAAATATGCATTTTTTCAGAATTAACTAAATGTAAGAGTTTTCTTCATTTCTAAACCATGCAGGAAATTTTTATCTGTTCTTTAATCTTTTCTCACCAAATTGTTAAGGAACAGAACTTTCTTCTTAAACTTAGATATTTGTTTTGGACCTTTGGTACTTATTCAAGTTGACCGAACATGGTCATTTGGTGGGTTGAGTCAAAAAGGACCACTTTGCGGTGCTTTTGCTTGAGATTTGACTAACTTGGTTGGGTAAAATTGTGAACCATATCATATGGTGAATCCAAAATTTACCTTGGGGATTGATCACATACATACATACATATATACAGACATGCATACATATGTACGTATACATATACATACATATACATGTATATACACATATATGCACATGTGTTTGTGTGTTTTGATGCTTATTCAAAAAGGAGAAACTTAAAGTTACAAACGCTAAGTTGCTAACAAATATATTAATGGAATGGCCATGAGCTTGCAAGTTGTTTAATTTATTCACTAGGGACACTTGGACTTACTTACTGTGTGTTGAGATACTTAATTGATAACCAACTGTGATACACTTATATTTAAAACATAATGACATTTTGCTTAGAGTGTTCATATAATTATGGTAGCTTTATATTACAAATTATAGTGACTTTTTCTTGAAATATGCATATAATCTTGATAACTTTATATTAAAAACATAAGGATACTCTGCTTGAAATGTCAATAAAACCTTAGGGACACTTCACTCAAAGTGTCTAGCACGTAAACCTAAGAGTTCCTGGCATGACACTCCAAAAAAGGCATCAAATGTTGGACACTTTTTGCTGTTGTTAGCAGGATGCTTCAAAGTGGAGTGTCCAATTGTATTATGTTATGTCACGCCATGTCCATCCAAAAGTGTCAACACTTCCATGTAGCTTAGAAATGGAGTGTCTGGTAATGTAGATTTACACGCACACATACCCATAAGACATATGCTGGTTTTATGACCAATCCTTGCTGTTCTTTGTATTTGGCAAAGGAGCATAAAAAGTTCAAAGGTAGTACAATCTGGAAGATAGAGAATATTTTGTATGCCATTTGTTTGTTGTGTATTTTGTTGAATCTTTCTTCTTGTGTCATGGTCAGGGGCCATAAGCTAATTGTTTAAATGCTGTGATTTTTTTTAAACCCTTTCATATTATCTGACTTTAAGTTTTCGAGACCAAGAGCAGGTGGGTCTATGGGAGCAGGGAAGTGTAGCATTCAATAAGACTCGTGTCTGGTAACATCTAGGCATCCTTTGTATAAATCAATATTCGTTCTTGTAAAATGATGGAGATCTACCTATTTTTGGTACTCATGTTTTCAAAACATAGATGACATATTGATTCTAGAAATGTAGAGCTATGAATGTTATGTGTTAATGTACTAAGATTGCTTTTGAAAGATCCTTGTTTTTAGCAGGGATGGAAGTGTTAGCATGTGGTTGCATGCTCTAGGTACTAGATTTTGGCTACCAAGTACCACATATTTTTCGAAATAGTTGTTGAAGGTATAAACTTGTTGCCTTCTTTTCTCTTTGTGAAGAGTGCTCGATTCATGAGCTTGCTATTTGTAACCAATGAGGTAGATATGACTTCCAACAAACTCATCCATGATGTTGCCCTTCTCTTGCCCAAATATGCTTAGGCAAAGAATCTTTCACCAACTCAAAAATGAGGGATATAGGTTGTGAAATAGGTTTCTCAGACATTCTCCAACCATGACATTATACTTTGTTTAATAGTGCTGATTCTACATATTTGGTGCAAGACTTGGTGGTTAAGGTTCAGCTTATGCTTACAAGTCTCATACTTAGCTGTCTAGAACTGACCTAGTGACTTCATTATTTAATGAGGTTATGCCTGTAGTCATCTTGTTCAAGTTTATATTGTTTTACTGGTTTCGTGCTTAATTTTAAGTTTTGTAATTTCTATAGCAAATGCTCTCTGTAGTTTATAAACTGCTGCGGTGCTGCCCGGTGTAAAACTTCACTTCTTGAGTTAATAAGATCACTTTTAGCTATGCCCTTCTGTTTCATGCTACTTGATGTTTATTTTATATTTATTTTCAAAAGACTATTGTCTCTATTTACCTGTCAACCTTCTAAATCAGTGATTCCTTTCAGCCAAATGATGAAAGAGCTCTATAAATTGGTGAAGGATGTAGGGAATGTTTTTTGATTGTTTAGTTCCTCCCTATTTGAGATTCTGCTCTACTTTGCTTCTTGATGTGCATACTGTTGCGATATTGTTGAGAACAATCAGGAATATCCTCAGTGCTCTATTACTATTTTTATCATATTTTGCTTATTTTGTTGTACTGCCGCTAATAATGAATCTTCACAGAACTAAACTACCACGTAAATACTCTTTGAGCTTATACTATTTATTTAAAGGTCTTCCACCAATATTTAGAATATTTTCTTTATAACTGAAATCAATGTTTATGTCTCTAATACCTGTTTACGTGCAACTTTTGTACTTAAACCAAGTCTATATGCTTACTTATTCCATCCAATCCTGCAGGCTTGACAAAACTAAGTTGTATGTCGTAGGAGCTGGCCTCTTTACTGGTGTTACTGTGGCCCTGTATCCCATCTCTGTCATAAAGACCAGGATGCAGGTTGCTTCAAAAGATGCTGCACAGAAGAACGCATTTGCCGCCATGAGAAATATTCTCAAAGTTGATGGTATTCCAGGCTTATATAGGGGGTTTGGCACAGTTATTACTGGTGCTGTTCCTGCCAGGATCGTTTTCCTCACTTCTTTGGAAACGACAAAAGCGGCTTCACTCAAGCTGGTCGAACCATTTAAGCTCTCTGAACCAGTACAGGCTGCCATCGCAAATGGCATTGCGGGCATGGCAGCGTCTCTTTGTTCTCAGGCTGTGTTTGTTCCTATTGATGTGGTATGAATGTAATCTTTTTGGACAATTATGTGTTTTAATTTGTTTTGAAAATTCCTGAATTTAAGCCAATATTTTGTCTCTCTATCAAGGAAACGTAGCAGGGAAGCTGAAAACCATAGTCATGTATTTCAGCATGAAAACTGATCTCGTTGAATACAAATTATTGTTAGTCTAGTATCATAATCAATTCCTTATCTGCATTTAACTACAAATTGGGGTATATTGCAATCTGTTTCTTGCTGTGCTCAGTAAGTTGTAAATGTGCTGAATCATAGTTTTGATTTTTCTGAGAATGTAGGTTGATTGAAAGCCCCACCTAATAATAATGTGTTGAATCATAATTTTGGTTATAGAATACAAGTAGGCATAGTAGATGCTAGATTGCTTTACGCCTATAATTGTTGTAACCAAAGTCCGCCAAACCGGTACCGGAACCTGTACTGGTCGGCGGATGGGTTGGTACGATACTGAACCTGGTATCGTATCGATATATGGTACACTTGGGCATGCAGATTCCATACCGGCACGCCAATTTTTTTTGGAGTTTTTCAAGTTGTTTTATTTGTTATTTAATCTTTTTAAACTTTTTCAATAATTTTAAGTCTGATTTAGTATTTTTTTTATTTTTTTTAATGTTAAATGATCCTAGTTTAAGCTAAATGATGCTTATTGTTTTAAAATGATTAGGGGTGCAAATGGGTCGGGTCGGGTCGGGTCCTAGGTGACCCCGATCCGACCCGGTTTTTTGTTCGGGTCCCAATTTTGGACCCGGACCCGACCCGGTTGAAGATCGGGTTGGGTCAGGTCGGGTCCGAGTCGGGTTCGGGTCGGGTCCGGGCCTGATTCGGGTCGGGTCCGGGTCCGATCGGGTCTAATTTTTTTGTACTTTTGGGAAAAATTTGGACAAATCTAATTTGGTCATACCATAATTATGAGGTGCTGGGTGACCCATGACTTGAAAGACTTTGCAATTGAGCTCCAGTCAGAACAGATGACCCATGACTCACTAACTAAGTCGGTCTACAAGCCAAATTTCATATCACACTATTTTTTATCTATATGACTGATTGGACGGAACTCGGTGTCTCCCAGCTCCCCTCTCACGAGGACAAAAAAAAATCCCAGACCTTCTTCCAAAATCCAATTCCATTACAGAAAACTGGCACATGACCCATATTCAGTTGCAGTGTTCCCTCACTTTCTCCCTTCAAAAGTTAAAAGAAACAAAAACCAAAAAACAGAAGGAAAAAAAAAAAGGCAGCTACACACCAGAGGTCTCAACAGTGTAATAGATCGAGAGAGAATCCTGAAGGGCCGACGTTCCTTTGGATTCTGTGAACCTATGCTTCTTGCTAACTTGCTATCCTCCCACACTGACCAACAGTACCACAACCCACGCCAAAAAAAAAGGAAAAGAAAAAGAAAAAGAAAAGACTTTCTTTTGCTTTTCCTCTCTCTCTCTCTTCGAGTCCATTCGGGTCGGGTCGGGTCCGTTTGGTAAACCCAAACCCGACCCAGAAAATGATTCGGGTCCAATTTTAGGACCCGACCCGGACCCGCGGGTCCTAAAATTCGGGTCGGGTCGGGTCGGGTCGGGTCTACGCGGGTCGGGTCGGGTCGGGTCACGGGTTGACCCGACCCATTTGCAGCCTTAAAAATGATACAAAACATAAAATAATTAGTGAGATGTTGCATGCTACAAGAAGCAACATGAAATATCTTCAATCAAGTAGTGTGGTAAAAAATATAAAATAATACAATCAATTATATATATTTAAAGTACAACATACATACCGATATCTAAAATCTCATCGAGTGGCGATGCTTCTCGTAGATATTCGGATCATTAGTATAATTAGGAGACACATCAGCCCACTCCTCTAACCAAGCGGCACAGTTTTGTATATTCATCCCATAAGGATAATTCGCACCGGTTTCGAACGGTTCTGGCCGGTTCCAGGTTGCTTCTGGCCGGTTCGGTCTGGTTCGGGTCTTTTTCAACCGGTTCCAGTCGGTTTGGTACCGGTTCCGACCGATTCGGGGCCTTTCCGTCCAGTTCTGGCCAGTTAGATACCGATTCCGGCCGGTTCAGAGCTGGAACCTTGGTTGTAACCATAGCCTGAATTCCTTCTTTATAATGTACGAATATTCGACTTGCTCATTTTATCCAAGATGCATCCTCTATAACAGCAGTCCTTGACTCCTTGGATTAATGCTTAAAATATTCTGTTCTTAGACATTGCGTTGTATTCAGAGAACATTCCTATCGGGCACAGTAAAAAGATATTATGTTTACATTTTAATTTACAATGAGCTATTTTTATTTGATAAGATGCAAATTATGCCCATACTAATGAGAAAATCTCTTTTTATCCCTTATCATCTTCGAGCAATTTATGAATGTTTATCTGGTTTCATTCTTTCTCAGATTGTGTTCTTTTGTGATGTTCATCTGTTACTGTTCTGCATAACTTCAATTATCAGTGTCTTTGAGAATGGGAGAACATTTTAAATCATTTCTTCTTTTGAAATGGAGGTTTTTACAAATATTGTTTTGTTTCTTATCAAAATGCTTATCTTTGGTAAAATTGTATGAATTATTATTACATTCGAATTTCAATAATCATTGTAATATACTTCCTTTAATTCAAATTGTAAGATAATTATGGCCTACATTTTCTAATATTTAGTATTTTCCTGTTAATCATGGTTCTTTTTTCATAAATGTGTCCCAAATAGTTAAGACAATGCTTAAGGGTTGTCGTTCATTAGTACATCATCTTTTGGCACCTGTTTTCGCATTATGCAACTTTTTTTCCAGTGCAATACAAATTTCTTGTCAAAAATTGTAGGTCATCAATAATTTTCTTCTATATAAAAATATATTGCTGTATCCATGTCTATAACCATTATTAGAAAGTGTTATCCCTGTTCTTGTTTGTACATGCGTACATGCATGATTAAACTAATGAAAATATTTGTTATTCTCTGAGTCCTGACGATGCTGCACCGTAATACTATTGACACTTTTTAACATCAATTGCTACCCAGCCATGTATTGCACATATACTGGATGAGATTTGTTCTGAAAAAGTGGGGCAGCAGATCTGTACATTGTAGAATTTTCCTTTAGATCCTCTTCTCTATGCTTAATGCATGTATCGAATTCTGATATTTGTGCTTGTTATTATAACTCAAAAGACTTATTCTGTAACTCTGTGTATATTTGGAAATTGGAAGCATCTCAATTGCATCTGCATCCTCATAACAACTCAGCTCCTTTAACAATATCTTTAGCCCATTTAGGTACTTCAGGTGCTTCTGACCAGGTTGTAGATAGCTAATTGACACAGACCCTGTTTCTGTAATATGTTCTCACTGGATGTTGTTCTGGAGAAATCAGCTTTAATTATGAGGTGATTTTGTGAGAAATGCTTAGAGAGTTAATGTAACTGGATGTCTGCTAGTTTTTTTAAAGTTGCTTCATTGGGTATTATGACATGTACTGCAAGGTTAATAATATATGGACACAAAAGCACAATTTAGTATTCAAGTACATGTTTGTGATCACGGTGAACTTGTGTTAGGTTAGCCAAAAGTTGATGGTGCAAGGATACTCAGGTTATGCAAAGTATAATGGTGGACTGGATGTTGCTCGTAAGATTGTGAAGTCGGATGGAGTCAAGGGTTTTTACAGAGGATTTGGCTTGTCTGTTATGACATATTCCCCGTCTAGTGCTGTATGGTGGGCAAGTTATGGATCCAGTCAACGTATAATCTGGAGGTAAGACACCGGACTTTCTCTATAAATAGCAAACACCTAAATGGTTGGAACAAGTGCACATGCTGATGTATAGCATATGGTTATAAAAGTTATTTTTCCATTATATACTTGCTGTTCTTGATCATTCATCTACTTCCTTACTGGTTGTTATGATATTTTTGGAAGACGACTGTTTTCACATATCTTGTATGTCATAACATATGAATTTGTGGCATTTTGATAAATAACAAGTGATACCAAAGAAATTTTTATTGGTTTTCTGTTTACAGACATGTTTCCTGTGCTGCTTCCCCTGTCTTCTTATGGTTCTAAGGTCTTATTTAATCGACCAATTTTGTTAGCAACCTTTTTACCAGATATTTGTTTTATGTTCGTGGGAGAAGAATGCATTGCTTGGTTGTTGCTTGGTATAGTATTTATAATCTCTGGATACCTTCGATGCAGGTACCTTAATCATGTGTAGGCTCCGTATTTCGATTTGGCTGTTCCTTTTGTACAATAATTTATTCTTGTAATTTAACCTTAATACAGGGCATATATATCTACTTGGGGCTCATTTTTTGGGAGTTCTACTATCTTAATATCTTGGTATAAAGCATTTTACTTTTTATGGGTATTTAACCATTTTTTCAGTTTTGGATTCTTTCCATGTGGAGAATATCTAATGTAAAATATTTAAACCTGAAGTTTTTTAATGTCTAATCCCGTCAAACCGGCATGAAGTTTAATTTTTTATAGTGTTCTAAAAAGAACATATGGATCTAAGATGATGACTTTCTTTGAAGATGAATAAAATGAAATACTACACTTCCTTGACAAATCAAATATGAATCTTTTTATGACTAATTTGCTAACATTTTTATGCCAGTCACTCTTTGCCATCTTTATCTATGAATATAAAATTTTCTTCTCATTATTCTTTTAGACCTTCCCCTCCCTAATAGTGATCCTTTTACTGAAACACTTCTTGTTCAAGTTGTGTTACTACAAACTTTAATCCTGTGCGGCATGCCTGGTACATGTTTGATGATGTTTTCTGACATCTAGGCATGGTGTAAACTTTGTTTTTAACACAGTAAGATATGAAGTACAAAGCCAAAACATTTATGAGGCATCAAAAGAAGGTGCATGATCAACTTCTTGCTGATAGGTTCTCTGGTTGAAAAATTTGCAAAGATGTGATGCACATAAACAAATATTGTGGTCTAGAACCAACTTAATATGTTCAAACTATTCTTTTATTTTCCTTTCTTCCTCCTCTCCCTCCTCCTCCTCCTAACAAAGTTTTGTAGTTCAATCTCCTAAATTTCTTTAGCTACAAGTTTCATAAATTTACTGTTTTGCAACCTTATTCTGTACAGTGTCGTGGTAGGTAACTGCAATGCCAATCTTATTTGGTGGACAAGGTCAGCTCTAATAGTCAGTCTGATAATTATGTTCCAAACATTAGTAGCTTGAAATATGAATATGAGTAGATGGTGCTGCAAGTTATCGTAATATGGTTTCCTACAAGTGCCATCAATTCCTTTATTAGTATTCTTGTAAATGTAGCTGGCTAGCTGCTGGAGACACTTGTCTCATTAGAGGCTCACAACCATCATTATTTTCAGTAGATTATAACCCTATAGCCTAACTATTGGAAAGCTTCTCACCATAATTCTCTTTATTGTCTCGAATAGGCTCTTAGGCCATGGGAATGATACGGAAACTGTTCCTAGCCAGCAAAAAATAATGTGCGTTCAAGCTACAGGTGGAGTTGTTGCTGGTGCGGTGGCATCTTGTATCACAACCCCTTTAGACACGATCAAGACTCGATTGCAGGTATATGCTTAATCTTTGGCTATCATTGGTTTTGCTCGTTCTCTACTTTCTGCATGCAGTTCCTTTCCTCTCCAGTCTGCATATAGCCTGATGTTTCTTGCATGTTCATTTTGAGCAATTCTAAGTTCATTCTGTTATTGCTGGTGCGGTGGCATCTTGTGTCGCGACCCCTTTAGACATGATTAAGACTTGATTGCAGGTACATGCTTAATCTCTGGCTATCATCTGTTTTGATAGCAGTACAAATATATAACATGTTGGCAGCAAACACGGGGTTTGTATGCTGACATGGATGCCAGTCATGAAAGACTTACATAGAAGACACATTGTTTTAGGGATCTTAGACACTATATTAAAATTGTTCATTTGGATCAAAATGGCCCTAATGGTCTTTGGTTTGGATCTCCGGATTGGGATCAGATTGGATCCTAGACAGAAACCAGGATCATAAGATCCAGATTACGAAGCATACAATTCTGAATTTTAAGATCCATATCTGCATCATGTCATTTTCATGTTAAAGCAATTTGAACATCTGTCCTTTTGATTAATTTAAATTTTTTAAATTTTAAATGAGCAATTCATCATTAATAAGCCTCTGAAAATATTAAAAAGAACCTCTTGCTATTTTAAACTTTCGAAAGTAAAGAAAAAGAGATTTGGAAGCATATGGGCGCATTTTTTTCAATTTTTGAAAGTAAACCTATATATGAGTGTCTCACTTATTTGCATGTTCTCATATCTTTGCAACTGTTTTTAAAATCTGCTTACGCTTTTCGACAACCTATTATTTCAAAGGAGAATTGAGTCTATGCATTTGGGGCAAAGGTAGCTTGCTTTGTTCGTTTTTATTCATGATTAGGGTTAAATATGTTGGTAAAGGTGAGAAAACTCATTTGTTGTTGTATAATGTTCAACTGGTGGATGGGGGGGAATTCATTGTTTATTCCTCAAGAAGCAAAAGTAAAAGGGGTTAAATTTGTGTCTCAAATCCAACAAAGATGATGTTGACGATGACAACATATTATTTATACTTATTCATCTTAATCCTATTTATATATATTTTTGGGGGTCAATTAAGATATAATATGGACTTATATGGTGGCTTTTAGTCATATGGAATAACATAACTTTGTTTTCATTTTTGGAAGTGGTAGACATGGGCTTAAGGTTGTTGGAAAGTAAACTCCTTACAACCATGTATGATGGTTTCTTACTTTTAACTCCTTTAAAGTTTTAATTTATTCATGTCCTTACTTTCATAATTTTACCCTTTTTCTTCATCATTTAAATGAAGTTGGAAAGAATCTTACAACCTAAGATCTAATCTACGATCCAATCTTATCTGGTCCACTCTACATTTATGGTACAACTCTATCCTGATAACATTGGTAAGATAGGACGTGTAGAAATATATATGCATGTACATCCTTGTAAATGGAGTAGCTAAATTCAAAAAAAAAAGCAAGATGAAACTAACTTGTCATTATCTACCAGTGCTTGAAAGTCATCGAACCATATTTACTCACTACAGCATCCAGGTCGTGGGTTCCTGACTTGACCATGGGTCCAATTTGACAGGCTCCCACATGAAATGTTCTCCTCCTTCACACTCCCAGCTGCTATTCTCCTACTTCACATATCCTCAAGATCCCAACCAAGCCATCCTACTCCCAGCATCTCCCCCTCCCCCTTCCTTATCAAGCCTTGCTGCTTACTAGATTTTATTACTCTACCTTCGCTGCCCAGTCGATCTGGCCCGATTTGGTCGCTCCGCCTATGCTCCCTCTTGATCTTAGCTGCCTCTACATCACTGCCACCAGAATGGGTTCCATTGTCTCTGATCCCATTGGATCTGGTCATGTCACTGCCAGTTCTAGCTCACTAGTTCCTTTCCTACTAGATGGCTATTTTTTCCACAAGATATAGCTGTGCCACCTCTGTTGAATAGGAAGAGAAGGGAAAGGGAAGGAGAGGAGCAACTGTGAACTTGTTTCTCCACCTTTTCAAGTGATGGTTCCATCTGACCTGGAAGGGTTGACACTGGTTTAATTTGGGTTGTTCAAGCAATACAATCATCTGGGTTAATCAACCTGATCCGCAATAGGTGTCAGGTGGCAGGTCCTCTACTATAGGTACTTGGATGTGGAGGTGGAATGAGAAGATATTATCATCTTGTACTCTTGGGATCTATATGCAGATGGCGTAAGCATTAAAGCTTGTCATTTTTCACAACCTTTCATGTGGACATATATGTTGAGAGGATACTCACTTGTAAGAACCTTGCTACAAGGGGAGGCTCTTTGGTCTGTGAAATAGAATTTTTGTCAATGTTTGTAGACTGTCTTCGCATAACTTATTTGTATCTGTAATTGATCAAGTAGGCTTCTGACTCCCTGTATAAGTGCTATGAACTTTTGGTTCTTAGACTGGAGTCCAGTAATAGGAGGCATGGTTTTTCTTTTTCCCTTTTTGGTGGATGTTCATCTTCTACTTTGTGCATTTTTTCTTTTTTATTTGAGCCCTTAAGTTTTCACTGTAGCTTTGCCGCTAACAAGAGAAAGAAAGGCTGTTTGTCATTATTCTTGGCATGCAAATTTTAATTCTGCCAACTTTTGATTGTCTATTGTTTCATTTATTTATTTTTCGGACGTAGGTTATGGATAATAAACAGAGACAAACTGCAAGACAAGTTGTCAAAAGATTGATTGCTGAAGATGGATGGAAAGGGTTCTACAGAGGATTAGGTCCAAGGTTTTTCAGCATGTCAGCATGGGGTACCACGATGATAGTAGCATATGAATATCTGAGTAGGGAAACTCTTCCTTCTTTACATATAATATGTTACTTTATGTTATCAGTTTGTTGTTTCATTCATCTTTACATGCCTTTGATCTTTATACTATCATATAGTATGTGTCAACTTCCCATTCTATGTAGAGCCGTTGGTTTTCCCTTTTTGTTGAGGTTTACCTTTTAGTTCCCAACGTGGAAATAAAGACGATTCTGTTACATTATAATAAGCAGTGAAGAAAATTGTGTATGAGTGAATACTATTGGCATAACAGGTCTATTCTAACTCAAAAACAGAAATCTTAATATAGTCAGATTTTATATAAGAAATGCACTTTTGTTCTCTGGTTATTCTGAGCAGGAAAGGAAAAGAATTTTAAAAGAATAATAAAACTAGCTCTGCTATACGGCTCAAGTAAACTGAAATGGAATTTTCACATGTATTGAACATGGAAAAAATATGGATGTGGATAAAGATATTTAGCAAAACTAAGGAGGAAGTTAGAAATGAGAACATTTAACTAAGAGAGATCAGTGAGATGCTTCAGTCATTTGCATTCAAAGGTCAGAAAAAGACTTGACAATATGGGGACACTTTTGTTTAAGGGGTCTGAAGAGCATGGATGAACCACCATGATACTTGGAGTGTCGACCCAAATTGAGAGGATTGAATTCTTTTGGTCAAAGTTTTTTTTTTCTTTGATCATTCATATCCTAGGATTCAAAGGGTGTCCACAAAGAACGGAAACCCAGCTGATGCCACTCAAATTAAGCAAGCTCCTTGAGCTTTTTCAGAAATTAATGTTCCCATATAGTTGCTGTGCAGCTCTGCTAAAATTGCTATGCAGCTTATTGATTTGTCAACGTTGCAATGCCTAATACTTGGTTCAACAAACATATGTCACCCCAAATATATATCAACATATATAATGAGTTTGATTAGCTTGGGCATGTTTATCAATGCTAATGTATGTCCTGTTTGCAACTTTCATGTTGAGCTAAGAACAATTCACTATGTAATTGTTTAATATTGACATAGTTATTTTAAGAAAGATTATCTAAGTACATTATTGTTAAGGAGTTATTTATGCCCCTGACAATGAAGGTAAACTCTTTGTTATCTTGAAGCTTCATGGTGGCATCTCAGATAAGCTATTCAGTCTGCATTTGTAGCTATGAGCAAATATGAACTTACACTACCACAGAAGGTTCCATTTTCCCCATGGAGTGAATAGATAAAATTTGTGAGTTCCTGCAATACTCGCGATACATTAGGCATAAATACAATTACGCAGCTGAAAGTATAGGGAACAAATATCGAACATTGATAAATACTATAATTTTGCAATTATAGTATTTATTGCAAAATTACTATAATTTGTGAGGATTTTTTTTCTCCTCTGTTTCCTTTTTAACTTATTTATTGTCAATTCTTGCCCTGCAAAAGATGGTCACAAACTGGTAGGTGGATGACCTTTTGTTTTAAAAAAAAATCTGATAGTGGCATGCTGTCATCATTATTGTATTTATTCTGACCTCCATACTTAGATCGAGATATTGGATATAGAATGCCAATCTTGAAATGAAAAAAAAAGGGTAATCAGCTGTGACACGTTCACTAAAAAAAAATCCTTTTGTAGCTAATCATTTATCGAGAGAAATTGAAAAACTCAACATGAGGGAGGAGAAAGAAATAATTATGAGTGGATTATTCCAGGAACTTACGTAGACATTACCTCCCTAAACCTATTTGCACTGTTAATTGTTAGAGCTAAAACTTCCTAAATTGATCAGTTACTATTTGTTATCATAATTATTATGTGGCTGAAAAAACATAAATGGCTTTCAGAGCTGATGATTATTTAGTATACCTAATTTTGCAAATTATAGTAAGGTTTCCGTTTCATTAATCCTGGCATATACAACCTTAAAGCCAATCTGCTCAACCATTTTTGCTATTAAGAAGAATCAGAGAAGGTGCTAGTTAATAATGAGCTATGGTGTAATAAAAATTAATTGGTAACAGGCGACAATTTTTTGAATGTATCTTATCCTTTTATTAGAGCACTAACTAAAGTAACTGGGCAAGTTACTGCTTCTAAAATCTGGCATAAGGACATTTTGTAGCATGCTCTTTGTTAATTTGTTTCAAACCATGTAGATAAGTATCTGCAAGTTACCAATTAAATGGTCCATGAAAATTCACTTAGTTTAACAAAATTTGTGGATACAAAGCATCATAGAAGAATTTTAAAAAAAAATCATAGAACTCTCTGAATTTCTACTAGAGACAAGAACTGCATATATCAAAGAATTTTCATCATATGACGGCAAAATATACGGCCATCAGGAAGTAGAGATTGTTTGTATGAATCTGTGGAGGTGTTGGACTTATGCTTGTCTAATATGGAGACTCAATTTAATGATAATTCTTAGGTAGATTCTGGAAAGCTTGTCTGATCTAAATTCTTGGAAAACCATGCAATGACTGTAGAATTTTCATGAATATTCTAGCATGTAAACAATTTGCAGTAATAACTCTGAAGGTGCCCGTTCCTTCATATATTTTTTAATAAATTGAATTCTGGGTTTGGTTCATCTTACCTTTTTTTTTTTAACATACTCTGATCTTCTAAATGTACATCATGTGGTCTTCTTTTTCAGAGCGGCTGTGTGCAAAAAGTGAAGAGATTTGATTTCTATATTCTACCATTCGAAGCAGATTTGCAAAACTGCAACAGTTTCCATAAATACCATAATCCATATTTGCAGTGAAGTGTAAATCAGGGAGCCTATTATTCACGCTGAGAAGCCCCATGAAGTGGTCGCCTGGACAGTCAGTGGCTCGGGTCGTTTCAGCTTCTCCTCAGTATTTTGAGGAGAGATGATATGATTCATTATATTTGAGATCACTTTTTATAGAACAGTTATTAAAACAGGTTGCCACTTTTGTTATTTGAAACTCACCATCAATTCTGCAGGTAAGATATTTGACCGACCCGTCCTTTTGTTATATGCCCAAATAGAGTTCGCCATTTTTTCCAGCCAATTGCTGATTCTTTCCTTTTAGAGATGTACTCAGTGGAATAATTCTTTGCATATTCTCATTCATATACACAGATCTGTGAGATAGTTATGTAATACTTATCAGTTAAGGCAAGGGCTTTAGGATTTTCAATATCTTACTGTGGTGATTTTCTATATCTTGTTGATGATGTTGTGCTGATCAGTTTTATGTTACAACCGTGGCGGTTTATAGGAGCACAAATTACTTTCAACGCCCAGAAAACATAGCAGCCTTTTTTCTTCTCAGTTTTTGATGTAAAAGACAGCAAAATGGCCACTTATTGCCTAATAATACACAAGCTGTACATCAGTAAATTCCATGCAGAAAAAAATAATATTCCTTTTGTAACAAAAAGGAAAATAGGTGCCAAACTTGTGTCTAGTGTGAAAAGCTTGAAAGATCATAGCATGTGTAGCTTTAGGGTAGAACAAAGTTCGTGATCCTTTTTGGCTGGCAGTCTGCTGTTTTGTAGGTCCAATATATAGATGGATTATAGTAAAGCAAGAAAGCAACAGAAGTTGTGCTATGTCAATTTTCTTCTTTATTCATTTAGTTTTATATTTTCTATGTATTGTAGGAACACTATATAAACCTGATATTGGAAATCTGAATCCAGGAATTTAGTGGATGTGAGATTTATTTTACTTGGTGGCAAAAGTATCCGCTGCAATCACCGAAATCAGAGAGATGTAACTTGTTATGTGAGATTCCTGCATAATACCCATGGATTTAGCAAAACTACATTAATCTGTACTGCAGGAACATACTTAACACACAATGTAACATTCATTGATAAACCTTTGATCTAGAGGCCTTGATGATGCCAGTTGAGAGGGAGCCCAAATAGAGTTAAAGAACTGTTTTACTTTTTGTTTGAAACCTTGTTGCTTTGTTGAATATAAATTTGAGTTGTTTTTGGTCAGCCATGCAATGCCTGTGCTTGGTAAAATTTTAATCCATGTTCGGCAAATGATGCAGGCAAATTTGTTGCTGGGCTCGCCAGCAAATGATGTACAGAAAACATATCTCACAGTCTGTAGCATATCTTCTCCCGGTTCAATGGAAACTCGTTGTTTCCACCATGCTATGGATGGAAACTGCACCTGTAGATTTGATGTCTAAAACTCTAGTGTTGGTATGCTTCACGCATTCATCAGCATGTGTAGTCATTTGGAGGCTTGCATGAAACATTCGTGGGGTCTGGAAATTGATAACTGAGACAATTGTAAATGATTTAACATTCATTTAGGTGCCCCTGAAAAAACAATCTTTCCTTGCATTCATATGGAACTTATTGTTTTGGGAACTGGTAGATGAGTAGCCGTCAATGCAGGAACCTATATAAGGTGAAGTCGGCATCTTAGCTGAGTTCACGTGGAACAAATGAGGGAGATTCCAAGTAATTTGAGGAGTTCCCGTGGAACAAATTAGAGAGCTACAAGTGATTTGAGGTTCAATTTGGAATATCTGAATATTTATTCGACCTTAATCCATTTGCGGTTTCTAATGCGCATGACAGAACACATTTGAGTGCGATCAATTGAAAGGTCAAATTTATCCAGTCAAGAAAATGAGGAAAGCAAAAGGTACCAACTTATCCAGGTGAAAAGAACTTTAACAGCTGCAATACATGACTCATGATCTAATCCCATCTTTCACTGAGATTTGGAAGGATAGGGGTATCTTAAGAAGGGCTGTCCCTTGTTGTGCAGCCCATTATCTGAATCTTTTCTTTAAAAGAAATCTAGAAACTCAGTTGCACATGAATTTCGTTGACATGGTTTCCCATGATTGGTTTCATGTGATGCAAGTATACGAAGGTCTCCTCCAAAACATGCTACAGCTATATCTAAAATTTGGAATTAGATATATTTGCAGTATATGTACTGGGCATACATGGTGTGGCCAACATTTCATGAAAGTCGCCATGGGATATATTTGCAGTACATGTAGCAAGCGAACATGGGGTACACAGCAGGGCTAGCAGGGGCAAAACCCCATTCCTGAGCCAGAACCAAGATGATTGAAGGAGTTGTATCCATTTTTCATGACACCCCCTGATTTTGAGATCATCAAGGTCAGTTGACTCAGTTCTGTCGCCAAGGCTAATGGACACTCCATACTCAACCTCGTCAATGCACCGTTTGAGCAGTAGAACCACGACGAGGAATAAAGAGTGATGTTTATTAAGTACCTCCTGTTTGATATTCTTGGTATCGCATTCTCTCGATGAGAAACACACGAGGCTTATTATTTTTCTTATGCTATGTACCTCTTCTGTGAAATTCTGACATTTGCACATGTATCTGAATAGGATCATGCCATTGATAGGAAGCGAGCATTGTAAAATTCACAAAAATTGCACTGCATTGCTCATCGATGTCCCCTCTCACTAATTGTCTTTGTTAATGATAAACTCGCTATCAAGCTAGCATTTAGGATTGCCTATGAACAGAACACTCAAAGGTGTTAAAAGGGAAACAAGGGAAATCATTTTATTATCATATTTGCAAAAGCGATTTTTTTTTTCTTTAAATATGGTCCAGTTTGGATTTTAGCGGACTACTATTTAATATGTGCTTTGCTTGTATTGTGCATGTATTCATGCATGTGCTATATAATTTTAAAATTTAGCCCAATATTTCTTTTGTTTTTTCTCGTGATCTCGGATATTGATCTTTTTAATCATTATAGGAAGGATTGGATAAGGGTTAAGAGCCAAATCTGCCATATCGAAAAGTCAAATTATATATCAAATTTTTAAATATCTTAACTAGTCAATACATTGTCTAATTGAGATATTCTTTTTAATCAACTATTTTTTTCCGAGCTCTATAATGTCGCGCCATCCATAAAAATACGACATACCAAGTGATCAAAGCCAATTATTTAGACCCCAAAACTAGTCAGTCATTTTTTTTTTTATTGGAGATAACCGGATATATCTCATAATCCAAGAAATATTAAACAAAACATTTGAAGATAAAGTTGATTTAGAAAAAGAAATATCCTTCGTAGAATTTTAATTTTTTTATAATTATTTATAATAGTCATATTTATTTCAAAGGGCATATCTTATTAATATAAATAAAAATAATTTATTAATAGAAGAAAAAAAAAGGTTAGATTTTTTTAATCCAAAAATTGATGAAATTACTTCCTTCTCCCCTCGGATAATTGGGGCGAAAGTCTCTTCAAATATGATGAAGCAAAATCCTCCCTTAAATTCGAAAAACTTTATGAAGCATTTCCGCAACCGTCAATTTTGAACACAGCGGCTCCGATCTTTCAAAACAAGCAGGTCACGTCCTTTTCCATGGCCGGAGGGTTTCGCCGTGTCTCCACCGCCATCGCCGCTTTCCCTCCTCCGCCTCCGTTCGCCGCCCCCCCCCCTCCACCGCAAAACACCAACTTGCCGCCTCCATCGGCCGCCGGACGCCCTCCTCCGCCGCCCATCGCCAACCTCACCTCTTTCCACTTGCTTCCTGTTGCCGCCGTGGCGGCCTCCTCCGCTTCCATCATCGCCACCGTGCGTTCCTCCACTTTCCGAGCATCTTGGCCGGCCTTCTCCACCTCCAGCAGCCATTGGAGACCGGCTGAACAGGTGGATTGGACAAGTTTACAAGTATGCCCTTCCCTGATTAACTGCCAGGATGAACGGTTAGTATTAAATAAAAAAAAGGGCCAAAATGAAGTGCTAGGGTTTCAGCCACCGGCTCCACTGGAAAGGGGGAGTGGTGCTTTCGAATTGCTTAATTCGTCTCAGCTTGGGAGAGAGTAGGATCTGTCAGGGAGACAGGAAGAGGAAAAAGATCCGAATTTTGAAACGACAGAGCTTGTTGCAGCAAGCCCTAGCTCTTGGAAGAGCAAGCGTTGCATCAGATGGTGAAAGACTGGATCTTTATTTACGAATTCGAGTTCTTAGCTCGTGAGATGCTTGGGTTTTGAAGAAAAACCTCTGCAATGGAGTCAAGCCTGGAGCAGACCCTTCAGGATGGGAAGCTCCTTCGCCATGTCAATGCATTGATAGTCGCCCATCTTCGTGACAACAATCTCAATCTGGTATGTTCTTCTCAACTCTCCCTCCCAGAAGTTCTTGTTGAAGTCTAATTGATTCTTAGCTATTTAAAATGGTTCTACTTGCAGGCGGCGACTGCAGTAGCTTCGGCGACCATGACGCCGTTGGACACAGAAGTATCTGGAAACAAGCTTCTTGAACTTGTTGCGAAGGTATGGTTTTTACATTTAGTTTCTTTGAATTTTCTTTCGTATCCATTTTTTCAGTTTATTTGGCTTTCCGGAGTTGTTGGGTTCTGAGGTGTCAACAGGGTCTTGCAGCGGAGAGAGATGAGGCTTCAAGGGGAGTTTCTTCTGGTGGCCTCTTTGACTCTGTTGCAGGGGTACCTACAGGATATGGCTCAGGAATTCTTCCTACCAGTTCCATTGATTTCAGGTGATTAGCATTTGCTACATATCCTTTGGATACATCATTTATCTTGTGGCAGTCAGCGATGCCAAGTCATGCAGAAATTGACTATATACACTACTCTAATGCATATTTAGCACAAAAAAGCTGTTATTTGACATGTCTCGGCTTATGGTATCTCATTGTGAAATCCTTTTTGAATTTTAGGTACTGTATATGCTTTTTAGTTTGTTTGTCACCTTGTGGCTTATGACTATGACTTTAATGAACAGTTTTCTATTCTCTAAGGTTGTTATCATGCAAGGTGGCTGATATTTTTTAAATATGCAAATTAGTGCAATGCAGGATGTGAAAGGTTCATCCAAGAGTTTTCCAAAACACGAGACTAGACATGTTTCAGAACATAAGGTATGGAAAAGGTTATCTATCATCAAGTTATAATGAGGTCAAGACAGTGCACTTTGTTGTTATGTGCATTCTGATGAGTGGATTGAAAAAGTTCTTGAGAAAATTTAACATTAATTTTATTTTATGAATCCATCCTTAAACTTTCCCTTTTGTACAAAAATTGTAGTCTTCATAGTTTTAAAACATATGCACATCAACCTTTTTATCTTTGCTACAATCATTGATTTATGCTAGGACCTTATCACTTGGCATAGTGACTAGTGTAATGTTGATTCTCGATTTACTTACCAACATTCTTAGGGCAAATTGAATACCTTAATTTTCATTTTTCAAGTATTTGTTTGCATGCTATCTACTCTTGTACTTCCCATTTTGTTCTCATTTGTACTTGGTTTTATCCTTCAATTACTGGTGACCGATTGTCCTGGTTTTGTAGAATGTTGCCAGATGCGCAAGATTTAGTCTAGATGGGCGCTTTGTTGCAACTGGGAGTTCAGACATGTCAATTAAGCTATTCGAGGTTGTTCATTGACATATCATAATAGCTCCGTATTATTATGTACCAGCACCCGACTTCAATAAGCTTATTATCTCTTGCAGGTTTCAAAGATTAAACAAATGATGCTTGCAGATGCCAGGGATGGGCCTGTGCGCCCTGTTATTCGAACATTCTATGATCATTCACAGGTAACTTTATTTCACTTTCTGGAATGACTTCATCAATGACTTGCATGATTTTAGGATAGATTGATTGAATATGCTAACCTTTCCACATCTTATCAATATCTCATACATATCATGTTTTGAGGCAGCATCACCAGCAGACAGATGAATGCGCTTTTGTTCCGGTCATCAGACAAACTAAATGAAAACAAGTGTAAAAAATATCTTTTCATCTAAGCTTCTTAAAACAACCTGCTGTAAAGTTGAAGTATTTCTTTCCTTCAAAGCACTATTTATTGAAATTTTGAGGGTGCAAGAAAATGAAATAAGTTACGTTCTAAATTTTCCTAGTTAATTGTACTGCTTTTCAGTTGGAGCTGAAGAGAATCCTCACCTTGTTTATCCCCTAGCATATTATTGTGCTGAATGCATAGCCATTAGTGCCTTTGGAAGATTTAAATGGCATAAGTGTACTTCTCAATACAAGGGAATTTGATAGAGAGAGAGAGAGAAAGAGAGAGGCTAGAATTTGACTCTATAGATGAAGTGCTTATAGTCCAAGAGGATATTTCTTGTTGCCATATCCCCAACCACCATACCTTTTCTCAATTTAAAAAACAAAAACATATTTACTTTGTGCCCTATTTTTATTGGCAACAACTCTAACCTTCAATCAACTATTGTCTCATTACATCTTCATGAATATATCCTCGGTCAATGTTATATCTACTCTTAGTTAAGTGACCTCCTTTCTAACTATTTCCATTATAGTGGAAAAAACTTTGCTACTGCATTTAAACTTTCTAGAGATTTGCTGTATATCATACTTCATGTTATGAGAAAATCCATTTCAATGAAGATTTCTAGTTAGTATCTGAAGGACTTATTCATCTAGATTACTGTTTTCCCTTTTCTTATTTTGTCTTTTTGTTCAAAGAAGTGATCCAATTTTGCTCTTCCTTGATTTTATACATTTTGTTTTATATTTAATATGGGGCATGTTACCCTCGATTAGTTGTTATTGTGAAGGATTTGTATATACTGAAACTTGCATCTATTGATCATGGTAGGATCATTAAGATTTGATTGGCTCATGTTCCACAAGCATCCTCTTTTTATTTTCTATTTATTTCCATTGGTGCTTTGCAGCCTATCAATGATCTGGATTTCCATCCTCAAGGTACTATACTGATATCTGGGGCAAAAGATCACACCATAAAGTATGTATCTTCCAAGTATTTTAATGGATGTACATTGTATGTATGTAAGCATGTATTCTATATATGTATTTGTGCATGTATGCATTCTTGAAAACATTTATTTCTGTAATTCTGTGCATTGAGTAATTCATATATTGTTTAATTTCATAATGAATTCAGAAAGTGTTTTTCAGGTTTTTTGATTTTTCAAAAACAGCTGCAAAGAGAGCTTTTAGAGTTATCCAGGTTTTGCCAGTCTCCTTTTATACTTCTAAAGCTTTACGCATGGTTTTCAACGTGTTATATATTAATGATATTAATGAGGTTACATTTTGGTTCTGTCATGCATACAGGATACTCATAATGTGAGATCTGTATCATTTCATCCTTCTGGGGATTATCTCTTAGCAGGTATCTAATATCTTCTTGGCGTTAATTGTTATACAACATACATCTTGTGGATGCTTTCAATTAGCATCAGCTGAAGAATATATGCATCATATGATCGCTTCGTGTTTCTTTGTCTATAAAATTAATATTTAGTTAATCTTGTTGTGGACCATGTTTGGAACTGAAGTTTATCAAATTTTCGACGTCTAGATGAAAATATAGCCCTTTCATTAATAAGCTTGGTTTCATAGTACAATTTGCATATCCGGAAGTTTCTATTGCAAAAGAATTTTGCATTTAATTATAATTAATGACTGATGAAAAGATGACCTATTTACAGGGACAGATCATTACATTCCACATTTATATGATGTCAATACTTTTCAGTGTTACTTATCAGCACACGTGCAAGAATTAAATGCTAATGCTGCCATCAACCAGGCATGTTGGTTTCTTCTGTTTGCGTTGTTTCTTGACTGAACAACTAAGTCTTAGAAAACTTCTAGCCGATGTTTCTTAGAGTGAACCTGGTTTTTGAGTTAATTAAGATAAAGGTTCCTTTTATGACTAACTTCATATTTTGCTGTGCAGGTGCGATATTCGTCAACAGGTAGTATGTATGTGACAGCTTCAAAAGATGGTTCTGTTCGGGTATGGGATGGGGTAACTGCACAGTGTGTCCGACCCATAATTGGGGCACATGGGTCAATGGAGGCCACTAGTGCAAGTTTCACAAAGGACCAACGGTATAGAATGCACTCACACGTTGGAAACTTTTTCCCCTTTTCTTTTTGTTTTTTCTCCTCATTTTCTGTTGCCATGAAGTTTATATGTCAGTCTCCTTCCTCAATACTGGTGGCTGAATCTTAGTAGCAGGAGCTTATACCTAGGATAATGTACCTGCTCTGGAAACTCCTTAAAAACTATGAACCCCACCCACTTCCTAAGTGCTGTTGTACTTGAAGTGCTTTTATGCTTCCTTGCACCTGCACAAGTACCTCCTCTTGATTCTGGCAAGTAAGGGCTGAATGTAATGGGGCTACTGGGTTAATATAGTGTGTAGCCATGCAGGAATGCATATCCATGCTTATCTTACTGCTGGAACTCATGCTTAATAGCTTGAAACTTGAAATTGGGCAACAAGGCTGTGCCGCTCTGACCTTTTATGGACGCCTTATTTTCACTTGCTTATGCCCCATCAACTACAACTTCTCACTGCCTAGCTTACATTATATAACACGTACTAATGTAGGATGATGGTATCTGCTTTCCACTTTGCTTAGTTATTTGGCCTTTCTTTTCGCATTCCAACTCCTATCATGCTAGCCACATCCAGCACAACTGTAGTTATTTTTGTTCCTGTTTTACTTTAGTCCCATAACCATTGCCATTCATTTCATAATGTCAAACAACTAGGTTCGTTCTTTCTTGCGGGAAGGACTCCACCGTGAAGTTGTGGGAAGTTGGCACTGGAAGACTGATCAAGCAATATTTGGGTGCTGTTCATACACAATTGCGTTGCCAGGTTGGTTAAAACTTTGTCTCTTATTTCCAAATAGTTGAAGTGAACATCTGTATGCTTTCTTTTAAGGAGAATTGTTGTGAAATCTTTACATATCCTTCCGTGTAAGTTTTATTTGTAACTAGGATGTTGGCGACCATTTTTCTTTTTGGTGACAGTATTATTCTTATGTGCATTTGTGAGATCAAACTTCTGCATTTGCAAGGTGTACTATGAAATCCAGCTGGCGGGGGGGGGGGGGGGGGGGAGTGGATGGGCGAAACTTCTTATTCCTTTTCTTTTTGGGACAACAGCGGACACTTAAACTGGCTTTTCACAATATTCTATGCAGTGCTTGTAGACTGCGCTACTACTGCACAGCATCTTTAGTTATGTTGCCTGGGACATTCTGTTTGCATAAGTTGGCAGCCCTCAAAAGTCTTTCTAAATTGAAGATCATATAAGACATTATTGCTTTTTGTGATAGGTCACAAAAATGAGCATGGTTTTGTATGTTGATAACCCTCTAATTACTAGGTGGTTCTGATACCACAAGGTTGTAACAAACTTTCTTCATGCCTGAAACAGAAGTAGAATTTGTTCCTATGTTTCATTTAACTGATTTCAAGAGCGGCTTTGGTTGCAGGCTATTTTCAATGAAACCGAGGAATTTATTCTGTCAATTGACGAACCAAACAACGAGGTCAGTTGTCATTTATCCAAGGCTTCTGAATTGTTTTATGCATATTATTGGTTCATTTGCTAGGTTTGGCTAAAATTCAATGAGCTACAGGTGGTTATTTGGGATGCACTCACTGCTGAAAAGGTTGCAAAGTGGCCATCTAATCACATAGGTGCGCCACGCTGGGTAGAGCACTCTCCATTTGATGCAGCCTTCATTACATGCGGGAATGACAGGTCGGTCAGATTCTGGAAGGAAATCCCATAGGATGAAGTGTTTTAGAAGAATTTTTAGTTGTTCCAGGAAATTAGTCCACAAACGTGCCAACTCTAGTGGCACAGGACATGGTTCCTAGTTTGGTTCAAACTACTGGTTACCTAGGATTACTTTCTTTTTAGTTTTCTTGATGAAACTTGCAGAATTGCCTATGTTCTGGGCAATCTTTGTTGTTTGAGTAGCCAAAAATGTCATCGTTTGTCAAAATAATGTTTTTGAAGTGTTTTATTGACCAATATATAATGAAAGTGTAGATAAAATTTTTCTTTAGAAACACTCACAGCCTTTAAATCTAATTGAAGAAAACCTGGTCACCAAAACTACTCACTAAGTGATCTCCTAAAATGACTATGCTCAAAAAATCAGAGGAAATTCATCACCAAATTATGGCTATAGCTTTGGCCGCCTTTTGATTCAGAAAGCATCGGAATCTTGCCAAGAGGCATGAGATATCAATTATAATTATTGAAAGATGATTTTTTTTCCAGCACACTGAAATATATTATGTCTGCAAAAGTTTGTCTTTTCAAAAATTTGAAGAAAATTCACCCTATTATGGTTATAGTTTTTTACCGCTTCTTGACCTATAAACTATCAGATTTTATCCAAGGATGGTAGTAATATTAATTTTAGATACAAAAAAGGACATTCTTCAACAAGTCCAAAATCCAAATTCATCAAAATGTGATATTTTCATGATAAATTTTGCTTTCTAAAAGATTACTGGATCTATATAGATTATGTTATACCCTACATGTTTGTTTTCACTAATCTTCCAATCTATCCTACTTTGTCGCTTGTGAGGCATACTTGATCAGGGAGGACTACGATCCCTGATGGAGTGAGGTTATTGCCTACTGGACTACGTTGCTGCTTGGCTTTAAATTACGATGCTTCTTTAATGGGAAGAATGTGCGAAACCATTCGCCTTGTTTGGATATACAGGGAAGAAGAGACAAGAAATGAAATGAGAGAAGAAAAGAGAATGGAAGAGAATATTGGAGCTGAGTGAAGAGAAGATGATGGAAAAGTTAAAAATGTGGACATGATAGAAAAGAAGAGGTAGAATCTCTTCTCTCTCTCTGAATCTCTTCACGAAGTCCACAATCTCTTCAATGCTTTTCCCTTCCCTCCTAACTTACCATCGAAACAAGGGGTGGTTCTATATACACCCCCCCTATTGCTCAGGACACCCCCCAAAAATTAAAAAAAAATTAAATACTCTCTACACCCCCCCATTTGCTAAGGACACCCCTAAAAAATTAAAAATTCCTAACTTACCCCCCACCCTCCCCACCCCCTCACCTAAATTGCTCTCTACACCCCCCAAACCCCCCCCACCCCGCTCTTCCCCTCCAAAACACCCGCCGGCTTCTCCCTTCCGCCCAAAAAACCTCGCCTCAAGCACCTCGCCGGCGGCCAAACCCCCTCCGTCTCCCTTTGAACTGTTCCGCCCAAAGCACCTCGCCAACGCCCAAAACCCCCCCGTTCCCCCTTCTCCCTCTCGTCGCCGGCATTCTCCCGATCTCCGACCACCTCGCCGGCTTCTCCCGGAACCACCTCCCCGGCCATCTCCCGAGCAACGAGCACCTCGCCGGCGCCTCCACGACCACCTCGAGGTAGCTCCCCCCCCCCCCCCGCCCCCCCAAATCGTTCGGCACTGGTTCTTTGAACCAGTGCCTTCGGTTCGGCCCCATGGGGCCGACCCGCTGCAATTGGGTCGGCCCCATGGGGCCGACCAAAATACATTGGTTCGGCCCCATGGGGCCGACCCAATGTATCTTGGTCCCCATGGGGCCGAATCCAAATTTTTTTTTTTTTTTCTGTTGCTAGACTAAGGATTATTTTTATTCCCAAATTTTAGCCTAGATCACGTCCTTAGGGTGAATTGGATACCCAACATCAAGGACAAGTTTTTCATTACTAGATTAGATAGTAATTTGAGAAGTAGGGACAAAAACTAAAAACAAAAACTAAGAACTGCGGCATAGTTTTAGGTAAAGTCTATTATTGAGTTATGTCTTGAGTTTACGAGTCGTATACTTTTGAATTATCATTTATGTATGCAATTGAAGTAACATTGAATTATTTATCACAAAACCCAATCATGTAGATTCCAAGAAGTAACTTGTTTCTTTTTTGGCTTGTTTTATCATTTATCATTTATGTATGCAATTGAATTATTTTCTTTGATATAGCCTAACATTGAATTTCTATATTTTCAGACATGGATCCCGGTCCCTCCAGAGTTAGACCTACGGCGTCAGCTAGGAGACGTCGTGCTAGGATTGCTTCTCCCGAGCCTGCTCATATGCCATCGCCCTCTCCTGAGTCAGAGCATGATGATATGCCCGCTAGGGGCGAAGACGATGAGTCCGTTGGATCATGTCCAGGAGGTCCAGAGGATGAGTCCGTCCTGATCAGTTTCAGGACGCATATAGCAGCTTCCATCTGGAGGCAACAGGTATTGTTTATTTGTTATAGCATTATATTTTGTTTATTGATGTTTTATAAAGTAGTAGTAATTATACATTTATATTACAGGAACGGGCTCCACTAAAGTGCATGAACCATACTGCCAAGGTTGGTGAATGGAAGTGGTGGTCTTCAAACCAACCAAATACCAGGTTCAAAGCACTATTGAGGCAGTCGGGCCTCATAGAGTTAGTACAGTGCTCTTATCGATTCACCGATAAGATTCTGATTTCGGGCTTCGTAGAGAGATGGCAGCCCGAGACGAACACCTTCCATATACCATTTGGCGAGATCACTATCACGTTGGATGATGTATCCGCCATTTTAGGGATTCCTGTCGCAGGTGCCTCAGTAGCAGTTTCTCCTGAGAGGATGAGTGATCGGGATGCTGAGGAGCTACTTGTGGAGTTGTTGGGGGTGTCAGCTGGAGACGCGCGTCAGGAGGTACTGTCATCGCGCGGTCAGTCTGTGAGGATGGAGTGGCTGAGGACTCAGTTTCACTCTGTATCTGATAGAGACAGCCAGCAGAGGATAGAGTGTGCAGCACGAGCCTATTTGTTATTTTTGTTAGGCTGCACACTCTTTGCTGATAAGAGTGGGACCAGGGTGCCTATAGCGTATTTGTGTTTACTGCGGGATCTGGATAGAGTGAGCACATATGCCTGGGGTACAGCTGCCTTAGCATATTTGTATCGGCAGTTGGGGATTGCGTCGAGGTCATCAGTGAGACAGATCAGTGGTTATATGACGCTTCTGCAGGCATGGATTTATGAGCATTTTCCAGCACTCAGTCCTCACCCGTCGCTTGAGTATACTGATGCCAGTCCCCGCGTGCACCGCTGGATGCCCGGTACTCCATCCCGTACCACGATGGACCATTTAGTGGTTCTACGTGAGTCATTGGACCTTTTGAGCATCGATGAGGTACGTATCATATTACCATTTGCTTGTGTTTGTCAGTACTTTTAATATGCGATGTAGTATAAAACTGAAATGGACCTTTTGTTTTGCAGGTTATTTGGGATCCCCATCATCGGCTTCGGGGAGATCGCCCATATGTTGATATCGCATTTTTTAGTGGCTCCATCAAGTGCCTTGATATCGTAGAACCCTATCATCCAGAAAGGGTTCTTAGACAGTTTGGTCGTATTCAGACCATCCCTCGAGCGCCACTAGCCCCTACGCGAGCCAACAGAGGTTCCACAGCAGGCTCGTACCGGATACATTACTCCTATATGGATCAGCTTTGGGAGCGGTGGGAGGACCACGTGCTGAGCCAGGCGAGCAGGAGCCACCCAGTTACCCGGCCATCAGACAGCGTACCGGGATTCATGGAGTGGTATCTCCGTATCACGCACGTTGCAGTTCAGCCTCCTCATCTGCGCTCGAGTACTCATTCTGGAGCTAGGGGAGGTCATGATGATGCTGACATGCACCGGCGGCGTATTGCAGATGCACTCGGTATCAGTACCGACATTGTACGGATGGGTCCCTCAGAGGCTACGTCACTAGGTGCCGGGCACCTATTTCATGCTATTTGTCAGATGCATCAGTTACTTCTGGGTGATGAGCCTGGCCCGAGTACAGCACCCTCTCATTCGGATCCAGCACCCTCTCATTCGGACGTACAGCAGTACACGCGTCGACGACGGCGTCATAGGGATTGATGATGGAGCCTTTATTTTGATTATGTAGCTTCGACTTTTTTTTTGTGTAATTTGAAACTGTTGATATTAATGAAAAATATATATTTTTGGTACATTTACGTGTAATCTTTGTAAAGCCTGGCCCATTCTATTTTACACAAATATAACAGTGCACATAACAATCAATCTAACAATGCGAAGACAGATATTTTTTGATTTATATTGATGATGGAGTTTCACAGTACATGACTCTAAGAGCCCAAAAAAATTTACAACTTTCAAAAATTGTACATATATAAACAATCAATCTAACTCTACTGTCTCGCTAATTATAACATTAGGTGAGATGCTCTCTTTGAACTGTTGAATCCGGGCTTCATATGAATTTTCCCATCCGGTAGCACAAGGAAGATGATATTTTCGCCAGTTGGTCGCTACTGGCGGAACGGGATGTCCCGGCAACAAGAACACCTTCAAAATTAGAAATAAGAAAATATTAATAGCTACAAAATTATAAATAAGCAAAATTAAATATTCGCAAGTGTTGTGAACGTAGTACCTCAACAAAATGATTTCCATTTACGAATCCGATAGCGATATCTTTGCGGGATAGAAGAGGTACTGGCACAGAACGGAGAGGTAGGAAGGTCAGACATTGTTGCAACGAGAGATGGTATAGGACAACATTATAGCAGGATGCTATAAGATGACCCATGTCCGGCATAGTCATCCATCTGTCATATGGTGGACAATCATCATAATATGATAATGCATGAGTGATCTCAGCAATCGTCCCTTCCACACTATATAATGTGCGATAGTGGTCCGAATGACATTGCAACTCTTGCAATAAATCCTTCCTAACACGCACCCAGTCATCTTCTCCAAATCCCAGTAAGTCAGCTATTGCCCTAAATCCGCAATTCCCATCAGCTTTTACATCCTTGATATGCTGGATGTATGGTCTCAAGGCAGAAGGAATAGCATCAATATAGATAATGGGCGTATGTGACTGGGCTCTAGTACGAAAAACCTGCAAATAATATCAAATGATAGAAAATATGTAACAATGGCAGAAATATCCAAATAGTTATCCGTCTCAGCACATCCCGTACCGGCACGGCACGGCACGTCCCGACATGTCCCGTATCGGCACATCTCGGCACGGCACGTACCGACATGTCCCGTATCGGCACATCTCGGCACGGCACATCCCGTATCGGCACATCTCGGCACGGCACATCCCGTATCGGCACATCTCGGCACGGCACGTCCCGACATGTCCCGTATCGGCACATCTCGGCACGGCACGTCCCGACATGTCCCGTATCGGCACATCACATACCGGCACGGCACGGACCGTCCCGTAGACGTTGTGATACCTATTGTAAGGAAATAAATATTTGGTACTTACCTTTTGCTTGGGCCGCCTCTTTTGAATCTGAGTAGATGGATTGCGGATGGTAACTTTCTCAACACCAGGTGAATAACTATCCTGTCCAGATAGAACCAACTCAAACGCAGACGGGTCACGTCGAGTAGACGTATCAACCTTCATTGAAGCGCGCCCACGTGAACCGGTCTTCCGTTTTGCAGGCTCTAAAAGAGGTGTACTATCTGGACTTGCAATCTCTCGTAACTTCTTGATCATCTGCAATTGAGAAGCCCCATCTAACTTCTTGAATCGTAGCGCAATCAAATCTAACTCTGCATCACAACTCAACTGAATTGGCTGCACGGGGGGGGGGGGGGTAGGCACAATATCAAGTTTCCTCCAATGAGGATCTATGCAGTCGAGAGGAATGGGCCGACCTTCCACCCTGTACCGCGCAATCTGGTGAGCACATGGTATACCATGTGTGCGTCGAATAGCGCACCCACAATTTGAATCATCAAACCCAACTGAATTGGCTCGTTTCGATTGGGCGAGGACATGATTTAACGCACCTATAGATATGAAACCTCGCAACTCTTTGAATTCAGCTGGCTTGAAGTTGTGCTGCACTACCAATAAACTCTTCTCCAATGAGGCTTTAACGGAGTTGTGCTGCAACTCAATCAATCCATGTATTCTAGTCCAAGATGACTCGAAACTTCCTTGGCTTGATCCAAGCTGCTTTTTGAGCTTTGCATGTGCACTCTCGACCCTAGTAAACAAATGAAAGTTAGATATAACAATTGAGGCAAATTAAAATTAAATGAGTCTTTATTTGTGATACCTATTTGTCGTCACATTTCCGTAGTGCCTGCATGTATCCGTCCACGCCGCAACAAATCTTTCCTTGTATTTGCTCAGCCAAGTATCTGACACATACTGTAGTGCATCTGGATAGGTACCGAACTCTCTCTGCAGTGCACTCCAGCGATCATTATACTCGTCTTCCGTGGAGGACAGCACTAGTACATTCCAACTCATAATAAATTTATCCCATTTCTCCTTCAATTCGAAAAATTTTTTGCACTTGGCCAAAACATTCCTACTAATATGCCATCTACATAATAAATGTCTAGCAGTAGGAAATACTCTATGAATTGCATTCATCAAAGCCAAGTCTCTATCTGTAACAATCAACTCAGGCAAAACATCATCAGCTATGACACTGCGCAATCTCTCTAATGCCCAAGTATAGCTTTCTTCCCGCTCAGAATTTAAGTATACAAAAGCAATTGAAAATGTCATCTCAGTAGATGTTACCCCCACAATCTCTAAGAGCGGAAGACGATACCTATTCGTCTTGTACGTGCAATCCATTATCAACACACGGGAAAATGCACGGAACAAATCAATGCTGCCAGGGTGTGCCCAAAATAAGTCATGCACAACATCCGTATTAGTACAATTCCTATGCCACTCAATATATTTAGCCTCTGATAATTTACCTAATAGATGTTGCATTTCAGACCTCCCGGCTTTCTCTACAACCTTAAACCGTTGACGTACATTGTAGATAGTCTTGATAGTCGTAACATTGAGGGCATCTCTTTCCTTCAATGTGGATAATATGTCCTTTGGACGAACCAAACTCTTCGACATATCCACTAACAATTCCGTCTCCTGCTCAGATAATCTCCCTGCATATGAGTGCCCCTCCAGATTCTCTGCAGCGGGATGATTGTGCACTCCACATACGACCAGTAATATCCAATCATCCGCAGTATCCAATTTCTTTCCTGTTAATGCAAAAGGGCATCCACACTTCTTTGTCCCACAGGCAGTCTTTATTCGCTTTTCTTTTTTGGTTCGGTACGTCCCACCCCTCTCACAACCTAACGTAATTCTGGGTTTCTTAGAAATGGTACCTGCATCGGATGATTTGATTACAACAACAAAACCATTTCGCCTCCCAGCTTCACGACACCAATTACACAAGTCCTCTCTACTCTTGAAGATCTATACATTAAACAATTTATGTAAGTACACAGTTGTAAAAATAGCTCGCTAAACTAATACAAAATTGCACAATACATTATAATACCTCGTAAGTTGTAAATTCGCTTGTGTAATCCAGTACAAATCCTGATCCAATTATACTCGATTCGGTTGTAGCATAGCCCTACATATAAAATAATTTATCACCAAGAATTAATGAATCAGAGGATCTGTTCGGCACAAAATTCAGCACGGCACGCGATTTGGCACCAGAAGGCTTCTGTTCGGCTGCACAGAGCCGGACAGAACCCTTCTGTTCGGCTGCACAGTGCCGGACAGAAGCCTTCTGTTCGGCACTGTGCAGCCGAACAGAAGGCTTCTGTTCGGTTGAGGGTTGCCGAACAGAAGGCTTCTGTTCGGCACTGTTCAGCCGAACAGAAGCCTTTTGTTCGGCGATCCAGTGCCGAACGGAGCACGAACCGTGAAAAAAAAAAAATTTCGAAACAAGGTGGAACACGTACCTTTGCGGCCGATTCTTCGTCCCAAATCACTAGTTGCTTGTCCATGCTTCGAATGGGGCTTAAATCTCCTTCAAAGATCGCCTAAACGATGTAAATGGATCGAGGGGTTTAAGGGGGGTTTGAGGAGTGTTTTTTTTTTTTCTTTTCAAAACGAAACGGAGGAGGAGGAAGGGGGGGTGTACTGAGAAAATTTCAAGGGCAATATGGTAATTACACTAAAGGTTAGTTTGGGTATTTTTTTTTGGTTTTTGGGGGGTGTCCTTAGCAATAGGGGGGGTGTATATAGAACCCCCCCGAAACAAGGGACTCTTAACTCTATTTTTTCCTCTCTTATTAAATTCCTTACCAAAGGAGAGAATGGATTTTCATTTAGCCTCTCTCTTAACCTTCTCCTCTTCAATTCTCTCAACCCGAACAGTATCTCGGTGACTCACAAGATTCTATAGTGCCTTTATGGGGAATGTTAGGGGTGCAAAAGAGGGCTATAAACCTTTAGTCCCATACTGCTTGAGTAGTGAAAAGGATTGTGCTTATAAGGGGTCTCCATCATCTTTTCCTCGCGAGGTGTCTTTTGGACAAAGCTGTGAAAAGTATCTCCCGTCCTAAAAATACCTCGTGATGGGATGCAACCTCTTTTCCTGCTCTAACAAGGAGGTACTTGGATAAGATCATAGAAGGATGATTAGATGTTTCTCAACAAAGACTTCACGATTAGATATTTCTCTACTAAGACTTCACCACATATCTCACGTTTAGAAGATGATGACATAAGTTTTTCAGAACATAAGCCAATGTAGAATAGGGTTGGCAGCATAATTTGTTATGTGGAAATCTCTTAGGCTGATCAATTTTGCAGGCTTACAAACAGAGGCTCCCTTCACATCCTTGATCAAACACCAGAGAAGGGTTGATGCTTTCACGTACGCCGGGGGCGGTTGGGATGAAGAATTGAACCAACAATCCCAAGGGTGAATGCTTGTCACGAGCAGCAAGAATGCCATCCCAGGTGGTAGACAATGACGCTAAGATGATCATAGTGAGGGCTGTGAAGAAGAGGGAAGGGCTCAAGTGTAACAGGGGCTGGCTCCTCAAGGGAGGCTGAGGATGGATGGTTTCTGTATTTCCTAGCAAAAAAGGTCCTTTTGTGGGAGACCGTCTTTCCTTCAGCCTTCTTAGTTTTCATAATTTACTCTTATAATGATCGTAATTCCAATGTCAGCTTCGAGATCTTGAATTTGAAACTGACCAAACCTACGGGACTACTCATAGTCCTCTGTTTATTGGCTTAATCTGGATGCATCACAGTTTTCCTAAGGATTTATTATTGTACTACACCAGTAGCCCTGCTCATATTTGCTTTTAAGAAAGGGGAACTGCCTGTAATCCTGCCAAACTGGGTGCAATTCAGCTACACCATCCTGCTAGTAAACAGCTGGTGGATTTAGTTCTCACTAGTTGACATTGTGCTGAATGCTGGTGATCAAGCTGTCTGTGCAAATTTGTAGAAAAGGTTTAAACATGATTTATCAGGCTGTTAACATGAAGATGGTCCCAGAGTATTAACATCATGTCAGCTATGCTCTCTCTTAATTGATGATTAATTTGCTAGCAGCAATAGTATTGTTGGTTTAAAATGTTAGTCTTCTCATGTTCAAGTTTTGAGCAAGCACCATATATGCTATTGCAACCAGGAACACAATGACAGCAGATGAGAAGAAGTTTGGCAGTAAGCTCTGCCAATCTCCCTTGTGCATACCACTCTGATAAATTGAACAATGCAAAAAATAAAAATGGATTTCACAGCTCAGGTGATACAGGCAGTGCATTCCTCTGAAAACAAAGACATACCGCAAATTCAATTTTTATCTTCCCATAGGATACCCATAAGTGGACACGACTCAGGAACAAATAGGATCTCAATTTTCTTGGGTGATCAAAATAACAATTAAATAAAACATCGCTAAAGGTTTGTGACTGATATAACCAATGGTTCACAGCAGGGCACCTGATGCAACTCTGGGAACTTATAAAATTTTCTCAATCTCAGTCACATATGAAATCGTCATCCACTTCCTCATTGCTATCATGCTGTTGGCTAAGTTCAGCATATTCATCGATTGATGTCGCAGCAAAAAGCTCACCCTCTCCACTTCTGTCAGCGATTTTGGGAATTGATGCTCCTTTGCCAGCCTTCTCCTTGTTCATCTGTCAGCAGAAAATAAAACATTTTAATGAGTACGCACAGATAGAATGGAACTAAATCACAAGGACCATTAAAATCAAAGCCAAAACAAAATTCACAAAAAGGTACAATCAGTGCAAAGAAACATCATATAAGTTAGATAAACAACCAAAATGGCAATCTTCAAACATGGGATTTGAATCACCACAATGTCGGTTGCAGTGTCAGGAAAAAGAAAAGGTGTAAATTTGTCTGATGCTATCTCACCAAGCCAATTAAATAACCAGTTAACTATTTGACTAGAGAAGCTCGGGCTATTGATGCAGCAGAAAAAACCTGCTACAGGATGAAGACCTGAACTAACAATACCGAGAGCATTAATAAAAAGCTATTATATCATGTTCAACACTAGTGTTTAGGGTTACTTAAAAAACTACTTAGCAACTTTTAAAGCAAAAAAATGCATCCTAGAAAATAAGTATTGGTAACAATATATGAAAAGTGTTCTGCAAGAAGAAAAAAGTTTAAAAAGTGCCTTTAGGAGAGGTGTGATATTAGTTAGGAAAAGGACTTTTGCAACTTTTAGAGCAAAAAAGTGTTGTACCTTTCAAGCAAAAAAGTGTTTGCTAGAAAAGAAAAAGATGTTTGGTAACAACATACAAGAAGTGCTATAAGAAGACAGTTCAAAAGGTGCTTTTAGGACAATAGAAAACCTAACTTCTGACGTTCCCTTCTGTGAGAACAACTAAAATGGAAGGAACACCAGAAATGCCCTAGAAAACCTAGTTGTGGCTTCTCCTTTTATGAGAACATTTTCAAAAGTAGACACAGCACCAAATACGTCCGCAACTTGCATTCCACATATTAGGGTTGGCATGTTCAACATTTTGATAGATATTTTAAACTGTTGTTTGGTCTTCCTAATGGAAGGGAGTATCCTACTCAGTTCATTTACTACATTGCATTTCTCCCCACGGACACATAGCCCAAAAGCTTAAGCTATTGGGAGGAGGATCAACTCAGGCTATTAAACCCATGTGGCACCTCTTTTATTAGTCAATGTGGGACTATAACAATCTCCCTCGCCCAATCTTGTGATGCCTACTCGAGATGGGGGCCCCACCCATGTCCTGGGTCGTACTCAACCCTACTAAGTCCTTCTCGACCCTAGTATCCCCCAGTGAGGGGCCCACATAACTAATAAAGGTTGTAATGCATAATGAGTCTGGCTCTAATACCACTTGTCACAGACTCACACCCTAAAAGCTTAAGCTGTTAGGAGGACTGGCTCAAGCCAATAAACTTATGCGGCAACCTTTTTATTAGTCAATGTGGGACTATGACAAGGGTGATGGATGTGACTAATTTTATAGATATTTGTGACTTCATCACATGTTATGTATCTAGTTGAATTTGATTTGAAGTTGTGATCACATGATATTACTATCATCCTTTTACTTTTCAATGCAGCCATGTAGCACATGATTCCATGGATGGCTGATCTCATACATATGATGCATGTGGTATTTTAATTTAGGGTGAACTATCATGATTCGATTAAATATTCATCAATTAAATTCTCCTTAAATCATACCTAAGAGATATGGCTAAAAGAAAAAAAAATTAAGTGCATTTATTGCTACAACAGAAAGAGTGGAGAGCAAACCGGGAAGAGTAAAACAAAACTCCCTTGTGTGGAGTTCAGAAGCAGTGAAAATGTGCGGGCACTCCATACATATGGTAATATAGAAATATAACAATCAAATGTTAACTGGAAGTTAAAGCAGTAGATCCAAAGGAGAAGATTAACATATTAAGCCAAAATAACTGAATGAAATCCAAATAGAAGAATGGATGGTCATTATTTTTTTCCCATATTCAAGCAACTTTTTCCTTTCATAGACAGAGAGCCTAGTTGTGTCATGTAGCTTCGTTTATTTCTTCATGCCTAATTCAGTTATTTATGCCAGATGTCCAGACAGGCATGCAGCCTTTGTAAACTATGTTCCCCAATGTTGTTTCTCATGCATCAAACTAAGTTGCTTGGAATGCATTGCCAGCCCTGATGCAGTTTTTCTTTCTCTTTTTTTTTTATACTTAAGGCATTTTATTTCTTATGTCTAAGTAACTTTCAGGTTTAACTTTGTGCCAATTTCCAAGTTGGTCACACCAATTGCAAGTCTCATCATGCAACTTGTAAGTTGTTACATGACTACTTAATCAGTCATACGAATCTTTTAGTTTTTGCCTCAAAGCTAGGAGTCCTATCTTGAATAGCAAGTTCCTAAGCAAGATCTTTATAAATAAATTATTAAGTTTGGAAAGTTGTATCTTATTAGGATTGAATATGAGGTCCTCATATACACATGTAATGGGAACAACAGTCTAATCGAGAAGTTGATGTAAGTTTCCAAGGCTTATCAATTTCCTCTACTCTAAAGAGAAGACCCTGATGATAGAGAGTGTTTATGCCTTCTATCATCTTGGCGATCACAATTATAGAAGGCCTCTGACAGACCTATAATATATGGACTTGGTACCCGTCAGGTGCAGCTATGTGCCTATCTTCAGATCCTTCTGGTGTTTGGAAGTTTCTTCTTCTTATATCCAAGTGTCACACCAACAGCCATGTCCAAGTGTCGAGTGTGGGTACTTAAGACTAAAGCAGAAAGTCCAAGTAGCAAAAAAGACCTCTATGCGACATTCCCAGTTCCCACAAATCCGGATGGTGATAACTCTGTTGTTTATCCCTCATATTCCCTGGTCTGTTTTCTGTATCACAGTAATTCCTTTCATCTTTACTTGAATATGGCACACTTTCCAAAACCCACATAAACCTGTAAACTTAGAAGCCATACCCAGACACTTATATCTAAGATTAAGAAAAGTGAAAAAGTATGTTGCATTCACTTCGTAGTTCACTTGATAAAATCCCCAGACTGCCAAACAGTTTTACTAACTCTTATGTTCTTTCCTGACATTTGAAAGTCAAAACCCTTGGACAATTCAACACAGCTTAACCCATCTACATTAGCATCAATACCTTGAAAACATAGACCCAATCCAACAAAATCAACTCTCTCCCATATATCAATTTTGGTACTGAAGCTGCTTGTCCTTACCAGCATAAAGTTTTCTTGTGAAAGATCAAGTCTGTCTCGCCATGATGGTCACCCACTCAATAATGTATTTCTCCAAGGCATCTGTGACCGCAAGACCAGCCATAGGTGGCTCAGCTTGAAAGTAAGTACTGAAGACTTTAAAGGCATTCAAAGGCACTTTCCCTTATTTCTAACATTTACATTGAATGTTATGTCAATTTTCAGGTTGATCATGCAAGTTGCAAATCTTATCATTCAATTTTTTAAGTTGTTACATGACTACTTAATTTGTCATATAAGTCCTTTAGTTTTTCCCATGCTAGAATTCTTATCTTGAGTATGAAGTGCCTGGGAAGTCCTTTATAAACAAATTATTAAGTTAAAGATAGGATCGAGTATGTCCTCCTAACATATGCATGTCATAGGAGCGACAATTTGATTCCGAGTTTGATAAAATATTTCTGGCTTATCAATTTCTTCTTTTCTCTAAAGAGAAGACCCGAATGATAAAAAGCACTTATGCCTTCTAACCCATCTTAGTTACTATATCTATAGTATCTCTAACAGACCTATACCCCATGAACTTGGGTACCAGTGTCTGGTGCAGCTATGTGTCTGACTTTTAAATCCTTCTATTGTTTAGAAGTTTCTTCTTATGGACATATATCAAAGTGTGATACAAACAACCATGACTAAGTGTCAGAAGCAGGTACTTGAGACTAAAGCAACAAGTCTAAGTAACAAAAATGACTGACAATTCCCACAAATCCGGATGATGACAACTCCATTGTTTATTCCTCATATTCGCTTGACTGTTCTCTGCATCACATTAATTTTTTCATCTTTTAATTGAATTTGACACACCTTCTGAAACTCATATAAACCTTAAAACTTTGAATCTACGCTCAGACACTTCATATAAGGTTAAGAAAATTAAAAAATTATATTACTAATGCTTTGTTTTTCCAGTCGCTAAACCAGAAAGTTTTACTAACTCTCAGGTTCTTCCCGAACCTTTGAAAGTCAAAATCCTTGAACAACTTGGTACAATCTATCCCCATCTAATTAGCATCAACATCTTGAAAACAGACCCCATTCAACAAACCCAGCTTTTCCCATGCATCAATTTTGGTATTAAAGCTGCTTGAAGTCTTTACCAGCATAAAGTTATCTTATCAAATATTAAGTTTGTTTCACCATTATCAACACCCACTTAATAAAGTTTTTCCCAAAGGCATCCACGACAACAACGCCAGCCATAGGTGGCTCAGCCTGAAAGTATTTATTGAAGATATAGAAAGCACCAGTAGTCGAAAAAAAGGGGGGCTCAGTAGATGAGAATGTGACAAGGATGGTCTTGAACCACCTATGGTACCATGCAAACTCATATTCACTACAATCTCCTTCCATCCTTGTGGAGTATTTCCCTCAAAGTGTCATGAAAGTAGTCTAAAATGTCAGGTCTCTTCAATCTACAGTCATGGTAACACTTGACTTTTGACAGTCTGAAGCTCTGAGAACTGAAGGGTCCAGAATATATCGTTTAATCTAATCTTTTCTAATTTTTGTTTCAGCTAGAGCACCTAGAACCTTCTAGACCAATGCTGGATCCAATAATATTTACATTACCTGACTAGTGATTTCGATCATTTATTTACTGCTTTGTTTAATTTTTATTGTCTCAGCCATATACGCTGGTTATAAAATATCCAAGTTTGCGCTTTTAAATGAGAGTTTGTGATCTTCGTCATACCTATTTATTCTCCACGAGCATTAAGAGGAACACACGTTCTATGAGTGCCACTTGACTTTTTTTGGTATAAAAACAGTATATCTAGAAAATTCAATATCAACTATTGCATGAATATCTTTATTAAACGGTGACTCATCTGTTCTTATGTTAATTATTCTCATCCCTTGCTTTGTACTATTCCCTTCTTTTTCTTTTTGTTGTTTCTGAAGAAACATGGTGGAGTCACCACCAACGCTAGTTGAACTCAGGACCTCCCCTCAGCAGAAAGGGGGTGCCATCAGCCAAGTTTAGTTCGTTGGACTTGCATTACTCCCCAGATTGAAAGAACAGAGGAGGCAGAGCACCAACAAGTATTGTTACATACAAAAAATCCTCTACAGCAAAGGTGAATAAATTTAAAGCACAAGCCGCTGGAAGGTCATTCAAAAGCTTGAATTGTAAAATTGGGCATTGAAAACCAATATTTAAACGTTATTCCAAAGTAACCTTACTGCACTCATTCTGCTCCTTAAACCCAAAATTCTAAGCAAGCAGACTATCAATTGGGGTATAAGGCACAAGGCATGAAATATCGCATATGCCAAAAGTTGGGAAATGAATTCTTACAGCACGAAGAAGAGTCCTTCGATCCCTTTCCCGAGCATTCTTAATCGCCTACAAGAAAATTCCAGAGTCATAAGTTCCAAACTTTATCGCCAATCACCCCCCATTAAAAAAGTATTCAAAAAAAATAAAATAAAATAAGAAAACAACAGGAAAAGAAGCCAACCTCTTCAAGCGACCTGCGCTCTGTCTCCACCTCCGAGATATCTCTGCACAAATAAAGACTTATTACAAGGGAGCACTCCAATGGCCATTATCTCGACAAAACTTTGGGGTAAAAAATATGGGCGCAAAAAGACCTTCCGACGATCTCATCAGTCCGGGAGCAGCACTTGGCGCACACATTAAGATCCTTAGCACATGCTGAAACAGAACTCAATTACAAACACATCGCATCAAAAATTGATTTACAATTAAAAAATAAGGGGAAAAAAAACACATTTTTGACGTTTTGAATAGAAGCAGAAGCAACTAAGATGTCACCGGAGCAGATGTTGTGGTAGGCTTGGCGAACTGCCCGTTTCCCGCACTTCTGGCTATGATTACAAGAAATATAAAATAACCAAAATGGTGGGGAAAAAACACATATTTAGGTAAAAGATTTAAGAGCGGGCGTTTGAGTACCATTTGGCAGGCTCCACGAGAGGTTTGTACTTCCCGTACCTATTCAAAATAAACAGATGGCTCTACTAGGATTTAAACCCTAAACCCTCAAATAACAATTGAAAGAAGAAAAAGAGAGGGCGAAAAGAGGATGTTGACCTTCGTTTCCAGTCGATCTGGTCTTTGCAGCGGGGGCAGACGCAGGTGATATCCGAGTAGGGACGATACTTGCCTCCCAATTCCTGGCCGTGCAATAACGATTCCCAATTTCTAGTATCAAAATCTAGAAAGAGATGAAGGAATAATAATAATGATACATGGTTGCCGATGTGCTACCGTTTCATTCTTCTTTTGGCCGGCGTTGGGCTTCCAGGCGTACCGATTCTGGTGCTTTGGGGGTCCGCGTCGGCTCGACATCGCCTCCCCCTCTCGCCGTCCACAGGAACCGGTGGCGGAAACAGCCGGCTCCTGCCTCAATTATAACCAAGGGAAAAATACAGTTTGCCCCCTCCAGTTTTTATGTATCGCACTTAGACCCATGTTGTTGAGTTGGACGTGATCATCTCTTCTCGTTCAAATTGGGCTCGAAAGGTAAAAGAGAGAGTCGGGGAGAAATAAACCTAGGGAGCCCAGCATCATGCTCGGGAGGGGGCAATGAAAGAGAAAATTTTATTAATAGAAAATGAAGCGAGATTGCCATGGAAATGGGATCGACCCAATAAAGCAACGTCATTGGCAACAAGAGTTCTTGTGCTATGATTGACCTCACCTTAAAAGCAACATCATTGGAAACAAGAGCTCTTGTGCTCTGATCGCCCTCACCTAAAAACGTGAAAAATATTTTTTAAGTTTTTAATTCTATATCCCAAATATTTTCGACAAATAAGCAATGTGAAACTAAACACAAGCCGATTAAAAATTCAAATCCATTCAAATCTAATTACAAGCATCACGAATAACCATAATCGGCCTCTATAAACTCGTGTTATACCATCTCCTAGACCATGGTGGATATCATTTGTCACAAACTAAAACCTTATCTAAAATGACTAACCAAAAGATATATTTTTAAATTTCTTAATCCTATTTTAAGTACCCAAAATTTCTTCGATGAATAATCAATATGAAATTAAACAGATGTCCACACGGATCCACGTGAAAAGTTGAGGACCCGAGCAGAAACTACTACGAGATATGTAGAAACATTGTTAGTTGCCCCTTCCTAATTTTCCTTGTCCGATTTTTTTTTTCTCCTATTTTGTAATTGAGGGAATGTCTCGTCTGCTCCATTTTCCCGAGAAATTCATGATAAGATTTTCCTTAGCAGAAATTATCAAGAAAAGAGGATGTTGCATCTGATGTATAAACCAAATTACAGCCCGTTCCATCGGCAATATAAACTTATGGTACCTATCACTTTAATCCAGCAGCTTGTTCCATGCACTTTGGAAACTATAACTACGCCCTAGGCAAAAACTTACAACATCCATGCAGCTTGTTTTCAACAGCACATTTTTTGCAACGCTGAACTTACAACATAGGAAACATCTACTGACTGTAAGTGACCATCTCTGATCAGAATACAAGTGCACGACCTCTGAATTATTGAGTTACTTGCATCATCAAATCAAGACAAACCAAGGAACTACACAAGCCTTGATCCTCCTGTCCACTTTCCACTTTCCACTTTCATCCGGTTCTCACTTGATCAAGGCATGCCTACAAGCGCAATATAGTTCGGAGTGTGTCACAAAGGTTTTGAATAGTCTGCTTCTCTTGGGCTGCTTGTAGCTCTTGGAGAGGCATATCCTCATAGCACCTACAAAAATTGAAGCATGAGGGATGAATTCAACAAGAACAACATGGAAAAAACTTAAACACAGGTAACCAATGAGTCTCACATTTTATGGTAGGCTAAAGCCTGAGCTAGATTCATCAGTGTTGGACTTGACATCAATCTTTGATGTACTCCTGGAGGAAGCAGCACCTAAGACAACACCAAGCAGCAGGTGATAAGTTTGAACATTAATAACAGCACTACATGGTTGATATGAGAGGAAAAAGAAAATGCAGAATGTCCCCGGAAACCTCATTTGCCCCTTTTCTTCCCTTCTTTGTCTGTCCATCACCACTGAAAAGCTCCTTAACTGCTTCCAAAGCAGCATTGCCACTTGATCCTGGCGCTCTATCCCCAGGCACAACGTCTGACACCAGAGCTAGAGGAGAAATGTCAATTGCCCTCAGGAATGGTATGGGTATCGTATTGCCAGCTGCGTAAATAGACCGAACCTGGGAAAACAACACAAACTCTTAGATTCACTATACGAGGGAATAATTCAGATACTATCCCAATATAGCGATATTTGGAGGTATTTTTACTTGAAGGACTTGTGAAGGAGTATTACAGGAAAAGATGATTTGCTTCAAAGAAGTACCTTATCTTGCACTGAAAAGGCTTTATGGCTAATAGTAGCACTCTTTAATGTGCTGTTAGTATCATTTCCAGTACCAGCTTTAGTGCTGTCTTCACTCTGTCTCTGCAGTATGCCATCTGAATTTGGTTTCTTCTCCACTGATTCAAATGAAGATGGCACTGATGCCTGGATTGTCTTGTAATCAGGCTTTTGTTCTACATCTGGTCGTTTACTGATGACAGTACCAGTTGCATTCTCCACCCTGACAGAAGGCTCCAATGAATTGCATTCTTGATGATATTCAGCAGAACAATGCTCTAAAGACCAATAAATTTCATGGCACAGAACTCTTTAGGAAAAAGAGAATTAGGGAAACATAAAACAATGATATATAAAGTGGATAGTGAAAAATGTCCACCATCTATTATTAGACACAAGGACGGACTTATGTCAAAAACGCCAGAACATAGCCAAAACCACGAAACCTTGTCCAACTAATTGGGATCAGCAAAAGCTAAAGACATGATCAAAAGATTCATGATATCATTATCCATAGTACCTACCCACTGCCAAAATTTAGCTAATGTCAACAGAACAAAAGGTTTCTTTTGGCAATTCAATCTGATCTGCAGCATCAAAAGAGGTGCAATCTCATTCTATTTGGTATAGGAGAAACACCATTCATACTTGCATTCGTTATGATAACAGTAGTTGTTATAACTTGAGATTCACCAGTCAATATACAAATTTGAAAGCGAGGGAAAAAAAATAAAAAAGAACATTAAATCATGACAATGATTATGGAAATTCTGGGTTTTCTATGTAAGGCAGCATAAAGAATCACAATAAATCATGTATCTATAATGTTTCTGAAAGATCGATCTTAATGTGGGCATTAGCACAAATGTTATACAATTATTAACAATGAGTCCCAACCCATAAACAAGTAATTCCACGTTTCCCTTATATCTATTAAATATATGAAGCATGCATAAATTGTCAATTGTATGCATATCCACCGGATACTCGTGTAATTGCATTAGAATATTTGAGAGGGAGGGGCTATGCCTATCTTAAGTGTACATATTTGGATTGAATCCATCTGACGCTTGCTTCAAAAGCTATGAATTATTGAAGCACATTCACCCTTTCATTTTTCATCTAAGAGAATCCAATTATACTACCTCAAGGTCCCCAATCAATCTTACTCGTTTTGATTTTGGATATTAAACACTTGGCATTGCATAGGTAGGATTTAGAGAATGCTAACTACCTTAATGCCCGCGGCTTCAGCTAGGTCTACCTTATCGTATGACCAATATGATTTTCATCATTATTGGTTGGAATTTTAGCATTAGGATCTCAGTATTGCAGAAAGCTAGCGCGAGAATATAATCTGTAATGATAATCCCCTTGGTACTTTCATGCAGCATTTGCATCCTCACACTGATGAGAAAACTGGTTTTGTTGAGAGAAAGCATCATTGCATTCTTGATATAGTTTAATCATTTCTACTTTTATGCCCCCAGTTTCTAGCGACAGTCAGCCATCAGGGTGAGAGGGAACTGATCCAGTTAACACTGACAATGAAACCATGACAGCTTTGTACAGTATTAATTCATAACATAAAGGAATCCAGATCAAACAAAATCATTGGTTTTACCTGATCTCCTGGCAGTCCAGACATTACAGATAATTATGTGCCATGTGACAAGGTGAGAACCTATGTTATGTATATCATTGGAAACATTCTGAACATACAAATTTAAAGAAATGTAGCAGAAATGACCTGTTATGTATAGGAACTTCAGGAGATTGCCAAAGATTAAAGAAGAGACAGTGACCGATTACCTCAATGAAGGAATAGGGTAAAATTAAAGTTTAAAGCATACCAAAGATCAGTCAGCTTGTTCCTCTGTGGATCATGTGTGAAAGAACTGATATGACCGAGGCCGGGTATGAAGTCCGTTATCATGGAGACAGGTGATTCAACAACTTCATCATTTATTCCAGTTTCAGGGTGAACTACAACCGTACTAAACTCACCTACATACATAGGAACATCAACATATAAAAGAGCTGATCATATATGATTTTATATTACTGCTTGTTTAGAAAACATTGACATAACTTATACACATGCAAGCATTTGCTCGACATATAAAAAACATATATTGAACATCTTGCAGACTTAAACCATAGGAACATTAATAAACTGCCCCTCTTTATTAGGTTGGCCTCTTCAGTATAACTGGTACAGATGGTTCATCCTGGACTTCTTCGGTATACATGATAAATTCAATATTTTGATGTTAAATGATTCTGCAAACATGTACTTCATAAGTCAAGCCCAATTAGCATTTGACTCATGCAATTTTTGCATCTATAATCTAAGAAAAGAAGGGCGTCCATGATCCTTGAAGCATGAGAATTGGGGTTAGGAGGATGTTTGATGTGGTTGAGTGATAGCAATTGGGTTGGTGATTGTGGTCACTCAGGAAGGCAGGATATATGTGTGATCATGAATGAGAACCATGGATGAATAATTGTGCTGTCTCATGGTAGGATGGAGAATAATTATGAATTCTATAAGGGATGAGGATACTTACAGGACCTGTATGGATGATTGATCATATTATCTATGCAATCCTACCTGCTGATGCCAGGGGGAGGCTTAGGAAAGGAAGTAAGAAGAATAGGAAATTGAGGAATGGAGGAAGCAGTTGACAAGTGCTACCCTTAATTTATCTGATGGAATAAATCTGCTACATTAAAGAAAAATATAGAGAAAAGCTCTATTCACTTTTCTCGGTTGAATAGGCAGAACTATCTTTGACATACAAGGATTGCAAAATAGTTTGTGCAATACAAGTTTGGTGGCAAGTGGATCTAAACTAAGTCCAGTTACTGCAAGTAGTGACTTTCAGGTGGGGCCATGGAAGCAGAGTTACCAAAAGACCATCATTAGGTGCACCTCTACTTATACTCAAACCAATGCTGCCTTCCTAGAAACAAGTGCTAATGAATAGAATTTCTATAAAAGACATCCCCTGCTTCAGTAAACCCCCAAATCCCCACCCCTTTTCCCTTTTTATTCTTTAGTCTTCCTACAACTTCCTTTCTTTTTCTATGTCAGCCTCACCAATACCTGCAAGTGTACAAGTCCAACATGCAACCAATCAGGAAAACTGCAAGTTGCGATGCTTTTAGCTGCTTGCAACTCTGATTACTTAGCAACTTCTTTTACATACAGCATAAAGTCCTTAAAGGCATCTGGGAGGTTATAAATCCAACACAGTACACAAGCATTGATAGTATATACTAACAAAGCCAAATAAGATCTACAATTAGGTGGATATCAGAGAATAGCTAGAGAGAAAAAAACACGCAGTTTTATTAAAACCTATGCTTATTTATATTAATAGAGGACATATTGAAGCATATACACTATAAAGTATTGGAGTAAATGAAAAGCAAAAGTATCATAGCTAACAAAAAATCCATAATTAACTGGACCAACTTCAGCAATACAGCGTATGTGAGGCTTACCTGTATCGGCATCTTCATGAACTCGACTTTGTGCTTCACGAATTGGAAATTTCTGAGGTTTGGAAGGAACAGTGTCTCCATAGTTTTCATTAACACGTGCAGTTCCCCCTTGAGCTGCCTGCAACATTCATAAATTTTAGAGTTAGAACAAAATCAAAAGTTAAAAGAGTGTCCTGGTAAAAATAGAAGACTTTTTTTATCATACGCTATCAGTTGCTGGGAGCTGATTTTGTGCTTGTGCAGCCATTGCAGCTCTTAGTTGCCTTGCTTTTTTGATCTTTGGTAACATCTTTGAAGCTCCCCAATTACATTTCTCAATAAACTTGTGCTGTGATTCAATTAAAAACACATGATTCTTATAATCTAGCAAGTATTTAGAAACAATAATCAAATGCAAGTTAATATTTTTTTTTAAAAAAAGAGTACCCTAGTGCACAAAGCTCCCACCACTGCAGGGTCTATAGAAGGCAAAGATGTACAGAGCCTTACCCCGCGTGTGAAGAGATTGTTTCAATATTTCGAACCCATGACATCCAAATCATAATAAAGCAACCTTAATATTGCCCCACGGTCCGCTCTTGAGTTGATAAAATTTAATTTAACAACAATAATAGCACCCTTTTAGACAAGAAATGTGGAGCCGTCCCTAACCACCCAATTCAGGGTGTACCGAGCCGTGCCAGTGGCAGACCAGATAATTCCAACGTTCAAAATGAAAAACCGGCAGGAAGGGAAGAGGGAGAAGAAAAGAAGGAAAAGAGAGAGAGAGAGAGAGAGAGATGGGGAGGAAGGGAGAGGGAGGGAGGGCCGTCGGAGGCCGCAGAGGGTTGGAGGAGGGGCTCCGCCCTCCGGACCACGGACCCTTGTTTCTTCCGGTCCACTTTTTTATTTTGGAAATTCTAAGTGAAGTCGGCACATAAAAAAAAGGGCCTAAATTTTAAGTGAAGTTGGCAATCCCCTTGCCGATTTCACTTAAATTTTTTAAAATAAAAAAGAAGCCCCGACAGACCCCTGTTTCGAACGAAAACAAAACAAGAGTCCGACAGGCGAAGCCCCTCCTCCGACTCTCTGGTGGCCTCCAGAGCCTCGAGAAACCCTCTCTCTCCCTCTCCCCTCTCTCTTTCCTCTCTTCCGTTCCGAATCGTGCCGCCGGCCGACCGGTATGAGCTCCGGTACCAGCAAGGCGAACCTTGCTTTTAGACAACCCACTGCTACTACTAGAATGAATAGGTTGTCTATCAACAAACAACAATATTTTGGTGTTTTTAAATATCGGAGTGAAGAGGCAGGATGCAACATGAAGCTGGAGGAAACTACAAAGTGCAAATAGCAGTATTGACAAAGTCAACAACCTGCCTTTTAAGAAGATAAGTTGTATGTGCACGGCAATCAAAGTATTAAAAATACAAAACTGATTATAGAAAATAACAAATAAGAAGAACCTAACATAAAATAATACTAATAATAAATGAACTGAAAAATAAAAAAAGTAAGAAAAAAATAAACAGAAAATAAATAAAAATAAAAATGAGAAAATATTTGATGGATTGATGTGATCCACTTAAACATTGATATATTTGAAACAATCCAATTACTTGTTTGTGTATGTGAATTGCTAAAGGTACCCCTTTTATATTGACTTACCTTTTGGTATCTCTCTGAAGAAAATTAAGAATAAAAAAGTAGTGCATATTATGTGATCTTAATAGGTTTTTGAATGGAATAGAGACAGAGGCATCTATATTTATGATAACAATAGATATTAATGAAATCTCAGTTAGGCATCATATTCTCTTCATTCTTTTTATTTAGAATGTCCATGAGATGAGGACAAAATAGACGATACACCAATGGAATGTTTAGCAAGCAAGATCACAATTACCAAATTAGCTACAACTGAAGTGAATTGCAAACCATGGCTCATCGTACTGCCTAATACCAGGCATACCATACTATACCAGCAAAGTATTGGTACAATACTAGGATACAATATTGCGCAAGGCAAACCAGCATATACCAAATTAAACTGACCTTATGCCCGATTTCGTGTTCTGCAGACCTATACGGCCCGATTTTGGGCAATACAAAGAATGGGGATGAGAAAAGGGTCTCTCACCCTATGTCGGTACGGGAGGTGTACCATATTGGTACAACACCTGGCATCGATACAGTGATTCTTTTTGCAAGATCTAGAAAGAAGTAATTCTTAATACAACTCAATCCAATATGAAGAAATGAGCAAATTAGGAATGTTATATAAATATTTATTTGGATAATTTCAAAATATGCTAAATCTTCTAACCATCTCCTTCTCTCTTTTGTAACATTAAAATTAAAATAGCATTTCGTACATATTTGATGAATCCAAGCTTTTATACTTACAAAAAATCAAAATAAATTTTAATGTTAAAAATGTTTATAAAGATAGATTTTCTCATCCTACCCCAAGCAAAGGTAATTTAAAAAAAAAAAAATAGCAAAGTGGAAATTATGAATCCAAACCAACCCATGTGAATTGCTAATGGCGAGTGACGTTGCACATGGAGATTTGATAGGGATTCTCTTATGGTTAAATGTATTTTGTGAAAGGTAACTGGCAAACAAAATGATGCAATATTCTGAAATTCAAAACTCTTATTTCTTAATATAGATTCAATTATACTCTATTGGATGTCAACACAAGGCATGCATTATATAACCTCTAGGAGAGAGATTAATAAAAGGGAGGCATACTATCAATTTAGAGGAAAAACATTGGCGTAATTTTTCTCATTTTATATGCTCAAGGTTGGATAAATGCACATAAAACCCTTGCGCATCGGTATTGCATGGCTTCTTTTCCTTTATCAATGCAAGGGCATGTTTGGTGTTGCTTGTACTTTCTAAAAAGTCATTTTCAAAAATCATATACATTTAAGTTCTTACATAAATGTATTGTTTGTATATTTGTCCTCTGATGTTCACATATTATAAAATTACTTTCTATAAATAAGCTCACCGTAGTTGAGAGCAAACTTGAACCAGTACTTCACCGGTGCAGGTTCGGTCAGTACGGTATGCCCTCGTATCGACATAATATATTGGAGTAAGCAGAACAGCTATACAATGTGTTGGTAGCATATCGAGCCCATTATTGTAGTAGCAGCATACCAAGTCAAGTTAGTAGTTTGTGTGGTATCAGCCTGTGCGAGTCGATACTTAAAACCTTTTGAAAGATAAGGAGCAATTTACCAAAGAAGCTAAAAGTACTCGCTACTAAGGGAAATAAGAATGGGAAAACATAAGCAAGAGATAGAAAATGATGGTTGAAAATTTTTAAAACAAGAAACATGAAATAACATTATGTAACATTTTATATATGAAATGGAAAACTGTTATATATTATATCTTATACATATTATATAATATTATATGGAAATGTTATATTATTCACGAACATAATATGGTAGGCTATATGAATTGTGGGCAAGCCACTAAGAAACCTGTTTTAGTCCACTTATTTCCATATGAGTGGGCATTTCAATAAATAATGCCAATCTCTTTAGTCATTTAAGATTTTTCCTATCTTATAGATTTGATAAACAAACTCCATTCTTCATGAAAAGGATCATTTGATTACATTCTTTTGTCATTTCTCACGCAAAACAAGAGGATATTTATATAAAAATATTACTTATTTGTAAAAACTATTTGATTAGTTGAGAAAAAATCGGATGTTTCTGTTCTTGGTCTTCTCAGCAAACTTCCCTTATTTCCCTTTTCCTAGGGTTTGAGCATTGTGTTTGGGAACAAGTGAGAGAAACAGCATGCTCCCCTCTCTCTCTGATCTCCATCTCCTCTCTCCCCTCTCTTCTGTTTCTCTCTCGATTGATCGCAACAAACAAGCAGTCTTCTCCACCTCCAATTCTTGCCATGGGGCAAGCGAATCACATTCATTTTCCAAACTCCATTCCTAGGAAACTTAATTTGGACCAGGAATCATGTTTCCCAGCAATTATGGTTTTTCTAGCTTATCCTAGAACCATTTTTTGACTTCTGCTTCTTGTAGAAGCATTTCTTTGATGATATTACCAAGTATTTAATTTTTCCTGTTAGTGCTTTATTTACTTTTAAAAGATACCAATGGACTTTTCTTAAGCAAAATGTGCCTTAAGTATCTTGCAGAAGTGATAGCATACAAACCAACAACTTGATCACCCATTTGAACTCCTTTAGCCTAAGTAAAAAAATTATCAATCATAACTTGTGCAAAAGTTCAACTTGTAAGTAAATGAAAGAAGTTGACGAGTATGCTAATCTAGGTATTTCTGTACTAAACCTAAATATGAGTTAGATGTACTAAACCTAAATATGAGTTAGATTAACAATGCTTAACATCCAAAACAGTCTATATCATTCTTTTGATCCAAATCACAACCGTAGCAAAAAAATGACAGGGAAAAGGAAAAGCCCAATTTCGTCATCCACCAAATGCAACAACATCAGAAATAACTCACTAGCTACCAGCCACCAGTCCAGTTTTTTTAATAAAAAAATCCTCCTTTTCATTCTTTGTTCATGTTTTTCTCCTCCTTTTTATTAAATTTTTTCCTCTTCTTGGTATCTTTGTTCTCCATTATTTTTAAAAAAATCTTATAGGACGATAAGTGGAAGCCAAGATAGTCGAGGGACTAGCCACCTAGGGTCTGCCTGGACATCTTGACAACCTTGGGTTCGCATCACACAACTAAGGTAAAGAAGATGATTAATAGAATTAAGGTTATGCTCATACTAATGCATTGTGTTAGACACTAATTTTGAATCAAGTCAACTAAACTGAATTTTTCTGTTAAAAAAGCATCATGAAAGCTTGACAAAATATGGCCTGCAATGTAATCTTCTGCTGAAACAAAATTTGATCAAAGCATTCCTGAATAAAAATGGGTACCTTCAGCATCTCCGTTGCAGTAGGACGTACACGGGGATCTTTTGTCAAGCATTTGGCAATAAAATCATGGAAAAGAAGAGACCTACAAGGGAGAGAAAGGGTGTCAAAGAACCAGAACCAACTAGTAAAATGAACAGCATAGACATAAAATATATCTCAAGCCCTTTATTGTGTTGACATTATGAAATTATAATTTGACATTCAGTTCTCAATCCATTGCTAGCAATAATCTTCATTGCTTTCTGCACAACATCCGCATAGTTTTTATTTCACCTCGCCTCAGACTTGGACTCTTAGACTCAGTGAAGTTTCCACCTTACAGGGGCAGCCTCTAGGCAACAGAAGGATTTGTCATTTACATAATAATATATGTAGACATAATGAAGGTCAAATTCTTCGAAAATATGACTCGATATGCTAGAATGCCTAGTGATTTGTTTCGGAGGATGGCAAGAAACTGAGCTAACATTAAAGTACAAAGCAATAACCTGTTGCTGCTATAATATGACTCACATCATTAATATTGAAATTCATCTATAATCTTGCCAGCTGTTAACTCAAAAAAGAACACTGCCAGATGGACTAAACCAAAAGTAATAGTTCAATGCCATTCTTACTAAAACACAGAGAAGGAAGAAGGGAGGGAGACAGTATTCAAAACCATTTTTTGAGTTAACCATAAGAATATTTTACAAAAGCATGGAAGCAAGGTGATTGATTCTAAAGGAGTTAGTTATATGTTTACCCTCCACAGGAGGAAAGAGAAATCTATTTGTATTGCCAAATCATATGTGAACTGTTTGACTGGATTTATGCATGCAAGTAACAGAGTAAATTTAGTTCAATGTAAGTAACACGGTAAATTTTGTCCAAAATAGCAAACAATTTCAGGAGTGTATCTTTACATATCTACAAATACATAAAAAGTTTATCAAATGATTCTAAACAAGTAATGAAGCTATACCACTTCTCTTTATCCTCAAGCATCGGTGCAGGTTCACTAGATATCATAAATAGCACCTACCAGAAATGAAAATAAGTAAGATAACAAGAATCACTAAATCAGTTACAAAGAACAATATGACTGATTTTGGCAGTTAACAATATTGCGGGAATTCTAAAATTTCAATTGGACTAGAATGTTCTCACAATTAAATTTCTAAAATTAGTTAATTGAAGGTGCCTATTAAATCATACTAGTCTGGCCACAGAATGAATTTTATTTTTAAAAATAAAACTGCATCATCTGGAGACAGGAAACAAATGCTTCAACTGCTTGATTTTATTACATAGGCTTTTCCGCTATTATCTAGAATGTGATGTGAAAATAAACCCGCAATGTATTTCAAATGCTAGCTATTCATTATGACTTGCTGCCTAAAAGTAGGCAATGAAAATTCTTATTGCCCGTCTTTACTAAGCAAAGTGTAACCCAGTCAGCATACTCAATCCAATTATTATATCACTTGCCTAACATGCATTTAAGTTACTGGCAGTAATCAGTTTGCAAATTATTATACATTTCTAGTACAAAAAACAGCATGTGAAAAACAACATAAAAGGGGCTTATTTGATGGGACAAAACAAAAGATCATGGCCCTCTTTACAGAAATACCACTACAAAAAGATAAACAAGCTTTGCAGACAAAAACTGGGATCCGGTATAACAGATTAACATCTAATGAGAGATTGAAGCTTAATAAAAAGATGGAAAAAGCATATGAAACCAAACCCCAAAAATTAATTTGTGATAGCAGCAGAAAAATGAAAATATCAACAAAGATCAAAGATATGTACTAACTCTCATAGGATGCACAGTGGCTCTTGGAGGTAGTCCCTGAAATTAGTGAGACCAAGAAATATTAGTATAGAACTATACTCGAGCATGTACTAGCATATTTACAAAGTCTATATATGATGTAATGATTAAAGGTCATGGTATGTACTACAGAAGAAAGAAAATAGCAACACACCCAGCAACTCCAACAGTTAAGAGAGAATGCCCGAGCTTATTATCTATGCAACCAACATACCTCTGCCATCTCAATTGCTGAAACACCAAGAGCCCACACATCTACCTGGAAAATTAGGAAATCAAAAATTGGGGATAGTTCAGCAAGGAAAGTCATTTAACCATATTACAGTGTATGCTATATCAGAACTAAAAGAAAAGGTAAAAATATAAAGAAATTTGGATTATGGATATGAAAAACAGCTTCATGAATAGTCAGGAACTAATGAATTAGGAAGAAGTTTGTGAACTATTCATAATAAAGCAAGGATGTTAAATTGTGAGTTTTGATATGAAAAATAAAGTTTCAGAAGTTAGAAAGCCATTTGGGAGTGTTTAATAGAACAGGAAAGAGGCATGCAAGGACATGAAAGTACAGAATTGTTTGTAGCAGTGTGTATTTTATATTGAGGAAATCTGGATGCCATGGAATAGCTGAAATTCTCCTAAACTTTATGCATGTCCATGAAAGAATGGAAACTAGCTTTGCTTAAAATTAAATAAAAACATGAGGCAATGTAAGTTTGGACTTAGAATAGTAATTTCACTTATCATCCTGCTGTTACCAATATCGATGTTCAAGGTGAAATTGGATGAGAGAGTTTCTTTTCCATGATTTACATAGAAGGAACTTTTATAACTTGACAACTCATGCAAAACCAGGAATGACACTAAGTCTAATAAGGTGAACATGTTTTATTGTGCTTAAAAATTGTAGTTAAAAATTTATACTTGCAGCCTAAAAATCCATCAGCCTAACCCAAAATATGATACCATTTATCGATATGGTAGTGTAACAAAGGCCATACTAAGTATTGGTTTGTCATTGATATGGTGTTATATGGAACCGCACTTTAATCCTTACTGCCATGCATTTCCAGAAACTAGCAATATTGGTAGCACTCATCTCTGCAGTCTGCACTCACTTGATGAATAGGTTAGAGATCCCAAAAGGTACGGATTTCTTAATTTCTAGACATTTTCTGAGGTTTAGATCAAAATCATTTTTTTATGAAAAATTAATAAATTTTACCACACAGTCACGAGCAAGCACACATATGCCTACGCATGTATGCATCATGCACAAATGTGCCCAATAGATGCACCCACAGGCACACCCATAAACACCCACCGCATGCACATAAGCATGCACACACTAACAGTTGTGCACAACTCACATACACCATATGCATGCATGCACATATCACACCCACCAAATACGCAAGCAAATGCATGCATGTACCCACTCATCCACACACAATATGCATTTATGCATGTAGGCACATGTGCAGGGACGTGCACACATTAATGCTAAACCTTTCCACAATAGCATAGCAATTCTATTCAGTACAACTTAAGAAACTTCAATTGGGGCTAATGCTTAACTACCTAGTACTATGCATACAGCATATGTTTATGTTGGCGGCTATAATGATATTGTCTCTCTTCCTAACACAATTATATGGCATTTGTTCATTTTTGTCTGTACCAAAACAATATACCTATGAATTTTTATGCAAATATTTGTACATGTAAGACCTAGGACCTCACCTAAAAAGGCAAATCAAAAGTTATTAATCAGGATCCTTTCCTGCTTAAATGCTGAGGACCTATGTGGGCATATATTTCGTCCCATATTAGTTGTACATTAAGAAGATCTTGGGTACCTAAACAAAGCTAAAGATCGAATAAATAACTTATGGCTAGCCTTTTTGAATGAGGTCCTAGGTTGTACCAAATGGTATTAGAGTTGACCCTACCCACAACCGTGTGTGACTTGGGGACACTGCAGCATGGCTCTTTTAGCACTGACCATAAGCCGATCATTGTGATTGCAATTGGATCCTTCTCCCAGCAAGGACGCCAAGGCTTAAACAAGGAGTGTGAGGACCCATGCAGACATATGCTTAGTCACACATTAGTTGTAGATTGAGAAGGTCTTGTGCATGTAAGCTAAGCCACGAACCCCAATTAGTAGCTTTTGGTTGGCCTTTTCGGGTGAGGTCCTGGATCACTACAATACATGTATGCAATACTAACCAATCTTAACACAATGTAAAGTCGTAAACTATAATATAAATTTTTATAATTGTAAGATGTCTAGCTTTTCATGTGCATTGCCCTGAAGTCATCAGCTTCACACCAAGAATGACCGAAAACCATTTACAATCTAAAGTAGCATGCAATTAAGTTCATGTGGTCAAATTTGTATCTCTTATACTTCCTAGTCTAAAAGCAACACCATTCTCTCTTTCTTGTTTCCTGCCAAATTTATGCAATCAAATTCAAAACATACTTTCTTATTCCCTTGAGCATGAAAAGAATTAGCAAAAATTGATGGCAACACTTGCTCATCCTTCTCAACTTATTTTAATGCATGGCCTATGTAAAGTCAGTGAACTAACAAAATTGATTGTTACTATCCTCATCCCACAAATTGTTGAAATGTCAATACTTAATCGACAATCGCCAAACTGACCCAAACCGGACGATTCAGCCCATACCCAATCAAACCGACGCTGAATCAAGACAGTTCAGCAAGTTGGGTCGGTTCGGTTATAATATCCTCCGTCCCCCCCGGTTCGGCGATTTGAGAGCCTTCAAGGGCTCTCTTGTTCGCTCTCTCTCCTCTCCGCCGGACATCGCTCGCTCCCCCCTCTTCGACGCTACAAAGCCGTCACCAGCAAGCCTCCCACCTCTCTCTCCCCCTCCCTCTCTCGCTATCCGACACCATTCACTTGCCCTCTTTGATGCTAATAAGCCTGCCCCTCCTTCTCTCTCCGCTAGATGTTGCTCACTCCCGCCCCCACTCTCCAACACCACGACCCATTGCTAGTAAACCTCCCTACCTCTCTCCCCTCTCTCTCTCTCTATCTCTATCTCTCTCTCTCTCTCTCTCTCTCTCTCTCTCTCTTCCACCCTCTCCTTCCTCTCCCTATTTACATTACACCCCAGCATAGCACGATACAAACCTGTACCATACCAAACCAATCGCTGGCCCTGATACCAGTCCAGCAAATCTTGTTTTGAATCTTTGCTTCATCTCTTCTTGGCAGAAATTTTACTTTTATGTAGATTCTCTACACGATATTTAATTTGTGCCCATAGTATGAACAACAAAACAATAAGTTGTACTAGCATCTAACATATAACCATGTAGCATGTACAGCATGATTTACAAGAAAGGTGAGATAAGCAGCCCAATAGACAAATACATTACCTTTCCATCATAGCGGCTATATTGTATAACTTCTGGAGCCATCCAATGAGGAGTTCCAATAAACTGAAAGAGAAAATAAACATTTAAAAAGCAATGAAGCTATCAAATCAAAGGTATTCAAAAGTATTACTAAATATTACTAAATTTTTTATTTGAAGAAAGTAAGAATCTTTTTCCCTAACAAACCACAATTATAGAAGGCAAACCTTATACCAAGACAATTAGTTTTTTTTTTCTTTTTTTTTCTTTTTTTTTGTGTGGTGAAAACGGCAGTTCATATAACTCTAACTTGAGTACATCCAGCCATATCAAAAGAAAGACAATTAGTTTATTATCATTCATATTATCATCAAGAAACCCACAACAAGGTTTAAGAGGGCATAGAGATGTAAACTAAGACAACATTTGCAAATCATCCAATCTACTGATAATGGTGCTCAGAAGGCCCTTTCACTTTCTAAAGTCTAAACTATGAGCTCTAAGAGAAACATTGACATTCTGGATGATACACAGCTCTTCAACTTGAAGCTAACCTTAAAGCAAAACTCAATGATGTTCAATTAGCTATGGTTAGGTGTTCTAAAGTAGCTTAACCTAGCTGAATGATAAGCCACACAAAAGCATAACTCTTTTCCTAATGTTGAAGATGTCATCTAAGAAGCTGAATGTCTTGCTAGCAGAAGGAACCCAAAGCACATGATGAATTTCATTATGAAGTGAATTGACTTTAAGGAAATGAGACTAGGGGAGAGCCCTGACTTTTAGGTTGCTCTATTAGTTATCGAATGGACAGAGAAGTGGAAAAAATTAGTATATGATTAAATGGATATAAGGACTAGACTAAAAGTTCATGCAAGGATTAAGGTTTTGTCCATACCAGTGGTACCATACCGGATTAGAGAAACTGGGTCCTAGGATACATCTGCGATCCTAGGTGTCTCCAAACTGGGTCATCCTGGTCCATCTTGACACTTGGGATGGCCTAGCATCCTGGAACACCTTTTTTCAATTTACGTTTTAATTTTTTCCCTTTGTTCTTGTCTTTAGTGGTTGTTTAGGACCATCTCTCCACCGTACTGAATCGGTCCTGGATTGGGACAAGCCCTAGTATAGGGGTTTAAACCCTTGCTTCATGTGATTAATAGTTGTTATATCTTGATGAATGATTTTCTTGGTTGCACACAATCATCATAGTCTGCTGGCATGCATTGGATATAACTCGTACCACAAACAACCTCAAGTTCCTTGATTAGTGATGGATTACCTTAGAAGTATTTGCCAATTATCAGAAACTATAGAAGGAAAAGACAGATTCTTCATTAGAAGCCAACTAGGGCCAAGTAAACACATAATGAATAAACTAAGAGTTCAATGAGTAGAAGGCAGCATTAAGCTTCACCAAAATAGAGCCCCATGTACCGACATGCATATGGCACTCTAACATATATAGTAAGCAAATATAGTTTTTCTGATAAACAGTTCTGCAAGAATTTCATGACCCAACAAAAGCACATCATTCTAGCAATAGTACCAAATACATTAACTAGTTGATGAAGAGCATTTTTAATAACAACCTCCTCACAAGTTGTTTGCCTTTCAAGAACACATATCAAGATACTTGATCAATTTGTCCACTATCATAGAAGTTCAATTGTTCAGGAAGAGAGAACATCTTCATGCAATAGTTATTCATGTCAAGAGTTTGCATGGAAAACAAGGAAAAAATACTTTATGCAATCTATTGACTTGTTGGCAAGTTCTGTACATTTGAAAGAACACAACTCAACAACTTCTTCCACTATGGAAACTCGTGTTTTCACATTCTACTTAACACCCTCCTTCCGATTCTTTTCACATACTCTCATTATGATGTGAAGCAACACTGACTCCAAACAAGCATAATACCCTAGGCAAAAGATTTAAGTCCTAAACATTCCAGATAGTATAAATTGATTTTTCTCATTCATAAAGATTATAGAAATCCAATGCCTCTGTGGTCAGAGAATTTCATAGCTATTAGCTAACATCCCAAGGCCTTGATTTTAGGCCACTACCGTATTTTGTATATAGCAGCATGTTTTAGTTACAGAAATTTACATCAGATCTTCATTTTATGAGACTGTTATCCACATATGCCATGTACAAGTGAAAAAGATGTCCTGATAGTAGCAACTACAGCATGTAACTAACTGCATGTTCCTTTTTGAACAAGTGTTTAATTAAGTTGGTTTGTTTTTTATAGCACACATCAATTAAGACTTAAGCCATAAAACACATGATCATTGCAGAGGTAAAAAGATCGCCCTCAGTTGCTCATTTCAATAAAATTAAAATTTGATAGAGAATAAAATAGATATTCTAAAATAATTTGATGTCAAAGACTTGCAAAGTGTTCCTCTCTCCTTAGCATTATTTGTACAATATCAACATTAAAAGTGCCATTTGAACCAAAGGAATCAGGATATTTACTATTGCTTCACCCCTTTACCACTACTGGTCCCCCTACACACACATCTATTTTCTTTGTGTTTTTTTTTTTAAGCATCAATCTTAAAAATATATGAACCAAGTACCATAAGAGCCACCCAGCACATTATTCAACTAGAAAATTGAAAACCAAGGAGACATGCACATACAAATTCCCACCCATCCACACATGTGCAAGCAATTGAAAAAGCATAAAAACAAGAGGATAATGATATATTTCACAAGCTGAAAGAGAAATTCTATGTGTATTCCAGATCTGCTATAGAAATCGCCCTTTGATGCAATCTAGTCCACCCTTTTGTGGGACTAACCAACACAAACTGGAAGCAGTGATGCCATGTAGCAGCAAACAGAATGTGCTTGAAAGCAGTACTGACAGCACTCCTGATGCCTGCATAGAGATATCCATACAAGCATCTGGAAGATCTCAGTGTCACAATGAAACTAGGAGATTCGGCATCTATAAGGAAAAGGAAATAAATGAACAACTGAAAGGCTTATAAGCAATGTAGAAAGCAACAAACACTGGTTTTCAGGAATGACTCATGTCTAACAGTAAAGTCTGACAATTGATTAACCAAGATAGAGTACCGTGTTGCGTTTTGACATGGTCCTAGTCAGCTGGGCAGCAACTCCAAAATCACCTGTGCAAATGATCAAATGGTAATAATGCTATGCTCAAGTCAGAAGCAAGCCTGGAGATCATGTTTGAAATTCAAGACTTATACTGCATATCAACCAAAAGGAAGTCCAAATGCATGTGGAACTTCACTTATGAGTTGTGGATAATACTGTATGTTATTCTATTGCAGAAAGAATGAATGTGCTATTCTAAGGGTTGTGCTCACCCAACTTTACCTCTCCCTGCTCAGTAAGCAAAATATTGCCACCTTTAATATCTCTGTGGACTTTAAAGATTGAGTGCAAATAAGAAAGACCCTGCATCAAGAAAAGTTAAAGGCTTGATATGTAAAACATGAAAAAACTTAAATGAACCATATGATAGTGCCAGTTGGGATGCAAACCTAAGCGACAAGTATTTAAAATTTAGTTATTCTGCTTTTTATCAGATAGCAGATGTAAGTCTTGCATGACAAATATATATATTTATACTATATTTGAGACAAAAAAGAAGAGGGGACTCCGTGGGTGTTTTTTGGGGGGGCAGAATGAGGGAAGGACTCAGCTCATGGGTCCATCAAGTTTAATACTACAAATGCTATCGGTTTTATAAGTAGAACATTATTTAAAGAAAACATATTCTTGTGGCGACATATTGGTGCAAATTGTAGAAAAATTTATGTCCACTTGCTTAACTACATCTTCCAGTTTTCTATACTTGGTTTTAACTTATCTCTTTCCAAACTCTTTCCAGACTGATTAAGATTGTCTGATACATCTTTAACTTTTTGTTATAATTTGTGTAAGTATCAATATACAAGTTAGTATAAGAATGAGTTGCATGATCTCCAATAATGTGTTTGCTTATTCAAAATCATCAGATATTAACTACTTTACAAAGTATCAGAAGGTTACATGTCAAAAAAAAGTATCAGAGATTGTGCATGAAGTGGAGTTAATTCAAAATAAAATTATTAAGAAGAGAGGGCTATAAAATGTGGATGAAGGACCACAGATGAAAACCAATGGCTGAAGAAGGTGATGATCAATAAAATCTCTTATAAACCTTATGCAAGATGATGAAGAACTGATGTATCAGGTAAAACAACCAATATGGGAAACATTAGTGGCTGTGTACTGTTTATACATAAAACTGATAGGTAGAATTGCATTGTTTCCCAAATCAAATATCCAGTAATTTCTGCCCCCATTCATGTCTGAAGCAGAGCTGCAAAATACTTTAATAATAAAAATCAAGGGATTGAATTAATGATTAAATCATATAGATATAATGCCAAGGCAATAAGGAACAAATGCTCCACATCAATTAGGGCAGCTGAGAACCTCTGGTTGATGGGTTATAGCTGACAACAGCAGAAACCTGCAATATCTGAAAGATCTTCTGATCTCAAGTGAATCCAAGAGTCATTATCGATTTTCCCAACCAACACAAACATGCATGCACGCACACATGCACATCAAGGCACACATATGAAAGGAAAAAAACCCTCAAAGTACAATAATGATACAATATAAGGTTAGGATCATCGTTGGCCATACCACTCCGAAACCTCCCAATTCAGGGCGTACCGAGCTGAACCCTACACCAAACACCCCCCCCCCCCCCCTTCCTTCAGGGTTCAATTAAAAAGAAAAAAACTGGTTCAATTAGACACCCCTCCCCCCAACCTCCGGCTTGCAATTTCTAGAGACCACCCCCCCAACCCCGGGCTACTCGCAATCGTAGCACCCCTCAGCCTGAGCTCACAACCGCTCGAAGCACCTTCGCCACTCGATTGACACTGTCCCCCCACCCCCGGCATCACCAATAAGCGTCTCTCTCTCACTCCACTAGGGTTAGGGTTTCCCTCAGCCCTCCCCCTTCCTTCCTCCCTCCTCTCCCTCCATCTCTCTCTCTCTCTCACTCCGCTAGGATTAGGGTTTAACCCTCGGTCCTCCCCCTTCCTCCCTCTCCCTCTCTATCTTCCTCTCTCCTTCCTTTTCTCCCTCTCCCCCTCCCTCTCCCTATTTTCAATGCGCCCCAGAAAGGCACAGTATGGACCCATACCGTACCAAATCGGACGTTGGCCGATATAACCTCCGATACCTTTTGAGCGAACCTTGGTTAGGATGAAAACATATTTTGTCAATAAGAAGGATGCAATGCATCATCCACTAGTAAGGAAAATGTCTAATATATGTGCTAGTATAAATATCATGTGGGAGCCATAGCATCACATATGTTATGGTACAAAGAATACCTGGAGTGCAGAGATCATGCATAATTACATATAATGTAAAAGAAAGCCATTTTCCATTACAAGATATTAATAGTCGGATTAGGTTGTCAAAAATAAGAATATTGTAACAAAAATATCAATAGGATTATTTTCAATTATAGTTCTTTTACCTTCCATACATTCTTATAAAAAATTATGTTAGCAATCAATACTTAAAGCATTAGAGTAAAAGCAATGCATGGTTATAATTTAATATGGCTACGTTATTAGACCCAAGTAAAGCCATAATAGGTTCATTGTACATGCACTGACAAGGTCCTTGCCCTCAAATTTATCTTCTCTTACACAATTAAATTTACTTGCACTTAGCCACTCTTTTTATAAAGCTATGTTACTATGAGAACTAAGGATCTTTAACCATCCTATCAATTCTATGAAAAATTCTTATTTGGTATTAACATTCTTCAACTTCTCCTAGTGGCGTCCATTTTAGAAAATGATTACTTGAAAAAAATGCAATACCTTCAAAGCTTCTCTACAAATGTATGCTATCTGGGATTCGTCTAAAGGTTCCTCCGTAACATTCATCAAGTCAGCAACGCTTCCACCACCACAATACTCCATCACTATCTGCAAGCAAATGAAAATCCACATTTGAATTAAAAACCACATATACACTGAAAATCAAAAAGGTGCAAAAGTACATCCTAAATGTGTCGATAGTGCTATATAATAATGCTCAATAAATTTAATATGACATGGAGACTCATGTTACATTTAATGCTCGGAGCCTCAGACCAATTTTGTATAAGACAGAAGAAAGCCAACTTCCACCAACAGCTTAGCATGGATTTCTAAAGGCTGACTGATCTAGTGTGATTTATATATTCTAAGAAGTCACTGCAAATTTTGACACAGGCAGACACATAAAGTGCAGTGATCTTAAATAGCCACCTAGGTGTTAAATAGATTAACAAAAGTACAAATTACAGCGTTTTCCATCCCCTTTATAAAATATTTTTCTCGGATTTGAGAATTTTTTCTATGAAATAATAAGCCTGCAAACAGCTTCAATAAGAACATAAAACATATACTGAGTAGCTGAAAAAAAATTACGACATAAATTCAGTCACCACATATCTAAAGTTGATGTCCAATTAGGGCATAGTAACAAACAACTGAAAAGTTCATAGTGATGGCTTCAGCCATGTAAGAAAATTACTTTGGCTCATTCAATTCTAGCAAAATGAAGTAATGCAGGTTCTTCTAGAAAAGTTACAACAATTGCACTATAGGTTACACAGAAATGATTACATGATCTTCACCGAAAGGTTTATTACCTTCTAATTCATCTACTTCCTAGTAATCCAATAAATTCTCATGATTCCTGATGAAAAATAGTAATAACAAAAATAATAATTTATAACTGAGATGCAATTACTTTTAGGCATGTCAAACAATATTTATTAGAAAAACATGAACTAATGGCAAAGCACAAATTGCATAATTTTTGGGTGCCCCAAACAAGTCTACTTCTTTCTCAGAAGCATAAGAAGATGGATATTTGTCAGCTCGATGCATGTGGACACGACTAGCAGAAGCTAACTTACATCCAAAATTTCTTGTTTAAAGTTTTAACCATGTTATGTCAGGTCTTCGAAAAAATTTGCTCAAACTCTGGATGCACTAGATGTTTTGAGTCTTTTTAAGCGTCTACATTTTTGGTTCTGAAGTAATTAAATTTTAATTCCAGTGAAGTATTCTTAGAATTTTCTATTTTTTATGTACAAGATAATAATTAAGTGGTGAAATTAAGAACTAACTGTGCTCTTCAAAAGTTCATCTTTCAAGGTGAATTCTGAGAATTATTAAAGTAGCTACTGAAATTATTCACCTCCTTGTGGTACTTCCTTCTAAACATATTTTCAGCCCCTCGCCTTGCAGAGAAACTTGCTAATTCGATAATAGATTTAAATGCCACAACAAGCAAGGAAAGAGGGAGTATTGGAACAAAAAACCTAGCAAATGTAGACAAGGAACCCAGCAAATACTGACTATGATGATGAACGAGAGCTAATATTTTCCTCTTGTATGTCATGCACAGGACTGGCACCTTCACTGATTTAGAATTGGCTAGAGTACGGAGACGAGAAGGATCTCAGACATGGTTTAAAATTTCACTAAAAACTTCAGAAATTTGGATGGTTAATTCGATGCCTGACATATGAATTATGTGCTTACTTCTTGGTCCAAGTTTGCTTATTTCAGCTAAAACCAGGAGGCAGGAAGTCAGGAACAGATTTGTTCACTAACATATGACATCCATTTGTCGACCCGGTCCATTCAGCAAGAGCTCTGGCTTCACTTTTGCAGTGAACACCTCCAGTAAATCAAGCAGAGCTCATAATCTAGACTCGGTGTCAGCAGACAAAAGTATTTTTCTTTTGCTGTTCACTAATTATTTTTTTTTTATCTTGCCGTACTATGGATAACTGGAAACTATGCATGATCACCAAGTCCAAAAATTTGCCTAGTTTAAGACCTCGGGTAAAATTTTGTTTCTCCATCAATAAATTTTCTTGGAGGAAAAAATCAAGATCAAATTACAAAAACCTCCCTGAGATTAGGGGTAAATTACATGCACACCCAATAGCTTGAAAAACCTACAATTACCCCTTTGAGGTTTATTTTTATTCAACACTTTAGCCCATAACAGAATGTTAGACAGACCGTTATCCTTAAATGGACCTAAATACCATATTAGAAAAAATTTCAAAAATTGCCAAAATGACTTAAGTGACATAACAACCACGTAAGGATATAAGAAAATATGTGCATCCTCCTCCCCAACAAAGGGCGATTTCAACTTCTCATATGAGGTAAATGGTTTCACCAATGCCGTTAATTTAGCTAGGTGTAAGTGTAGGTTTTACAAACTATTGGGTGTAAGTATAATAAACATAAACCTCAAGAGGGCTTTTGTGATTTACTCAAAAATCTATTGTAATATATAAAACTTTGTGGATAGCATGCGTATCATAAGCATTTACACAAATTAAAGCAAATGGTTCTTGATATAAACCGATCTATCTCTACTTGAAAATTAAAGGGGAATTTACATGTTTAGAACATTCTAGCATCACATTAAGGAAAAACTGATCTAAATATACTCTTATGAAATGTTAGTTTCAAGGATTTTACTGTAATAAGATCATTTGGTGCATTCAGACCATGATGTCTAATGTTGTTCAAAGTTTGTTATATAAATATCAATTTTTTTTATGAAAAGGTATCATTTTTACGGAAATTTATGAATGTACTAAAGGTGGCATCTTTCCATGTTTCCATCCAGATCACAACATTGTATACACATAGATTTATACAGTGCATTATATACACATACATGCAATAAATGTGTTCTTATGTATCTTTATGTATATGATGTTGTGATGATCAAGACAGAAGCAAGGACGAACATAAAGTAGAATTTATTTGCGTAAAGAGAAAACATGCATGAGTTAAGTTTGATAGATACTATACTTGTGTCAATCCAAGATTCTAGCATTTGAAGAACTAGATAATTTTAGACCTAAGAGCATGGGTTAGATTTACTAATAAAGAATCTACTGAATATCAGATACGAAAAAAGGCCACTAGGATCATCAAGGCATAAGTGGTTGATAGATTAAGTTGAATAGTTCATGTTGCACTTCTAATAGATGTCACACAAACTATTAAAAAGCAAAAGGAAATTATCCATGTCAAGAGTTGAAAAGTGTGCAACATATGTCATAATCTATGATCATACCCAAAGGTACTCCTCTCCTTGGTAGCTTCCAAAGTAGCGAACCACGTTGGGATGACTACACTGCTGCAACATCTCAATTTCTCCTCGGATTTCTTCGTATCCCTCTTCCTGAGCACAAATTTACCCATATATATAGATCATTGTCTGGAAAACAGCTAGGAGACATTTTCTTGCATTATCCAATTTATTATCTTCATGAAACAACTATTAGATAGAATTGTAACTATTTTGTCTGATGAAACATTTTAAAAATAAGCTCATGTAATCGATCACTTGAATTTAATATATCATATGCATTCATCAGTATGTTGGTCATTAATTTGAAGATCTAAGGTTGATGAAGACCCATAAATGAAGCAATCTGAAGCATTAGAAAAAAGGGAGAGGGGGAAGAGATTTGTCAGTTCTGTTGGGATAAGTCAGATATACTGACAAGATTGCTATTGGATATAAAATTGCTAATTTCTTTCCATTCAAGTTCCAAATAAATCTTTCTTCCCAGATAGCCAATCAAAAAGGATATTATGTAATGTGCCCAACAAGGTTCGTCGTCTCTATTACAGTGTCGGTACATGGTGCAATATGAGATGGTGAGGCATACCAAGTGTCAATATGGTACGAGACTGCATACCGGTTGTGCTAGCACGATATATCCAGTACAGTATGGTGCCGACCAGTACGACAAATCTTGGTCCGCAGTTTAACATTCTAGCAATTCTTCAAGGACACAAACTGTAGAAATACTTTAGTATTCCAAGGCCATTGGTCGAAAGTTATAGAACAATCAAGCCTACAAACCTCAACTGAAAATTTAAGAGGGTACCTACCAATTCATTAATATGGTCTAATAACTTAGCTAACTAATTAAAATATTTATAATAAATAGCATGAAACATTTCACTTTACAGTTTAAACTTAAAAACATGACTTGTTGACTAACTCTAGGTTTAGCTTCAATTAAAGGTCCAAAGACCACATCTGATAGAAAAAGGTCCATCAACTTAGCAGAATATCAATTTCTTTACAATAAGACATCCATGGCCCAATTCCAATACCACTTCCTGACATCAAGTATCATACTTTCTTCCCAATATCAAGTATCGTATTTTATTCTATATACTGTAGGCTTTTAAAATGCAATGGCTAGCATCCAAAGTTGTACTTATTATGAGGAGCTACAAAGAGCCTAAGTCAAATAGGCTTTTGGTTTATGCTAAATTCATGTTTGAATCAGGTGAAGAAAAAAAGAATCTAAATTAAATTTGAATTACTGCTATTCAGGCCACATTATAGTGTCCAAGATTTGATTTGTTAATGAGGTTTTTCAGGTCAACAACAGCTGGAACACAAAACCACAAGAAGCATGTCTATGTTGAATTATTTACTTGCAAAAGAACACTGGAAGAAGGAAAAAACAATTATAACATATGAGCATCATCAACAACCCATTCTGCACAAGATCAATGAACAACTACTGTCAGTTACCATTAACAATGGAATAGGTGATTAACTAGCGTAAAGTTATTAATCCCCGCTAATTTGTCCCTTATACTCAAAGACGGCGAGATTGAGTTAGCAAAGTATATTGTATTAGTATTAAGTTGTTTAATGTTCAGATTGGCTCTCATATGATCCATATCAGATCCATTCTAGAAACAGGTAATTTCCTTTTTTTTTGATTCAGGCCTAGTCCAGCTGGTTTCAGTTGGACCAGAACATTTTTGGGACAGTTAAACTGGAAACAGGTCAATTCAGCGCACTTGCAGCACTTCCATTGTGAATCATGGTTTGGCACTATGCATGTAGAAAATGATAGCAGGAGTTTCAAAGAGAAATATGAAATAAGAAACATACCCCTTCAGTCAGTGATATGACTTTGACAGCAACAAGCTCTGAAGTCTTCAAATCTCTAGCTTTATAGACTGCACCATATGAACCCTTTCCTGCACCCCCCCCCCCCCCCCCAACCCACCCAAAAAAAATGCAAAGCCAATCAAACAGGACAGAATATGAACGAACAAGCAATCTCATATCTAAATCAAACCCATTATAAAATTCAGATAGTTCCTCATTGAACACTACTAGGTGCACATATGCAACAAGTTCAGGGCCTGAAAGTTTTATTATCTGACAGCATACATATGGAAAATGAATTTTGAACGAGAAAAAATAATCCATCTCATGCCTTTCTTGTACATTTTTTTTAACCGCATTTATGTGAAATAATGTCAAATGTCAATCAATTTGAAAAGATGTACTCAAAATATTAGAAAGATAATCAAGAGGATAGCAGCGAAAATTGAAGAATTGGCTCTGGACCTGAGGAAAATAGACACTTAAATAGAAAAATTCCCTGAATAGTGCAGCTTAGTATGTCTTAAGATAGAAAAAGAAACCTTTTTCCTATGATAAGCGGTTTCGATTAAAGGAAGTTATTTTCATGGCAAAGGAATATTGGCAGGACATGAGGATTCACCAAGCTCAAGGAATACTCCATCCTCCTGAACTTGGTCATAGTAGTACAGTACAATTATTTATCAAATGGGAACCACTTCCAGCTGAAAGCATTGTTCTTGCGAGACTACTGTCGCAAAGATTGCTCCGTTCCCGCAAGAATCAAGGAAGAGTCTTTCCTCCTGAACAGGGTCATATGCTTTTAACTATCGGAATTAGAATCCAAGAATGTGGAGTGGAGGTAACGTTCTCGGAACTCAAAATAACCAAGCACAAATAACAAAGTTTTCCGCCTTTCCAAAAAGAATTCGAAAGACTCACCGAGCTCGTGAAGCAGTTCATACTTTGTGGATGGATCCTCCTTGGCGAGGCTATCAGGGACAGAACTCACCGATGCCTTCCTCCTCGCCTGCTGCTGCTGCTGCCTCCACTCCTCCCCCTGGAACTGGCCGAACCCACCCGGCTCCCCCGCCCTCATGTTCTCCACCACCCCGCTCATGAACGGGGACCCGAACCCCCCTCCGCCGCCGCCGGCGGTCCTCCGGACGACGGTCCCCGACACGGACTCCCTCGGGCTCCCCGCCCTCGTGGTGGACCGGATCAAGAAAGTAGAGTAAGGGTCATCGGGCTCGGACCGGCTCCGGGGGCTGGCGCGCTGGAGATCCAGGAAAGGGGAGCGGAGGGACCGGCGGGCGGTGGGGGAGGGGGAGGGGCGGGCGTCGCGCTTGACGATGACGGTGCCGGAGAACCCTAGCCCCGAATCCTCCTCCTCGTCGTCGTCGTCGTCGACTGCGGCGCCGAAGTCCTTGGGTACGCGCTGGAGGAGGGGAGGGAGGGAGGAGGCGTCCTCCTCATCATCATCATCATCATCCTGCGGCGGCGAGCCGTCCTCGGGGTCGGATCCGTCATGGATGAGGACCGTTGAGTAGATGTCGGATCTCCTCCCACGGTGGGCCCGAGAGGAGGAGGACCGAGGAGACGAAGCCATAAGAGAGAGAGAAAAGGGCCGACGGGGTATTTATAGCCGAGTCGAACTTACGAGCTGAAAACGGTGACTCGGGCCCTGACTCGCCGCCTCCCGGCTGGAAGACTGAAACCTATGGATCGTCCAAAAAGACGTTACACGGAAGCCCAGCTGTCAATCACTGACAGAAACTTTCAGGAAACTCAAACTCCAGCTGGAATCTGATGACATAATCTCTACCAAGATTTGAGAGTTTTTGAAGAAGTACAGATATTTTCTTGGATTTTTTTGATTCTCCGCATGAATTGAAGAGGTTCGAATGTTCGATTCTATCGGACAATGATGAAAACAGAAACCGAGACATGTCCCCAATATGACTTTAGAAAGGATCCATACTCATTCGTGGCAGTATTAATTATAACAATCCAATGACTGGATAGTTGCAATTAAGCTAGAGGATGAATTAATGGTGCTCTTAATTGTCTCTAAAGCAAGAGGTTAAGCCAATAAAAGTACTTTTATTAAAATAAAATAGGGATATGTATAAGCAGGGGTGACAAATGATGAGATTAAAAACTGCCTATCTAAATCTCATACATTTGCTGGACAGGCTAAATATCAAAAATCAAATTAAGCTCACACTCACATTTCTATTCCGCCATAAGACCACTAAAGCAGACAAGAAGAAAATATGAAAGGGATCCATTTAATAAATAATTTATCGGCTTGCATAATCTGTTTATAAAAATTAGTAAATTGGGTTGATTTTTTTTCATTTGTTTTGTAAATGTTATTTATCATAAATAAATAGATTTAAATAGATAGTAAACAAGTTGATTTGACTTAATTTGATTATCAAACAGGTGCCAACAGCTTAATTATGTCAAAACTTTAATTAAACTCGATTTATTTAATAAACAGTTTGGTCTAGTTCAATTTATTTATGATCCGAAATCATTTATATCAAACTTAAACCTGTGTATTAGATTTATTTCAAATAAAGTGCATTTGAAATGGACAGTAAACTCATTTTTGTAGTATCATGATCAAAGTTGAAAGCTTGTAAACGAAGGGCCAAATAGTTTGCTTCATGATAATAGAATATCTAATGCACCTAAATTGAACTAATTTTTTTTTAAACCATGATAGAGGAAAAATTGGTTTCTTTTCCTTTCATTAGAGCATATATACCCTTCGCGGCCTATTGGCTTTTATAAGAGAAAAATTAGTAAGTGCTCTAATCAATCTCAAAATTGGCGGAATAGAGGTGATTTGTGATGATGAGCATAAATACAACCTACTCATATAATTAAAACAGAAAACAGCAGATGAAATGATTATTTCTTGGTTTTTATATATTCAAAAGAATTGGCTTTTAAGCTAGTTCGTGTCCCAATCCTTCTTGATTAAGGGCCAAATCATGCTTTAAGTAATCATTTTTTTGGACATAAGCTCTAATTAACATGCCTCCTAAAATATTTATGTTTGGTCTTCTAAATCATTCAAATACGCCCCATGCCTAGTCATCCAAAAGAGAGGAGCAAGACCATAACTTGCAGCTATTTAAACTAAGAATAGTGTAGACATGTTGTTTCATTTTTAACCGAACTGCTTCTTGCCACAAGGAATGGCTAGTGTCAGCTGTGACGAAGGAGATTTTTCTGGATGAAAATCTCCTTAACTTGTTGGAGCAAACCAATCATGTTTGTAAATTCCTAAGTAAACGTCACATAGAAAGTCCTTAGGTGTTGATGGTTCTTCTTGAAAGTTCAATCCTTTCAGGAAGTTCCTCCACTGGATGACGGTCTCATATTCCAGCTCCTGGAGGAGCAGCATTGCTGCCATTACTTTTTGGGACTGGCCATGAGACAAACATGCACTTTCTCTTTTGTTTCTTAATTAAACTAATCACCACCAGATGCATGCTGTTTACCACCTTGCTTCTATATGCACGTCTGTTTTATGGTAACTTGAAAAGCAATTTAAGTAGCATAATGTCTTATTTTTAAGTCTTCACCATTGTATGTTTAACAACTTTTGGACTCTTGCTTGTAGGCCCTACGGTTAAAGAATGTCTTGTAGTTCATCACATTCTTCATTCGCTTCTTATGTTTTTGAAGTTGCTTCCCTACTGGATGAGTGGCCTCCATTGGGTCATTTCTCAGTGAGAAGCATACATTTAGCATGGCCAGTATTAAACAGCATGGTGCTTTTTATTGTTGCATTGTGTTACCTGTCTCCTGGTAAATGTCAAATTAAAGAAGCATACATATGCTGGCTGTTTAAACTTTAGGCGGAAAGCACTTTGAAGATTTCATGCAATTTAAGTACTTTGTGTCCGCTGTTACTTCTTGTTGGTTCGGGCATTGGTGTAATTTGAAGTAAGCATTTATTCTTTTGATATTCTTGCATATATATATCTTTCAGTAAAAATAACTTTACTTATTTAGCATAGATACTCCTCCAAAAGTCTTGCATATATGCCTTCTCCATAACATAGAATTTTTACCCTTGAGGAATTTTGTATCTACACTCTCATGGTACTTAATTTATTATTTCTGTTGAAAAATGAAAACTGCTCGTACAACACCATGAACAAGAAATTTCAAAATGTACACCTTAAAAATTTTAAAGATTATATTGCAGTAGGCAAGAGGCCGCCTTCATCTTTACTGTTTTAGATCGGAGGGATTCGGAGCTTGGTTCCGGACCAAGACCCTGAATGTAACCAACCATTCCAAATCGTGGCTTCATATGATCCAAGTAGCTCACTGTTGAGCATTCTAGCATCTCCCCTGCTTAGTGCCTAGGTTAAGTTGGTCCACGCAACGGTCGACAAGTTGGATTATTTGTTAGCAGGACAAACTAGGCTTACAATGACAAAATTATCGCATCACGATACGCGGGGTTACATGCAAATTTCTTCCTATTGAAGATATGTGTTTTTATATTTTACTATTTTTCGAGATAATTAAGTAAATAACCCCTCAAAACCTATTAGTTGGGTTGGACCTTCCTCTTGAGCAGCAAAAACAAGTTCTTGGGGCCTAGCCTGGATAAAGAGTTGGGCTCTTTCACTGCCTTTGATAGAGATTCGAGACAGACAATTGCAGCATCTCTATTTTGACCTGATGACTTGGACTCCCAATAGAAACTCTTGGTTTTCTATGTCAAATGAGTTATCCAGGTTCATTTGATACTGTAAGGCAAGTATATTGCAAGCCTAATGTTAGAGTTATCTTTCGAAGTTTTCGCATTTTCTCATGGAAGTAAAATCCTTTTGACATGGCATCGATCGCAGTTGACATGCGTGTACTAAAAGACTTGAGGATTATGGCAACTGGACTCTGCTTCAAGGAAGGTTGAGTCCATTGAACTATTTCATTTATGCATTTGCTCCAACGCAAAAAAGATAAAGATGTTTCTACTCTGGCATTGAAAGGCAACAGAATTGAAGCTTTCATATTCATAATTGAGCATGATTTATCTTTCATTGCACTCATTACTAGAACTTCTGATATTTTCTTATTCAGTATATATTTCAAATTCTCAGTGGTATTTGAAGCAGATCCTTGGCCCCTCTGATTCTGTACATTTAGCACCAAGTTTCATTTTTCTATAGGACTGCTCAATGCCTTTAAGAGGTAATATAATGCTTGCTATAATCTGTATCATATAAGTATTGCTTCGATAATGTTTCTATGTACAGAGAAAGATATCATGCATTGCTTGTCCGGATGGCATTTGTTGACCATGCTGTTTAATCTTTAGACATTGCATGATGATGGACCCTTCTCCTAACTTCAAGCTATCTGCTCCTAAATTCCCTCGAAATCGATGTCGGTTGTGATGCTGAAACCCTTGATTTTCCTATTTTTGTTTGAGATTAAGTATTAAATCTCTTTCCAGGGTTCTAACATCCTAATTGCCTGGAAGGCTTCTGGTTGTTGTCTTAATACTATACTGTCAGAAACGCCTTGACACTATCAAATTTTGTGGTCTCCAATGCAAGCGTCAATAGTTGCCTCATGGAGACAACTAATAGCAAGGACAAAGGCATCACAACATAGAATCTTCTTATGATAAGAATGTTTTGATTGGTTCTTTTATTAAAACAAAAATCCAATCACAGGATTAGCATCCAGGAATGTCATCTGAAAGGAAACATATTATTCTTTCTTCCTAGAAAGTAGATTACATAGCGTGAGTCATCTTCTAGTGCCTGTTGTTTTAATTGTTCTTGATGGTGAGACCTCCATTCATTCCCTATATCCATAGATCCAATAAAAGAGGTATGGCGGTCGGCATCTCTATTCCCTTCTCTACCGATATGCTGATGCATTAGAATCTTGTACTATTCTTCGCAAGTAACAAAATAGACCAAAAAAAAAAAATCAAGGAGGATTTTCCAAAGAGGTGCATGCATCCTTTAAGTGTCTAGATCACTAACCACCTTGGAGCCATCCTCAATGCCTAGATTGTGACTCGCACTGTGTCCCTTAGCAAGTGTTGCACCTTCTCATAAATTATTCATCTAGTAGAAGTTTTGAAGGCCCAAGACTTCAAGGAAAGCAACCACTAGATTTCCTGCTTCATCATCCCCGCAAGCAATCAAGACACAATGATGCCAAGATATAAATAGTATTGGATTACAACTCATCAATTACACATGCCTTTTTGGATAGACCATATCCAAAAATTATGTTTAGTGAGATGCAATGAATAGTATATCATATCGCTATCTTAGGGATCTCTCAAGCTTTGCATAAATCTACAATTTGATCAAGACATGGTGAGAGACATTATCAAAGGCAATGGCTCTTTCAAGAGGTATCAACCTCGGCTAAACAACCCTAATAATGTCATATCTTTCCGGAAAATCAAAAAATTCAATGTTCAAAAAATAGAACAAGAATATCTATTGTGGAGTTCCATAATATAGTCCCAGTGTGGTTGGCTACGTAAGCAGCCATCCCATCCACTACACTATTAGCTTTTTTTGTAGATATATAATACCTCAAGAGAGAGCAATTAATGTGACGCAACCTAAGACCTCACCCAAAAATATTAACCTAGATTTCCTGCTTCATCATCCCCACAAGCAATCAAGACACAATGATGCCAAGATATAAGTAGTATTGGATTACAGCTCATCAATTACACATGCCTTTTTGGATAGACCATATCCAAAAATTATGTTTAATGAGATGCAATGAACAGTATATCATATCGCTATCTTAGGGATTTCTCAAGCTTTGCATAAATTTACAATTTGATCAAGATATAGTGAGAGACATTATCAAAGGCAATGGCTCTTTCAAGAGGTGTCAACCTCAGCTGGACAACCCTAATAATATCATATCTTTCTGGAAAATCAGAAAATGCAATGTTCAAAAAATAGAACAAGAATATATATTGTGAAGTTCCATAATGTAGTCCCAGCGTGGTTGGCTACGTAAGCAGCTATCCCATCCACTACACTATTAGCTTTTTTTAGAGAGCAATGTGATGCAACGAAGGACCTCACCCAAAAAGATTAGCGAGAAGGTATAATTTGAGTTCCGTGATCCTGTATAAGCATCCAAGATTTACCCAACGAATAACTGATGTGGGATTAAATATACGTCTGCATGAGTTCTCAGATATTCTCCCAATTTAATCTCAGCTCGTGATCAGCTCAAATATACTCATGCAATAACCCCTAAGTCCATATAGGTCATGAGCCGAGTCTTAGGTTGTTACACAATGTGCACACGATTCATGTATGTGCTAGTAAATTTTGTGTTTTCGTGTATGTAATAATGTGTATATTAAGGTAAAAAAAGGTAGCAAATTGGACATCAGCATTTAGGACTTGTTGAATAAGACTCAAATTACTATGTAGCAAATTGCTGACCTGATTCGTTGTGGGTGCTGATCTCCAACATATTTCTATTCGAGGATATTTAACATAGGAACATACTAGGAAACAGGTTGACGGATGTGAGGCAAATATAATACAACTCATGGTGCTGCTCCCTCAAAAAAGCCTGATGGTAGTGCTAATACTGGATTTGCTACCCCTTGTACGACTCAATGATTCATATCATGATGAAATCATGATGTGAGATAATAAAACCCGCGGCTACTTTAATGAATGCTATGCAATGAACTTGGGCACTAGTTCCAACCGTTCATGCCACTTGGTACTAAAAAAAAAATTGTGATGTTCAGGAAAAGAGAATAGCGTTAACTTGTCAGTTGGATCTTTCAGGAGCCCACTGGAAATGTAATGGAGGATTAGAATTCCATCTTTTCCATGACAAAGGAGTTCTCCAATGCTTCCTACCTTAAACATAATGATGATTACATGATGCATGACTCTTTCCAAGTGGACCATTGTGTCAGTGATGATTTCCTCATTAGCTTCAGTGTTGCTGAAACGTACCCCACATCCCCTCTCATTCTAAGCTTAGCGAGGAAAGAGACTTAGATCAAACCTACCAACTGTGGTATATTTAAAGATAAAGCTAGGTTTTGAATCCTCGAACGCCATCTCTGATGCCTGCTAACGTTCAAGTGCATCAACATGCTTTATACCAGTGGTCAGAAAATGCATTCCATGGGCCTCATACCATGGTTCAGACAAACCATATAAGCTCAATGGTTGCTTGATTGTGACAATAAAAACCATCTAGTTGCTAAGGTAGCATCTTAGATCACTCAACACTTCAACTACCATGCGCATGCTTCAAAAGCATCACCTTGAACATGACGTAAAACCAGTGCTAAAGTAATGCTCCATCAAGTAGGGTCCTGCTCTCCTTGTTCATTGCTGACCCATAAGAAGATTGATATAAGAGTGGAGCTAGGTGTATTGAGAGAGAATTCAGTTGGTGGCTGAGGGAATATTCTCTCCTCGACCAGGACTAAATTCCCTGGCTTTCCATTCCAACACATGCACAGGTCAAAAACAGTAGAGATTCTCTAGATCTAATATTGATCATACAAAGATCTCTACAGATGTTGATAGAGGAAGTCGGAATAAGTAGAGATAAGTATTATAAAACAAAGGGGAAAAATGAGTGGCAAGTTGGATTTGTTTTGTTGGGCGTGCAGATAGCTCAGAGATTCGAATCTCATGTAGATGTTCCTCTTTTCCATGGGAAGAAAAGGAAGCAAGCTTTCCAGAGCCTCTAAATATTCCATGGGGGATTTGTGTACCAGAAAATATGCATCTAGGAATCATATCAACTGGTGTGGGTTCTTATATATTCTTCTATAAGTTGGTGTCGTACCGTGAAGTGCAAAGCAGCAAATGAAAGAAAACCTAAGAGTCTCATTAAACAGTAGAGTAATGGATAACGACCCACAGCCCATCCTTTGAATCTTATTTTATTATGTGGAGCCATGTTTTTTTTATATAAAGCAGGGTCAGGATAAAGAAAGGCATATGAGAAAGAAGAGCATAAAATCTTCAGAGTTGGATCAGAATTGTAGTTGTCCATCAGATAAAAGGGCATTGTTTTCATGCTTCGACAGTTCCAAAGGATGATATATAGAAATATGGAGCAAAAACAGATATGAGATATTGATAATAATGCCAACAGATAACTGGTGATTCCAACTTTGGTTAAGATTTTTCCAAGAACTAGCTTAGGTATTTAGAGACATGTTAAATTCTCACAAAAAAAAACTCTGTCCTAATAAGCTCGGAGAATTCGATTCTTTTTTCCGTTATATTAAAATAAGAAAACGCCGGCATCAGCCTATGCAAAGAATTATTGGAAATTAAAATATGAATACAGGCTCAAACATATTTAATGAGCTAAACACTAATTTTCCAACTTACAATATTGCATTGCATGGGTTTTTTTTATTTTTCTGAGAGTTAACCAACCTCCCATGAATTAAGTCCATTCAAAGAACACATGAGAATACCAGACATCTAGCTCTAGAGGATTTTGGCCATCAAAAAAGCGATGCATCATCGCTTGTTTATGTTGCTTTCAGGTCTTGGACAACCATAAGAAAAATTCATCATTTCATGTGACATGACCACCTACTTGCATCATCATATATGTTTCTATGATCAGATGTAGGTGCAAGCAAAGAGAAACTTATGATTCCATGTGTTCAAGTCAAAAGGATGTATACATTCCATGACAACCTGCTTACATAACCAGCAAAGACAACACATTACACCCTACTACCAAACTTTCACCTATATGCACATCACTTGGAAACTTAAAAGAGTACTAAAGCAAGCATTAGACATGAACAAAAGTGCTTAACCAGAAACCCAGGTAGCAAACAAACTACAAGATTACAAAATTTTGGAGATGACAAGATCAGCATATCTCCAAGGACCAAGCTTCCCTGTCGCACACCCAACAAGAACTGCTGTCTTCAATACTAGTCACTGTCCAGGAAGAGACCAACATCCCCACACATCACCTTGGAAGAGCCCTACAGACCAAGGGGTTCTTCATCTCAAGGGACATGTTCAAGCACTCGGACAAGTCTACCCCACCATTGGAGGGCAGCCACTGGAAGCTCTGAAGCAGCTGAGCCAGCCAGAGATGAACGGTGGCCAAGCCGAGGGCTTTCCCGGGGCAGACCCTCCTCCCCGACCCGAAGGGCGCCAGCCTCAGGTCAGAACCCAGAACGCTCACATCCTCCGACATGAACCGCTCCGGCTTGAACTCGTTGGGTTCGGGCCAGATGCTCTCGTCGTGGGTTATCGCCCACATGTTCACCATGGCCGTGGTCCCTGCAGGAACGAAGTGATTCCCAATATGAACGTCATGGATGGCGAGGCGAGCCCAGGAGAGGAGAGGGCCAGGTGGGTGCATCCGGAGGGATTCTTTCACTATAGATTGGAGGTAAGGAAGGTTAGGAATGTCGCAGTCCGAGACAAGGCGCGAGTTTCCTACTATAGCATCAATCTCAGACTGGACCTTGGACTGGATTTCTGGGTGCAGCACCATTCTGGCGATGATCCATTCCAAGAGGATGGCCACCGTGTCGGTTCCTCTAAATATCATTTCCTGACACAAAGCCATGCAAGGGTGGCTGTTAGCATTCATCAACAGTTTCCTTTTTTTTTTTACACTAAAGATTAGCAAACCATCAACTCAATAAAATTGAGCTCCATATATATATATATATATATATATATATATATATATATATATATATATATATATATATATATATATATATATATATATATATATATATATATAAAAGAGAAACTACCAAAGGAGGGCACCGTAAGAAAAGAACAACTAGAATCCAACAAACTAGTAGCTGCCGTTATTGCACTAAAACAAATCACAAACTGATAGATCACCTACTTTAAGATAAAAAGCATTAATAGCCCCATCAAATGAGCAATAGCTTTAAGGTGTCGACATCTCAAATTGAAATAGCAAGATCATTGGTCATCACAGGTCATACTAGATAAGGTGAAGGGTTGTGACTCATCCATACAAAAGGAGAAGGGCAAATTCAAAACTTTTTAAGCAGATATCCAGATCTAACCAACACAAAAGGGGAAAAAATATATATCACAAGAAACTACCTAGCAAACTACCACTCAACCAAAAAGATCCTAGTAACAAACCAAGAATAACAATAAAATAATCAATATAAAATAAAGAGGAAGAGTATGGGAAGAAGAAGATATATACCCAGAGAACAGCAACCATATCAGAGTCAGAGAGCCTCTCCTCCTTCTCCAGATCCAGCAGCACATCTACAAAGTCCCCAACCCCATTCAGACCACCTCCATCAATCCTCCTCCTTCTGTGCTCCTCTATGATCTTCCCCACAAGCACATTAACTCTTCCAGCCAACCTACGACACCTCTTTCTCACTCCTTGGAGATCCATCCACCCCAACAAGGGGAAGTGGTCGCTCCAGTTGAGCATCCCAAGAAGCTCATATCCTTCTTTCACCAGCCCTTCCAAATCCAGCCCTTCCCCCTTCGCAAAATCGAATCTTTTTCCGAAGACACTCATCATAACGTTGTTTAGAGACCCGAAATGAAGCACCCGCTTCACCTCCACCACTCCATCAGTCCCCATCAGAGCTCTTACCTCCCCCACCATCTGCTCCCCGATCGCCCAACGGTGCTCGCCGAAGGCGGCGATTCTCCGGGGGCTGAACAAATGGGTGGCGGAGATTCTCCGCAGATTCCTCCAGTACTCGCCGAAGGGCGCGAAGCCCATGGCGCGGTTGAAGAGCAGCTCGTAGGCGGACTCCTTGATCGGCCGGTCGGCGAAGGCCGAGCTGTTGAGTATCTCCTTCGCGGTGTCGGGGTGGCTCGACACGATGAACCGGGTAAACCCGACGGAGAAGGCCATCAGGCGGGTGGCTCCGATAGAGCGGGCCAGGCCGGCGAGGGCCCGGTGCGCGGCGGTACCGGCAAGGGCCAGGACGACCCCCGGAGGGCCGGGGATCGAGCGCGGTGCCCTGGAAAGAGCCCAGGCAAGCCCTCCGGGGCTGAGCCAGACAGCGGCGAGCGCAACGATGGCGAACGCAATGACCGGAGAGAACACGGTTTTCGGGACGAAGAAGAGAAAAAGAGCGGTTTCGAGATCGAAAGATGCCATTTTGAAGCGGTGGAGAGGAATGGAAACAGAGGAAGCAAGCAAGGAACTGGATTTCCGAAGACTCGGAAGTAGTACTCCGCGGAGAGGCGACGGGGGCGGGGGGTGGAGGGGTGACGACGAAATGAGAGCGTGAGAAGGCGGTTATATAGCGGTTAGGGAACATGAGTTAGGTTTAAAATTTAACTAGGGTTAATTTCTTTTCGTTTTTTTTAACCCAAGTTAAGGGCGTTAAAAAGATTGTGATTTCTACGACGCTGCCACTACTTTCCGACGATATTACAGATTTGCCCCTATGTGTAGGCTGCGGGCATCGAATGACGAGATCGCCACCGGTGAACAGCTGGGCAGTCGAGATCCGTACGGGGGCATTTCGGTCTTTAGGAGGCGGGGAATCGGATCACCGGTCGGTGAGTTAAGCTGCGGTGAGCGGCGCGAATCATCGTAGAGCGGTGGGGACGGGGACGCGTGGCGGAAGGGGGCAGGGCCGCGCGGATACGGCACTGTGCTGTGTGGGCTGCCCGCGGGCAGCCCACATCGGCGCCGCCCGGGCATGGGAAATCTGACGGCTCGGTGCCGGGGTCCACCGTCCACGGCGAGGCGACCGCCGTACCGAGGCTCTCGCTGGCGGTGGGGCCCGAGCCCCCCTGGTTCGCGCCGTCAACGTACGGCACGCTCGCCCCGCACCAGCCCGGTCCGTCTCCCCTGCCGTTACTGCTTCCACAGTAACGGCGGGGAGACGGACCGTCCGGCCTCTGCCGCGGCGCTAAAATGCCGCCTAATGCCCTGAATTATGATGAAGCTTTTTTTGTGTGGATGCCAGCCATGACACTGCTTCAACTTTGCATTCTTCTCTATCCATCACAAAAAGCAAGTGCAAGATAACTTTGCATTTAGCTTCCCTTATCGTTTTGCATGCATTGCCATTCCTATACAAGCTTCTAGAGTTGATTAGAAGTGTGTATGTAGACAAATATGCAAGGATATAGAAGATCTCTACTGGCCAATTGGATGTCTTTGTATGGGAACAATGTCTTGCAAGCGTATGCAACAAAATTCTTGTGTAATCTTTGATTGATAACTACTTTGTGTGATGTGGTAATGAAGTCATTTCCCATGCTTATATATGACATCATGTAAAAGTTAAAGAGGACACACATGCAACTTGCAGCCAACCACGGGTGATATGTTTGGCAAGCAAAGATGATGAAAGATTCGAAGCCCACAAAAAAATTCCCTATCAATATACATCCATGGGTGGTTGCTAGCTTTTCAGAGACGCACCATCCAAAATCTATGCATATCGGCTTGAGGCTAATTAGAGGTGCAAGTCATATAGCATAAGATGCAATTTAGAACCTATATAAAAATTTTATGCATGTTACTGGAATATAGTTTAATCATTATTCTTTCAGGACACAATAATAGTCTAGTGACCCGTATAAAACTTTGTGTCCAAAGTTTATCACTAGCTTGCAGTCATAAAGATCTTATAAGGTTCTCCAAAAATATCGTGTAGTATGTAGATCTAAATCACTAAGAAAAATTCAAGGTGAATTGGGACTATTTTAGTACAAGGAAGATGCAATAACAACTTAGAGGATTAATTGTTTGTGTAAAAGAGAATGAAGGTCTAATTATAAATATGTAGAATTAACATGACAAGTTCATGTCACCGATACATAATGTATATTATGCTCCTATAAGGGGGATTTCCCTAATTCTTCTACTTAATTGGGTGGGATAGAATGGCTCTTGTTATAATATCTGGTGCGCGCACCAATACATTAAGTTTTCACAAATCCTACAGCAGTAAGAATTTCTATTGTATTTTTTAAATGGGTCTATAAATATCTATATAGGCATCATAATCATATTAAAATCACTGTAGAAGAACCTTATCATCTACTAAAGGTGAAAGGTCGAGACCAAGAGATAGATTAAGAAGTTGCTCATTTGAAAGACAGCATACGCCTCGATCTAGAGATGAGACGACATCCTAAATATGCTTCGAATGGTCTTTGAAACAAATTGTTTGATCGACTATTTCATTCGATTTTATTGAGTCATTTCATCTCTTCACATCTCAACATGGCAATTAAAGATATGCAAACGAATAAAATTCTTTAAAAGTGTAAACCACTACTTACCGGAAACTACATAGAATTGTTTGTGTATATGCAGCTTGCTATTTTAATTGCATGGTAGCTGTGAATTGGCCTGTTTTTTCCCCTTAGCATATGATATATATGACATCATTTCCGGGCATAACATAGCATGATAACAAATCTGTTGAAAGACATTCATGCTCATAGCATAGTTGCTTTTCTTTTTTCTCCACCAAATCCTCCAATAAAAATGCAATCCAAACCCAAGAATCTTGACATGGCTGCCAAATTAAAACTGTATTAGCTTGGTTGGGCAGTTCCTTGATTCCTTCCATGACTGCTTTATCTTTGCTGATGTCTAGAATACATTTTCGAGAATAGTAATTTCCACGGATGGATAACTTAAAAATATCACCCACTTGCCTTATTTTTATCACTACAAAGACAACTACCTACAAAATTATGAGGTGACTTCCATCCACGAGGTAGTTCACCATCAAGCTAGCTGACTTCCATACAAGTTGATGAGTTGACTAGCCCAGAAAAATCTCATAATATATATCACCAGAAATCAAGGAGCTAGTATGATTTATATAAAACATGCTATAATTATAGAGTCAAGATTACGGGACATGATGACATGATATCAGATGAAACGCCAAAAATATTTGGTGATGGAACTTATTTAAAATGTACTACATGAATATATAGAGCCAAGAGTATAACAATCTACGACTTTATCCAAAATAGCTAGTCGAAAAGTATTATTTGGATTCCTTATTCTTATAAGTATAATATCTACGACTCTACCCAAAATAGCTAGTCGAAAAGTATTATTTGGGTTTCTTATTCCTATACTTATTAAACACACGCTCGCACGAGTCCTCACATACTTTCTTCATTTAAATCCTAGTATTCTCGTCAAGCTAAGAGTTCAAATTCATTCAAATCTAATCACATCACCACGATAGATCCGTGATTAGCTTTTATTAACCCGTGCTGCAGTATCTCCTAGTCTAAAATCGGAGTCTAGCTAGCTCCGCCCTTGCCCAGTCACTATTTAGATTGTGGCCCGAGAACTAGGGGAAACTGAGAGAAAGGAAAGTTTTTTTGTCTAAGTTAAGTCGAGATTGGATTGGTGTTCCGTGTACCTTAGTACAAGATCGAAAAGAATTCTTCTCATTCCAAGTGAGATGCCCAAAGACTCCCATGCCTTTCTTGGTAGAAAAAAACCCACAACCATGATTAGCTGGAAGATATTATTTGGATTTCTTAGTCCTGTATAAATATCCAAATTTTTTTTAATAAATAATTATTATAAAACTAAAGATATGTCCGTACGGATTCTCATAAAGATATCGAACGACATGGTTGTGATTCACATTGCATACATGTGATTTCTGCCCACATACACATACATATGTTTAGAAGAGTGCAGACTTGGCACAATACTCTGTGCATTGACAAGGAGCTAGAGGTAGCATCCTGTTTCACTGCGTGACATGTACTCGGATGCTAATAGTTACATGTACAGGGGAAGAGGGAGGAGGAGAGAAGCTAAGGCAGCGTAATGTGTCATGCTGACCCAAGCTGCCACTTCTTCAGTGGAACGCTGGTCCAGTCGGGGTACCCGGATGGAATGCCTCGTACTCTCAGTTGGAAGATGACAGCCATCTGATCACAACGGCCAGGATCATGATCGAGATGGACTTCCCATTAATTGCTGCACCATGGACCACATGATATTATTGTTAATTATTCGAAAAGCATTGGATCGATGCCTGATGGCTCTCTCTCCGGAGCCCTCTCTCCTCTCGGTGGAGAGGAATCGCCCACCGGCGATGGTCCCCGGCCTGCGAGCCCCATGATCACAACGGCCATCGAACACCTAGCCTAGCCTTTCCGGAGAAAGCGAACCGTTCTTTTTCTCATCATGATGCCGACCGATCTTGCATCGCTGCGCGTGCAACGCTCGCCCCGTGTGTCAGTGTCGGATGGCACGTGGTAAGAGGGAACCCCCGCGCGACGTCCGTATCCCACTTTGACGTGACAAATGGAAGGTTTTCTAGGCCTCTGTGCCACGCTGCGAAGCTAAGGTGATAGCTAGGCCTAGGCCTACCTTCCTTGCAATCCCGGCCTGGCCCACATGCCCCTGGGTTGCCAACGGTTGTGGGCCCCTTCTTCGAATATATCGAATAGAAAGGTGCTGCCGCCTTATCTTGCAAAACTTATATTAAAAAAAAATTACTTAATCTCCATTAGTCAGTCTCCTTTGGAGCAAGGGGCATAAAAATTAATGTATAAATAATGTATAACTTGAATGTTAGTAGTTGGAGATGAACGATTTTCAGACAGTACATGTGTTTAGAAAGACAAACAGAACAACAGATTGGATTGCTTCTTTTGTTGCTTTGCATGTCGGAAATTTTTTTTTGAACTTCAGCGGTGGATATTTTTTCCTCTTTGTTTCTCTTACTTTCTAGTGATTTGGGAGCAGCGGAGCATTCATCTTGTATAAAGAGTTTTTTGATTTGTTTTTTCTATGGTTGGGTTCCTTTGGCTTAGGCTAAAGGGAGAGATTTTAACTGTGAATCCGTCCTCAGCTTGGGGCCTCAATTAGAAATGTTTAGAAGAATTTATAAGGACGTACTGATTCGCTATATAAATGATGAGTGGATGATTTTGGCCGTACCATATCATCTTAATATTTATTGTCGTAACAGTTGTTAAACATGAAAGTTGTCAGTGATGGGACCGATGAGGGAGCGACGGGGGAGTCATTTAAACTCTTTTATGCTTGCATTAAAATATGATATCATGCACAAGATGGCAGTCATTTAGATGGATGGCCAGCTTTTAATGTTCCTGTGGGCCATGAACAGGGCATTTACAAATCTATTTTATTTCATTGTGGGTGGGAGTTAGTTTCACAATGGACCCGAGGCATCATGCCATTAAGTTAGCCTACACGTGTGAGCCATTGCACCCTCGAGCCATGGTTTGGATGTTTGACACGCCGCACGTACGCATTCCAAACTCAATGAAACCAAGTAGCTGCCAGCTTGCACGAGAACACGTGAAGCATCAGAGCTTTATATATTTGATAGGGCTCGTCCTTTGGGTTGGATGCACGCATATAAATGCTGATGAGAAGAACGCTGCTGAATCCCCTCTAATAAGATTAGAGTACATTAAGAGAAGACGCAGTGAGTTGGTAGGAGCGACATGGAATGCAGCCAACCATCACAGATGCATGCATTTCCTTGGAACAGCTTTCATTGGGTGGATATATATGGGTTTAATGAGCCAGATAGGTTAACCATGCATGAATAATGGCCTTCCAAGAGTTTGAAAAGGTGTTCCCTTAGACCTATGTAATGAGATCCAAGGTGGGAACTGATCTCTTTGCTCTCACCTCATCAATTTCTTCTTGTTGTTATCTGGCATGTGAACTCCCATCACCATTCACCACCCAATGCATGCATGCCACCATCTCCTTCTGTCCTCTGACTTTGCTTCCCAATGCTTAACACCTCCTGCAATCTTTTGGAGCCATTTGTTGCATCAGCCCTGGGAGCCTTATCACTGTTCTTACACAGGCCTACAGCTTGCCACCTTGCTCAATGACTCATGGCCAAGGACCAGCACCACCACACAAGAGTAAACTGTGCTGCTGCTCCTGCTTTGACATCTCCAAGGTCCTTTCTGGGGGCCTCCTGCTTGCAGCCATGATATGATAACTCATACTGCTCATTGAATTCGGTTGTGAAGAAAAGGAGATGAGAAGTACGTACGTTGCGTCATGCACGTTGCATTTGACTCGTTTGTCGTCTTTAGGAGGGAAGCGGAGACATAGATCCTGTCGCACAATTAATTGGGTCCTGGATACGATCTAGATATGGGAGAATACATTAGAAGGTTGTGGTGGGCTCTTCAAATAGTTTTTGATCTCCCGTTCATAAACGGCGTGCTTCCTCGTAGCTTGTGACCATACGTAAGAAGAATGTTGGCCCCTTCCATTTGTGACACTGTTCCACGAGAGACGCATGCCATGTGTAAAGAGAGAAAGAGAGGGAGAGAGAAAAAAAATGGGCCCGAGTGTTGTCGTCTCACATCATATGGCTGTTTTCTTCTCCTTGCTAAGGAGGAAAAACTTGAAAAAAGATTAAACGGAGACATCCTATTGTAATAACTAGCCCAAGCATTACGAGTCTGATGTCAGAATCTCATGTGAGTCATATGCATATGGCATGATATATATATACCTTGCATGTTGTACGTATTCAATTATGTACATAATGCCAAGGGTGAAAGTGTGGATTAATTGATTTTTTTTGGATGGACTTTATGTATTCCAAAAATTTTTCTAATCCACACCAATAGTTCGGACTCGATGTGGTATGTTGATCACAAGTAGTCCTTTTTGTGGTTGTTTTTTTGTTTTTTCTCTAACTTATTGAAATTTTTAACCGACCTGAACTATACCTAACCAAAGTTGAAATCAAGCTGAATAGCTATAATTTAGTTGATCTAGCTGTCCCAACTTGATGTCGTGGTCCCAACTTATAAAACTTAAATTTAGTTTTAAACCTTAAATATGACAGAAGTGTTTTGCATGAGGCTAGTCTGTTGTTTATCAATGACTATATCTCTGGTTAGCAGTGCATTAGCAATTCAAAAATCTCTAGGGGACTCTCGGGGTTATTAAAAAAAAAAAGAGTTGAGACAGTAGAGAAAGAAGATACATGTGATATGAATTACTCCATATCTAAAAGTGCTTTCTTCATGGATTAAGTCTTAGTTGACTTCAAAGGATATCTTTTCATTTCTACATATTGCTTAGTTGAATAGTTCGAGAACAAAGTCCTTTTTTTTTTGTGAAAAAAGTAAAAGAAGAAGGATCCAAGAAACAAAGTTAGCTAAAACAGTTTCTTGAGTAGTAACATTTGCCAGACTTTGTACCTAACTCATGCCAGATTATGAAGTGAATGTGGAAAATATGAACGAAAACACTACCAAAAACGAAGAGTTAAGGGAAGTGCCAAGACATGCATCATCAGGTGAACCAGTGGGGAACACAAGAGGAACAACCTCCACAAATCCAAACCTAAGCATTTGTTCTACCACATTCGAATGCATGTGTTCTTCATGTGTTCAATAGCATTGACAGGGAGAAATCTGAAGCATGTTAGCCTGGAGATGACAAGAAGCCCTCAAAACAAGTTTTTCTGAAGCAATGTCGTTGATTACTTGGAACCATTTTAATTTTTTAGTATTTTGGTAGTTTACGTCTTTAGTTAATACTGGGTCCAATGAGCCACAAGGCCAGTTCAGAGTCCAATTTAGTATCTGAGTTGGTTAAGCTGGGTAAGTGGGTCAACCCTATTGATCACTTTGGATAATTTAGTCCCCTAATCCAGCCATTTAAATCATGCTAACTAAGGGCCAGAAGTAAATACGGTTGAGGTCCGGGAGACCAGTGGTTTAGGTACGATTATCGAATTATGAGAGTTTTAGTGGGTTGTAAATGCTTTTCCTTTTTATCGAATGGATCCGTGAGTGCCTCTCTTAGGTGAAGCTAAAAATGTGTTAAAAGAGTTCTACCATCGGCCTTGAATCAAAATTTGGGTGAGGCGGATACACTACCAAATATAATTGGATACAATATGGCATAGGCATGTGAAAAGTCTTTGTGGTTGATAGTGGCAATCCTAGAGCTAACCCAGCAATCTGAGATGCAATGAACTCATTTATTGAATAAGTTGAATTTAGGTTTAGAGGCTTGACTTGCTTGGCCTAGATTAACTTATGTTATCGCACTTTTTTCTCCATGGAGGAATAGGCGAGGGGTAACAAGCCTGATTGGTAGGTCGAGCACAAGTGTGTCGCGGGTATCTAGATAGCCGAAAAGGAGATAAAAGAAGGGTTGCGATGATGATAGTAATATGGATGCAAATGTCATAATCTTAAAGGATTATGAAATACTGTATCTCCCAAACTACCTGGTTCGAGATATACCGAGTGGTACTGGAGGTGGACTAGCATGGTTCCACCCAGAAATTCAATAAAACGGGAGCAATGGACGAGAGTGAAGAAAAGAGAGAGATGGTTCCACCCATTAGTTCCCCCTCTCCTTCAACCGCACGAAAACAAGGGCAAAAATATAAATATCATGTATCTCATTTGTTCACAGGGTAGAGTTCCTTAGATTGTACTCTGGACTGTTCGGTAGCCATGGTTATTTGCAAACATATGCCAGAACAATCAAGCAATCTAGACAAACCTTAATAATTGCAACAGCCATGGTTAAATCATACTGGTCAATCTGGCTAAGAACTCATGATAATTACATATTTGTTTGTTCTAACTGTTGCTACCGTCACCTTTTCACTTAGCTAACTCTATACGAAATCTCTCAAGCAAAAAGAGGATATGTAGGAGATAATTAATGAATTAATCAATAATTTTAAGTATACTAATACTCGTTTGTTCCATCATTAAAAGTCTGAATAACGCTGCCGGGCTCTTGCATGAAAAAAATTATGGAATTTGGCACAATAGACATGATAAAGAGGATGAGACTCAGTAGAATAGTAAAATTGCTTCATTATAACTTAGAGATTATATAATCTCTTTATATGTAGAGATAAGATTGCATACATCTAATTCTCTCCAAATCTTGTATGGCGTTTTAGAGCGAAGAAAAAAGAAAAGTATTAGGCCCATGAAAAAATTTGAGGCCCTTGGGCTCAACCTAGCCCATACGCGACCATTGTCAATTGCCCTATACCTTCCCATATTCGAATGTCCACCGTCCCCCAACGGTCCACTTCCCATGGATCTCCAAAATGGACGGCAGAGATTGATAGCCATGTGGGACACGGAACATAGGGCGTAACTTAGAAGGTGACTCGGGGGGCCGCCGTCCGAACTCTTCCTCGTCGGCTGGTTCGCGGGAGAGCTAGGGTTGGGGTCTTGTCTTGGGGTGTCCTCCTCCGAATCCTGGTGCTCGTCCCGTGACTCCGAGCCTAGCTTTTCTTCACTTTTCTTGGATTCTCCTCCATCCCCGGTCCAAAATGACGACGATCGTGGCTACTTCGGAGGACGATCCGGTACTCGCCGTGGTTCGGTTCACGTCAGAGCTCGCCTGGGCCGATGCAGGCCCCGAGGTACGGGAACTTGGGGACTTAGATCCATTTACTCGAAAATTTCCATTAAATTTTCCTTTTTTCTAAGGGGTTTTGGGGATTTATGTGCTCCTTTTAGAAAGGGGCCGGGGGGGGGGGGGGGAGGATTGGATTCAATAGTTGCTTGGATTATACTACGAGTAATATGGGCGGTTCTAATTTCGTAAGTAATTAGCAGCTCCGAATTTTTCTTGCTTTTTAGGCTTTATTTTGTTTCAATGTAGAATTGGTCAGAAAACAAAACTAAAAATTGCATCTTTTACATATTATTTGCATAGGTTGATGTATTGATTTGAGGTTAAGGCATCTGGAATCAGTTTCTAGGCATTAACAGTTTTCGTGCTTGAAAAATTTCTTAGTAGCGCGAGTAAAGTATTCGGGCAAGGAAAAGCAAAGATGTACAGGGTTCATGCACCTACTGTCTCGCCAATGATCTTTAGAGGTTTCCTTCAATGGGCTGATGGGAGTTAATGTATTGTTCCAAGAAATAAATACGAGTTGTTGTGTGATTATTGCCATTTCCTGATGGTTTTTGCCTTTTGTGGTTAGGAGAGGAATGTTCTCATTAAGAACTGAAGCATCTGATGGTGCACTTTTTTTTATTTTTTGATAGGTCGCAGAACTTCAGGTGACCCGACTTTGTATTGAAGCCCAGGAATGTATGATTACGAGTAGATGGTTGGATCTGGCATCTCTAATGCTTACTTCAGCAGACTTGATAGTATCACGAGTGTCAGAGAAAGGTATGCATCCATCACTTGTATTGTTCAGCAGTTATAGCTTATAGGTGACTACTGTATTGCTTGGATGACTGGTAGTTGGGATCTGTAGCTCATCATTATGTTCTTTTTAATATTTATTGCCTTTTACCTGTGAAATTTACAAGTTCTTAGGTCAATAAATATTAATAAGGTGAATGATCATCATGGCAGTAAACATGCTCTACATCCTTGTGCTCTTGTATTTCTCAAAATCTGATGGTCTGCTGAAATTTTGGCTTATTATAACATGCTGTGAGATGATGCTTATTTCCAACTAGGATTATTTAAGAATGTCTCTTTATTTGCTGCTTTTGGCACAACAATGTCCTGATCTGTGGGATTGTTGTCCGATTCTTAGCATGCACTGAATTGTTTTTCAGCTATTATTTTGAAATAGCATCAGTGTTCTTGTGTGGTATGTCTCTGAACTTTAGTTCTTCCTTGGAACAAAAACATGATAGGATGTGCACATATCCTGGTCATAATATGCTGTTTGAATCATCTCTTTTCTGTCTTTTTTTTCTGAGACTTAGATGTTATGATTTACTAATAATCAAATCTAATAGTTCTTGATGCTGGAAACTCTTTAAACCAAACTAAGAATGCTTACTTTACACTGAAGATGGCTAAAAATGCAGTAATATCTCCAGTTTGTAACTAAAAAATTCTAGTATTAACAAGGTTTCACTATAGCTCCATAAGTTAAATATGCACAGCCGTGCATCACTTTTTGGCATATTTCCTGAACATTTACCTCATGAGTGGGTGGCTGTTTTGTGTCTGGAAGGTCAACAACTTAATATTTCAAAATCTATAATGGTATTTCTCCATAAAGTGCAGTAAAGTTTGGAAAAGAGTAACATGGTGAGCTGTGAATAACTATTTCAGATGTAACTGTGAGAACTTCTAATGATGCTGAGAATTTCATCATATTTCCTCCTTTATTGCATCTTATTTATGCTTGTTTTATGCCTGATTTAATTACTATAAAACTGCTGTAACAGGCATCACCTCTGCATTGCGTACATGATCGAATGCTTTTTTTTGTTCAGTTTTTAGGAGAATTATATTTTTTGTTCCAGTCATGCTTTATTGCTCAAGCTAGTTTAAATTATTGCAGTATTAGAACCTATATTTGTTCAAGTACCACACTGACCAATTTTTCAAGTAGTTTCTAAATCTTATGTCAACATTTACTGTACTTGTGTCTGTAACAACATATTTGACTTAATTGGAAGAAAATGAACTTCACTTAACTAAGAATTCTGAGTGCTCATAGCATTTGCTGGTGAGCTAATAAAATCTCAGATATTTGTTTTCCTTTAGCTGACATTTACTTGCTTTTTTGTTTATTTTGAATGAAACCTACTGTCTGCTCTTTTTTTCTTTTTGCAGACCTGGAATGTATTTTCACTGTTATCTGCAACCTTGTCACAAGAGCAAGTATTCCGGATGAAGCACTAGAGATGGCAAAGCTCATATCTGCAAAAGTTATCCAGCAACCAAATGATAAACCTGCTCTTCGCCTGAAGATGTAAGGCAAACAAACTATTGGTGCTTAAGTTCTTTTATCCCCCCAGTTGCAGCTATCTCTTACATGTCTGCATGATTCAAACAGGCTGTTCAATTTGTACAATCTGCTAGAGAATCCCTACGCTAGGTTCCTTGTCTACAACAAAGCACTCAATTTGGCAGCTAGTGGAAAAGTTACTGAAAGCATTATACCTTCATTCAAAAATATAGATAGTTTTCTGCAAGAGTGGAATATTGGAAAAATGGATCAAAGGGAGCTTTTCCTCACCATCTCTAACATTTTAAAGGACAATAAGAGGTGCACATTCGGATAGAAGACCAAGTTGTTGGGAATACTTTTTCTTGTACAACTGGATTTTTGAACTTTCCTTTTTTGTAAATCTGCAGCATGGCCAAAGATTCTTTTGCTTTCTTGACCAAGTATTTAGCGACTTTTTCTGGTGCTGGTGAGGAGTCATGTACGATGAATGAGGCCAAAGAGGAAGCTGTGCATTCCATTATAGAGTTTGTGAGGTCTCCAGACATATTTCAGGTATGCAAGTGGAGTATCTGCAATTTGGAGGCATTTAGCCTGCGAAATGAGTGATTCTAATTTTGGAAATCGACACTATTTTAATTTTGTGGATAGGTTGTGCGCCACAGATTTCTCTCTCTCTCTCTATATATATATATTGTTTACTAGTATATTGGCCATATTCTATTTGAATTATAAAACAGTCATGAAAATTCAGCAGATTTCCATATACCATGTATATATAGATGTGTGATAGTTCATTAAGTGTTGCTGTGCTATCTCTTTATGTCGTGGTCTGCTATCTCCTTATGTTGCATTCTGATGTTTGACCCTTCTTTCTGCTACATTTATACTGCTTGCAAATGTTCTTCCATTCTCTCTCTCTCTCTCTCTCTTTCTCTCTCTTCTTTTTAGGATAGATTATCATGTGGGAAAGGAGATGTGTAGGGCAGAGGCATGTGTTTCACATCTTGTACTTATAAATGCCTTGAGAGTGCAATTTTCTTTTGCATCTTTTAATTTAGTTTACTAGCCTTCATGTCCTTTCACTAAGTAGCTGTCAGCTAATTGAAATCTTTTGTCCTAAGAAAGATACAGGGAAGAAGATGGTCTGAACCTGAAGTTCTGGTTTTGTTGGACCAAGTCTTCTTTACCTCAGAAGAAGACAATATGTGTTGGTGGAGCCCTTGCTGGAGTTCTAGAAAGCATAGCTCTGTAGAGGTTCTAAGCAGAACAGTGAAGTGGACGGTGATAGCAACATTCCTTTTGAGATTGGTGATAGTAGGTCATTTAAGAAAGATGCTCAAAAACTAAGTAGATTATAGCACATGAATGCTGAGGTTGCCTGAAGCATGGGTTTTTAGGACAAATGATGCCCCGCCCTAATAACTTTGGAGTTGGTTTGACAATTGGATTTGGATGTGGCTTGAGAATTTGGAGATAATAAGTCCATGTTCAGGTATGTCTTGCTTGAAAAATTACTCTTGTAATCATGTTGAGACTTGCAGTGTTATGAATTTGGTTTTCTTGGACCAATCCTTGACAGAAGTGGTTTGAAACGGGTAAATCAATTCAGGCATGGCAATCTTCTAAATGGCTTGCAAATGTGTTTTAAGCATTGGTGACAATATCTAGGAAGATGCTATTTGTTGTGATTAGTCTCAGATAATCTGTTGTATGGAAAGTTGGATCTGTTTTGAGTAGGCTTGTAGCTGCAAGGAATCCATGTATTCCTAGTATGCTAAAGAAGATAGAAAGTTAATTTGTCAACTTGAATTTTGAATACGCTTATAACATAGTGGATCTAAATCATATAGAAGATATTGATTTTTGAAGTTAACATGATTACCAGGATTTGGTACTATGGTTTTTTCTCATTGGTTTATGATTCATTCCTTAGCTATGAATGCAAATTTCTTTATAATAACTGGACTTTTTTATTAATATGGATTTTTGTAAATCTATTGGAATAAGTCTTTTTTTTTTCTTTTTCTTTGGCGGGTTTCTTATACAATACGTGTACGAATACACCCAATAAAATAAAAAAACACAAGATCATGGAGTGCCCGAGGCAACTCCTCTCCGGCCCACAAGGTGCTCCCAGAATGACTAGCCACATAAGCGGCTACCCAATCCGCAGCCCTATTGGCTTCTCTAAAAACATGCTTGGCCTGGAAAGCCCCACCATCCATCGGAATAAGTCTGTTTTCATTAGCTCAACGGTATCCATTCATGGTGGTCTCCCTGCTTGCCAATTGCAGTTTGAGTTTTCATGTCATGCCCTTGTAACCTAATATGTCTTGAAGCAGTGCTGATTTATTTGTACAATCTTAGCTTGGTCTTGTCAAAGGGCTTGCTATAACTTCAATATGCAATAGAAATCTTGCTAAGGAATCTATGGCACCCTCCACTGGCATCCAGCTTGAATCTGGAAATTTCTCTTGCTGACAGCAGCATGAATGGGGTCAGGGCTGATCATGGGAAGACCCTGACAGGCCCTCATTCTCCCTTTGTTGGCTCTCGTCTTCACCCAACCACCCCAGATGAACTGATCAGGTCCAGAGGGCAACTTACACCCAATGTTTCATGAGTGGGTTGGGTTCGAGCTTACCCCAATCTGGGTGAATCATGAAAATGGTGACCTGAATATGGTTTCGTGAAGCATCCACTATCGGTCTTGCATTCTGTTGTAGCCTCTAGCTTATGATGTAATTTGTGGGATCTCAGTGCCTGCTCGCTTTCTCAGTGGTGCAATTATTTATTTTTTCTACTATCTTATTACTATTTACAATTTAGGGAATGAATTTTCAGATTTATGATGTTCTTGCAGTGTGATCTGCTAGACATGCCTGCTGTTGGGCAGCTGGAAAAAGATGGAAAGTATGCATTGATTTACCAGCTGCTGAAGATCTTTCTCAATCAAAGGCTTGATGCCTACTTAGATTTTCATGCTGCTAATTCTACTTTATTGAAAAGCTACGGTATGATGCATGAGTTTTAGTTTTTGAACATCCATAGTTTTATCCAATTTTCTAATGACAAGGGATCCACAGGTCTGGTTCATGACGACTGCATAACAAAAATGAGGTTGATGTCATTGCTAGACCTCAGTTCCAACGATTCTCGTGAAATTCCATATTCTGTCATCAGGGACGCACTTCGGGTAATGCATGTCCTTTTGCCTCACCTTTTTACTTTTTTTAATTGTTGCTTCTTGTTTAAGTAAGTTATCATGCAGATCACGGACGAGGAGGTAGAATATTGGATTGTCAAAGCAATCACCTCCAAACTTCTGGACTGTAAAATGGATCAGATGAATCAATTTGTGATTGTGAGGTAGTCATTGCTAAGTGAATGTTCTTTTCTTCTGTTTATTTTGTTTAGTGGTGTGGGGTGAAGAGGACAAGGTATATACCGTGCAAATGGAATTCAAGTCAGAGAATTATTTTTGATTCGTTAAGTTTCATGTTTGATATGCAGCCGGCATACTGAGCGAGTGTTTGGGCTGTCAGAGTGGCAAAGTCTTCATTCCAAGCTGGGAGCTTGGAGGGTATGTGCCAACCATGTTAATTATTAAACATATTAAGATTCCAGCTCAGCCGTGTGCTTCTACGTAGATGAGTTTGTCAGGCCTCAGCCTGTGCTGGTGGAAGACCTTATTAATGGTGCTTGTTTGGATGCCAAGCCCGTGCCTGCCTTCTAATTTCTAAAGAAAGCAATCTGAATGTACATATTCAGCAATGCAACTAATGTTATTCAATTGTTTATCTGTTGAACCTTTTATTTCAGGGAAATATTGCCAATGCTATCAGCACAATCCAAGCTAACAAAGTATCTGGAGGACTACAGGCAATGCAAGGATTAATGATACGCTGAAGTTTGTCAATTTTCCACAAAGCAATGGACCGAGTATTGAACGCTGACAAGATACTACATTTGATTTAGATGATGAGAGGGCATGTTCGATTCCAAAGAACGAGCCTCTTGAGTGAAATCCAATGAGTTTTTATAAGCTTTAGTGATTAGATTTTGATGTTATGGGTGATGGTTGATTGCCAAAAATTTTGTAGGGTAGCCCTCTATGGCAGTGTAGATTTAGTTGCGAGATCATTTCGGTCGTGACCCAAATGAATACAGATCATAACCTAAATATTGAGGAATTGATTTTTTTTTTTTTTAATTGTGGATGTTCTTGATGATGATCCTGGTTTGAATATTCTTTATCTTGATAGCTTAAAGAGTCCTGTAAAGCACATGTCATTTGGTGCGAGTATCAAACCTTTAATTAGCCAGCTCTAATTCGTTGGTTGCACCAGACGAACAAAAGTAAGGAGCAGAATTAACTACATGGGCAAATCTAATTCCATCTGAAAAATGCAGGGATCTGTTGTAAAATCAGAGGTCAATTGCAAAACCTACCATATGCTTTGCCTTTTAAATGGAGTCTTGTATACTGTAGGAGGGCACGCGTCGGTAGCACAAATCTAGATTCATGTAGACACTTGTCTGGGGTTGAAAGGAAATCTTAATAGGTGAGAAGCGAAGAATATATAAAACCTATTAAACAGGATTCACATTAACCCACACTACAGGTGATCATATATGAGACATTTGTAAAATTAGAGCTCAAATGAAAAGCAGTCTTCCTCAAAGAAAGAACATCTGTCGGTTTGAACCCATGGAAGATCTATTGAACCGCCGGGTTCATCAGCTGCCGCCAAATTTTAGTCGAATTCTTTTCTTGTAAACTCTTGAAGTTTTCTTAGCATCAGCCTTGATTTTATAGCTGGCTACACTGTTGAGGTGAACATTCTCCGATTCATTTCAATCAGGTTTTTGAATTCCTGCTTGGTTTGTACTTGAGAGAGACTTTCTTCATATGTGAATTAAATTCTGTGCTTAATATTGCAAACAGCACTGCAAACCGGAATTATGATGGGAAAAAAGAGTACAAAATGTTAATGCAAGCAAGCAGACTCTGAATGTGACCTTGATGGTTATGTTCATTAGCAGGGAGGGAGGGAGGGAGGGAGGGAGAGAGAGTGAGAGAGAGAGAGAGAGAGAGAATTGGTTGGCCATTGTATGCCATTTGAAGTTTGACATATAATCGAGTTTCCCACTCAAACCAACCGTGCATGTTATTGAGTTTCCCACTCAAAGCGAGCTGCGTCATCCTGTCTCGTGAAACCAACCTTGACATCCTTCTCACAGGAGGCCCATAAGTAGTTGGATCAAAACCTCATAGAGTCTTACCTGCTTTAAAGCCAGAGAAACATACCATGGAAAAGAAAATACCAAGTGTTAATGGTCAGGTAACAGTGCAGAACCATACCAATTTTAGAGAACAAATACGAATAATGAATGGAGAAACATGCTTTCATCTCAGGGATGAAGTTTTCTTGTCTATTCATCAGTTAGGAGAACAAATTCCCACCAAAACATCTTAATTTGTAGAGTCATATAGTACATGATCAATCTCCAACAACAGCATGGGAACATTGTTTATTTGGAACCAGCAGGTCTAAACAGTGATAATGTTTCTTCATTTCTTCGAAGACATTCTTGCAGTTCTAACCAGCAATGATTTCGTCACTTGCCACCATTGCCAAAGAGGTAATTGAGGGAAGAACCGCCACCAGGAGCAGCATGAACCTTAGTTGAAGGCCGGTCCTGCACAACAGAAAACCAGCATTATCTTTCCTGATATGCACAAAAGTACGACTCTTAACTAATTAATTATCATGTAAGAAGAACTGACGATCTCCTTCTGGGAACCCAGCAAAGCGGGTAGTGAAATAAAACCAGTATTATCTTTCCTCATATGCACAAATGTAAGAACCTAACTAATTAATTAACAGGTACGAAGACTGATGATCTCCTTTCAGGAACCGCACATAACGGGCAGTGAAATTGTTTTATTTGCTCCGCCCAATATGCATGATACAAGGGATTAGTCAAACTCAAACAGATCAATATGTGGAAGCTAGCTTTACCAAGAAAAGGAGAGATTGTTCTTCCATGTATAACAGTGATGTCCCTGTCATGACTAATGAAGATAGAAATGTCTAAGCATAAAAATATGCACCTGAAGCACAGGTGATGCGGATATATTTTTACATAACTAGGATGCATTTTTGTCATGAATTTGGACTATAAGGGTATAGAAATAGCTAAAGACGAATGGAGGAAAATGAAAAATAGGGCTCTTAGTTTATGGTCAATAATGGCCACAGATCAAGTTACAAGGTAACAGACAAATGGAGTTAAAAAGATAAAAGAGTATGCTAGGAATTATCAGTAAGGTTAAATGCAATGCATCAAACAGAGAACAGCACAGCAGCAGTATGTAGGGCATAGCCTAACTTAAGGCAATTGAGTTCTTACCGTAAGAAAATTGCCACAATTCTGGCCATCTGCACGGAAGTAGTTGTTTGTAGTATTCTCTTGGATGCCTGCTGGAGTCTGCTTGCTGACATCAACAGGTGCTGACGCCTCAGAAGGCTTTAGGGGTGGTGCAGTGTCATCAGCAACTGGAGTTTGATTTCCAGCAGGTTTAGGGGTCTCATCACTCCCAAAAAGGTAGCCCAGTGAACTCTGCCCTCCTCCACTGCTTACACCACGACGCATTCTCTAATAATAAAGTAGTCCAAACTTTCAGAAGATGGAAGTTTTCTGTTAATATATAATCATTTCCCAAATGAAGCATAGGAATCCAAGATTTACACACAAAACAGGTGCAAATGTAATGAAAACAAAATAAGATATTAGAATGTGCCAGCGCGTTATCTAATGGCAAATCAGTTTATATTAGTCTCAGTATAGCATGGTTCTGTTGTTGTTCCTGATCAAAAAAAGGGGAAAAAAGAAGCAAGAACACACATCCTTCAAAGGGGGTGAAAATATAATAGCATTTTCTATGAAAGGACCTGACCGGAAATAAAAATCTATTGATTCTTCTACCTTCTGCATTGTTGGGAATTTTATAATTGAGGCACAAGATTGCAGTCCTGGAACTCGGCAGACAGATCATTTTTGAGATCAATGTAGAAAACACTTATGACAGAGCTGTCTCATCCTTCCTGCATACTTATTTAGAAAGAGTTCTAGGTGATCCACTCTTGCATAGTTCTCTGAACTCAACAACTGTAAACAACAGAAGTTTCTACTTTAAAGAGCATAAATACTGCCAATAAGACTTTATAATTTGGGATTAACTTCATAAAACTTTTCCACTATCCATAGCAATAAAGGGCTAAGTTCTCACTGAAGCTACTGCAAATCCTTTGATCTCATAAAGAAACCCTTAGGTCTCTCTCTCTCCTCCCTTGTAATTATTCCACATAAAACCAAGCCCTTTTCCTGTATGGGTTTTCCATCAATCTTTGTCACAAATGAATGTAAGAAGATACTAAACTGGTATTGAGGGCTTTAAGGCACTCACAGATTCTTTTTCAAATTGTGTAATGTATTAGGGTATTGTGGGAACTAAATAGAAAGTTGAATGGTTCAGAGTGCTCTCTTATGATCACACGAAATATCATACAGATTAGAAATGATCCATTTATGTGTAGTAACCCGATCTTCAGTTATCTAAGAAGTTTAATAAGAATAGTCTAAGTTCGAGTGATGTTTTCCTATTTGGACCTTCAACTAAGAGCCTTTTCAACCATCCTTATCCGTTTGAAAATTTTAGTGTTCTAAACCAGTACAAGAGTTATTAGGAAAAGTAATAGGTAAGCACAGGATACTCATGCAAGAAGAGGCATAAAAGTTATTAGGAAAAAAAAACTGCAATGAAATTGAACATCAACACAAAGAATTATATGCAGCTGGATCGCTTAGGTGTAGAAGTCATGGATCTACTTTGTATAGGCTAAAGCTGACATTGATGGGCTCACCTTAGCTCAACAAATGGCTTAATCTGCACAATTCATTGAATCTTATTTAAGCTTATCTCACAATCAATGTCCTATATGTTTGTTTCCTTTCCTCTGAGGTATGAAATTTCCGAAGAAGATTTAAGAGTGGGAATCAAATTAATCGAAGAATCATGTTGGGAGCCTAAGAATATACAAACTGAAAAATTAATCTTAACATAATTTACTTCCATTAAAGGATTCATTAACTATCAAAAAAGCCAAACGATCTAGAGCACCATTTTCTTTTTTTTCCTTCTCTTGTTCAATCATATGGAAGGCCATTAAGTACCTCTAAGAGTTGATCATGCTTACAGAAAATAGAATTGGAAGTGATTGACTATTGAACAGATTAGGACTCTCAGATATAACAATTAGTAGTAAATTTGTTCATGTACTTATGACAATTTGGAATGGTTTTACATTCACAAAAATGGCACCATTTCATTTAAACAAGTGAGAGTGATTAGACAGCACCAAAGTGACCTTTCTACAAGCCTTACAAGATACAGAAACAATGATGAAGCAAGTGGTCTTGACGAGATAATGATTCACTGTGTGAAAGGGGTACAACAGGAGATATGTGTAGACAACAGGAAAAAATGAATATTTGTTTTTTCTTTCATTAAAAGGTGAGGTGGAGAGGAAAGTCAAACAATAGATTATAGACCTGTTTGGTTTGGACAATTAGGCTAGCTAAGATTCTCTTCTAGCAGGAATTCAGTAAAGTCTTGTACAATAATAATAGTCACTTAGCTTCTCAGACATGCGGAGCAAGTAGCTGACATAGAAAATCTCTAAACATCTCTTGAAAACACAGCCCAGGTGCTAATAAACATAGAATCAACAATAAACAATTCTTTATGTGATGGTGCACATCAAAACTGACTATATACTATTTATTCCATCTAAATTTAGTTGGGCAGCAGATCTGACGAACACATCATCAAGTAAATTCTAACGCATTGGCACCATTCCTATCTTATGATTGGTTGGATTTAAATTCTATGATAATTCAATCTCAATGTAAGAGTTCCAAAACGAGGACTTCTCAACTAAATCAAACAGATCAGGATGCAAAGATAAGAAGCAAAACATTTCAAGAACACAATCATAGCAAGATTAAGTATCAGAATTGCTTCCATTATAGGCGAATTTGAGCTGACGACCGCTCCAGGCGGTTGCTGCACAGTTTTCAAACGGTTCAACGGGGAATTTAGCATCAATTTTTTTAAAAAATAATCAAAGTTTCGACATAGTCAAACCAAAGATTTCTACCCATAACACAAATCGCGCCAAATGTCGCATTAAACAACAAGAAATACAAGAAAACAACCACCAAAGAAACAAAGGAAAAAAAAAGGAAATTCAGCACAATTTAACCTCAGAATGCAATCCGAAGATCCAAAATTAAACCAATAAAAGCTAAGCTACGAGCAAAATGCCGCGAGGATACATCAGATCGGGGATAAAGGAACCGAGATCCAAGTCACAATCCGAACCCAGAACCTTAAAAAGAAAAAAAAACCCTTCTTGGAGAGATTCCAAGTGAGATCTACGGATAAATGGCTGTAGAAATGCGGCGAATCGAGGAGGAGAAGTGCTTCTAAAAGCACACTTCTAGGATTAGGGTTTCTTACCTCTCTCTTTGGGTCGAACGAGAAGGGGCTAGAATCCGGAATTGGGGATCGGGAACGAGGAGCAACAGAAAGGAGGAAGGCGAGGCTCTCATATAAAGAGCCTAGAGGGACACAATTAAACCCCTCTGGACCGAAAAACAAATTTGCACTAAAACCTTCCTATTTTATAATTTAGCCGTCTCACAGGGTCCGAGAAGTATACGATTGAAAAACCAAGGACGTTTGTTAAATTTTTAGCCACCCTTTGGGTGCTTGTGTGCTGATTAGAGCCCAGAAGTCATGGTTAGGGATTAATGGACCCATTCAAAAACATACTTTTATATTATTTTAAATTGACTATCAAGTCAAGTTTATCTTAAATTTTGCATTTGTTTTGTGGTCAATGTCATCCTTTCTCACAACATAAACTTTATGCTGTCATATAATCAATCATAACAGCAATAATTATATTGCTTAAATCTGTTTGGACTGAGTTTGTTTGAGAATAAAATAATTTATTTTACTGCTTTTTATTGTTACAGTAGAAAATAACAAATAATAATAAAAATTAGCAGTATTGTTTGTCGAAATCATGGTTTACCAAATATATAAATATTTATTCCAACTAGGATAAATATTTAAGCTAATAATATTATTTCATTTAGATGAATGCTATAAATGTTATAGAATGGTTATTCTGAATACTCTTCCTTATATTTATTCTAAGACGACTAAAAAAAGAGAGACAAATACAAGAATAAATGAAAAAGGTTATTTTTACTGCCAAAAATGGAAACTGTATTGAACATATCTACTTTAAATAATGTTTGATTTAGTGGATCATTGGGAAAAAAAAAAGACAGTTAAGTGTATGAGACTCGTAGGATTTGAAGAAGAACAAATGTATATAACTTTACCTTCCCATATAAAGATTATTTTCATATTTCAAACCGTAGCATCTATATCACAATAGAATAACCTCATCATTGCACCAATCTCATCTTTTAATTAGGTTGATCGTCGCTATTTATCAAACATTCTCCTATTTAAAAAACATATGATACATATGCTAAGATACATGTATATGCAAACTAACAATGGCATGCGAACTTTTGGTTTGTGTACTTGTTTTGTGTATGAGCGCATATTTCACCATCCTTAAAAGCCCTTGGTTTAACAGCATGTAATTTCATGAGAATTAATATTCGTGTAGTCCATCTGAATAATTTAATGCCTCTAATTTGCTCAGGAAAAGTAATCGTGAGATCATAACGGCTCTTTTTTTTTTTTTTTTATTGGAGATAACGGCTAGGGTAGTAATCAACCCTTGCACTGTCAGCGACCGGCAATAACAAGTGGAAGTCACATCCCATATAAGCAACAGAAATGATTACCGCAAACAGTTAAGAAGCAGATCTTCTGTTAACTCATCAAATAATGAAACAGTTTTTTTTTGTTTTCCCTTTTATTCAAAGGGAAAACAAAAATAGTTAGAAGTAGTATAAGTTCATAACAACTACACATAGGCAGAATCCAGCAACCACCCTGTTGTCTTGCTGATATGTCTGAGAACCAAACTTATGAAAAGATCTGACATGGCACAAGAAAAATCTCTGAAAGCTCACCACCACAGAAAATGATTCAAAAACCCATTCTGGAACCAATATCTAAGCATGTCAGCAGGTATTAACAAGCTTGATATGATGCTGATAACTCAGATTGGTTTCTTCATGAAACTATATTACAGTCCAAGTTTAAAAATCTGCGCTCCTTTCTTTATGCTCTGTTAGTATGCCGATTTAAATGCTTATATAATTTTTTTTTTTTTTTTTTTTTGGTCATAGAAAGAGGTGTATTTTATCATTCAAACTGCAGAAGATCGACCAAGTGAAGGGAAGTATAAGAGGAGAGGAAATGGGGGAAGCGTAATATGTCACCTGCAGACAATGTTGGTGCCATGGCAGACAGATCTGAGAAATATATCAGAGGAGGAGACCAATGTGAAGAAGGAAAAGAAGGAAAAGTATGTTCCTTTGTGCAACCATGCTGGGGAAAGGATCTTAAAACTTCTGATGTTGTCTTGAGAGAGGAAAAAAAAGGGTGAAGAATATGTTGTACCATATGAAACTGAGGCTAGCCAAAGAATGCCTGGTGAATTAACCCCCTGTAATGCACAAGAAAACATTGCCCCGGTGTCGGAAACTGCATGAATGAACAAAGTGATTAAGAACCTTAAGGGAGCATACTTTAGGATGCCAATGGTTACAAAGGAGGGTGACGCTTCAAAAATTGCAGATTATGGTGATGAGAAATGGCCTGACTTATCTATCAGAGCGGATTATAATTCTTCACTGCAAAGATGTTCCAAGACCATTCTTGTGCTGATGGTATACTTTTATTGAATGTCATGGATATGGACTCCGCAATCAGGAAAGCATCTGGTAGTAGCAATCTTAATCCACTAGTAAGTAAGAATGTCGATAGTTTGACGGAGGATTTAAACGTGGTTTCAGTAAAGACCAGCATAGTGTCTGGAATTAATTGAAAATTACACCTGTGCAAAGAGAATAAAAAGGGCCACTTCAAAGTAGAAAAGTATCACTTGCAGCATATCTGAACCTACCCAAAAGGATGTCAGTAGCCCCTCATTTCTGTTGCTGAAAATGATAATTTTGCTGGTACCTCTGCGTCACTAGGAAATGCAGGCAAGCATCCATTGGTGACAGCTTGTTATTACAGACCAGGAAATAAAGTTCATCAGAAAGCAAAGATGATAGTTGTGAAGATGTGTGACATGCGACCATACATCGATCCGAAGTCCAACATGTTTCCTGAGATTAATTCAGTTTCTGAGGTTGCTAATAGTAATGATTCAGTATTACAAGAAAGCTGTAGGGGAGATGCATTTGCTGATGCAAATAAGAGCAACATGTTCGCTGAGGTTAATTCAGTTTCTGAAGTTGTTATAAATGATGATTCAAGTGAGTGTAATAAACTGAAACACAAAATGAAAAAAAAAGATTTTCAACTATTCTCAGTATAACATAGAAGTTGATTGGGATGGATTTGAGAGTTAAATGAAACGTTTGGCTTTGTGTTGTTGTGGGTATGATAGGAAAAGGGAGCTCGATAATCACCGGTGGAGGTCGAGGGGCTCTAAATAGTAGTGGAGGCTAGGCTTATCCTAGCCTCCGGCGGAGTTCGTCAGGGGAGGACTCTTCCTCCTTTGCCGCGATCAACCAGAGCTCTGCCCTGTTTTTGACTAAAACAGGCCTTCGGGCCGTGATTGGGTGCTGGGCCGGTCCAACAGGCCGGCCCAATGAGGCTGGGCCTCACACTTGAAATGCCAAATAACAAGAAATAGCATTCCCAGGATGTATCTCAGAAGAAAATCATAAAATATAACTAAAAGAAGTTTACAATAATCTGCAAATGGAGATTTACAGTTCATAGAACTTATCCTAGCTGCAATGCACTTCTTCTAGCTAAATCTAGGTTCATGACCCATTGGAGTTTATGTTCTCCTGATGCATGAAACTTCTTGGGTCTATGACCACAGGAAGATTATCCAGTCCAATAGAAAAAGTATGCCAGATATGGAGGACCAAAATTTGATTCGATTTAAACTGGTTTCTTTCAGTAGCAAATAGAGAGGAAGAAGATACTCCTCTCAGATCAAGAAAGAATTGATAAAGGACTGCAAAAGAGAAGGGCCTTAAAAAGTTCGAAAGGAGAGTATCTCATGCTCTAGACCTGAGTGATTGAAAGGGTGCTTTTAGTCACAGGTTGCAAGTAGAGGAAAGGTTTATGAGGGGTTGGGTAGAGGATGAAGGGTAGAGTAATTGAATAAAGATCTTCTCGCACAAACCTACTCCCAAGTTCCAGCTCCTTGAGGAATGCTGACCAGATCCTGTGGTTTGTTCGGAACAATTAGATAACTCGATTCTGGTGGAATCAAGAAAGGAATGTTGTGCTATTGTAGTGACAATGATAGAGATCTATCTATATGTATGCATGGATTACTCATGACAGGTGTTCAAAGCTTTCATGAAGGTTTCATGTCCATTCGCCATGTAGTAGTACATGATTCATGATAGAATGCACACATGCATGCACATCATGCTGAATATGTGTTAGTTGTATAATTTTAAAAGCTATTGACTGCCACCCTATCATTCTCGAGCATCAAGGTAGAGAAATAAGGGAGCAATGTGCTTCATTCAAGTCATAGCACAACTTTAGAAAAGCATTGGGTGCATTGCAGTGAAGATAGTACGCGTATAGATAAAGATAACTTCATTCTCAGGCGTTTGCTTAACCAAATGAGAAAACTACATTAGGTTGACTTCTGTGTCCTTAATCATCTTCTCATTGTCTGGGTTTTTTTCTGATAAATTGCTGAAGAAAGAACTTTGGTTCCTATGTATGGTTTAGGATGAGAAATTATGAGGCCTAATAGTCCAACATCGGAAAGACTCGTTCCAGAGTCTAGGCATATGAGGCAGGTGTCTTCTAATCTTGCAGACGCGTTTTGGGTGGAAAACAAAATCGGGGAGGGGTGAAGGATGCTTGCGTGAAACCCTGAAAACGGACAATATCTGGCAGGAGAGCCTTGTGTTCCTCCTCATGTGGCCCCCACGTGGGCATTGGATGCCTCACGTGCTCCGCGCAGGCGGGGGCGTGACATTTGGTTTCAGAGCCGAGGATGACTCGTCCGATGATGGAAAGGGTGTGAGGCCCAATAGTTCCATATCGGAAAAACTCGTTTCAGAACCTGAGCATATGAGGCGGATGTCTCCCAATCTTGCAGACGCATTTTGGATGAAAAACAAAACCGGGGAGGGGTGAAGGACGCTTGCATGAAGCCCCGGAACCGAACAATATCTGGCAGGGGAGCTCCGTGATTTCCCCTCATGTGGCCCCCACGTGAGCACTGGGTGCCTCACGTGCTCTGCGCAGGAGGGGGCGTGACAGAAATAATTACTTTTATCAGCAGTATTTGACTGTTATAGCAGCTCCAAAATCAGGACAATCGACATTGCGTCACAGGCTGTGGTTGGTTTTCTTGCAGCGAGAGAATCACAGCATTGTTATAATGAGTCTGACCACCAATTTCTGGCGAATGATGCAATCTGTTGTAATCTAGTTTCAGTTTTGTAAAACTGCAGCCAGTTTTGCACTAAGGAAACTCATCTCCTGCTCCACTTTTCCACATCACTTGTAATTGTTCGCTCTGCAAGTTTTTTGAAGGCTAGGTTTCTCTTGAACCAGAGGTAGTTTGATGTTAAAATGTGTGATGCTCTTTGTTAACTTTTACCATCATATGTTCTTGTTTGTCGCTGCTGCATGGCATGCCATGTCAAGAACTTCTTCTCACTGGCTTTTTCTGTTTTCAGGAATTGCGAGTCTCGCGTATCCATGAAGCCCTCGACACTCGACATTGATGCTTTTCCATTGCTTGAATGTTCTATGCTGCTTCTTTCATCAATATATCATTCATCAGCAAATTTGATATGAGTTTCAATCCTAGCAAAATACTGTTTGCCGGGTGATTGAAGGTGCCAAGTCCTCTGTTTTGTCACAGTCTGTTGGCAATCTGTCGCTGATAACTAAACGAAGTAAGAAGATTAGCTTTGATAACACCAATTAGCTGTAGAAAATGAGTTGGCTGCCCTTATTTCACTGCATGTTTTGGATGGCTCAAGTGCCTGGACTTGAATTATTTGACGACAAATTCATTTTGAACCTCATGAATCGAGGACTTTGTTTACTGAATAACTCATCTAGCAGCGTTGTTATATCCTTTGGCTTTCCCGGTGGCAGCTTTTCGGTACATTTATTGGCCTCTGATCTTTGCACAGAGATTATTAGGACCAGCACCATGCTATACAACGTCACCTTATGCTGTACAATTATTAGGACCGTGCCGGCGTGTGTTTAGTCCAACATCGATTATTCACTGAATAGATCTTAAGTACTTATATAGGATCAAGGAACTCAAATAATACCTTCTGGCTAGCCATTTTGGATGAGATCCTGAATTGTTACAAATGGTATCAGAGTGGATCCGACCCATAACCTATGTTGACTAGGGGATACTGTAAGACGAATCTAATGGGGCTGACCACGGGCCGATCGTGGTGCTTGTGATTAGATTGAATGAATTTGAATCCTTAGTCTGACAAAAATGTCAAAACTTAAACAGAGAAGTATGTTAGGACCCATGCGGGCGTGTATTTAGTCCCACATCATTTATTCGCTGGATAGATCTTGGGTACTTAAACAGAATCAAGAAACTCAAATAATATCTTCCGGCTAGCCATTTTGGGTGAGGTCCTGGGTTATTACAACAACAAGCACATTCACTTTGATCCATTGCCATGTACATGTTTTGTCAGCAGTGATGGAGTACTGATTGAGATTTTAATCCATTGCCATGTACATATTATCTTAAAAAGTGACACAGTACTAATTGACACGGATCTGTGAAATCCTTGTATATATTATCTTACCTAGTGAACGAAACTCCTGCCATGACTAAAGAACAGACCCCCAGATTGAAGGAAAAGAATGAGCTTATATCTCTCAAGAGCATATTGTACCATCTTCATATCATTCTGAGCAAGATACATGCATCAGAAGCACAGGAAAAACTCCAGGCAGAACATTAGAACTAAACAAAAGAGATTCTGTTCGATAATAGAGTAGACCACTATCTGTAGCTGTTGTGTTGCAGATGCAAAGCAGCAAAGGGGACCAATTCTGCTTGCTTGAGCCAGTTGTTAGTTTAATAGTCACTGACATGATTAGTTAAATTCAATTTGCCATGTGAATACTGAAATGATCCATTTAAACTAAACAGCATATCGAATGCAAAGACCTCGAAACCTGCGGTCAGAATGCATGGGTAGTGATGTTCTGGATGAAGAAAGCTGAAGAATCTCTCTGATAACCTTTCAACCAAGAAGACAGGTTTTAAAACTGCTTTGTGATCTGGATCGGCATTGTTTTCACAACAAATCCAACTCAAGGATTCCCATCAGCATGAAATGGATACCATTAAGATGTCGCAATCCTTGCTACTAGATCACATGGGCCTTCACCTGCCTTTGTCCCGAATCCAGTAGGATCATGAGCCGGACAGCCATCTCTTTCAGTTTCAGATAGACCAGCCACCAGGATATTTGCAGTTAGAGACAGCAAGGACTCTATGATTGGGAGGAGATCACATGTGAATTAAAGAGAGTTCCCTGGTAAATTGGCAGTCTGCTCATCTCTATTGGCCCACCCTCACATGATGTGAGGCCATTTTGGTTGGCAGTAGTGGTACACTTTGATGTTCTTTTGCAGATAAAGTTTAAGTTGGCAGGATAAATTTTCTCCATTGTGAACCAGAGATGGTGCATTATCTTTGAGTTGGATGAGTTCCATAACTTGGGATATCTTCATTCTATGTTAGTGTTGCTTTTCCCTTGTGTCATATCTGTCAGCTCCTAAACGAGAGGAACAATGAAATAGGCTTTGTAACATCAAGGGAAAGCTTAATCTTTTCTGACCACAGAGGGTAAGTTTTAATCTTTTTATTATACTCTTCAGTCTAGGAAAACTTTGTTGCATATTGAGACACCTTAAATTAACAACGCTGATCGCGTATGAGAAGATTGAAAGGTAACGAAATCTTTCATGCTAACAAAATCTTGGGTGCTGTTAACATATATAGGAATTGGAGAACTTTTTTTCTTTTCTGGTTTTCGTATACTTCGCGCGCCCCACCGCCCCCCCAAAAAGTAGAAAAAGGTCCCCATAGATTATGTCCTGAAAGGAAAGGATAACCAATAATGCAGTTGCTTCACTAATAAGTTTTTTAAATTTGTTGCAGCAAAAGGGCTATGGATCACAGGGAATCAAAAAGAGAAATCTAGAACGTAAATAAATATCAGAACCTAAATTCATGCACTTGACTCCAAGTTGTAATTATTAAAAGAGGAGCTTCTTTTCATGTTTGAAGATATCTCCTAACATGTAACATCCTTGTCTTATGGTAAGCCAATATTCAAGCCCTGTCACCTGCATGTTCAGTTGCTTCAACAAGACAACACTATTCACAAAGATAGAAAGATTTTGTATGTTTAAATTCCATTTGCCAAGAAAATGTCCGGCAAATTCAGAATTTTATGTCAACATTCAATACTATTTATCTCACTGCAGGGCAGTATTGTTTTCTTTTTCTTTTATCAAATTAACAAACAAGTAAAACAAGTGCACTTTCTCATGCATGTCAGAAAAGTAATGCCAACTATGTCAATCATTAAACCATAATCCTACAAGAATCTTGAAGTCTCTGTTGTATTGCATTTATCCATATGGGAAAAAAAAACTCCTTCCCAATTGACAATGGACCTAATAACTAGTGCTTATTAACTCATGTGGAAGCAATCTTTTCAATATTATTCAAAGTAGATAACTAGAATTTGTAGCCAAGTATATATATCCAAGATAGTGATTTCCTTGCTGAGAGTGAATCATTATTGAACTATGATGAAAGTGAATCATTATCGAACAACGCAGTCATTTCACCTGTCCACTGATCCACCTTTAGATCTTCATTACAAGCTAAATGGGAGACTCTGTGGCTGATCCCACCAACACCCAACCTTCTGACATCCCTTGGGCACATTGTGATTTGGTGGGGGAAGCTTCTTAGAAAATTAGGGCATCATGTGCAAATCTAGTTGTGCAAATTAATGGTGGTTGTTTCTTGGAACATGGTTGGGATGATTGAGATGAACAAGTTGGCCCTGCCAAGGGCACCAACCCATGTGATCTCTCCCACTTTATGCATGTGGTGGTGCATCCCTCATTCTTTATCCCACATCTCCCCAATCAACATCACCTTTCCCTGTAGGGCATCCCCCCATCCCTTCATAGGGTCATACCCTAGCATCTGCATATACCCACTTATAGATGCACACATGCACATGCTTCTATGCAATAGTCTTTAGGGTATAAGATAACATAATGATTCATGGACTAATCTTTTGAGAGAAATAGTCTGAGGAAGATAAGATAATGCCTCTTGAAGCCATTTCAAATACAATGGCAACTACAGAAAGCCAAGGGCCACCTCATGTTCATAAGGAAGCATGCAAGATCACAATAAAGAATTGACTGGGGAGGACTTATTTCTATTCATATAAACTTGATGACAAGGTCTAGGGATATTTAAACAAAAAGTTAGATATCATTCTCATCTCAAGAGTCACAAAAGCACAGATGTAAGATAAGAGCACATCATTCTCACTCAGAGGAGAATTTTATTACATTTATTTTAGATTGGATGCTGAGGCTACCTTCCATGGTATATTTCCTCTGCAGTGTAACAGTTGTAACTTGAATATAATACTAAGGTTGGAGACTTCACACTCCCTGTGGGTGTGTCTGGAGCTGTCTGATGGGCATGTGAAGAGTGTCAGGACATCATATTGTAGAAGAGGGTTTTTGTGCTCTGGGAAGGCTCTGCAAGTTCAATGCTTTCCCACTGTCATTTTCCAATCTCCTTTACCTGCTGACTACATCTTCAGAAATGTTCCCTTTAAAAAAAAATGACCATTTTCACTGCCTCCACTTCTCATGAAATATTCATAAGCCTTTTTTTACCAAGTAACAGCTGCTGTGACTTGACTTGGGACTTCTCTTTGGTTTTGGTGAACTAATCTGCTTTTTGTTGTTTACCAGTATTCATGTCAGTGTTTGTTGTTATTATTATAGCAATATGATTATTCTACTATACTTTTTTTTATTATTATTCTGAATAGGAAAAAGTCCTTTTATTCTCATTATCCACCCCCTCCATTTTTAAGATGTTAGTTGGAACTAAGACAATGTTTTCACCTAAATTAAGAGGCGGCGACGGCTGGATTCAGGTTGGTTAGTATAATGATCCAAACCCAAATCCAATAATAAATGATTGGATCAAATTTGATTAGTCATAAGATCCAAATCCTTTAAAAGCAGTAAGTCGCAAAACCAAGAGCAAATTTACTTTGAGATTGGATCCGGTAACATCTCGTACAGGGATATCAGATTTGTATCTGAATTTTTTAAACCATAGTAGTCATTTATATCATACTGACTGACAAGCAGTTTGGACTTTGGTGTGCTGAGGATCTTCTTACAATGTGGTCCAATTCACAGCTGCCAACAAACTCCTTGCATGAAATGGAACAACTTGTGTCCTCTGTGAACTTGTTCTCATTGTCCGATTGCAGACTGGACTGTATGCATTCCGCAACAGACTGAACTTGCTATCGAACATGCATGGCCCTTTATGCAGGATGGTAGGGACCATGAGGGATCTCATCCCTAAGATTCATTTACAAACAAAAACATGTTAGCATCTCCAATGCTTTGTGTCTTCCTAAGTTTGCTAATAAATTGAGGACTTGTATCCAGAACTAGCATTTCATGCAGGTTTGCATTCATAGTGGAAAGATGTACTGGAAGTGTCGTTTCCATCAAGGTACCAAAGCACATTAGGCTAGGTTGGATGGTTATGCAATTTAGTTTTTTTTTTTTTTTTTTTTGGAGTCACTTTAGTTCAGAATTCATGCATTTCTTGGTAGGATCAATTTAGAGAGAGAGAGAGAGAGAGAGAGATGACACTTTAGGGGAAAATAGAGCAGAGGATATTAGACAAGAAATGTTGGAAGATGGTACGTTCTTGAATGAATCATAAACTTAAAGACATTAGTGAGAATATGTTTCCTACTATAGGGATAAGTCACTAAAAGTAGAATGCATCTCTAAAACATTTCTCACTTTTCCCATCCTAATAGTTGTTGGTCTCCATGCTCCTTAACTAATCCTCCTCTATTAGTGTTAATTCTTGGTGATGTTGGACAATTAGTTTTACTACATATCCAACTCAATGTTACTGTCTGTCCTAAATTCTACCTGTGTTTAAAATAACTCCACGTTGCACAACATTTAAAGACATGCATGAAGTGGTGTCTACTTCTTCAGTCAAATATGAGTCAGCAACTTTATCTCCTCTCTGTAGATGAACAGGTGCAAAGTTGATAGTCATTGCATTTTTTACTTTTAATAAAATTTGATGGGTTTTACATCCCCTTCAGTCACACACACCCAAAAAAAAAGACAAGATCGTGTATCTGCTTGGAAGAAAATATAGCTGGACCCTTGTCTTTTGTCCTGGAGGCCACTTGAATGTAATTTTTTCTAGAATTAACAACTGATTCAAGGAAAAAACTACCTAAAAGAAAATAACTTCAGCACTAACTATCATCTCCTTACATAAGAGTATGAAGATGACATCATTTGCTTTCTCCAACATATTTGACACCACAACTAAACAACTATCAAGTGCCGGTTATTTTTTTATCTTAGCTTACATATTCTATAGACTGGTTGATCTGATGATCTCCGCTTAAAATTTTAAGATCTGAAGTTCTGAATGATAGAGGTATAACGACTTAAGATCTTATCCAAAAAGACTAGTCGAAAAATGTTATTTGGATTCCTTATCTTTGTATGAGTATCCAAGATTTATCTGGTGTATAGCCAATGTAGAACCAAACGTGTACCTGGATCCTCACATACTTTTCCTAATTAAGCTCTAGTATCTTCACCGGACTAAAGATCTAAATCTATCCAAATTTAATGATAAATACCATATATTCAATCATAAATACCACCATCAGCATGTGTTTAGGCCAAATGGGCCCATGCTGCAGTGTCCCCTACTCCACATAAGTCATGGGCTGGATCTACTCTAATACTATTTGCAACAAACTAAGACCTTACCCAAAAAAATTAGCTGAAAAGTATTACTTAGATTTTTTAATCTTGTATAAGTGTTCAAGACCTACATATTGCATAACTAATGTCTGACTGAATATATGCTTGTACGACTCCTCGTAGATGATTATTAATGGATGCGGCTCATGTTTTACTCATTGATTAGAGTTTCAATTGTTTTTAAATGGAAGGGTCCGGATGCTACTTGCAGGGCTCTAGCACGTCCTTAAACTATTGCTACCCAGGTTGAGAAGAGCAAACTGAACCACTCCAAGAGAAAATCAATTCTACTGTTAAAGACCAAATTATTCCCCTTAATTGAATTCCGCCCTCGAAATTTATATGCTGAAGATCAAATATAATCAGAACATACTATGCCTCCTCTAATCTTGCAACTTTCAAGAATGATGACATCATAATACTTGCAATATGGATTATTAAAATTTACACTATAATCCCTTAAAATACAAGCCAAAATCAAGATCTAAATGAATCATATGAACCTCTAGCACACGTAAAAAAATCATTTCATGTAAACTAAGAGAAGACCCAATACTTCCCCCTCTTTATTCCTAGAGGCTGCAGTCTTTTAACCTCTCCGGGTGGCATTTGGAGGGAGAACGAGAAGAACATGGTAGCATGTGAGATTCCTCTGCCACATCCACCATGCCCCCGCCTTTGTCAAAAACTGCCGTCTTTCGCAGGTCATCATCTATTAATGCACTGTGCTCACACTTCTCTCCATTCATTCTTCAATCATTTTTTAGAACTAATATATTGGACATGAAACAAGCTTTAAGAACCTTTGGATGATAAGTTTTTATCAATGTGGGCGCCATGATAATGATTTAATATTTGAATATAAATTGATCAGAAAAGAAATGCACCATCTCATGGACAACTGCTGTGAACGATTAGAGATCACATAGAGGTGAACCACCTCTATATAATAGTACAATATTTAGCTAAGAACCATGCTATAATAATGTGAAATAACTTGGATATCAGAACTAAATGGATATGTTTTCTACGAGTGGTCTCTTCTAGTTCTAAGTAATCTAGATGTGAAAGATGGACAAAGTAGTTGAAATTTGGAAACGTACTTAACTTATGCATGGTTGGGCACGTGGGTTGATGTGAAGGGACCAAAGCCCTTGCGGCCTCTTCATCATTGGGGACATAAAACACCCACCTTATCAAACCTGTTTCCCCCCACCTCAACTCCTCATTCCCTTGGGGATCATTAGATTCGTTTGATGATCTCACATCTCCTCCTCTGCTTTTCCTAACTGGACCAGACCAAAAAAGAAGAGTGACAGAGAGAAATAAGAAGGCCAACCAAGTATTTACCATCACCATCTTCTCATTTGGTGCTCCCTAGAGCTGCTCTCTTGGGCTTGCTGATATTGGTGCACTGCTGGAGAGGCATTGAAGGTGAACAAGGTGTTAGTTTCCCCTTCCTCTCTATATATTTGTCCTCCTTTTTTGCCCCTCTTCTTCTCATTGGAAGGTTTGAAGCAATTAGGAGGGGCTTGGTGTACTGGGTTTTCCATTTATGTACCTTCTGAGTTACTGATAGAGATTGGTATAGGAATCGTTTTCTCCTGTACTACTGTGAAGGTTTTGAAGGAAGAGGCCTCAGTGTAATGAGATTTGGTTGTGTATGAGTTGGAAGGAGCCCAAGGTTGTTATTCTGTAATGAAATTTTAATGCAGTGAGAGGTTTTGGTCCCATGAAAGCTGGGCTGTGTGTTACTTATAGGTAATGATTGGGTGGATGGTTTTATGAGGAATTGTGGAAGGGTTACCACCTCAGGATTGTAGGAGATTCTTTAACTGCAATTCTGGACCTTCTGCAAGCCTCTCACCGTAGGCTCTAATCCTACAATTTGGCTTTCAGAAAATGCCAGCAAAATTCCTTCATACATTTGCTGACGAAAACACGGAGGCGCAGAAGCAAATTGGGTGCGTCGATGGCGTCTTTCAGATGTTGGACCGATACCATATCTTCAAAGGAAGGCGCCTCAATGGACACAACCATAAGAGGTTTCCTTCAGGTACCTGGCCAACATATTCTACTTCCTTACATGATATCAACCCATGTTCATTCTAATAGTAGTTTTGCTGCATTGCTGTATTTCTTATTTCCAAAACTTTTAGTGGGAACCGTGGTTGGCTAATTTCCAAAAAATTACGAAGCATAGTTTCTTCAGTCACTCTCTTCTTTTTTCTTTTTTTTTTTCGATGAAAGTTTTCATTCTACATAGAGGTGCTGGGATTTGTAAATCAAAATGAAGTTGTTATGATTTGGTGTTCCATAGTTTTCTAGTTGATTCTGTCTCCAAGCTTCTATTCTTTAACTATAGGAAGTTTCTCTCTGCAAATCTGCATCCAATCCTCTGAAAGTATATATCTGTTCTTACTCCGACCGTTGTCTGCTCTTGAGTATGGTACTTTTAAATGTTTATCATCTCTAACACAATACATGTTGCTTTGAGATATTAAAATTATATGTCACATCTTTTTATTACCAACTTGACAATCAATGCTACCATCGGGACGGGAAATGCTCAATTCATCATTTCAATCATAGTAGAAATACTCAACCATCGAGTTCTCATAGTTGTTCCTTTTATGGTTCCAATCTAGTAGAAATTAATGGTGTTAAATAAGCAAGGTGATCGAATTAGCGTCTCTGTTATAATCCAATGGCTACTGCCTACAGAGTTATATTAAGCATGCGTTGTCTCTATGAACCGTCTATGTACAGATAATGATAGTTCACAGAATATATCTATATCTACCTTCTCGAAATGATGCCCAGTAATCCTGGTCCGTATTTTGATGTGTTTTACCTTATCTCTTTTGTTTTAAGTTTGGATAGAGTTACTTGTCATTTCTAATATTTGATTTGGCTCTCTATTGCTTTCCCTGTGTATGCCTGACTATTTCTCCTAATTGATCATATAACATTTGTACAGGCCATGCCCTTTCAAACAGCAGTAGTGTTGGAGCAGATTGCGGTGCATGCACTCCACAGATTGTTCTGGTAAGATTTCCAATTGGATGTCATGACAACTCTTTCTTTTTCTGCTATTTCTGAGGATTTATGATCATATAACCTATGTTTCAGGAGAAAAATCACAGCAAAAGCTCAAATGAGAACCAAGGTGTTTCAATGGAGTCATCAGGAACTTCTTTTTCATCCTCATCCTGCTCATCATTTTCTTCTCTAGAGTGTAATGGATCAACTCGACAAAAGCCTTCCTCTATGGATCGAACTTTCTTAGAGAGATCAATAAGGAATTCAGTCGGGTTGAAGAATTCTAATGTCACTAGCAGAGCTATTTACTATGAGTCTCTCAGTGACCCATCATATGCATCAGTTCAATCTGGTCGCCAGTCCCTTGATTTCCGAGATGTTGTTAAGGACTCTATCCACAGAGAAACTCGCAGTTTATCAATTAAAACATCAACAAAGGAGGAGGTGAAGAACCGGATGCTGAAGCATAGGGACTCCCCAAGGCTCATGCAGCTGTCCAAGTCTGCAGATAGATCTTACGTGATTGGTGTAGATGGAAAATCCAGATTGCCTGATGATCTCAGTGAATCCCTTCGAGTACTAGTGAAGCTCAAAGAAGCACCTTGGTATTGCTCAGAGGCTAGTGAACAACCAAGATCATCATGCGAAGAAAAAGATACTTATTTTTTTCCAGTATCGAGGGAAGCTCCACGGCTCTCTTATGATGGAAGAGAAATTTCATGCCCTTCTCTGGATTCTCCAGATGTCAGCAGACCTGTCTCAAGACTCAAAGAGCTTCCTAGGCTATCCTTAGATAGCAGGGAAGGCTCTCTAAGAAGTTCTAACTTTGACTTGAAACCAAACTCAATTTTGAAGGATTCGGACAGTAGTAGTATCAACCAAGGAGTATCCACACCTTCAAATTTTCAGCAAGAATGGGGAAGTCACAAGTGCCCTACCAGTGTCGTTGCAAAGCTCATGGGCCTGGAACCGATGCCCCACATGGGCTTGGCTAGTCAGAAGCCAGTTAATCTGACAGAAACTTATACAAGCAAAACCAATGATCCTTTCAATGGACAAAGAAATAGGAATCCCATAGCTAAGGCATCGCAAGCAACTCAAGATAGCAGAAAGGATCACCTCTTACACTCTCCAAAGAGCTCCCTTAAGGATTCTGTTCCACGGTTGAAGAAGTCTGATCCTGTCAATAATTCAAGGCTCTCGATTGAAACTGCACCATGGACACAGCAGGAAACAATCCACATTCCCCAGAAAACAAAACTTGGATCCCAAGAAGCACATCTGAAGCAGCAACCTGAGTCAGTTTACAGTGAAATAGAGAAAAGGTTGAAGGAGCTTGAATTCCACAAATCCAATAAGGACCTCAGGGATCTTAAACAGATATTCGATGCAATGCAAGCAAAAGGGTTGTTAGAAACCAAGAAGGGTGAAGATCAGCATTCCAAAGTATCAGTTTCTAAGAACTATAGTGGCCAATTTCCAGCTCGGAATGATCATAATTTCAAATCAACCTGTAACCTACATAGCACCCAGCCATTCCCCACATTAATGGAAGGAAGCAATACTCCAAGAGCTTACAATTCTCCTATTGTAATCATGAAGCCTGCAAAATCTGTCATTGGATCAGGTGTTTCTGCTTCTTCAGCTATTCCTTTGGAAGGCTTGTCAGGTCTTCAGAAACTGCAGACTAGTCATTCCATGTATAGAAAGATGACTTCCACAAACAACAGGAGAGTCAAAGACCAAACTCCTAAGGCCAGCCCCAGGGAGCCTACTTATCAGCCGCTTCTCTCCATGGATAAGAAATCTACTAAGAAGACTGAAGAAATTAGTATGCAGAAAACTCGTGTTCAGATTGAGCAGTTATCATCTAGGCATCAGCATTCACCAAGGGAAAATAATGGCAGCTCAGTTAAGACTTCAGGTTCTCTTAGTCCAAGAATACAGGAGAGAAAGAATGAAACAGAAAAGAGATCATGTCCCCCCTTTCCTTCTTCTGAATCAAATAAGTCCCAAAGGAGTTCTGCCAATAGACAATCTCTGGAATCAGTTTCTCCAAGAGGCAGACTTAGACAGAAACCAGCTCAGGCGCAGCAGAAGGATGACCAGTTGAATGATACAAGCAGCGGAAAGAGAAGTCTGAGTCACCCAGGCGATGAGAGATCTCTATGGTCAGAGAGTAATATAAGCTTGGCATCACAAGTGGATATAGAAGTAACAAGTGCTGATAGGTCTGCAGAGATGAACCTTTCTTGCTTACAGCAGGGCAGCCGGAGTCCATCAAGAAGGAATGCCATTAGTACATCTTCAGTCATAAAGCAGAAGGTATGCGCATCACATGTTAGACCCTAATCTTGTTCGGATTAAATTCTATTATGTTTACAGTTTAAAAAAAAACAATAATGCCAAAAAAATTTCTAAAATTGAATATTTTTAATAAATGCAGGTTAAATGTTTTTTATAAATTCTAAAATTTTATCTATATTGATAATAAGGACAAGAGTCATGGCTATGATTGTCTTTCTTAACTGCTACGTATGCTTTTCCATGATGCAATTTTTCTTAGTTTTGGTTTTTTTTTTTTTTTGAGAGGAGTTGTGCTGCAAAATTTCATTTCTAGATTATATATTTGAATTTCAAATTTGAGGTTTTGTTTATAATAGCTCCTTGTTCTTGATTATTTGCTTATGTGCCACATGGTTGATCAGTCTCATGTTTTTATTTTCTTTGCCTGCTTCAGAAGTCCTCGCATAGTCTGAATGAAGATGTTGCAGCCATGGAGGTTGCAACTGTTGCTCCTGAACATCCAAGCCCAGTCTCTGTCCTAGATGCTTCATTTTACCAGGATGGCATGCCACCTTCTGCTGTCAGCAAAACTCCAAATGCATTCAAAGGTGAGGAGATGGTTTTTCTCTCTCTCTCTCTCTCTCCTCATTTCAGCAAAAAGGGTGATAATTCATGAAGTTCTTTAGACATGGTGACAGTCTCCCCTCAATTCAGCAAAAAAGGTAATAATTCATGAAGTTCTTTAGACATGGTGACGGTACATGTTTTTGCCTTACATGGAGCCATGGCGGCCAATCTTTCATTGAGGTGAAAATAGTGTCACCAGTATCCGAAATAGGCTCACTCACCTATCTTTTGAGGAAGTTCACTCATCTATTTCTCACTCTAGCTTCAGATTAACGATTCTCAAGGTTCACCAATCATAATTCAAACAGCTGCTAGTAAAATTGATGAAAACTCTGACATAGGATCTTCTGAATTCCAGGTGTCACGTAGAGTATATTAAACTAATATAGTTTAAGTTAACAACATTTGACTTTCACTCATTTCATTCTAAAGTAGCACCTGCTCTGCAGCAAGCACTTAGCAGGCTCTTTTAGGTCTCTCCTTAAGTTCTCCATGTATGACTAAAGGAGCAATCCAAGTAAGACTTGATATTAGTGCTACTTCAATGGTTTGAGATCTTAATTTATCAACTTGTGAAGCTCCCTTAGTTAAGCGATATTGAAGGGCTAAATGCTCTTGGTGAATGAGCATCTATAATAAGAATATTGGGGCTTAAAGTACCTACCGATTATAATGAACAGTGCTAGGTTCAGCATATACTTTGGCCGCTAGATGAACAGACAAAGACATCCTTTTGTAGCTCATGCACATAAAGGGTCAGAACGGACTCCAGCAACAAATGAGGTACCGCAGAGTAAGTGGACACTTCCTCCAGCTTCCCTCAGAGGCCTCCACTCTCTAACTGTATTTCAGGGGACAGGCACTATAAACCGTCAGTTGCCTAAATAGAACAAGCAGGTAATTGACAACTAAATGAACTAATGAGACATGCCAAGTAAGTAGCTGACCCTACTGTCATTTAACACACAGGAACTAGTTTATTGCCAAGAGAACACCTCCCACAGTTTCAGAAACACCAGCTTCTGACATCCAGGTGATGTGTTCGTTGAACAGAAGCATGCAATTTATATTATGCATCGCAGTAGTTGCGACTACGGGGTCCCGCCACATCTTGCGATGACCCATGGATCAATTCAAGGGGTCTGTCTATAACTGCTGCTTAAAGAGAAGGCATTCCCAGCTGTCTTCCCCCTGTTGCAGGAAAACACAGCTGGATGTCTCAAGCAATATGTGAATCCAAAGATAGCATGGCCTATTCAATATGCTTGTAATTATGCACGAACTAATCTTTAATACTAGTGGTAATGTTTCATGAACTACTGAACATAGATGTGGAGGCCTAACATACCATTGTTTTGGATTTACCGATGTGATATAATTGTAGCACATGCATGCGTACACACCAAGAGATGTATATATTCATATCTTGATTCGCATATACACATAAAGATGCACTTCAAGTAGCCCATACATACCTGGTAATATTTATTGATCCCATGTATATATCGAATACAAGCTTTTGGGGTTTACTGATGTGATAAATTTGTAGGATATGCATATTTTTGTATACCAAGAATTAAATGCTTTTTCTATGTATGTTAGCAATCATATTAAGTGGCACTTAGAGAAGAGAAATAAGCGTGTCATATCATTTTCATTTATTGATGAATAATGATGAGATTCAACCTTCAGAGCACCGCCAGAATCCGACGGCATTGCCTGACAACTCATCACCCAAGTTAAGCTCTAAAGTCAATCACAAGAAGCTTGAGAACATTAACCTGGTTCAAAAGCTCAGACAGCTTAGTTCGACTGATGATGAAGCTCCAGCCACAGATCATCGTGCATCACTGTGTGAACATCGGAGCCCAGACCAGAGATTTGTGTCTGAGATACTCCTGGCTTCAGGTCTTCTGATGAAAGATATCAGCTGGGGACCTGCAGGCCCCATGCCCAATCAGCTTCACCCTTCAGGCCACCCAATCAACCCTGATTTGTTCCTTGTCCTCGAGCAAACAAAGTCAGGCTCATTCACCAAACTTGAAAGCGTTCATGAAAACAGTCTCAGGCCTAAGCCCGGGCCAGAGAAGCTTCATCGGAAGCTCTTGTTTGATGTGGTAAATGAACTACTAATTCAGAAGCTGGAGCTGACTAGTCCAGGCTCTCACCCTTACCTGATGCTTCAAGCCAGGAAGCTTGCTGCCAGATTTCATGGTGGTCAGGACCTGCTAAGGGAATTGTGCTCCAAGATTGAGCAACTCAAAGCCGAGAGCTCAATAAGTGACCGCTGTAACAATGATAGTAACTTGATATCTGGTGAAGATGTGCTGCGGCAATCAGAAGGATGGAACGAATTCAGTGCAGAAGTGCCAAATGTTGTGTTGGAGATTGAAAGATCGATCTTCAAGGACCTAATTGATGAGGTTGTCAGCGGGGAAGGTGCATCCAGTTTGCAAACAGGCAAGCAGGCAGCAGAGGCAACCATTTGCTAAGTAAAAGTAGTCTAAATCTTCTGTTATGATTTTTTTTTTTTTTTAACCTGACTTCCTATGGTATAATAATTTGCAAAGGAAACAACTTTTCCTATCCATACATTGTACAGCTTATCTGCTGCATAATATTTAAGCATTACACTGAGGGCTGATGGAATCAAACCATAAGAATATAAGATCATAACCCTTACATAAAAATGAGATGAAAATTTATTGTCTGTGCTGTTGTCAGCTTCCCGTTTCACACTTACCTGGGACAGAAAGCACATACATGTACATGAGCTGTAATGAGGGTTCAAGTCATCAGATGAGAATAATTTAATGCAAAAGGAGTACAACATTTCAGTTGCTATGGCTGCCTTAATCATTTGGGATCTACTATCCGATCATATGGCTCAAGGCAGGCGATCAGCTACCTGCCGCCAGCCTTGGACAGGAGGCTACCTGCAGCCTATTTGTAACCTGATCAATCATATATAATGTAACTAGCTCCACAGCTTATAAAAGGGATCATATATGACACCATTATTGATACACAAAATGATCTCAAATGTTCCACAGATATTAAAGGAATTAATAACCATGAGGTGTCATGCAGTCTTCCATTGAACAACTATAAATTGAATAATAAAGGTGAAAGGCATTTTTAATATAATGTTCATCAGCTGTAATGCCACACCTCACCTATCACCGTCATCAAGATCTAAGGTTCTGGCAGGTAGAAGAGCCTACAGGCTGCCAAAACATTTACCAATTCCAGAAAGAAAAGATTCCCAAATTAACTTGATTTCACTGGTATCTTGAATATTGATACCACAGCCAGGAAGAGCTAGAAAAGCTGTGACAGCTGGATGGATGCTCAGATACCACAGCAATAAACTGATCGTAGATGTAATATAGCATACAATTGCAAGGAGAACCTGCAATTGAGCATACACAACCAACTGCAGATATACAACCAGGAATAGAGATAAAACCACTGTCACATCCAGCAGAGCTCTTCCCAATTGTCATGCTTATATAAGCAAAATAGTATACATTCTTATCTTCAACATGAGCAAGCAGATGTAATGAATTTTTATAATCATCCTTAGCACTGGTAATTCAGGTTAGCAATCTGATGTACATGTGACTATAAATAATGGTGCAGATATGTTAACAAATTGTGCCAAAAGCCTAGAACATTGGAACAGGTCATGAGGTGCAATCCCCTCACAACATCCTAATGCCCCATAGCCACCCACTGCACCGCTGAATCAATCAAGTCCATAAAGCAATAATCAAAGAATATTTGAATCAGGTTGCAGCCCAAAACCATAAACTGAATGATTGAAATGTAGTTGCTCTCAGTTCAACACACCAGATGCATAATGAATAGTTATGAGCCATGGGAAGAAATTACTGCCCTGCCAGAGTGCCACACTCCTTCATTTGACCTCGCCAAATAATGTCTGAGGCTATAATCCTTCATCCTTAGAAACAGGTTTCTGTTAGCGTCCACCACAGATCTCCTGGACTATGATCCTTCGTCCTTAGGAACAGGGGTTCTGTCGTCCTCCACCACAGGTCTCCAGGAGTACGAGGAACAGCTCTCTGCAATCCATCATGGAACAAATGGACCCACTTGCTGAGACCATCCTCCCAACATTTACGCTTAAGATATTCCCGCAAACACTACAGATCAAGGCTCGCCATCTCAGTACCGGACCCCATACCGGAGCCACATTAGCACTGTATTGGTACAATACAGTACAGGATCTTTTTGGCATATCGAGTGTCGGTACGCCATCCGTACCAGATACCAGTACTGAACTGGTACAATACGTACGTCCTGTACCACCTGATTTAGGCCGGTACGACGAGCCGTGCTGCAGATGCTGGTCCTGAAACTAGATGGAAAAGGCCAAGGATTGATATTAAACTATGGCAATGAGTTTGTAAGCCAACCACAAATACATGGTTATGGTGGGGTAAAGTTGGTGGGTTTTTTTCATAATTGAGACACGTCTCCACTTGTTTCGCATAGTTAAAAATATAAATTTCAGCCCCCACATAGCTGCTGTATTATGATGGTTCTTAACAAAGGGTAAAGTTGTTTTGCTAAGGCATTCAAGCCAAAGGATCGGGTTATGAGGTCATTAACTTAAGTGCAAGCATGGGCAGGTAATTACTGATCTGACTTTGCAAGAGAAGCTTCACTCGTAATCTGAGTTTTTCACAAGTTGAGCAATGTTTGTATCAGATAGATGTGACCTGCAAAAGATGACAGAGACATTCTCATTTCCAAATATGACTGGTGACTGGTTGAACCAAGTACTAGAAAAGTCACATATAATGGTATACTTTAGACATTAAATATATTCACTTTGTTGTGGCCCTAAGTTCTATAGATTTATGATTTTTATTTATACTATATTAGGAAAGAGGCTGCCAGAACATAGAAGATGCCACCAAATGTGACTATTTCGTGGTTTGTTGCCCCCTTATCTTAGAGATTAAACTAAACAAACTTAAATAAACACTGTCATGGCAGCAGCAACAGCACCATCAACTCAGCACATTACAAGTACCATTCTGTATCATGTGATCTACTTGACACATGAAGCAGGAAGAAATGCAGACTTATCAACATTTAAGTCACAATACTTCCATTCTTATCTAAGCTAGACTTCATTATATTAACAGAACATTTTGATGGATCACTGATTTCCACCAGATCATTTCATTTCGCAGTATGGAATAATAAGTTAAAGTGAGATGACATGTTCAACCAAGTTTCAAATGCATGAAACGATATTATATTCAATATTAATTCCATGATATCCAATAAACGACCTCTAAAGTTTAACTTAGGTCCCATTAATAAGCGCCCCAAGGGCATTCATCGAGAGCAATGTCCCAATTACCCTAAGGACTCGTTTGGTTCACGGGAAGAATTTTTTCTCGTTGAAATATTTTTTCTAGGAAGCTGAATCCTGGAAACAAGATGCCTGAAAAAATGATTTTGACATGTTTGGTTGACCATGGGAAAATAGTTATTCCAAAGTGGCTTATGTTTGATTGAGCATCTACTTTCTTGAGAAAGTTGTGTGAAATATCTATTATACCCTTAATAAAGGGAAAGACCTTATTTATGGATTTTGATGATTTAAAGGTAGTTTTCAACAAAAAAAAAAAAAGATCTCAATTTCCAACTGGTAGAAAAGTAGTTTTTCCATATTCCTCATGAGTTTTTCTTTCCCATGAAACATGAGAATAAGAAAATGAAAATCTTATTCCCATGAGAATACTACTTTTCTATCTCTCTTTTTTGAAAACTTCAATCAAATAAGAGGCTTTTTTTTATTTTTTCATTGACCATAGCTTCCTCCCTTCTTTTTCCGCAAACCAAACGAATCATAAATAACATGTCAACATCCGATTGGAGGCGAACCTAAGTTTCTACAATAATCTCCATGTCATGGTATGTCGTACCATACCGTACCGGGCATACCATATCGTAATAGTTCAGTACCAGTACCGGTACCGGTCGCATTCCGACCCTCAGTACGCCAAAAAACTCCATACCATACCGTACCAAAACTATGCTAATGTGGCACCGGTACAGAGTCCGGTACCGGTACAGCGAACCTTACTCCGCGTCCTAACATTTTCTAATATTAATAACTTCTCATCCATCATTATGCTTCACTAAAATGAGTCTTGACCACATACAAAGACGAAAATGGAATGAGGGCGAATTTTTAGAGAGGTTAATGATCAAGATGGAAAAATTGTAGGATATTTCAGAGAGCAAATTTAGAAAGATAATTGATGACTAATATAGTACATTTACATTTAGTTAATTGATGTATAAGAACAAGACATGTCATTAGCGATAAATGGGGGCGACCCCCTTGATGAATGGCCCCAAGGCATCCGTTGACCCTTCTCATTAACTACAAATCAGTCTGAAAATGCATTTGAGAGGCTCACCACATGTCACATGATGGTCCTAGAAAAAAGCCTTCTTCAGGCTCTATGGCAACACTGTAAAATGACACATGTACCTGAAACTTACAAACTCATTTAGAGACCTCAAGCGTTACTGTCTTTTCACATTACAGATTTACATTATACTATAATTTTTTGAATACTATATCTGCATCAAGTTGTGCAAACCAAATGCCAGTCTTGTGTATGGTGGGATCTGCAGCTGTACGTTTCTAGATTTACGTAGACAGCAAAGCATCATGATATCAAACCAATGCATGAAAACCTCATATATTTACATCAAGAATTGAGCATAATTGGACTATGCAATATCACACTCTTCTATAGCAAATTCTAATTTAATATCAGGCAAAAAGTTGTATTTTTCACATGCTATTTTGGCACATTTTTCTCTTCCCATCTAAATATTTTCCTTTTTGTTAGCGGAAAACGCATAACATTGAGGCTGGAGTTTCACCTCATTAAGAGTCTGAATGCCTTGCCTCAAACCTGTCTATGCCAGAATTGCTTAAAACAATCCCCAGTGATACAGATGCACAATAATCATTTAAAAGAGATACTATGTAGCTGCAATTTGGAAACTAGAAGACAAGAAATGGAAAGAAAATTGTTTTATAATAGAGGAAAAAGAATAAGAATATAGACTCTTTGCTTATCTCAATAACCTCACATTTTGCCTACAGAAACTTGACCCAGATGGATGATGGTTTCAGATTTTTCACTGGAGGATCCTAATTTACAACAGCACCAAAAGATATAGCCAACATGAATGTCAGCACTTAAATCAGGGTGTAAGTGAAAATACGTATCGCGTGACATGATTCAATAAGTACCATATTTCAGGTTTGCAACTAAACAATATAATCAGGTTCAATAATGGAACAGTTTAACACTAAGAAATGCAGTGACATAAGCTTGGGCATAACAATACCACTTCTGATTTTTATTCACAATCCATGCATTATTGATTTTACATCAAAAATGATGTGAAGAAATCGTAACCTTTTTTGTCTAAAATGTTTACAGTCAGATATATTGATGTGGGATTCATTTGATGAAGATTTGAGCGATTTTACATGAAAATAGACTTCATCGCATTACTTTTTAATAGGCATGCTGAGTACATGCCAACCAGATTTCCTTTAAACCATCCAAAATATAGTAACTATATTTTATGAATTATGTAGCTGACATGTTAGCTATTTACTTTATTATCTTTTACTACTGTTATTATTTATTGTTTTTAAGAAGAAAGCGACTTGATGGGTACTGAAGTTGAAAGGTGTGCACACAAGGTACACTGAAATTGCTGAGATTCTAAATGATGATGGGAAAATAATAGTGTTGTATGAAATGATGATTTCAATCATGACATGCTCACACGAAGGGTCAAAACTACATTCAACCGCTTTACAGTAGTCATAGATGAATTCATTACTTTTTCATGTGGTTGACTTGTCACATATGTTAAGATGATAATTGTTGATGGGTAAGAAGGGAAGAAAAGTCCTCACAGATGAGGGCTTCAAAACTATTCTATATATAATGGGAAAGCCTTGAGTCCAGCATGTGGGTTGAATACAAGCCTTCCCATCTTGGGGGCACAGGTTCCGCTGGCCCAAAGAAAGAAAAAGATTTGACCCAAAAAAAAAAAGAAAAAGCAAAACCTCATCTAGTCTCTCTCTCCCTCTCTCTCTCTCTCTCTAACAGATGGGGCTTGTCGACTAATTCAAAACCTTGATCAAGGCACGTGGCCTCTAGTTAATAGAGTAAAAGCAGAATCTTTAGATTACAATTTTACTGAATATCGAAATAAGGCCCCAATCGATATTGATAACATGAAGATGCCACAGTGTCATCTGTCTTGTTACATGTTGGATTTACTATGCAGAAGATGGGATACACAAAATAGAACGAGCTGAATGAAGAACTTCTTGTGTTGTTTTATGACTGGAGAACACCCTAAATACTTGGGAGAAAAGTATAAAATAGCAATAAGCCTTGCAAGATTGTATGGTCTGGAAATTGAGCAATAATGAGGACCCAACCAAACAAATTGCATATACAAAAATAAGAATTTGATAGGGACATGTGATAAAAGTGGGAAAGATAGTTAAGGAATAAGTATATCAAAGGAGGTATTGCATCTGTATTGATAGAAATCAAACTGATGGCAAACTGACTACACTTCGGATTCTTTCCTAATTGCATAACATCTTTCCAGTTTTATGGGAACTTGTGAGGATTGGCCCCTAATTGCCTGAGCTTAGGCCGAGTTACCAGCAATGTAGGTTACCCTACCCTCAAACAAGTCTTTCAGGTGTTGCAGAAAGCTCTTCTCTCATCCAGAAAATGCCTTGGCAAAGGAATTGCCACTGATTTGGAGGACTAGCATCAAGTTGAGAGTCAATCAAATATACTCATACTTGATGAAAATCCCACTTGATCTCTTATGCTGACCCTGTTTATATGGAACATGAGATTCAAGTTAAGGCACGTGAATGTGAAGCTACTGTTCATCTATGTCCATTATTTCCCATCGCCTAAATTAAATGTGCTGTAGAGCTTACAAGCAAGGCTTACATAGATAATGGTGTCAAGCTACTGTTCAATCATGCATAAATATGCTCATGGCCCAGTGACTACATAGCTAGGCCAAGTTCCCAGTGACTACATAGCTAGGCCAAACTTGGTTCATTCGATCAAGTCCAACCCAAGCTACTATATATCTGGAGAAATCCCAATCTCAAGTGGTCTTAGCCTATCAAGCTATCAGCCTAGCACAACTCAAGTCACCCCTAGCAACAAGCAAGTGCAATTGAATGTCAGTTACAAAAATATCAAAACATGGCTGCCCATGTCATATCAAGGATTAAAGTGTCATCCATGTTAACAGGCGCAAATCAGATCATATCATGTCAGTGCCTAACTAGGCATGTGGCACAGCTCCATGCCAATGCATGTCAAGCACCGGCATAGCCAGCTTGACAAGTTCCATGCTAGTTCTATGCAAGGATGATCCCAACATGTAATACCTAAAGCATTGTATCAATTTACCATGCTAGTCCAAAAATGCATTTGTGATGTGCTAGCCTACACCATATGCCTCATCATGATGCAATAGAATCTAACCATTGATGGCAAAAGATTCACTCTACCACAAAAAATTAAGATGGTCAATAACTCTAAGAGTCCCTTTTTATAACGTAACAATAAATCTAATTTGATTCTATCTTAAAATTCCAAAATGGCCCTAATAAGGCACGATTACCATTCACTATTACTATAGCGTGAACAGTGCTTGAACAGTTCCACTACAGTAAATGGGTCTCACCAAGCTAACAATTAAAATCTGATATCTTTGACTATCAGCCTTTGATTGTAAAAGATCCACTAAAACTGAAAATACCTATAAAGAAACAAAAAAAAATTGATAACTATAGTTAAATCTAAGAAAGATCCCCTGTTGCAGCCCTTCAATGCACCATAACACATTCTCAATCTCCATCACAAACGTATGTCAAGTCTTTTTTATATTCTAGAGAAGGAGGTTATGCTAAATGACGAGCATCCTGATTTTGTTGGAAGAACATGCATCACATTAGACTTACAATAACAACAGATAATACACTGATCAGTGGAGAATTCACCAGTCCATAATGAAGCTAGAGCTGCTGCAATATATAGCACACCAACTTCTAAAAGCTTTAAGAATAAAGGGGGTTAAATTGACTTCCTATCCAACATGGATATTGGAGTAGCTTAATGCTTGTGACATGAAAGGAAGAGGTATGAGTCAGTGGAGCATTGCATGTTTCTGTCATATATTAGAATAGGTGCACCTAGTGGCCATTACTACAGCATAATGGGCCCCAAGAACTGCTGGATCTCTGTAATGGTAATGGCTTCTATTTGTGCGTTTCAATCTTTGAATGGATTTTATTCAACATTGTTTATAGTATATAATTTTCTCACATTAACAGTCAGGTGTACTAACAAAAATATTACAAATGAATCACAATATTTTATCTTGCAAACAAAGATTCAATAACATCCATCATATAGTCATTATGTCTGTCATAACATACGCAATGGTAGTTGTGTTGTTTGGTTGTTCTGCAAATTATAATGTGACAAAATTGACCCAAAACCCTTTTGACAATCATTGTAATAGCTATCTTTTGGAATAATGGTAAGAACTTCAACAGCTAAAATAGTTCAACCAGAGAGTATAACTTCACACGGAAAAGATAGGAAACAGAGATATATTGAGGGAGAATATTTGCAAGCAAAAAGTAGCTGGCTCAGCTTTGGATACAGTTAAAAAAATACAAGCAAGGATTTTCCATAACATTAAGCAGATAAATAAATTATGTCTTCCATTTAAACAGGCAAAAGCATGAGGAACCATGTATGTCACAAGTAAGAGAATCTGCAAAGTCATAAACTTTTTGATCTATAAAAAAAATGGTCCCCCAGGCTCAGATTAGTAGTTTTGTTTCCGGATAATACCATAGTGCATGATTAGTGTTCACTTCTTAACTCACACTTTAATTAATGGTACATAGATGATACATCCTTGGCCTCTACACTTTGGTATTAAACTTGAAATTATGAAAAAAAAATGTGGGTGGAAAGATTATGCCTATCACTCATCGTGGCATGTCAAGAAAGGGATACTCTACACTTTTTCAGAAAGAGAAAATTCAAGAGAGAGAGAGAGAGAGATTGTAGGCAAAGGTTACTGCCTGATTGAGACATTCCACATACCTCAATTTCTCATATGGATCAAACCATCAGAAATCTGAGATAGAAGTTCCACCAATCTTGATACACCATGCCAACAGTAACACAACTCCACATCAGCAAAACCCATCTAAAATGAACTCTACAACTGAGCAAGTTCCTGTGGGTTCTCCATAGATTCTTTAAGTATCATCTCTGCTCTCCGCTTCTTGTCATCCTTCCCATCATCCCTCAGGAACCAGGAATCTGTTTTAACATTCAGAGTTTTCGAGAACAATGGCACCGCTATGGATTTCTTGTGAATTCCAAACTTAAAATGCACCGGAGGCCTTTCACTAGGAAGAACCCTTTCCTTGCTAATCAAGGACATAAAAGACCCACTTTTTGCTGCCTCGATGGCAGGTGCAAAAGTCTCAAGCACTGACAACTTCTTGTTAGCATCGTCGTTTGGGATAATGATTTCTGACACTTCCTTCTCCCCAAATGGCAAAGGTGGGGCCACGAAAGGGTTGCTACAAACAACCTGCTTTCCCTTCCCAGCATCAGCGTCAATGGCTGGGGCAAACCCAGCTGTACCATTGCAAGCAAGCCGCTGCTGTAAGCTTAGCAAAGTCTTCTCAGCCTTCCGCCGCCGCCTTGCTTGTTCAATTTTATCTGCCCGGAGGTCTGTAGCCCTCTCGTTCCAAACTGGCGTGTGGATATAAGTATGTGGATCAGGGAATGCCGGCAGCCAATCAGGAATGTGCTTCCCTGCAGGAGCCTCCCCAATCTGAGCAAAGCTAGGTGTATGCTTGGGGGTCCGAGCAATTGGGAATCGGGGAACAGGTTGGTCAAATGGAACCTCCTCTGTCGTGCTCACAAACTGGCTGATCTCTCGAACAACACCTGAACTGACCAGGCAACGGTGTACGTCTGATGCACTGGAGAACCCCTGCGACGAACCCAGATCCTCCAGTCCCTGAATGACGTCAAACACATTGCTACTTGTCCTCCCGGATAAATTAGCATAAAAGTTTGCAGCTTTGCCTAGATCACATATGTACCGGATCGCAACATCTGCTAGCGCATCAAGAGCAGAGCGATGGGAGCTGTGGAACCCAGTCGACTCGCAGATCTGAGTCACGGCGATCTTGGCAATGGCACGGCCGAACTCGTCACTACCGGATACCTTACTCTTCTTCGAGGTGGTCTGGTTGTCCCTTCCACTCTCCCTGCCTCCATCGCTCATATTCAACTATTCTGTCATCGGTCCTGAATCCAGCGCTTCACCAGCTTCGACACGGAACTGAACACCGCGCCCGATCTGGAACAATGGTTCGGAAGAGATACGCTTGGAAAACCCTAAATTTCAACAGCATTTGAAACGGAGCGGGACAGGAAGACCGGGAGAGCTCGGAACTGTTCGGAGACTCACCGTGGGTTTCTGCGGCGACAAATCGGTTCCCCCCATGGATCTCGGCAGCTGGAAATCGAAGAGCACGGCCGCCTTGGAGTTCGATTGAGCCCTAGAACAGGGAGAAAAAATCTCGGGTTTGTGGCACAGAGTTCAAGATATAGGCGAAAAAAAACTAGGGTTTGGTCGTCCGTTAGGGTTTTTGGAGGGGAAAATTTAAAAACCTTCGAAAAACCCTAGCGAGAGAGCGAGAGCGAGAGCGAGAGATCGAAGAAAATTAGATAAGGGGGGAATCATTTATAGAGGGGGAGGGGTTCGGGCAAAGTAGGGGAGGTTTTTGCCTTGCAAAAGAGGTCCGAGATCTAGCGGCGAGGCGTAGCTCTGGGGAGTTTGTTACGGAAACGTGGCTTTCTGTGATTGGATTTGAGAAATGGGACGAATATAAAAAAACGAGGATTGGGAGATTTAACGTGTTCCGGCGGGACAGGGGCATGGGATGTCTTGGGGTTTGTGTGGGGCTTCGCGGCCCAACGGTGGTCACACGAATGATGCCACGTGGATCCCACGTCATTTGGGAGTTGATAGCGTCAATGAGTTGGAGCCACGTGGCAGTGCGCGTTGTGGCACGGGAAGTTGCATGTGGATGTTTGCTGTTTGGCTGATGCAGCAAAAATGTTAGGTTCCTCCTTTTATGCATGTTCTTGATGATGGGGCTTTATGACCTCGCATGATGCAGCATGTTTAACCTATGAAGTGCAATTCCCAGTATCCCGGGCATGTGGAGCATCCAAAGTTCATGACCTTCGCAAGGAACAACAAGTTAATTTATAACATTTTATAGGCTCATGTTGTATCTTTCGTGCAAAAGAATGATTGATCTTCTTCCACGAGCTTGATTGTCCGATAGTGCTGAGTGCTTTGAGATGGATACAGAGGGCATATTAGAGAGTAGACGGAAAGTGGACTTGATGCATATGGTTCCATCCATATGGATTTCTTTTTCATGTCTAATCTAATTGCTCACTCTATAAAGAGGAGAGGAGAGAAGAGGCACGACCCCTTCCATCGGCCCTCTTGAGATGCAGGGTGGCGAGCTGATGGGGATGGTGAGGCTCGCTGGTGCAAGGATGGAGGAGGGCCGGTAGACAGGTTTCTCCTATTCTCTTTCTAAAGATATAGATTACACATTTATCGAAAGATCAAAGTATGATGTAGAGGGCAATGGGCCTCGAGTATGGAGGGCCGGAGGAGGACCGCTTGCATGAGGATGGAAGGCTGATGGAAAGGGTTGCGCATGAAGATAGGGGAGGGTCGATAGAAGAGGTTGCACCTCTCCTCTCCACAAAGCAAGTACATTCGGATTGGATGCAGAAAAAAAAACACAAACAAAATAGATGGAATTGTATGCATTGGTTTCACTCCTACGCCTGCTCTTCGTTAAAGTCTTTGCACTACTCTCAAAGCACTAAGCGCAATCAGATAGTCGGGCTCGTGAAAATAGGTCAATCATTCTTTTGTATGAAAGATACAACCCAAACCCAATTTTATATTACAATTGCAAGGTGACAAGTGAGCCACCTTTAATAATTGTGTTTTGATCATTTGCAATACATTTGGATGGTGATAAAATGATGAAATATCATAACTCTAATATTCAACCTGACCCCAATTTTGAGATATTGTGAGATGTTACGTAGTAGGACTAAAAATTCTTTCGATATTGCCTTGATTGTTTGGTAGAAAGCATGACTAGTGGAGCGAGGCTAATAAACAACAAAGGGATGACAATGATAAATGTCATGGTTTGATATAGTTCTAGATTTGATTCCAATGAATAGATGTAGCATGACATTTATCCCTTGTCCCTTTTTCCCTCCACAAAGTTGAAACGAATTGCTTGATGATAAGCTGGAAAGGATGGTGGCCAGATATTGTCACAGAGCTCCTAGATGATGCTCATAGGAGGTAGCAATAGAAAATTGGGTTAATAGACAAGAACTTGTTCCGAATCTTATATATTAATTAATTTTGAAAAAATCCTCCCTAAGTTGATGTATGTTATATATCTCCGTATTTATAATTATCTGGCAAGATAATGCAAGCAATTATTGGGAGGGGAAAAAAAAGAATAAAAGGGTAGCATTTTCTCACGCACATGCGCCCATAATTACTTCTGCAGACAAATATCTTATGCTGCTGCTTGAATCCGAGGTGAATATCGAGGTCGGTAGGCGACCAAGATAAAGAAGTGAAGTTTGTTATGCTCCGAGTTGTAGAGTTGGGATTGACAAGCGGAGCACTGGTGACGACTATGGTCAAACTTATATGATCCTAGATTGACCTAAAAATAAAGTCCTCTTGCGAGAATTTATCTACCAGGTCCCTTAGATGCTCAAGGAAATAATGGAAGAGAGAGCAACAGAGCTTTTAGAGTGAGAGGTTAGAGTGGAAAATGATCTTTACGGGCATACAATAACTACATAGATTAACAGGATCAGCGGTGAGAGGATAGAGTGGAAAATGATCTTTAGCTGAGGGTCCCCCAATTGCTCCTTTATATGGGATGGGATCAGCGTCTATTACCGAGATTAATAGGACATACAATAACTGCAGAGTAACAATTCCCACATTACACACATGGTGACGACTGTTTTAATCATGCAATAATGCCTGAGATTGTGACCATGATCTTTACCGGCATTAACTGCTCTCAAAAGTCTTCAATGAGATATATAGCTTTTTCTCATTGCCCGATCAGACTAGAATGATATTCCAGCCTGGACGCTTCGATTTATACCGAGGTCAGGGGACAAATATTCACCATATCACTTTATAAATCAACTAATACCACATATACTAACATTAGGATTGGTTACAAATTCTGGTGGCCTTAAACATGAATTCATAACCTTCCACAGGCATTGAATCCTTCATTCCTTGCTTAGGTTGCCCAGCTAGGTTGTTTCAAAGGAAAACTTGAAGCCCAAGCAAGGTCCGAATCCATCCGACTCTCCAAGATTCGGGCTAGGCCAGCTTGATCCGACAGGGATTTTGAGGCGGTTCGGGTCCAGGGACAGCCCTACAGCAAGCTGCAAGCCAGAAACACCGACCTACTCCCAGTTCGATGGGCAGCCAATCGCGACCGTCCAAAAGTAATCCCTTCACATAGAAGATTTGATGTTGGAGATTTTTTTTTTGTTCCTCCCTCTCTCTCGAAACTTCTTCGAGCAGAGGAGGGAGTCCGCAAGACGAAAAAGAAGCCCAAAAGAATACTAGAACAGAGAAGGAAGAGCAGAGGAGATATAAAGAATCCCCGACAGCCCCTTCGATCTCGATCGATCTCGATCGAGAGAGAGAGATGGAGGATTTCTGGTGGAAGATATATCGGGGGGACCCGGGGGTGCCGCACACCAACCCGGATCGGATCGTCAGCACATGCGTGCGCACCTTCGCCTTCTCCGCCGTCGCCTGCTTCAACTCCTTCACGAGGCAGCAGCTCTCCCACCACTTCAAGTCAGCTCCTTAACCCCCCCTTCTCTCTATCCCGTTTTCTTAATCATTCTTGTTTCGTTCATGCTCGTCCTCTTGTTTCTTTCTACCCCCTACTTGTAAGGGCTAAACAATGGATCCTCTGAGGCTAGTATAGTGATTGCAAACAATGATCCTGTAGAGTAGAAAATGCATTGCTTTTGATTGAAAATGCCGGTTTTTCATCGCTTATACCTCGGGAATTCAGCTTTTTAAATGATAAGAAGTTATCACCAGGGAACGCTTTAGATCATATTACTATGGGTCTGGAGCTTTGATCCTTGTGTTTGATGTAGTGTTCAAGTGATACTTTTAATGAGGAAATCTGTAAATGGTCACCAGATTTATCCCAGCGATAGCTTCTGATTCCATAATTCATAATCTTCGAATATTTGGATATGAAATGTTGATTCTTTAGATGGACTCTCTTTTAAGCTTTTCCGAACATACAAGGCAATGGGCATCATTTTCCATAACCATAATCATCAAGTCTTTTCTCAATTGTATAGGGTCGGTTTGGTGAAGCTTTATTCATTGATCACAGCTATTAAGGTCTCTCACGAAATGAAGTTATTTCAAAATCCTTGTCCTTCTCTTTCTTGACTCTTTGACTCAAATAGATAAATTATACACACTATGATTTGGGAACCGATATTCTTTTATCTGTTGGTTTAAGAATATGGCGACTGTTGTACTCATTATCTCTTCCAGTTTGCTTGCTGCTTTTTTATATGGTGTTGTGGTGGGGGGGGAACTGTCACAATGTTATATATGAAATCAGGGAAAAATTGCTAATACGAGTATAAATGCCATAGCAGGACAGCATTCTTCGTTGTCTCAAAAGAAGCTGGAAGTTATTTGCTGCTTTACTTAACATGCTCAATTTTTGGGTTAATAATATATTCTTGGATCATGTTCAAGTTTCAAATTCATAGTATATTAAAAATGCAGCCTGATTGACAGATTTTTTCTTTTCCTTTTCAAAATCTCTATGAAGTCTCTTCTTTCTCTCCCTGTCTTTATCAGCAAGTGTATAATAAGGTAAAAAGCATGCTGAAATCAATGTCATTGGTACTAGTCGATATATTTGCTTTTGCACTCAAATTTTCTTGGATCAATTGGACAGAAAAATTATTAGGAGTCTTGACATTTCAGTTTCCTATTGCGGAAGACTGTGGAAGAAGCAAACTTCTCACCACAAGAGAGATGTATAGTGTGCAGTATGGTGGGAGTTGTGAAAGGGAAGAGAAAGTGTATTTTGAACTTTCTGCTTGCTTCATGATGAGTTCTGCAAACATTACAATCAATTTTTGTTAATGGTTAGAGAAGTTTTTTTTACTTCCTTGGTGTACTCTCTTAATGCCTTATGTTACTTCTGTACCTTTACATAGATCTTTTTGGAGTAGCGAGTTTCACCAGGAAGTCTAGTGGCTGCTACCTTCTGCTATTTGTTGTAAAGAATATTTGTACTTATGATGCATTCCATTCTTCTTGTATATGAGAGTTTACAATCACTGCCTCTAACCTTACTCCTGTGGGGATCAAACTAGATCATTTAGCAGGATCCATGGAGCAATTTGAGCTGATCACATTTCCATTAAACTTACTATCTTTGATATCTTTTGCAGACTAAGATCTATAGTTTGTTCATTTTCTTTGATTTTAGATATTACTTGTAGAGTAGGAAATACTTGGGTTTTCTATCCCTTGCTTTTAATTTGATCAGTGTACTGCATATTTGTCATTGCACATGACTGTAAATGTTTAATGAGAAATAAATTAGCATGTTTTTGGTGTAAGTTATAGCTCTTCCACATTTTCTGGTTGTTTTCATTGCACCAATCATGCAGCAAACAATCATCTCATCACTTGGATCTCAAATTTACTCTTTCAGAAAGTCTACAATCTCAATTTGCCTCACATATTCTTTTTTCTTCTTCTTTTTCCCTGCAGTTGGGATGATAAGGCCCTGATGTTCGATCACCACCATCGGAAGAAAGCTATGGAGAAGCAGCAGCAAATCAGTTTGTCAGTTCTTGTGATCCTTGTTACTGGCTATTAGTGTGATTTGCAACAGATTCTATTGTTGCTTGTTTCTGCTCTGCTTTTGTACAATTTTTCTGATGGATTTAATTGGGTATATAGCTGGCCCCTCCTTGATTGCTAGATTTGTGGATTGACCTTTTCATCCTGCCATCGTTGCCATGTCGTTTCGGACAAGTTTTAGACCATATGGCTGAGTCAGTTATAGTCGGTTCCAAGCTGATATATATGTAGCTGTCTGTATATATAATTGTTGAGGAAATTACACCTTATATCTATCTACTTACATGTCTTGCCTTTTGCCATGTATTAACACATTTCTTTTTTTCTTATTTGTTTATTTTATTGTTTACCAGTGGAAAGAGTAAAGGAGCAAGCGATCATGGGAATTATGCTGCTTCAGTTGGCCAGTCTACATCCACTAGCTGAAGTGCTGCTAATATGTTTCTTCTGAGTTTCATTTGGATATAGAATAGGTAACAATGGAATAAGTAGCTCTGAGTGTTCATGGTTTGGGTCATCTGGATAGGCTTTCAGGCATGGAACTTTTGTGGATGAACAAGCTGCATACTATATCATTTTCTAAATGTATTTGGAGTCGTTTCTTTTTGTCATCGTTTAATTGTGCCATTAAATCAACCTGCATTGCATTGGTTGTTCAGAGATAATATTTGCATAGTATATGTTCACTGTTGTGGACTTTTTGGTCCCTTACTTTTAAATGTTTCACAGAGACCTCAAATGGCAGATTCACATATTCCTTGTCTATACAGATGGCCTTGAAAGCAGCATTTTTTGATGCTTTTATCAAAATTGGTCTTTGCCTCACAGGTATCAGCTCTTAATCTAAGGTGTTTGAGGGTCAAAGATACTAGGAGTCCTTCACTGGTAAAGAGGGGTCAATTGGAAAGTTAGTATGCACTTTCTTCAGATTTTTTTTTGCCTGAATAAATGTGGTATATGTAATGATCAGCAGTCGCTAGCCTATTACATTTTCTATACGACGGTTTCTCTCAAACAATGGTAATGCTTAGAACCATGGTTGTTAATCTTTGTCCCAATTATTTTAGCCGGTTTTGGGGGTTTTTCTTTTATAGAATATGCTAGGATTTTTTTTTTTTAGTCAGAGGGTGAGACCTTGATAATAATTTGTCGAATAGATAATGGAGTTTTCTAGGTTTCTGAAGAAATAATTTGTAGCAAAGTGGAGCATCTAATTTTTGAACTGAGAGAAAAGAGCTGGAAGGATAAAAGAATGGCAGTGCTTCTTAGCGAAGATGATTTGATATCCATACATTTATGCATATGAAATTTGCTTGTATTTACAGACAGATTGTATTTGTAATGGTCCCATGTCATGGCTTTGGTGTGTATATATATATATATTTATGTGAGTGTGTGTATGTATGTATGTGTGTGTGTGTGTGTGTGTGTGTATAATCTAGTATTTGAATGGAAGTCTTCTATAATTGGAATACTCTTTGTAGAATGAATTTTTTGAAGCTGGATTTCCCCCCTCTCTATTACAATTTCAATACAACTAGTTGATAGGAGGGGAATGTCTATTAAACAACAACCTTTTTAATGACTGGACTTATTTTTTTGAATTGTTTTCAGAAAAAGGAGATTCATGCCTATATTATTGCTGCTAATTGCTAAAACATGCTTAAAAGAAAAGAGAAAAGTTAAGAGACCATTCAAAGCAATAACGATGTGGTGTAGGCTAGAGTATTTGAGTTAGAATTTAATGGATTCAATTATTTTTGTATTACTTGATAAAAAAAAGCTCGTCTGATTTCTTTCCATATGCACTATCAATTATAAACATCTACGGCTAAAGGAATCATGATGAAGTTGTAATTTGTAAAATTTAATTAGCTTAATGGCTTGTTCTTACCTCACAGCTGGTTTCCTAATTGGTAATCGCAAATATTTTGTCCATTTAAATCAAAATCTCTAAATAACCTGCATCTCCTGATGATGTGATTATATTAACATTCTAAAGTGGAGGTAAAATATCATGTCTTTTTTCTCTCGATGAAATCCAATTAATACTTGGACTAGAAGAAGACAATTTCGAACTTGATTTTTTTGCAAAAAAAAATCATGGGCAAAATCCAAAGCACCCTTTTATCTATTTTGTCATTCATATAGTTTTTCACTTGCGTTTCATATGATCACTTTATGAAATGATGAAAAAAATAATACCTTACAATAATTCATAGAAATGCAAAATTTGGAGTGCCTCTTGTGAGCTTCCCCATCTCTAAGTATCTCTCTTTTCTAATAACTACATAGTTTTCTAACCACTCAAACAAAATATACCACTTAATCCAATACTTATATAATAATAGCAGCATGATATCGTACCTTCAGAATATAAAAAAATATTATAAAATTATATAAATAATTTTTTTTTGCTGATACAATGGTGGCTCACATATGACGCACATGAATGGGGCCAACAAAATCAGAAAATAAAATACTATATAGAGAATTTGGCATTTGCCTATGGCCTGCCCAAGTGAAGCCTCTCGAGTGGTGAGCTATATAGGAGGCTATCCAGTCAGCCGTATCATTCGTCTTTCGGTAGACATGTGAAGTCTGATGGAAGGCACACTCCCTCAATAATCTATGAATATCGCGGAGCAACGACCGATCCTCGACTAAGCTGCCTCGGCTTCATATCTACTCGATCGGCCGAGTCTTCCTCGAGGAGCAAACGATCCGCGCCCAGTATCCGTCTTGCAAAGAAGACACCCTTCCAGGCTACTCGAAGCTTGGCAAAGACCACTGATGAGTGGAAGATCAGCCGACCCCAATTAAGCTACCACTCTACTTAATATATATATATATATATATATATATATATATATATATATATAATCAACTAAATCCTAGCCGTCCATTGAGCGGTAACCGGCGCGACTGCATTTCTTGGCCATGATCACGAGTGATTCCTTGATCAGAAGGCTGGATTTTACGCCCATTTCCTTGGTGCCGGACGATGGGACCCATCAGACGGTCCAAAACGGTGGAGCCAGCCCATACGAGTATTCCTTGAGGCCTCCTTGCACGGGATAAAAGCCCCAAAACCCGAGCCGGTGACCTCTCTCTCCTTCTGAAACCCAACACCAAGCGCCAACCTAACTCTAGCAGCCGCGGCGGCGGCGCGCGGCGGCGGCGGAGATGGTGTCCGGATCGGGGATCTGCGCGAGGAGGGTGGTGGTGGACGCGCGCCACCACATGCTCGGCCGGCTGGCGTCGATCTTGGCGAAGGAGCTCCTCAATGGCCAGAGAGTTGTGGTGGTGCGGTGCGAGGAGATCTGCCTCTCCGGTGGCCTCGTCCGACAGAAGATGAAGTACCTCCGCTTCCTCCGCAAGCGCATGAACACCAAGCCCTCCCACGGCCCCATCCATTTCCGCTCCCCCGCGAAGATCCTCTGGCGCACTATCCGTGGGTAACTTTTTATATATCCATTCTTCTTTCTCGGTTCAATTCTCCATTGCAGTAGCCTTTGGATGGATTTGTAGATCGATTGCGTTTTGGATGCTTGATCGATGTTTGCTTCTACGACGCAATCTGATGCTTCTGTTGTTGATTGGTTGGTAGGATGATTCCTCACAAGACCAAGCGTGGAGCTGCGGCGCTGGCGAGGCTCAAGGCCTACGAGGGCGTGCCGCCCCCCTACGATAAGACGAAGCGGATGGTTATCCCCGATGCTCTCAAGTAAGTTTTTCTCCCATTTTGAGCTTCCGATCTAATTTAGTGTTTCCTTTTAGTTTTATATAGATGCTCTGAGAAATGTTACGGCCTTTGACTTTGTTGTTTATAAAATGACTAATTTGATCGTTTTATGAATTTTAGGGTGTTGAGGCTTCAGGCAGGGCACAAGTATTGCTTGCTGGGTCGGCTCTCCAAGGAGGTGGGATGGAGCTATTATGATACCATCAGGGTGAGTGAAACTCCCTTTTTCTCTCCTTTGATCTTAAAATCTTAATCGAATGGCAACTTATAGGTCCATTATTCAAAGAAATCCAACGTTATGTGTTTAGGATGTGGTTGATTATTCTTGGCTATTTCGTTCTGTATTCTCTGCTATTGTTCTCTTTCTTTGAATCATAGTGTTGACGCGCCATTATATCTGTTTCTATTTCTTTATTGCCTTTTACATTCCAAGGCAGAATATGATTGCAATTACTGTATAAACCATGTAATTACAGAAATATGTGAAACAATTGAAGATTGTCTTAGAATATGCGAAATAGCTGTTGTTGCCACCAGGCTGTTGCTCAACTTCAAATATTACAACATTCCCTTATTGCAGGGAAATTTAACATAAATATTATGCTAGAAGTACCAATGATGGTTTTTAAGTATAATGACTCATGAAATACAACTATGTATCAAAGGTTAGTTATTTTAATGGTTAAACGAATGTTCTCTTGCAGGAGGTTTAGGAAAATGAATTTGCTATTATGTTGAGACTTTGATTTTTTGCTGTTAGTCTTCCTCTCCAACTCCGTAGACCTCTTTGTACTACCCATAGTAGTAGAGATGCAACATGAGTTGGGCTCAGCCTGAACCCACCTGCCCAATCTAGTTACTAGATATGGTTGGATCAAGGTTTTTTAAAATTGGATTGGGCTTGGGCTAAGGCGTCCCAACCCGGCCTCAAGTTGGATTGGTTAGGGTCAAACTTAAATCCGACCAAAACTCAACTGTAGCTTGACTCAAACCTGATCCAACTTGCCCTAATCCAATATATAAATATTCATATTCATGTTTCATATAAGTTAGTTATATATTTTATAATTGTATCTTTAGTCTTGTTAAATTATGATGCAAGCGTGCTGTCAAATTGATGATTGAAACCTGAATCCAGCAAATAGTACTTCAATAACCCAACAGAACTTGATGAGCCAAACCCCACTCAAATTGATGGGCTTAAGATGGGGTTGGGTTGGGATTGGAAGATTAGAAGTTGGGTTAGGTTTGACGTTAATGTGATCTAACTTGTTTGAGTTAGAAACCTACCCCACACAAAAATACTTGGGTGGGGAGGTGTTGGTGGTGGGTGCTGTAGGTGGTGGCACATTGAGGCCCTATTTGGAATTGCTGTTGGCAGTAGAGCTTTTAGAAATCGAACTTTCGGAAAGTAGAGTTTTAAGAATTAGAGTTTTTATTAAAAGCTATTTGTTGTTTCGTAATTACATTTCTAAATTACTGTGAAACTTTAACATATGTTTAGTAACCAAAATAAGAAAGTATTTTAGGTATGATAAAATGACAATAAAGGAGGGCGGGGACATCCCGACTCTACTATCATTATGCCTTTGAATATAATATCAGTATAATTATAACATAATTTATAATATAATATAATAATATTGTAATATAATACAATAATATAATATAATATAACTGATTAGATTCTAATCTAATAATAGATTATATTATATTATTATTAAATATTATTATATATACTTAATAGTCATATACTATTATTATAGTATAATCATATAATAGAATCTAATAAAATGTAATATAATCTAATATATTATCATTTATATTATTAATTGTATATAATAATAATAATAATAATAATGTCTATTTTCATAATATAACTATAATAATAATAATAATATAAAATTATGATTGTAATATTATATATGTACATATGTAGATATGTTGATATGTACATATGTAGATACATAATATGTAGATATGTACATATCTATATGTCATGTACACACACACACATATGTATAATATATGCACGCACACACACATATATAAATATTATTGCTAGTATTACTATTTTTAGTACTATTACTATTATAAATACTACTACTATTAGTAGTATTATTACTATTATTAGTACTACTACTATTATTACTTTTTGTACTATGATTACTATTAGTAGTATTATTATTATTTTTAGTACTACTACTATTATTAATATTATTACTATTGTTACTATTATTTGTATTTTTGGTATTATTACTATTATTAGTACTATTACTATTATTACTTTTTGTACTATGATTACTATTTTTAGTATTATTACTATTATTAATACCAGTACAATTATTAATAGCATTACTATTTTAGTATTATTTTTATTTTTAGTATTATTTCTATATTTAGTATTGTAGCTATTTTAGTATTATTGCGATTTTTAGTACTTTACTATTATTAGTATTGTTACTATGTTTAGTATTCTTACGATTTTAGGATTGTTACTATTTTTAGTATTGTTACTATTTTTAGTATTGTTACTAGTTTTAGTATTGTTACTAGTTTTAGTATGATTACTATTTTTGGTACTATTACTATTTTTAGGGTGGCTCATGTGGAGCCGTGACCATCATCATTAGAAAAAGAGGGTTCCGGGGGTGGGGAGTTGACAGGTTGGGGTGCCAATGAATCTCATAAAAAATGTTTTGTTTATTGCTATGACGGGGTGCTGTTCATAAATGAAATCTTCATTTATTCAGTTTTTTAATAATAATTCAGTTTCTTGTTCTGACTTTATCTATTTATGTGGTAGGAATTGGAGGAGAAGAGGAAGCAGAGGTCTCAGGTTGCCTATGAGAGGAGGAAGCAGCTGGCTAGGCTGCGCGTGAAGGCAGAGAAGGCAGCTGAAGAGAAGCTTGGCTCTCAACTCAGCATTCTGGCCCCATTGAAGTACTGATAGGCTTGTTTTATAGAGTAAACAGTTTTGCAGCAGATCTCCACTCTCATCTCAGACTTTCTTATGAAATCTTTTTATATTTGAAATATGTAGCTTTGTGGCATCAGTAACTTTTGAGTCTGTCAATCTGGTTACGTCTGTTTGGATTAAAATGGTTTTGCGCTGAACTAAGTTCCAATGATCTAATGGATGCAATTTTTGTTTTCAAGCCACAGCATTACTTAGATGCTTCAGTGATGAAAAGATTAGTTTCACAGCTTCAGTTGTTAGTTCAGTAATGTGACAGCATTTTGATAGTTCTGCAGCCTGGTTGTCTTCCCGTGAATTTCTGAGAGCAGGTTATAAGAGGCAGCAGAAGTGTTGTCAACAAAAGAGAACATTTGTTTGCACTAAGGTCTCAGTTTTAAGTGTGACTTCATTTTCATTACAGTGTCAATTGCATATTTTGCTCTTACTGTCGGCAGTTAAAATAGCTCAAACATGTTTGATAGATCATACTTTAACTTCATGGTCTCGTAAGTTGTATTGATGCTTTTAGTTTTATGGCTTTATAGCTTCATCGCTTGGTAGGTTGCGTCTATGTTTTAATTTAATGGCGTTTTGTATGCTGTAGCTTCATTGCTTGGTTGGTTTTTGTCTATTGCTACTGTTTGATGGTAAAGCTTTAGACTACTTCAAAATAAAAACGCTAGGCGCTAATTGGCTTAGTGAAACGTTTTAAAGCCGTATTTTACTATGTATAAATGGGTTCAACAAGAAGAGGATCTTATTTTGGGTATAGAGATATTCCAGTCCCCCTTAAATAAGCAGGTTTGATGTGGATAGTTATTCCCCTTATTCCCTTCTATCTATTCGGCATGGGTAAGGAACATTCCAGCCTTATTCCTGCTTTATTCTCAAAACCAAACGAAGCCAGGTTTCACAATCTCAGGGTCAGCGGTTCGCAAGAATATATATTATGAACATTTTACTTCTAAGCAAGGCAAAGCCACATTGAACCGTTCTTGGCCAGGGTAAACCTTACCCTTGATCACCATGGGTTTGCACAAAAAGCTCACAGAACTAAATCAAAAATTATATGCCCCGAACTCTCCACCTTCTGTCTTTGTGGGTGATGTTTCCACCATTTAGAGGTGTCATTCTAATTAAAATGTAAAGTTGTTGGTAAATTTTGTTGATGCCTTTGTTTCATGGCTTGATAGGTTGTCTATTCTTTAGTTTCTTGGTGTTATCTGTTGTGCCTATACCTTTGATTCATGGCTTGGTTTGGTCCATTGCTACCATGCGATGGTAGAGCTTTAGAATACTTTGAAGAGAAAAGGTAAGGTACCAACTGGCTGAATAAATGGGGCTTTGCCGCACCACCAAACACAGGGTGCTAAGGGTGCTAAGACATCCTTTAAAATGCAGGTAGAGGTGCATCCTTTTCCACAGAACCACAGGCAAAGTAGAAGATTCATTGCCTGTTTGATATCAAACAAAGGGAGTATGATTTTTGATTATAGGGACTGCTTTGGTATCTTATTTAATGTTCATCAGCTTTGGTATCTGACATAACCAAACAGCATTGTCAGTGCATGCCTGAAACCATCTTGATATGCACCCAACATTGTAAGGTGCTTGTAGGTTCTAAGATCTTTTACTAGAACTATTGCTTGCTTTTGGAGTAGTTATTCCCGCAATTTTTCTTCAGCTAAAATTTCTCATTCTTGGCTGGTATCACTCCAGGCTTAGGTTCTATCTGTGAATATTGGTGCAAGAAGAGAAGAGTGCCTAGATCTGGAAATAAAAATTCTTCAGTCCCCCATCAATATAAAGCAGGTTTGAGGATAATTATTCCCCTTATTCCCTTATATCTATTTGCCAGGTATAAGAATACTCCTGACCTTATTCATGCTAAAAAAAGCCAGGTCTCACAATCTCAGGATCAGCAGTTCAGTAGGATATGTATATTATAAACAATTTAATAACAAGCGAGGCATGGCCACATCGGACCAAGTCTCGGTCAGTGTAAACCTCACCCTTGATCACTGTAGGTTTGCACAATAAAGCTCATAGAACTAGGCATAGGCATACTAAGAAATACAACTCTGAATCAACAAGAAGAATTATATAAGCCCAAATTCTTCATCTTCACATGCCTCTTGGATGCCACTATCATTAGGTTGTTCACTTTACAAACAATCACATTTCCAAAATACTAGGTTTAGATCAGGTTTCGGGTTTGACTTTAGGGATCCTCTTTCAGAGTTAAGACAAGGTTTTATCTCCACCTGCCTCCTTTTTGGACCGCATAGAATATGCCGACCTCTTGTGCAAGAATGGACAAGCCGTTCGATCATCTTGCAAGCATGTCGGGACAAAACCCACAATTCACATGGTTCAAAGACATCAGCTGGTGCTAGCATGTGACCAGTCTGCAGACGCCGTTGACATTGGCAGACTTGCAGTGAGATGAAGCATGCCATACAGTATGAGTTCTCCACACTAAGGGTTGCCTATTGGAATATCCTGGTATGGACCAGAATAGGCCTTAGTGGTGCTATTTTTCAGGCTGACGAATCTCAACACTCCCTGCAGATGCTTGATTCGCTGCACGGTTGCATCCGAAGTTCTTTCGGTTTGATTCTCTTGCTATCCGTGAGCCGAACTGCAAGAGTGATAACACATGAGCTAGTTCACACAAATAAATGTAAAAGTAGAACCTGGTACTGCTACTTTAGCCCCAATGCAAATGGCAATCACTTAAATTTCTTTTCTTTCCGAATGAACATTAAGTTTCCTGTTGAGGATGAAAATTCCTGTTAGGGGCTGATGTTGCATGGCGTTAGGTAACACAAAATGACTGCCAAATTAAAAAGAAAAGATGAAAAAAAAAACAAAACATTAATGTACAAAATGGATGTAAAACATCTGCTACATGCATCAAGGCTTGTCAAAACTCAGAATTTGAAAGGTTTGATAACAATTTGATTGCCAGTGGCATATAAAAATTATGTTGAAAAGGCTCAGTGATTCTGAAGTATGATTCAGTGGAATTGGCACCTGAATAGCCCTCTTTGGAAGAACAGCAGCTCCTTCCAAGCCAAGCAACCGTGCAACCTTAAACATATAAAAAAGAAACTAAGATCAACATATCAGAAATTTTGCCTTTCTCAAACAACGCAGAAAATGGAGAAGACAAACTCGGTTATACATGTACACAAGATCCAGGCCAGACATAAATTGTGTTTAAACTTTGAACCAAGGTTTTACTTTGCAGACTTACTGGACCGTACAGTAGATAATTGGTATCATACAGGGGCTCAATATGGTACCATACTAACACATGATCTAGGTGCTGTGCCGATTTAGCACCTTTACCATGTGTTGGTGCAGTGGTGTACCATACTGTGACATACAATACCAGTAAGGTCCTGGTATGGGACCCTGTACAGGGACATAAAAACATTGCTTCAAACAACAAAACAGTACTCCACTTCATATATCATGGAAAAAAAGGTTATAACTAGTACTCAAATAGTTAGGATACAAATCAATTATCGAGACAAATTATTGTCTGCATGACTTGACACCTATAAGCATCTAAGGAGCAAAGGCTCAAGAAATATCTTTTAGAAGCTCTATAAGAGTAACACTAATCAAGCACACCTCTCTTAGAATCTTCTTGTCACCTCTTCCACTAGGTTTATCAAGTTCAGCAATCTCCCATAGAGGAATTTCCAACAAAGTTTTAATGACATCCTCATCGAGAAAAGGAAATCTTGCCTGCAACATAAATAAGTATGTCAAAAATTCAAAATGCAAATTGCAAGATTTCTGAAGTCATTGATGAAATGAGCAGTACCTCCTTTCCATGATCAGAAATGCATCTGTCATCTCTACCCATATTTCTTTTCCAAATTCTCTGCATATCCAGTCTCATTTCTTCATGGAGTGCAACCCAACTGAAAGAAAACCAAAAAAAAAGAATCAATTTAAGAGCCAAGGGTATCTAAATTAGCAACATTTGAAAAGCTAGACATCTGTTACCCTATTAACTAGCAGACATGTAGGAGCTCGCGAGAGGTGACATTGAAGACTAATATACCAAGAATATGTAGGTATTCTTCAGTTTAATCACACATGTTGCGTCATCATGAGGAAAACCTAAGAGCTATTAAGTTACACTACCAAAATAATTGGTAGCAGAGAATAACTGGAATGCTGCTAGAAAATCCTGTTTTGAATGCTATTAAGATAACAGAAGTAGGCGTTTAATCAGCAAAAGTTGTTCACACAGCAGTATATGTGCTGTATCCTTAAAAATGTTTTACCAGAAACAAAATCAGGATGCAACAAGCAGCACAGGATAACCACCTTTCACATAAAAGGAATGGGGAAAACATATGCACACGATTGAACTATTAAAAAAAGAAGAAGAAGAAGAAAGAGCACAGCTTTAATTATCCTCAGTGAAAGCATACCCTCCCAGCCTGTATCTTGTCCTGTGCCTACCATATCCAGCACACTGCTCATCAGCACCGGAACCTAGCAAGAGAATTTGTGCCATTGACTTGTATCTATGGCGACATCGATCTTCTCCTAGATTACAGATATTTCCATCCACCCAACCATCTCCACCAGCAGCCAACCACAATGCTATTCCAATATTCAGATCCTGAAACAAAATACCTAGATAAGGGTTCTCAATGAAGCTAATAGTAGCAATCAACATTAAGACTATTAATCAGAAAAAAAAACTTTGGGCAATCATCACTAGAATACATAAGAAAACCACAGACAGTAGCGAAGTACTCAGAATGTTATCAATACTCTCTCTGCAGAAGTCGCATAATCCAATTTGAGATGCATTGGACAACCAATGTTTTGATTACTATAAAGCAATTTCCACTGATGCAAAAGATTTCCTATGCTATAAAAATTAGTAATAAGAAAATGCTTAAGAGAGGATGTTTTAGTTTGAAGGACAAAAAAGGCCACAGGAAACCGCATGATTTAAAGTTCTCTAGCTGAAATATGATAAAGGATCACATGACAGTGAGAATTAAAAATTATTGCTCTTGAATCCAGGAACTACAAAGGTAAGAATAAGATAAATCTCTTTGCTGATCCATTTTCTTTCAAAAAATTTTGCTTCCACATTTTGGTTTTGCAAACAGAATTATAACCTCAGAAATTCCAAGAAAGCCAAAAAAAATGTCAAAGTAATCATAAAAGCATTCTCTATGTCAAAGAGAGAACAACTAGATGGACTATGATGGAAACATGTTCTTACAATAATAATAGGACAATACATACCATGTAGGTCTTTGCAGGATGTATCAGTGACATTACATGCTTTGCTTCCCAAGTCAAATCAGACAAAGTAGCATCAATCTCCACAAGTTGCCACCTGTTATCTAAAGAAGCTACTGATAAATATTAAGAAAAGCAAGATTTATATTGTCACTGGAAATTATTATTCATAGTACAAAAAGCCATTTTACACAATGATTCGCATACAATGAGCATGAAAATGCACTAGGGGCATAAGAATCTGTAGACTTATTATAAAGAATCCATACAAAGACACTGAATCAAAATGTACATATGAAGAGAACATGCCAAGCATGTATGTGCTATAATGTGCATGAAATATACTATGCCAGTATCCTGTTTTTCTCGAACTCGTATCTTCCAAATCAAAGCTGGATCACATGCCAACATTTTACCATGAAGGAGATGGACCAGGCATAGACTATACAATAGAGCTGTTATACGGGAGCAAGAGAACAGTAGTAAAAGAACAGTGCCCCAGGTAGAACAGGAAGGTCATTGTGCTAAATTCATAGAATGTGCACCATGCTACTGATTTACAATGTACAGACACAGATCAGAAATCATCACTAGACCAAAGCATCAATGGAGATGATAAACTGAAGTGAAGCAGCAAAGCTGTGACAAGGCAAGTCCACATGTGAGTTGTGGTTGTAATATCAAGGTCATATGGAGCTGAATAAATAAGAAGTAAAGAAATGCCAAAGTCAGCAGGATGAACATTTCAACCAGTGAGTTCCAATAAGAACAAGAGTCTTCAAGATGTAGTGCTGGATCTAAAGAGTTTATGTAATGGCAATCCAGGCAATGTAGAACTACATGTTGATAAGGCTGGCAGACAAGCACAGTAAGATAAGATAAGCAGACTAACTGGTGAAGTCAACCAATTTATGTATAATAAACGACATGGATCAACAAAGAATCATTGCTGATATATGATGCTAGAAATATAAGGATAAGCAAAGATGACTGGAGATGCATTGCCCATATATGACAAACATGATAATGCAGTCAAGTTTGGGGGCAACTATCTGGATGTGAAAGGAATATTTACATAAGCGAATGATGCAAAAGGCTCATGCACAGCACAAAAGAACAACCGTTCTCAAAATACAAGGATCGCAAGGGCAGAGATAAGGGCTTCTAATGCAGACAATCTAATGTACAATAACAAGGTAAAGTGAATCTAATGCATGAAATAAAAATCAGACCAACAATAAAGGACTTCAAGAAGATGATCAAGATGAAGCCAAGAAGGGAGTAATGCTAGAAATGTCAGTATCAACACAGCACATAACTAGAGAATTAAGAAACAAAGGTGTTTAGAGTACTTACCCATAATTAAGCACATGATACAATAAGGGTAGAAATGTCCACCTAAAAAATGACAAAAGAACAATTCAACTTCAAATAAACCCTCATTGACAAGAAAGCACTGGATGGAAAAATGTGGATCTCATTGCAGGGGGCAGCTCTACGGAGATTATAAGGCTAGATTTGGAACAGGAAAAGATAAGAGACCTGAAGAAGGCCAAACTCTGATGGAGAAGGTAAATGATCCAACTATGGCTGAACTATATTATCATCAAGGAATCCAAATTAAATAGCAAGGTAGTTGGCGAAGCTTCAATCTATCTGGTCACAGGCCTGTGTGTTAAACTGCAGGAACAATTAATCAGCCTCTCCTGTCTTTTTCTTTTTCTTAAGATACTTCATTAGTTCATTTCCCATCTCATCATATCGGCATCAAATTATAGGAAATATCAACTTCAGCCTAAAATTATCAAAATTATACATATAATTATAAAGAATCTATATAACACAAAATATTCTAAAATTGTGTAATAACTTTTCTTGGAATTTTTTTATTTTTAGTTTTTGGATTTTCTTGATATTATCAACTGAAATTGCAAAACTTGGAGTGAAACCGCCAAAACCTCCGAAACTGAAACTCCACAGTCTTAGCCAAAACAGAAACAAAAGCGAAACCAAGTTTTCAAACATTGGCATTAATGTAGAGCAGTTGGTTGTCACATGACTATGCCGTATTACTTAGTAATATCTCATTATATTGCATACTCCATACCACTCACACATCATGCCATTTATAGCTGCATTAACATTAGCATGCATTAGCATTCTTATTGCCGATTCTTTGCGATGTTACTTCAAAAGCAAAAGTACCTTTTTGTGTGGATTTCTTTGGGAAGGAGGGTTTCTCCTTCCTCATTAATTGTATACAATACCTATTTTGTTCTCTTTATTTCTTTTTTATTTATTATACTCATAATTAATCATGCAATCCACAATCTGCTTGAGAAATTAAGATGGAAACAAACTATATCAGAATTAGGACCAACGGGCCTTGCAGGTCATGATATAAAGCAACATAGGTTCAGTTGGATGCACAATGGAGATCCAGGAACGTACCATGATATATCACAGGGCTGTAACTTAGGGGTCTTTATTACGTTTAATTTTAGTTATCAATTTTCTGTATTGTGCTTATTTTTTTGGTTTTAGAGGTTTATTTTAGAGTCAAGAGATTAAAAATTCTCAATCTTTATTTAAAAACTTGATAAGGCTGACTACTACAGTACACCATTCATGACACTGTTTATGCTACAGTAATTGCAAACAGTAAGCACATTTTAGTGAGGTATTTATAGGATTTTGTCATCGAATTAGGATTTTCTCCGTTATCTATTAAGTCTCCAGTAGTTGTATAAGCAAGATGTTTTCAAGACTGAATAAAGATGAAGTTTTCTTGGGGACAAAAAAATCATTCTTTGCAATTCAGTGACTTTGTAAGGCATGGCCCTGGTGAGACCACTCCCTAGGTATGATTCCTACATTCTAGAGAGAATTCGGTTCATCTTTTATCCTTCCTTTCATTCTTTTCCTAATAATCAGTGTTTTGTTTTACTTTTTCTTTATTTCTTTCGCATCTAGTTCTGTTTTCCCCATTTTCCTCCTAGTAGTGATCCCTAATTTGCATTCTCTTGATATATTATATTTATCAATTTCTTTTCCTATAGAAAACTCACCTTTCTAGCTCATTCAATATTTAAAAACAGATCTCTTTTTTTTTTTTTGAATAAACAGCAAACCATTAGATCTATCTCAAAGCACATCCAATCCATCTTCATTCCCTAATTGAGCCCTAATTTCATATTATTTAGATTCATCTCAAGCATCCACTATCAAATTTTCATTGCAATTCCAAATTTCATAGTTCAGATTTATGGAAAACTCAGGCCTAAACTTGAAATTCTGGCAACTCATAGATTTCGGTCCTCCTCCTAAACCCTAACAAGGTTTCTTCCCTCAACTGTCCTACATCATAAATTTATCACATCAGGACCACAGTAGGATGGCAGAAACAATATATAAAATATCTGCCTAACCTTTTGGTCAAGATCACCAAAGAATGCATTCTGTTCAGCAATGCCTTCTAAAATAATTATCACTAAAATTGTAAAATAGTAAAACTTATGAACTTCCAGTGATATGAAAGTTTGAAGGTTTAGCTAGAAAACAAGATGCATCAGTACCTCCTACATGGAGCAATCTTTTGAAGTTCTCTTAGGCCCATCCTTGCAGAAACTCTATCTGGAGCAAGCTGGCCATCAAAGCTTACATTTAGCAAATCTACCGTGTCTGCCAAAACATATTACATCAGCCAACATCAAACTTCCTGAATTGACAAAAAGACAGCACGTACAAAAATTTGCATAGTTTTCCTGTTCTTTCAAATTGATGGATCTAAGATGTTTGGAGAAGAAATTGGAAAAGAGAGAATAAGTAGAAAAAAAACCCATGCCTTGCCATGATGTTATCATAACTGCACCCCCGGAAAAGTCATTTGAATGAAAATCCAAAACTGAAGCAAACTTTAGTTATATCTAGAATTTTGAATAATCCTCCACACTCAGAGAAACATGTGCAAGTACATGAAATGAATTGGAGGTAATAAAGTTGATCCCACAGTCGGCATCTGAAGCGCATCAAACACACATGGGGAACTTGTAACATACTGCTTGAAAACTATTTCCAATAGTTTCGCGTTCCTTCTTATAACAATGTAATGTTTTCCATTACTATGCCAACAGGCTGTCAGGTGTTTCCTTATGTGTTGCCCATGTGCTTCTTATATCAGACAAGCCAAAACAAATATGTTTCCTAGAAATTTTCCCTGTAAAATGATTGATTGTTGAGAAACACATTATCCAGCAATTACACATTTATTTTAGTTAACAGCTGTGTTTGGTTGCATAGGAAAGGAGGAAAAGAGAAAATATTAAAGAAAATCCGAAAATAATAAAACAAAAAGAAATATAGACTTAGCATTAAAAGAGAGAAAAGGAAAGATAATTATGTCGACTGTGGTTTGATGGTGGTGGTGGTTCTGGCAGAAACAATGGTGATGATGCTAGCAGGAATTGTGCTGGTGGGTGGGGGGGAGGGAGGTGTGGAGGGGCAATAATGGTGCATGGCAAAGTTGGAAGAAATAGTGGTGGTGAATGGCAATGGCGGTAATTATGCGTATTCAAGAAGTTGGATGCCTTTCGAGAATAAAAAAAAAAAAGAGCATGCAGGAGATAATACTGGTCACAATTTTCTTCTTCACTCTTTTCTGTTCTATTATCCACACCACAGAAACTACAGAAAATAGGTGATTTAGTTTCTTTTCTTCTATCAGATCTAAGCAACCAAAAACAACTTTAGTAGAAGGGATTACACAGTGTTTTTCCGGATGAAGCAGTAGCACATTAACAAATTGTATATGCTCTAGTGACCTCCCTAGCATGTGTTCTGGAGATTCAGAACACCACTTCTAGGTGTCGTCTCCGACTTTCAAGTAAGGTAATCATATCAATAAAGGTTGGTGTGCTGATTGCAATGTTGTGAACTACAAGTGTACAAAAGAAAATTGATTAATTAAAAAACATTCTTTAGTATAAGAAGATTTCAGAAAGAACTTTGTAACACAGTCTATGCTTGTTTTGTTATAAAAGAGATACAAAAGAGAAAATGCCCTGCCTCTCACTAAAAATGATCTATGCACCAATCATCTTGTTGATTCCCTTTGTGATATTACTCCAATCTCATGTGAAATGAGTAGCCTTACATATTTGTCAAGGTGAACTTTGCCTTTGCTTAATTGAGCTAGCAAAAGTCTTAAGCTTGATTCTAACTGGGCATGTGCAATAAATCCTTTCATTTGTCTGCTGTATAAGCTATGGTAAAAGCTACCATTGTTTACCAAACCTATACTCCTATACTTTTAATTTCTTCTAGTGCAAAATTGGAAAAAAATAACAGCCATAGTTTTACAGAAATAAAAAAAACAGACCACATATGCAATCATGGTTCTAGAAGATAGAGGAGAAATATGGTTTGCATGGATTGCAGATGACAGATGGTCAGATTTCAAACTTACATTTCTGATGAAGACATTGATCTAATAATACTGCAAGTATCATAGAATCTAAGCCACCAGAAAACAGAAGTGCTATAGGGGCCAATTCCTCTTCTTTCCCTTCATGTAAAGCTGTCTGCAAGTTTATTCCATGTAATAAGCTCAGTCAGCATCACTAAATTAACTGCAAAAATGTCGATTTCAGTTAGCAAGCCAACAGATGCATAATATGTTCTGTTTTATCAACAATGGAAATTGCATAATAAATTCTAAACAAAGTTATCCAAGTAAATGAATTGGGTTTATGAATTATGTGGCATCACAATAATGCTAGTAGAATTTTCCTGAATTAGCCAGGGAATCAAATAAGCAAGTAGCACCCATAAAACGGGACAACTGTTGGATATTCAAGAGCACCAACATCTGCTTCCACTTGAGCACATTTCTGACTTCAACAGCTCACCCTATCAGTCTGTGTTAAGTCATAAATGAATATCTATCATTCACAATCTCAGTCCTGCAGTCACATTGCTGCTTTATCCAGTGCATGTGTTAAATTAACAGCACTCAACAAAAATGGTACTTGACCACATTTTAAGTCATTTTGATACTCTCTCTATTCATCCTCTTCTTTTTGCCTTTTCTCTTCAGCACTAGGAAGCAAGGATTAAAGCTATAGGTTGTTGGAAATTCCATCTTAGCAGTAACTATAGGGTTTTAAATATAGCAAAGCAATAAGCTATATTTTTGGCTAGAAAGAGGGGTTTGTTGGTGGAGTATAAGGATAGATTCAAGGAGAAGTAACAAAGATTATAACAGTACATTTGATTCTGCAGCACTACAGATCTGAGAAAATGGGTGGTGTTAGGGGCAGCAACATTAGAGCTTGCAGGGATCAAACATGGGCTGCGATGGAAGGCTGTTAGGCTCAATGCAATACTAGGACATGGTCTACTGTGACAACAGACCTGATATGACCTGAAAATAGACCCTGACAGGTAGATGATTCCCTTCCACTGATGGCTAATGATAGCACAATAACAAAGGAATAGCTTTCCATGTTGTTAGGTCCGCAGGCTATGAGGGTCTTGCATAGTTCTGCTGCAGGTTAGTTCATATAAGTGATAGAATAACCAGGCCACAGAAAATAAACAGAAGCAAAATTGGAGGCAAAATTGGATGGTTACTACCATGTCGCTCTAGGACCTAGAAATCACACCTGGGATTTGAAGGTCTTACACCTTCATTGCAGAATCATACAATAAGAGTAAAGAAACCAAAGATTCCATTCTTTCAGTCACAATCTGCATAAAATCCGATAACATAAAACCCTAAGAATCCCTTTTTATAACAAAACAGAAACCCTAATTTGATTGTTAAAATTTCAAAACTGCCCCTAATAAATAGGCCTCATCAAGATAACAATTAAAATATGAGTACTTGTAATCTCAGCTTTTGATTTCAAAAGACCTACTAATAACAAAAAATAACTGGAAATAAACAGAAAAAAAAGAGAAAATCGATAACCACAATTACATATAAGAAAAATCCCATGTTACAGCCCTTCAATGCACCATGACAAATTCTCGATCTCCATCACTTCTTCCCTTTCCTTTGCTTTAAAGGGCATCTCTATATTACATGTTTCAGATCAAAATAGTTGACCTTTATGCATTTGCTTCTTCAGGTATAAGATCAGGACAGCACTTTTGACTGAATTTAGGAGCAGTTGTGGTAGTTTGAATATACATCTGAATATCATATATGGCTATCCTGATCAGCAAAACTTTGATTTGAAAATAATATCACTATAGAACACATAAAAAAATCTAACATATTTTTGGCAGAGGTAACAGCTGATGTCATTATTTATTTCTCCTATTAGCTAATGTTTGTTGTTTACATTGTTACAAAAGATTAAGAAGAAAAATAAGAATGATGCACAAGCAACCTATGCAAATTGCTTCATAAACAAGCAGAAATATTATACCTGATAGATTGTGTCTAGAGTAGTTCGCCGCATCACAGATTCTCTTAGTGAAATGAGCACCTTCTCTGCAGGCTGAGTATACCCTGCATTAACATTAACTATGTTCTGAAACTTTTCAGCAGAACACCTAGAAAATCCTATAGTAAATATAACACATTATTTCTCATTGCTTGACCTGGTCTGAGATTATTCATCAAGGAATGAGCAATATCTGATTGGAAATTTGCCTGTTTCACCGTAAGTCCCTTGAGATCAGCTATATCATGATGCATTCCATCTGAAGCTTTTGAAAGCAAGGCAAGTTGCTCCATTTGAAGTGGGAGACCGATTGTGGAGAACTCTTCCACACTGGGATCCAGAAAGGTCCTCTCCCATTTAATCAGTTCATTTAACAAGAGATTGCTCCATTCATGTTTTCTGACTTCACCAACCAATTTTTCCCTTACACACTGCTCGATGGCTTTTTGGGCTTTTAAGTGGACACTGTATATCCCACAAGGAAGCTCCTCCCAGTTACAAAGTCTGCATGCTGTAGATGCAACATTGGAATCTATCCCAGGTTCAAAGCCATCAGTTGCTGAGGTGGAACCTGCATAAATTGAACACAGGCAGTTTAGTGAAAAGTTTCAAACAACGAAAGTGATGCAGGTAATCACATATCAAATATATGTAAGAGTAAATTTCAATACTGAATCAACAGAGTGAGTCTCACCCCCGGAAAAGAAAGCAAAAACATTGAAATGAAGAAAAAAAAATCTGGTGGAACGGAATTTGATAGATTCAGTTGATTTCATAAGAAAGGAAATATAAAAGTAGAGAAATTGAAGACAAATGACCAACTTACATATGAATTACCAAAATTTATATAGGTAACATTATATGAACTCAAATATCAGCTAGCTGAGGCTATCTAATGTCAGACGTGATATAGCCAAAACAAAGTAATTTGCATCCATTCACAATACAAGTAAATCATCAATGAACAAAATTAAGCAGTATATTCAGAGATGCATGAAAACCTCGACTAAAAATTTATCTACCTGAATCCTTTCTGAAAGGTGAAGCTGGTGATACAGAAGATAGAACAAATTGTGGCTCATCAGATGTTGGCCAGTGAACAAGAAGGCTTCTCCTCCCAAAAGCATCTCGACCGAACCATAAAGTTTTTGACTTTTTCTGAGAAATAGAAATTTGAAAGATGCAAAAATAGCACTTTCAATTATATCCCAACTAAATTACATAAATAATATCCAAGAAAGAGATCTACCAACATTTACAAATGAATTATACTAATAATCAACATAGACTAAAACTACCTGCCAATATATCAAAGCCCATGGCCCTCTGATTGTTGAAAGAATGTCAGGAACAGTTTTCTCTCCATTCTGAATGCAAGAACAAGCTTTTCCAAGTTCACTGTCACAGGAACAACAACGTTCCAGTGCATGCAAAAGAGTTTCAGAATCACTGCTATCAACATCAACTTGAAGTCCCCCAAATATTTCACCTTTCGAACACAATTCCACAATCAAAACATCCTGAGTGCTTGTTTGGAAAAAATTAACATATGAAGCATGAAACAAAGAGGGAACTGATCTAATGATTATCAGCAATAACTAAGATAAATGTAACTGGAGTAGTTGCATGAGATTCGTCACAAGAAATTTGTCTTCTCAAGAACAGACAGCAGTACAAAAGAACCCCTAATAAAGAAAGATGATGGACCAAAATACCCTAACAGTGATTGTCATACTGCATTTATCTCTCTCTCTCTCTCTCTCTCTCTCTCTCTCTCTCTCTCTCTCTCTCTCTCTCTGTGTGCGATACATCGATTTAACCTATTGGTTAAGTTTCAAATAGGTAATACAACTCAAGTTACTCAACAATGATAAAAATCTTCACAAGATATTGTTTTCCTGTTTCAGTGAAAGTACCAACTGATCCAATAAGAAAACATATCAGCATAGATCTCAACAAGAAACTAGGAAAGCAGAAATTTGCATCAAATTGTGATGGATCCAAACAAGAATTTACACCATCTTACATTCTATATATGTTCTCTAAAGGTGGTGGATTAAAAAAGTTTCCAATTTTTCCTAAATATGCCACTAGAAACGTGATCCATGGCCTAATATAGAGTAAGTACTTAGCACCAACAAGACATTGGAAAAGGAGTCGGGGAGGGAAGGTGGACACATATAAGTGTACTGAGAACAAGACATTGGAAAAGGAATCAGGGAGGGAAGGGGGACAAAGATAATTGTACTGAGAACACAAAACTAAACCATACAAATGGCAACTAAATGTCATTTGATTTACAATCATGTAAAACTAAATTGACAAAGGACTAAAGAAATACCATTAAAAACAAGAATATTTCCAGAAACATCCACCAGTGGCTGAAAAGCAGGACTTATTCCTCTAAGTTGTAATGTCGCACCAAGGAAATCTAGTTCGGCAATAGATTCTGTTGTTACGCCATCTTTTGTATCAACAGCTCCTGACATTGAACTGATGCAATACTTCACGGTTTCTTCTAACCACAAACATGAATTTTCTTGCTTATCCTTTTCATCATCTGTAATGTGAAGGTTAATTCAGATATAGACCTCAAAACCAAATATGTTTAACAAAACAATAGCAGGTGGCAAACAGCTTGACTCTAAAACATTCTGTTTTCATGTTGAAGGGAGATACCTACCATCCTTTTCAACAGAAACTGTTGTTCTTAACTGAAGGAAGACCTTTCTGATACTCAGTTCATTGGGTCCTCTTCTTCTCAAAGCAACTTTAAGATCACCTACTGAAAGATCTGGCTGATACACCTGCATAATCTAAGTCGCTTAGAGTAAGCTAAGTTGACTACAAATCATAGCAATCAATACATTTAACTATACACTTGAAATTACTAAATCTGGCACTCTCATCAATTTCTGCACTATAAGCCCCCTCATCAATTTCAGTTTCTAGCATCAAATGTAACTTAACTACGCCTACCTTGTTTTCCATGACAAAAGAAATGCACGTGTCATCATCAACAAAAGTTTACAAGATCAAAAAGTAGATATTTAGCGCCTCCATGCAGTCTAACTCAGCTCCAGAGTTGGACAATAAGCCCAAGGCATCTCCGATTTAGATTCTAAACACACGGATTCTGAGGAAGTAAACTTATATCAAAAATTATATCAATTTATGGCCAAGCCCCTTCCCTGATTAACTAAAGCTACTCCCTTGAGAGAGAATAAAAAAGCAGCTTTAGTTCGCTAAGTAATCAATCCATTGTTTCCAAGCTTGAGGCTTCTACAGCTCCAACCAAGACTCCTGTTAACTCTCAGTCCAAACACTCAACTACCTAATTGACGGATTTTTATGTCATAGGGACCACTCTAGCACATTAAAGTCGTTCTCGCAAAGCTTTTTACTTTGCAAATTTAGCCTAATCTTTTCGCAGGCATTCAACACCTTAAACTAAGACCTTTGAAGTCACCAGAAGGAAATTTAGAATCTACAAACAACCATTTGGATCAAAAAAACTCGAAGCCAACAACAAGCAAACTGAATCATAAATGGAGAAACAAAACTCGACGCAAGAGAGATCCGCACCGCTTCGGTACCGGGAGGTGGTGATCCGTGGGTTTCTCTATAAAGATCGAATCCAACAATACGAGCTCCCGAGAGAATCAGAGCGATGCCGCACATCCTCTCTGATCTCGACCTCCAGCGCCAGAGGGCAAGAGGGAGGCGGCGCGAGGAGCTCGAAACCTAAAAAAGGATTTGGCTTCCTTTCTACCCGCGCTTTCTTTGAGTTCTCTCATGTTTTATTTTATATATATATATATATATATATATATATATATATATATATATATATATATATATATATATATATATATATATATATATATATATATAGTGTATCTATACCCACACTAATCATCTTATTTTTACAATAATATTTATTTTATTAGATTTTCATTGGCAGTTTTAATAAATAAATATTTTAAGTATAAAATTAAAATAGTCATTTTATGAACATGTCAAAAATCTAATTGGAGAGGCATTATTAAAAATAAAATAATTTAATATATATATATATGTGTGTGCTAATAATAATTTTTAAGAATAAATATGTAATAACTAATATTTTTAAATAATGATTTCCATCCCAACAATAATAACCACAAAGACGGGTCTACTCCGTATATAACTTTGAGATTTGTGTATGCCCAATTATTATATTTTATAACTCTGGTATACCATCCAAAATATGATCTTATAGCATAATATGTATAGCATCCATTCCCTTATAAATAAAAAAAAATAAAATTATAGCATTCAGGATATAATCTTTCAAATGAACTAAAGTTTATGATGCATAAATGGGCTAGAAGTATGTATTTTATATGCTCATTGACAATGAACATTTTGCAATAACTATATAATTGGTTGATTGTGTGTCACGTTATTTACCTGGTGCACATGATGATGGTTGATTGGAGCCTTCATTTTTTCAGATTTTCATTTATCTATAGTAGAAATTGTGCATAAGAGGCCAAATTATTTTTGAGTGTTTTATCCTTTGCTATTATATTGGCGCAAAGGTCTTGGGCGATTAAGGTTGAAAACGGATTGAATATTGATATATCCATATCTATATCTATATATTTTTAAAGGATATGAATCTGGATATGGATATTAAAAGGATATCAAGATTAGCATCCATATTTATTTTAAATGGATACTAATCTAAAATACTTTATTCAAATTGCTGAAACTCTTCTCCTGTTCCAATAGATGCTGAAATTTTTCTCTGGAATGTCTCCTCAACATATGCCAAATCGATACCTTGTAAATTTTTGAGAAAGAGCAGATGCTACGACCAAGTCACCGTTTCTCGATATACATCTTAAAGTCTTTTGTTGTACGTTCCTTCTCTCTACCTTTGCTCTTGTGTATACTTCTTCCCTTCATTACTTTATAAATAACATTAGGTGGCTTTCAACCTCCTTTTTCTCATTAAAAAAAATAATCATATTCAACATGAAATCAAAAATAAATACACCTCTCTCAAGCATGCATAGTTGAATAGTCCAAATGTTGATTAGAAAGAAAGTTAGAAATGTGTCAAACGTTGCACTGCAGTTTAAGACCTCTCAACTCTCAAGAGCAAGATGTGTCAAAGTTGATGGTTCAGAGCCGATGAACAAATAATGTTGTCTAGCCCGTCTCAAGATGTGTGACCATCTCAAGCAAGATGCCGTGTATCTCTAAAAAAAATATTTATCTTAGAGTTGCATAATCAAAGCCTCCAATTACGCTAGGTGATACCCGTGGCTAGTGAAAGCCTTGTATTCTCACTACCATCTAACTTCGCAAAAACATGAGATCCCCTTGATCTTTCATTCATGTTGAAAATGTTATTCCTACACTTTGTAACTAGTGCATATACATGAGAGAGGGAGAGATACTTAAATCTTACAGTATGAATAGATGGACTTAAAAACAATCCAATCTTATAGAATCTCTAAGGGTAAAATAGTTGGTTCTATTTTCTCTCCTTTTCTACTGACTCCTTGGTTTTTACTTAAGTAAATTGAACAAAAATTATAGGAGAAATAGAAGATAAAACTTTGAGTCAATGATGATGTTAGAATAGTTGACGTTTCCTTTGACAAATCATCATTTCCAGTGGATGTTTAAATTTAAATATTTGGTTTTTATATAGGAGATCTCTAGTGAGTGTTTCTTAAGGAAAAAAATAATTATTAAGAGGAGTTTTAGTCATAAATAGATTGTACGGATTTTTAAAGTAAGAAAGGCCAACAAAGATTTAAGAAAGGAGTTTGATCTAAGAGCATATCCATGGTTTTCAATCAGGAGAGCCCAACTGGGATTTAAGAAAGATTTTGACCAAAATATCTCTAGAGAAAGTCAGATAAAATTAAAGTTTTTAGATGATTAAAGATTAAATAAGATGGAAATAAGAAGTTTGTGATCGAAAGTATTGATCTATACTATACATAAAAATGATTTCAAAATGATAAAATATTTTCTCTTGATTAATTCCGAGTACCATTTTTCATATCAAAAATGCCCTCTTGCTTTTCAATAATATGTAACTTGTTCCCTCTTATTAATTTTGGAGGTTTCAAAAGAAAATATGGAAAGATTTTAAATTCCTTTTAAAATCTAACCTAACAAAAAGATGAATTTCTCCATATCAAATTCTACTAAAAAATAACTACTTGTTAAAACCGATTTGGACAAAAATGATTTGATGAAAATATGGAAAGGTTGTGAATTGCTTCTAAAACTAAAACATACAAAATATTTTTTAAAATCAAATCCTATCTATTAGTACATCGCACATTCTTGCTTGGTAGTAGCTTTAAATTTTGAGTTAGCAATATTTTTTATTTAAAAATGAATATACATCCATTATTTTGGGAACATAATTGAATTAAATCTCTGATTGGCACAGCAATCCCTATTACTTTAGAACAAAAATCATATAAATTTATGCACGGGCACACTAGGTTGCTAATCTAGTCCTCGATAATTCTAATAACTGCCGGAATGACTTTGACAATAATCAGGGTCAGAGTTAGTAAATATGTTCATTTTTCCTTTGTTTTGAAGCTTTATTTGCATAGTGTAACCTATAGCTATATTCTTTCAAGACAATGACATGACATGCTATTTTGGCTTTACTTATTTGTCTCGTAAATATTCTTTCCTTTAAGCAAACTTAGTTAGCTGACTATCTGATATGTGGAACTTAATTACCTGTTTGTTGGACAAAATTATGGATTTTAGGCTAGATTGATGCTATAATTTTTTTAAAGAATGCGATACGCTTTTATTTCCTCTGATTACAATCTAGACTAGTAAATTCTCTTTTACTTCCTTCATCTCAAGAATTTCTGATTGAAATATGATGATCTTGTAGTTATTCAGTTTAGCAGAATGTCTATCTTATCATACTTCTCAATTCTTTAGCAAGGTAAATACATCCATCTTCATAATTTCTTTCATTCTATAGATATGCTGTGGCTTCTCGTGGCTATTTCATCTAAATTTCATCTCTCTTTTAAAATAATCCATATTAAGAAATATAAGAATAATCTCGCTCCTTCTACATTACTTTTAGTTCCAGTGTTATGATTGAACTAAATAAAAGCAAAAAAAAAAATCCCAATCGAAATATTAATTTGTTTGCACGTTTTTGATCCTTCTATATCTGTTTGTTCTTATACACTCTATTTTAAAATATCATAAGCCTTGCTTCTAGGAATAGCTTATGTAAAATATCATTAAAAGCGATTCATATCATAAATTTTTACTTGTACTAAGAGCTTCCTGTGTTCCTTTTTATATTGCTATTGTTGGTGCACAAAGTTAATTAGGTCCTTCTAGATCAATATAATTTATATACGATTAACTGGCTTCTGTTCTTCCAAAGTTTTTTTTCCCTTATGTATTTTAACACATCAATAACCACTCATGAAGTGTGTGTTCGAGCATAGATCATTTCCATTGCACACAAATATTTGAAGGAATCCTATATTCTGATAGAACAAGTCCAGACATTGGTCCCTGAAATCTTGCAACATGTGATATATATTAACAGGTTCAGTAAGTGCAAGCAAGCAGCAGCTTAAGGTTCAGGGAGATAGAAATGGTATAACCCTCATAAACACTAGTTTGAGCCTGATGGAACATAAAGACCACCAACCTGAACGTTTGCCGAGGGAAATGGAGGAAGAAGAGAAGGGATGGCTAAAAGACACTCCATTTGTGGTGTTCAAGTTATCAACCAGCAAAACTCATTCTTAGGTCCAGCCAAGGCTAAATATATGTCATGGTCTTATGGCTTTTCCATGAGGTGTTGTCCAACATTTCAGGTTCGACCAGTCCTGATCATGACACCACGCACAGTTTATTGGATCCTTTAGACTAAACTGCTCATAGTTTATTCTAGAGTATACTGCTGATCATAGCCCACAATATAGACTTCAAGGAGAATGCAAGGAGATAAAGAAGAAAACTATCATGGGGACCACGTGAGAACGACTAGTCCCTGTGAAAGAAGAGGACCACCGGCCATGCAAACCTCAGCAGGCCTATGCATGTAGCTTTTATGGATGGGACCGCACCTGTTTGCAGTCTAAAAATCTGTCCACTTTCCATGCCACAACAGAGATCTTTTATTTTCTTGGATCTCACGCAGGCATGACGATTACTACAATTTCCTCTCTCTGTCCTATTAAAACAAGGGCAAAATATCAGCAGAAACAAAACAAATTTAGCCATTGCTCCATGCTGATCTCCTTTCAGTCTCAGATCGATCTCCCACTATTTGCGCCATCTCTTCCCATGTTCCAAAACCTTGCGGATGATGATGCTTTTAACGATGTTACTAACTATAATGACTGTCAAGAGAGAGAGAGAGAGAGAGAGAGAGAGGAGGTTTGCAGAAAGAAAGGAGAACTTCCCTCTGTCCTTTATTAGCTTTTATTTATTCTCATAAAAGCTGATAAAGTTCAAGAAAAGTTTTCTTAGACAAGGATATAATCTGTGGATGATAATGGATGTATGCAAATTAATGCACCGCAGCTAAAGCTAGTTTACATGGTAATGTATATGCACCTGTAGTTAGTTATAAAGAGTTCCTGCAGTACCTATGAATACAGCACTTTCCTTGATACAATGGTAGAGATTCATGCCACCTTGCCCTGGGCGACGGAACTTCGGAGTTAGAATTAAATCACAGGGGAATTCTGTCAAAGAAAGAACACTCCAACAATATTGAAAAATTAATTATGCATATGGAGGGGAATAAACATGTGCTTTCACTGAAGAGTGTCCACATACACACCTGACACCTCCGAGTAAAAGAAATGATACTACTGTAATAGAGAACAGATTTTCTATGCAAGCAAATTCATCACCCCGTTATATCATGAGAAACCATGAAATGGAGTATACGGAACACATTACAACACTTACAAACTTTGGCAATTGAGAGGACTCGTACTCACTGCGTCTTTCCAATCAAATTCTTCACACGGAAAAGGCGCAATTATATTTGATCCATTAGCAGCTCTCTGCCTGCTCTCTTTCTAACTATAAGCTGGCTCCCATTTTGGCTTTCAGAGGGGTTACGCTTGAAAGCTATCTTTGACTGGAAAGGTCTCGCAGCTGGGAAGTCCTCGTTGGATTCAATGGAGTATTCTGTGAAGCTGAGCTGACCGCTTGAAGATAACTGAACTGTTTTGTATCAAAGTCAAACACTGATGGCATCGCTCCATGTGGACAAAATACAAGCTGAGAAGGAGGTGTCAAAGACAACAATGATGGATTCGAGGTTGGGGGGCCTTCCGCCGGAGTTGAATGAATTCCTAGATTGGATACATAAGAATTTGTAGGCTCCCGCTGATAGTAGGAAGTGTATGGCATGGCACTACTTAGCAAGCCCAGTGAAGAATGATGAGGTCTAGAGAGAGGGTCATTAGCTGAAACTTGTGCAAAATGTATGCCAATAGCATCTTCAGTTCCCTTACCTCTAATGTTGTTGCCTTTCTTGATGCTGGATTCGATCGGTGCTTCCCTTTGTTTGGCTTTTTGTGGAACTTCTGAAAGCCAATAATTAGATTCAGACAATGCTGCAAGGTTTTCAATGACAACTTCATTACCAAAAACCTCCTGATTTTCCCTACTAGAGAATAAAGTTAAAGGCCGAGCTCCATTTACAGTTGTGAACTCGAGATTTTCTACACATGAAGAGGAGGCCTGCTGCGGAGTTGCTTCATGAGAGATCTGCAATGATTGAGGGAATTGAATGAAATTTCCTGGTGGCATTTGGAGTGGAGGAAGCTTATCGATTTCATGATGAGCAGCACTGAGCAGCCAATCGATGACTTTGCTAGGTTGGTTAAGCCCCAACCTATCTTGAAGGTCATACAATTGAATTGCTGTTGGGACTGATAGCCTCACTCTTCTATCCCTCAATCCTCTAACAGTGCTTACTTTGCTATGGCGATCTTTTCCCCCAAATGCCCGGGAAACTCGTACTATTCTTGAATCCTTTAGTCCTGACCATGGTCTTGTACTGGTTGGGGCTTTGTCATCACTAGCACTACCTTGTTTAGCTGGAAGCTCTTTTTCTTGTGAATACCTTATCATCATAAGACTTGCATCATCGCTCCTAAGCAATTAAATAAATTACATATGAGATAGCTGATCTAGAGTAGGTCTCTCTCATCTTCTTAGATTAAGAGGCAAAGATAAATTCACATCATGCCATGTTCCTTATTGAATCAAATCATTCTGGTACTTGTAAGTTTCATAATTTATAAACAAAAGCTAGTTAAAATATTTATTGAAAAAATTATTGTTTTTCTTACAACAGAAATATATGTGTTTAGACAGACCCTGGAAAGAAAAGTTAACATGGAGAAACTAAAAGAATATGCAACATGAACTAAATATATATGTGCAGCAGGAAAGAAAAACATGCAACAGGAATGAGAATATCGCTTCTATGGCATATTACATCGTACAATCTTTAGTTAAAGTGATTTCATCACTTCGTAGGGAAAAATTAAATTAAGTATCACCGGAGATGCGCATAAGATGTAAGAGACTTTCAGAGAAATTCTTTTTCCTGATAAATGAATATTTTCTTGATACAAACTTTAGATCAGAAGATTGATACAGAAACTTCAAATTTTTCCTTTTTAATGCAGCAGGTATGCTACATGAGAAAGAGTTCATGACATGCAGTTCCAGAGGAAATTAAGAAGAAAGAAAGAAAGAAAACAAAGACCGGAGAATTGTATTTCTATTGGACTCAGATCCAAGTATTGTTGATATATTAAAGCAATTTGCATCTCATCTGGGAACGCATGAAATTAAAAGAAAACTCCAGTAAAGCACTTCCAATTAATTAATTCATCATTCACAAAATAGTATATTAAAGGAATCTGAAATCTAGACTAGCATAAATCTATCTATTTCTTTGCTACCATATGGATTTTATAAATACTGGTCTTACTTGTGAACGCAGAGAGATTGATTAGTCATCTAGAAATCAAGATCTGCTACTTCGCTCTTTTGAATGAAATATGAGATCAAGACAGTTTTCTCTCAGAGATCTCTCAAGATTGCACAAGAACTAGTACCTCTAAATTCAGTTGCACAGATCTTCTTCTCCTTCTTCTTGCTAGTATCTCTTCAGAGCTTGAGAGCTACCACCAGCGCTAAACTCTTGAAACGGCTTATGAACTTCAAGAAAGGAAAGAAGCATGATTTGCAGAAACCTAATAAAGAAAAAAAGGCATCGCGCATTTGCAAATATGTGGTGCATATTTATTCCTATCAGATGGACAGAATAGCCACCATTTTTCGCCCCTTTACTATAGGACACCTTATGGTACTCATGCCCTTTTGACAAGGGTAAGTTGGTCTTGACTTAGATAAACCTATGTACATACTTGCTATAGAAAACCAACATATTATCAAATGAATTGGCAATTAAAGAATCTTCGTACTGTAAGAAAAGAAGATTGTAGAAGGGCATATGTCATGCTTGATGGTTGATGGTTGACAAGCACTAGTAGAAAAAGCAATGAAGATATGCTCAATTTCCAACCTCAGCTGATGCCTTTTCGCTTCTCAAAAGCCAGGTATTACCATCTGTCTGAATGCCATGCGTTTACTTAACTTTAAGCAGCCACATATATATCTTAAAAATGAGAACACACAATATTTTTCTGTGTTTTTGTTGCCAAGTGATGGTAAATATAGCTATTTGCTCACCAGCAATCTATGGCAACAAAAAGCTTCATTAAACAAGGATTTGCCCATGTCTAAAAGCTATGGTTGGGATTTCTTCTCAAAACTTTTACTGCCATCGACCATAAATTTAATCCCCATCAAAACAAGAATTATGATGCACAATTTGAGATTTCAAGTAAACTAGCTCGCTGCTAATTTTGAGTATTGGAAGATGAAATCGACAAAGTATTCAGTTAGACTCACCACATTAATGTGGTTTTCAGAATAAGAAGTTAAACACCAGCAGCCTTATTGGATCCATGTACTAAAAACCCTAGGAAGCTATGGCATAGCCCAGGGACCAGCATAACCTTCTTTTAAGGCATCCACCAGCTGTTGGAGGACCACAAACCTTTCCATCCTTCTCTGATGAGTGCACATTTTTACATGGATAAAGTAGAATCCATGGATATTTGGAAGATCTCCGACAAATCAATTTATTGTGTACCATGTGCCTAGATTTTATCCAAGCTGCTGGATGCAATGCACCATGATAATGGATTGCATCTAACATCACACCCATGTGTGAAGCATCTTCATCATTGAGATGCTCTATGAGATTTTCTAATTTTCTTCCCTTTAATCTACATTCTTGGTGAAACAAATGGATTCAAAGCGAGCCTGCCCATTTTTCTCCATGGTACATACAATTACTAAGAGGAGTAGGACAGCTACGCCCAAACTCCTTGCATTTTCCAAGAGATAGATCCTCTCAAAACGCAGACAAGAATAATTCTCTGACAACAGGCTAAACGACATATCTCAAGCTGCCCAAAAGCTTTAGTTCAAAAGCGCGTCTCCATGTAAGCTGCAACCAAGGAGGGACTTTGCAAGCCTCTTTCACCTCCGACCTACATGGGAAACCAAGAGCTTTCACGAGGTAACAACTAGAGATTCTTGTTTCTTGTTCTTCTGTGAGCCGTTTCTTAGTATTGCCTGCCAAAATAAAGCAAAGATGTGAACCCATGTGTATCTACAAAGCTTCTTCTTCTTCTTTTGTGGGTGGAGAAGCTAAAACCCTCGGACCTCCAACTCTTTTCCTATGTATATGGAAATAAAAGAATAGGCTACCAACTGGAATACAATTCTTTTACTTAACTAGCAAATAGGCGAAGAAGAATATTCTAATCCTTCTTGCTTGGGTCCTACAGCAACATTAACACCCAAAACCAATAACCTCTGACAGACAAAGCTTTGTATCTTCTTGCATTTGCTGCAAGAAAAGCCACCACACCGTTTTTTTTTTTTTTTGATGAAAACCCCCCACACCTTAAACCGGATGCATACTATATATATCTTCTTGGGTTAAGAGAGACACCAAAAACTGAGCTTCAGAAAGATAAGAAGACCAAAAGATGGTCTTAGCAAGATCCTACTAGCAACTTACCCACCAAAAACAAAGCACGAAACCCACCTTTCCTGTTCCAAATGGAAAAGGATTAGCCACGGAAAGGCTTTTTCACTACAACCAACCTTTTTAATCTAAAAACACAAAAAAAAAAGAGAAAAAATCTCGACATATTTGCTGTTTTGTTCCCCAACAAGCGTTTGGCATTAAATGAAACAAAAACCCAATCTATCCTATACCTTCGGTAGTCATCTTGGATCCTGGAAACTCCAAAAACATGGGAGCCTGATGTTTTGGTCCAACCAAGGCTTCCGTACGTATTTCCATGGAATCATCAGGAATATAACTCATATGTTTTGTGTCATACGTGACTAACAAATCTCTTTCCTAGGGTTTTGATTTGTTGCTGTTTAGAAATCTTTAGGGCTACACTCTTGGTAATCTTCTTTACACGCACAGAGAGAGAGAGAGAGAAGCGAGGAAATACCAAGGTGAGCAGGCTTGGCTCCGAGTCCAAAAAGAAGATGGTCGCACCTGCAGACTACGGTGGAGTGCTAAAGCACCGCTAGTGTCTACAGTGTCTGAGAGTTAAATTTCCGGAGATACCCCTCAAGCATGATGCCATCCTCACAAGATTCTCGGGTGATGTAGCTAGTACACTGGCCAATTGCTCCAAAAGCTACCATTCTGCTGTACCAAGAAAGAAAAAAAGCAACCATTCTGCAAGTAGTAATTAGACTATTAGAGTACTATTCAGCATTAAGATATAGTTCATTGCAGTAGGCTTTTGTGAGTTAAATTCCTTATTAAACTCTGTGTAGAATGATCACTAGTATGTTGGATATGAGTGTTGTTGGTAGGATTGCCTTAGGACACAACATTGTTGGCTGGTCATGACTCTAATATATACCAAGTTTCTTTGCAATGGATGAAATGATCTTAATTGATTGCAAGTAGAAACATCTATTTCCCGTAATTATCCTTCAAATCTGGCATTGCTTTCTAATTTGACTAAATATTGAATGAATAAGATTTTTGACTAAAATTAAGCATTGTCATTTAGTCTGGTACACTCGTAAGTTTAAGATGTCTTAATTGAAGTGCACTTGGTTCGCTTACATGCCTACATTTTGAGCTACAAGACCCTGCATCCGATTATTCCTTGTGTCTTCTTACATGGAAAAAGGTAATTGTCCAGGCTCTCAAAGCATGAGTATGAAGGCAGCAGAACATTTGAGACTTCTTTAGTTGTAGTTAGAGTTATGTGTCACAAAGATTTCCCATTTTGAAGATGCATTGAATCTTGGCACAAACATTTGGGCTCTTTTACTCTGTAGCACACATCATTAATCCAATTAATATGGAAACTAATGATCTCATCTAATCTGGGCTCACCAACATGGACAACCGACATCCGAACAAAGACATCCTGCAATAACCAGCATCCATAGAATGACATGCTGCTCCAGTTGGATCTGCTTTTTTGTTTGTTTGTTTGTTTTTTTTGGCTTTTTGGGGTGTAGAAGAGTTGGATCTGCACTTAAATCTGATGTATTGGTCACAATTGATAATTTCTAAGTCATCCAACATTCAAAGCAACACCAAAAATGACATATAACATTGCCAAACAGAAAGGCCAACCTCCATTTAATTTCAGAGAAAAAGGTGAAGAGATTACGGTAAAACAAGCCCTAGCAATAACATTGCATGAGCATAAATTTTCATCTTTCAGTATCCAACCAATTCCATCAGCTAATTCAAAGCAGAAAAAGTTTTCCCATCTTGAAATGTAAAGGCGTTTCTTTTAGATTCAGCAAAACCTGCCAGTAATCTAAAACGAAACTGCTGCTTAGACAGAAGTTTGAGGGGGGCGAAACCTTAACTTGTCTTCCACATCAAAAATTATTCTGTTCAATGTTACCATTATAGAGGTCTGCAACTCATTCCCAAGCAAATAAATAAATAAATAAATCTGTATCTCATTACTGCTTTGGTAATTCATTCCAAACCACATATTGTACACAATAATTGTTAATGCCAATTTTGATACCACCAAAACGTAATTAAAACCCCCTCAAACAGGTCTAGAAGGCAAGGAGGTCTTGTGAAGCCCTACAAACTTTGCCTTGAGTGTCTTTTTTCCCCTCCCAGTAGGCTTTTATTTTATAACCACTGGTTATAACCAACCATTCTGCCACCTTAAATTTGATGCTACAAAGTTGACTGATTGCACTTCCAAGAAAACATCTGAATGAAATGCTCCCAGTGCATCATAATGCTACAAGTTCCTTGGTATAAAATAAGTATGATAGGTAGAACTGTACAGAAGTGGCATCATACACAAACTCTTTTTCCAATCTCCTTTTAGAAATGCGGAATATTACAAATTAAATACGGTTTAGGACTTAGTTTTAGGTGAGACGAGTGATGTTTCCTTCTAGGGGGCATAAATTGAGAGACAGCAGGAATGTTATAGAATGATGAAATTTTAACGAGTTTTACAGCATGTTATAGAAATCATGGAATCTTTACAACAATTGGAGATGTTTGCATGAGTAATTGAAATGGAATGAGTTACATTATTTATTTTCCCACCATCCACCAGCTGGTTTGAAAAGCAAATAAAATAAAAGGGTCTTTAGGCACATTAATAAAGGCAGCCAGAAAATATCAAGAAGAGAAAGCACTTCTTCTGTAAACCCATGAGCACAAAACACCTGTTTGCTTGCATACAATCTGACAGATGTGACCTGTTCAAAAATACAGAAAAAACAATTAAGTATTCCCTTTCTTCTCTAATATATAAAAAAGATGAATGGAGGTTTATCAGTAATTTGACTGATGAACCATGAAGAACCATATGAAACAGTTGTTAAGCGAGTGACAGCAGGAAATTTTATTATTAAGCACATATGACCCTCCCCAAACCCTGCAATGGCAGGAGCATTGCACACTGGGCCACACTTTTCTACAATATTATGTTTATTGCATCTTATAAACAACAAATATATGTAAATAATAAAATAAACAGGTGGTAGTCAATGTTTCATGACCTACTGCAACTGATCAAGTGATTTCAGTTGGACAAGGACTTATTGGCAACTACAGGGACACAATAGTCCATCCAAAGCAGCACTTACATCATCATCCAAAGAAATCAGTGCAGCATTTAATGCTACATACAAGAACCTAACAAGTTATTCTCTGACATTAAAGTCAACCACAGAAGGAACTACGCTAGATGAGAAAGTGAGAAATGTTTCATTGGTAAACTTCTAAATGAAACCTTGTTAAAGGTGAAAAGAAACTTCTTGTCTAAAATGTCAAGCAAGTTCCAAACAGCTATGAAGCAGATAGCATAAATGTGCACAGGTACACCAGAAAGAATTTTACACATCCCAAATACCTGAGGCCAATGTTATGAGCCAACAGAAACATATCTTTCTAAGGTCATGCCCTCAGCAGGCATAGTAAAAGGGCATCAATAAATCCTTTTTGTTACTTCCATAAAGAGTTAGGTGTTCCCCTCCTCGGATTCGTGAAGCGAAATTCATACATGTTCCTTCCTAAGTATCTATCATTTCATTGCTAAAGAACATCCACAAACATTTAGTTCACCAACTTATTTGCCTATAACGCACGTCCCACATTTGCTTTTCCAAAGAAAGATGTAGCAGATCCCCATGTAAACTTGCACAAACCAAAATCACCCTCCTTTTCTTCTGTGGTGCAAGCAGGGATTTTGTGAAGCTCAAGCAGCAAAATCAGCATATGTCAAATTCAAAGAGTTAAACTAACTCTTCACAATGGACTAATACAGAAGGTCAAGCATCAAGATTGACATAACACTTTGTCCACAACTAACACCCGCATAATGCCATCTTGTTATCTCTAGTTCATTTACTCTAACTTGTTCAAGAAGGTTAGTTTGTCAAGCACTTTCAAATCTCAATGCATATGTTTAATATTTTTTTTAATCTATTATTTGTTGCATGGTTGAAGGGATGTAAAAGGAAAAATAGATAGATTTGTGTATGTTTGTGGAAAGTTGTTTAGCGTGTGAAAAATTACATGGTAGTACATGAAAATGTTATGCGTGAGAAGCTGCATGGAGTATTGCACATAATATTTAGTGGATGAATTGTTTGTTTTAAAAAACAATTCACTTTAAAAAACAAGAAAGATCATCTTAAACATTTTCTTGATGGATGCAATCCATGACATTCATCAAATACCTTAACTTGAATAAGCCATATGTACCACATTTAACTAAACCACATCCATCTATCATATACTCCTTTTACATTAGCAACATGCATCATAAGTGGCAAAAACATGTAAAAGGTGACAAAGAACCAAAGTGAAAAAATTTCATTTGATGGGATGCCAACTAGTTTTGTGTGGAGATGACACATTAATTGGATTTGAACATATGCCCAAGTGTCTAACTCACCACGAGAGGAAAAAGTTACATAGTACATAAAAAATAAATAAATAAAACGTTATATCTAAATATTGTCTACAAGAAAATATTAAAAGATTTTATTTTTTTATGGTCATATGATAAACATATTTCTCATTCAAACTTACCAATAAGCTTACATCCTAGACCAAGCTCTGGAAAGAATAAAATTTCATTTTTAACATTATTAGAATGAGTCAAACCGATTGTTGGAAGAGTCCAACTCTACTAATTTCAAAAATTTGGAACCAAACAAATTTGACAAGTGTTCAAGTGTATATCGTATGTCTAATTTGGATATGTATTTGACATGGATTTTAGGAGCCGAACATGAATGTCCATGTAACACAATGACATCCATAAGATACTAAATACTCCTGAAATAGTCAAGTGTTACCATGGTAATGCAATCACGATCATCCACTAAGTACTCCTAAATCAATCATGTCATTGCACATGTTGAATGTTTCACCTAAACTTTAATTAAAAAAAATGACAAGGTAAAAAGGTGATCTCAAACATTAGAATATTAAGGACACCTTTTCATTCCCATATAAATTTATCTGGAATATCTAAAAAATAAATGACTTAAAATACTTACTCATCTTTAAACCCCAAAAAAATGATTCCACGAAATGGCAATTGGTGTACTATGCCATTCTACTAAACATGCCATGTCCTAACAAAACAAAAAAAATCTATACATTAAAAATAACTTAAATTTTTCTATTAAAATTTAAAAGGGGATATAGTGGGTGTTGTGGCAACTCAGTAGCAATGGCATCGGCCAAACATTTTAAAACATTGATTCATGCTTTATTAGGGGACCAAAAAACTGTTTCAATTGGATGAAGCTAGATAATTGAACTTTGTACAGTTCTTCCAAGTTGTTTGCAAACAACCGGGGCACTATTTGACAGATCAGATCATTGCCATCCATTTAATACTGCTTCAACCTGAATCAACTATGCTCACTAGATGTGTTGAATAACATCCTCAAGAAAATCAGTCACATGGACAAGATATGACGTATTACAAGCAGACATCAACTACTTCTGCTTTTATCAACCATGTCCATTGCTTGCGATGGAATCACAGGCATCTCCCAAATACTTCTTCAATTTAATATGTGCACCCAAAAACTAATGATAAAAAGACTTGCTTCCAAACATTTCATTTGTTGATGAGATCACAACTATCAGCAAATACTCCTTCCCCTTGAACTTGCATTACAGGTTACATGCATGGGATCATCACCATCAAGCATATACTCATTCCACATAAATCACTCACATGTATTGCATATGATACAATCAAAACTGATTTCTTGCCACCATCTCTGACCCACACTGACTACTGGCTCATGATTTACTGTTATGCTTCTGGCCTCCTGCTGTGCCTGGCATTGCCAATGACACCATAGATCAAAACCTACCCACCAAATCCCTTAACAAGATGGGAAAATAAGCCAAGGGAAAATTGTAGCCAGGTTGGATAATTAAGCAGTGTGTCCAAATGCAAGTTGGTTCGCATTTGAGGCATGGTTTGGCCAACCGGTTGGGTTCCTGGCTTGGGTTAGTTTAGCATTCAAATTTTGTGTCCAGCTCAGGCCCACCCAGACATGACCTGAAACCAACCTGTTTAGAGGCCTAAGTGTGACTCTTGAACCTAGTGGAGTTGGAGAATTACGGAGGATCTAACTGTCTAATAGGCCTTTATGACCACATGATTTAGCATCATTTTTTTAATTTATCTGATTAACTTGGCGCATAATTCTATGGATCTTTGTGACCCCATCATGCATGATACGTGTGGTGCTTTCAACCAAACCATTTAATGCAGTAAGATTGTGATTTTTCAATAAGAGGGTTAAGTGGCTTACGCTCCTTATGCATAGCCTTCTCTTCCTTAGGAACAAGAACAACAAGTGATGTCCTTTGATGCTATGTAGTCTTTTGTTTAGGAAATCATTTGACTGATCACGATATATTTCCTAAGTACAACAATGTTAAAGACATAAAGCAAAGGAAGCTCATGTAAACTTTGGAGCTTGGACCTTTTCCCATGCCACTTTAACCAAGACTTCCATATCATTAAAAAGAATGTTCTTAATCTCTTATCTCTCTTCCCTATCGGATGCTAAAAAATCCAAAACCCTAGGCCTTGGCCTCCAAAATCTCTCTAGGAAAAAAATTCTAGTAAGGGCATGTTTGGATTTTCCTACATGTCTAGGCTGAAAATCATGTAGAATTCGTGGATTGGGCCGGTACAACTAGTAAGATCACAAACTACAAATTAGGATAGGCCTATATTTATAAAATACCTAGGAATGGCTTTGGAGTGAGCTAGCCTGAATCCCATGGAAAGAAAAAAAATCCTATAAGTTTCTTTTTTTCTCCCTATGGGACTTGGGCCGGCACTTTCCAAAGCTATTTTTGGGTATTTTATGAATATAGGCCTAGCCCAGCTTGTAGCTTGTGATCTTAGTAGCTCAATCCACGAATCTATAAGATTTTCGGCCCAATCATGTAGGAAAATCCAAATAGGCCCTAAGATTGTATATATCCTATTCAGAACAAAGAAGGTTGGACAAACAAGACAATGTGATTAACACAAGCAATCATAAAATCCTGGATGTGTCGATATTCCTATTGCCTTCTCCAACAAAATTATACAATATAAATAAAATACTTGAGATGTTCCAAGGGTCTAGTCCTGCCCTAAAACTATCCAGTACAACTAACAACCATTTAGAGGCCCCACAACCAGAACAAGAAAACACATTGTCATCTAAGGAGAAGTTCTTTAGTTATATATTTCTTTAGTTATACATTTCCTCTATGATCGAAGAAAAACCTGTTCCAATAGACTGAACTTTTAAACCTGAAAATAGCCTGATGGAAGATCAACTCTGCAAGTGATGTGTAAACCTGCAAAACCGAAAAGCACCAGTCTAACATTTCACCATCAACATTGCATAACATCCAACCTAATTGCTTAAGAATCCAAACATGCATCTGTATCATTTCTTTTCACTTCAAACAAAATAAAGCAAGGCAAATGTTTGTCTGTTTTTGTTCAGTCTGTCACCTTCAAAAGCCAGATCATGCCTCAACTTCCCAGCCCTAGCATCATTACATTCATGATTCCATAATTTATGAAAGAGGTTTACAAATCCTATGTCAACGATCAGTAGATAACACAAGAAAATTCAATCAAACCCTATTTGCAACCAAATTCTACAAAAGAAAACATCTTATTTAGCAGATCATTTCAACAGGGCACGCATTCTACGAATCCCAATAACCCATTCATGAAACAGTGTAATTTTTCTTTTCCCAATAAGAAAAAAAATCTTCAGAGAACCTTCTAATAAAACCTCTGAAACAGAAAATTGATCCCACGAAAGCAGATGAAGCACCTAATTCATAAGCAATCATCACCGACCCAAACAACATAGCATCATCAAAATTTTCTTTTCATTCTAACGAAAGCAAATGAAAAGGATTTTTTGTGGATTCTACAACTTCTGAAACCCTAATCCAATCAAAAGCAATCGATGAGAAGGTTTGCTCGACTATTTCCGACACCCAAAAACACCAAATCAAAGAACATCATCGAGTTTTTCTTCCTCCAGAGAACGTAACAGAAAAATAAGAATGAAATGTTTATCGAACCTACCATCAGAACCCTCTGAGAGAAATCTCCACCAAGTCTCGAAAACCTAATATCGATTAAAATCTACAGACACAAGAAGGGTTCACTAACCTATTTCTGGTACCCGCCTCCCCTGGCGTTTTCGTCCTCCTGGACCCGCTCAGTGAGGTACACCGGCGGGAAGTCCGCAGCGCCGAAGGTCTTCTCGGCCATCATCTTCTCTACGTCGGCCTTCTTCAGCACGGTCCGGCGGACGGGAGGCCGGTCGCGGCGGCGATCGCGGATGTGGTACTTGATGTCGAAAACGGTCCCGGGGTCGGCGGTGGGGACGCAGGCCTTGGCCGGCACAGTGGCCGGGCAGAACCGGCGGTATTCGGTGGCTTTGGGGACGGCAGTGCGGTACTCGGGGTCGGCACAGGGGCCGGTGATCTCCCAGGGAGCCTTGAAGAATCTCTTGAGGGAATGGAAGAAGGATTTGGCGGCGGAGGAGGAAGAGGAGGCGGCCATCGGCGGCGGGAGGAGGGGAGAGACGGATGTGGAATTCGAGAGAGAATGGGAGTTATTTCGGATATTCCCTTAGGCTTGTCGGGTCCTCTCTTTCGGTCGAGTTATTATGCGGTGCTTGTACCGATGGTACCCGAATCCAAGATATACGCAGAGGAAGCCGGATTTCGCCGGACTGAATTTCATACCGGTACCATACTAGTATAAAATTATATGATACTTTTTTTAATATATTAAAAGCTTGGCTCTTCCTATCCACAGGCGGATTTTCCGGCAGAACGATGAGGGCTTTGCTTGCCTTTCTTTTCTAGGATGAGTGGTTGATTCTCGAATCCTTCTCTTTGGGCTCTACCCTGGCTTTTCATTGGTTCCTCCTTTTTCGTATCGCGCGCGCATCTTCAAGCAATCGGGGGAGGGGTTGCTAGGATTGCCTGGAAACTGTGCGAGTTCCCCAGGTGGTGCAAAATCACCAGATACCAGTTAATTTTATATTTTTTTTAATATATTAAATATCGGTATACTATACATATCGAATATTGGCACTGAACAAATAAGATACAATATGTTATATACTATTTGATTTAGACCGGTACTGCATACCATAGAAAGAAGGCTTATTGGCTCCTCTTATTCGATCGAGTTGTTGCACAGTGAATGTACTTGTTGTGGTTCAAATTTGACACGAGGGTGACCATGCCGGAGGAGTCGAGGGAGCTGCCAGCTGGAGCGGAAGAAGAAGAGCCACCTTCCGTGCGGCGGTGTACCTGCACAAAGCCTCACTGGTGGTTCCGGTGAGGGCCCTCCATTTGGTCCAAAAAGGTTCCCTTAGTATTACCTGATGAGGCTGTATATAGCCCTCGGAGAGGTGTCCAGGTGGCGGAGGTATGGTCTGTCCTCAGCATGGGAGGAGATAGGTTTCAAACAGATGATGCACAGCTAGAGCTTGCTTGAGGCGCACGGCGTAGGCCATTCCTGTGAACGGTAAGGTGTCGATAGGTGCGACGGGGTATAGTTGGAGTAGCATGGCGTTGTTCTTAACTATCGTTGGCCAGCAAGTAAAGCATGACGCGGTGACATTGTAATGTATGGCCACGTAGGCGGGTGTGGGCATGTACGTGGATGCGGTCATGGGCGAAGCCAAGCTCGATGAGGGGTCGCATCATGTGTTCGACGAGGTTGTTTTAGCGAGTGCTGAGGTCGGCCTAGCTTTTCCGATTTTGAGGTTTGCTCAGTAGGGCGCTCCGAGCTCAAAGGTCGAGGCGCGTTGTTAGATGGGGCGCCCTGAACTTGGCTGGAGCATATCGTCAAATATTAAGGGCACTCCAAGCTCGGATTGGGGCGCGTCAGCGAATATAAAAGGCGCCCCAAGCTTGGTCGGGGTGTGTCGGCGAATATCAAGGGTGCTCTGAGCTCGGTCAGGGCGCGTTGTTAAATAGTTCCACGGTCGAAGGAGCTCTTTGGTTCGCAACTGACTCAGCAGGGCGTTCCGAGCTCGGGCTCGGGACGTCATTATAGGCAGAAGAAGTTACGGCAGGTTGTAGTAGTGGAGAGATCCAGCCGAGGTTAACTGAGCCTTCGGCGGAGTCTGAGATTGGGCCAATTCTGAGCAAGGCTATGGTCCTGCCCAGTCGGTGTTGTGGGATGATTCCTTGCTCTAGGCGGGACGATCCATTTTGCCTCCCATCAATACTAGTAGTGCCTGAATCGATAGCATATGGGGAAGAGGATGATGGAATCAGGATCCTTGTTATTGTTGTTTTTTGGGTTGAAGAGATGGGCCTCGTTATGCATCACACAGTTTTCAGACACCTACATATATACGTCTGTATATATATATATATATATATTTATATATTTATTTATTTATTTATATTTATATTTATATATACATTTGTATATATAAATATATATGATTTGTTAGCTAGACTTGATATTCAAATCTTGACGCCATGCCACGAGGGATGGCAAATAAATGTTGACCAGTCTCACACGCTTACATCACCCCTAGAAATATGCCAAAACTGTGATCATATTTGGGACCCATCTGTGTTCAGGGCAGGTGCATGTCCAGCTATTGGTTTCTTCTAATTTCCAATTTATTCTTACAATTCGTAGCCAAAGTCTCATACTCTCACGAGAATAACCATGTCTAAGTGTGGTGCAGGGGCACCCGAAAACCAAATGGGCTTGTACTGTGTTTGATAGTCTCATGTTATTGCTATCGCATTTCGGATATAAATATGATTTTCTCCTTTCCTTTTATCTTTTTAGCAATGATGGCACTTAAATTTTACTTCCATCAGTTTATGTCGCTATGATAAGCCCGTTCCAGTTTTCATAAAGTTACAGTTCTCCTTGAGAATTGAATTTGAAGGTTAAGATCACTTGAATGATGTTTCTAGTCACAAATTGAAGTGATGGCTATTAAGGTTTTCGTTCCTCATTGGCACTACACATATCTCATCTTCTTTTGAATGGTAGATTTTTGAATTTTTAGTTATTCTCGTGGCATGGAGTTTCCTTTAGATTTTTCAGGCATCACCTACAAACATCTTATAGGAAAGGCACTTTTGATTGGACCAATGCGTTTGCTTGGTCTTTTTTTTTTTTTTTTTTTGGACCGTAGCTTTTTGTGTTGCGTTCTTCTCAAAATGTTGGTTGCAAGTGCTATTAATTACATTAAGTTTGTTTATATTGGTGATGCGGGTGGCTTCACTATAGCTGAAAATAGATTAGTTATGCATCGAATATTACTATATTTATTTATATTTATTTTTTTAAGAAATATGAATGTGTATATTAGACGAATATCAAACTTGGTATCTATTATAAATAGATAAAGATACAAATTGGATATTAAGTATATCCATATTTATTATGGACGGATAGTCGATATGAATTATATATTATATTTATTTTTTTATTCAAATACGAATATAAATTTTTTTAGATATTAATTAAATTTTGAGCAAAATTTAATAATAAAAATAGGCAATAAAAATATGATTATAACAAATGATTTAAAAATATATAATTTTAACTAAATTTTGTTAATAATAAAAATTAAAAATTTTATAAAAAATATATCGTTTAAGATTGCTTGTCAATAAAGTGATGAAAATTATGGCACCTCCGAGATATCTTACGGCATTTTTCGATTGTAATTATCGGTTGAAAACTAGGAAGAAGACGGGATCAGAGATTCTGGATTTTATGGTCTTTATTTTAATTTTATGTAATATCCGGAACCCTTTTCCCGACTCATTTTCGGCTTCACGAGTTCTTAGCGAAAGTGGAGAGAAAGGAGCGCGAAACCAAAACCCTAAACCCTAGCGAGCGATTGCCAATGGCGCCTGCATCCTCCATGGAGAAGATAAAGGAGTTCTTGAACTCTCAGATCTACGACGATGACAAGTGGGCTGTCAACTCGGTATTCTTCTCTTCCTTCCATCTCCTCCGATCTTTCTTCTCTTTCTCCTTTAGATTTCTTTAATCTGTTAGGTGTCTGCTCTAGTAATGAAGGATTCATGGAGTTCTTTGGCTTGGTTCTGATTTTTTTTTCAGTTTTTCGTGTTTTCATATGATATTTTGGAGGGATTATGATTTTTTGGGCCCGAAAACAAGATTTCAGGACATGGAAGTCTATGTGTCTAGATGTTCTTTTGTTTGATGAACAGTTCACTTGTTTGTTGTACTTTATATTCCGGTGATGGTTGTTTTGAAAATCAATTTTTTGTTCTTTTTGCTTGAAAGATTTGTATAATTATGACTAGAAGTACCTAATTGGATTGAAGGGCTTCTGACATGCTTATATATAACAAATAAGCCAAATCCATCTATTTAGGGCGAGAGTTCATCCGCTTGATGTTTGATTGGATTGTGCGATACCACTTATCTGGTCCTTATCATGCGGCACTTGCAGGATAAATTATGTACAATGAAATTCATCACTTCTACAACAGGGAAACAAAGTATAATGGGTTGGGAACCTTCTTTGGAAAATGAAAATATAGTACCAGTGCATGCTTGATTAATGAGTTTGCAATTTATATAAGCTTTTGAAATTATAAGAAATTGGTAATCTAATTTTAACAATTATCCGCTGTTAAATTTTAAGTTGGTACAATTAAGAGTGCATGAAGAGTTGAGGATCACTTCAGAGGAAAGAAAAGCCAATAGTTTTGCTATGCCTTGGAATAAGGAAGCCCTAGATAGTTAGATATTGGGTTGAAAAGTCTTCAAATGTCACTTGAAGGGTCTTTGAATCTTGTAAATTCGATGCAGGATGTTAAACCTGTTGTGAGGGAATTAACTCAAAATTCTATATGGTGGGACTCTGGTGAATTCCAAAATAGAGAAACACTGGGTCCTAGTTCAAGAAAAAAAGGTGGGATACCTTAAGTTATCCCAAATCCCATAGTTTGGTTTTTTCCCTCTTTCTTCTTTCGTTTGAAAGTTGATAGTAGGCTATTGTGTTTGATTAAGACTATGGATGAAGATTGTAAGCTGAAAAGAAAAGAGCCCTTTCTTGAGTTGCTTATCCATGATTGCACAATGCTAGATAATATATGTGTAATTTTCAGACAGTTTGTTTTGTAAGGACCTGGCCAACTTGACTCGACTCTAGCAAGTATTTTGAGAAAGAGATAATTTAGATGCTTATAGATTTGCAGGGTTTTACATTAGATTGATAATGCAAGAGCATCTCTAGAAAATTTCATTTTGAAATAGATTCACAGATGGCTGCTAATTTTTTTTTCTAGATGCTGCATCTCTTTAGGCTTCAAGTGAACCCATTCTATGCTAATCATATAACTTTTTTTAAAGTTTTGCTGCATGTTCTAATTGCAACTTTGTTTGGCTAGTGTACATCTTAAATAACTGTGTAAAGATATATCAGCTAGTAAGTAGAGCCTAATGCTATGCTAATCATATAACTGATTTTAAGTTTTGCTGTGTATTGTTCTAATGGCAACTTTGTTGGGCTAGTATACATCTTAAATAACCACGTAAAGATATATCAGCCAGTAAGTAGGGCCTACATGCTATGGTAATCATATAACTGATTTTAAGTTTTGCTGTGTATTGTTCTAGCTGCAACTTTGTTTGGCTAGTATACGTCCTAAATAACCGTGTAAAGGTATATCAGCCAGTAAGTAGGGCCTACATGGTATAGTACATCTCTGTGATATGTTTGATGCTTGTCATATCATGCTGTATTATACAAGCATCAGATTATCAGTCCCAGGCCAAGTATGTCTTTATTGATCACTGCTGTTTGTTTTAAATGAAGCCTTTTCTTTATCAAATCAAGACCATCATTTTTTCGCATAAACACAAGTTGAGGATTTCTTATTAAGGGCGAAACCACAATTAAGTGAGCATAAATTAGTAACCTAAGCTGGGAAGGCATGTTTGTGTCCCCCCCCCCCCCCCCCCCCCAAAAAAAAAAAAAAAAAAAAAACCCTCCCCTTCTCTCATTTAGGTAACCAATGCCTTTCTAGAGTAGCAAAGTCTTCTCAGAAGAATGAGAAGAGAGTGCATGATACCATGCTTCCTGTGTAATATTTCATCGTATTAGAGCTAAAATTTGTTATTGTTTGCTAGTAGCAAATTGTTTTTTGAACAATGCTATAGCCTAAGAGGTCTATAGTGAGTACCAGAGCATTTAGCATGGATATTTGACATTGTGTGCCGTGTCTATATGGATACGTATCAAATATTGATACTTGTCAGATACTTGTAGGATAAGTACTTATTTTAATTATGATTTTTTAAAATATATATATATATATATATAAAGGCTTTGGATACTTCTTAGATACACACAAGATACTTTCCCGCACCTCCAAGAATGAGGGAGGGCTTTTTCCCCTTTATTTTCTTTTATTTTTGATGAACATTGACCTTTTAATGATGAATGGTTAATTTTGAAATTCATCACATGAATATTATTATATAAAGTGTGGAGTGTGTTCTATGAATTTAAATGACAATTAAATGATAGACTTTGTGGATGTAGATGCTATTGTATAGAGTATAAAATAAAAATTATGTTATTTTGATAACCCACTTGCATTTTGATTGTCATACTTAGTCATATCTGATCCTACCTTTTTAATATTTGTCATATCGTATCTGTATCATGAATTTGTGTCTATGCTTCATAGCAGAGCATTCTAAAGATATATGAAACTGTTACAATCTCGAGTATAAATTTCCTGGAGTCATATTTGAGCTAAAATTGGTTTGCTGTCTGCTAGTTTTTTTTTTTTTTTAAAGAAATTGTGTGATAGCTGTAGTTATCATATAGGGAGTTAGAAACTTGTACTACTAGGGAGGACTTGATTACTCTGATGCTTGTTGGGCAACAACCTTATTCCGAAATAATGTGTTGCTATTCCAAAATAACGTGTTGCTTAAGGCCTGTTTGGTATTGCTTGTGTTTTTCTTTTCTTTTCTTTTTCAAGCACAAGAAGAAATGAACTAGACTAAAACCATATGTGATGAATCCCTTTTATTTCTTCAAATTGTTTGAAAAATCTTTAGAGCTTTTGACAGCAAAGGTTTATTGCTTTTAAAAAGAGTGTAAATAAAAAAAGCAAGGAATAACCTAAGTTTTGCACAAATGCTAAGATCTGCCTCAATCGTCATGTGATATTTTGCTAACTTTTAGAGAAACAAGAACACAGAAACGACAATAATGCTGAATAGGCCCTTACCAAATAATGTTTCAATCTGTATCAGTCTCCTAATTTTGATGGATACCTCTTCCTTGTACCCCTTAAAAACGAGCATGAGTCCCCACCAATGCTATGTTGTACAATCTAATTTGAAGATTGTTTCATATACCTATTGGCAACCCCATATTGTTCATGGTCGCTGCGTTTAGCGATTATCAAGTTTGTGGATAACACATTCTTTCAATTACCTTTTGTTCCATGTATTTCTCGTTGTCTTTACCTTGTCTATTAACATGTACAATTGCTCAATCAAAATGCATTTTTTCCCATCTAGGTCTCTTAAACTTATGTGGAATTTGATTTTTTTAAAAAAATATACATGTATATGTATTAGGGTTTGAACATTCTGAAGTACCATTGCTGCAAAATTAGAAACACCAACATACCTGACAGTAATCAGTTATATTAACCAATCGTAGTTCATCTTTTAAGCATTATGTGCACATGTAACTATAAAACTTCCATATTCCCACTTTAGGATATCAAGTTAACCCTTTGTAATGGGCAAAAAACCTCAGCTATCCCAATGCTTTCTCCAACTATGTAAACTCATGTAGCATAACCACCAAAAAGCTACATATTAGTGATACAACTTCCTTTCAGTATTCAATTATTAATGCGGGATTCCTCTGAAACTGAAACTGTTTTGTTTTATCAGCCTTCCTATCCAGTAAAAGAGGTACAGGAAGCTCAGATGCTGCATTGAATCAGTTTCATGTGCCTCTTTGTTTTACTATCTAGAATAAACTTGATGTGGTATAGCCTTCTGTCTCAATATTAATTGAATTTGTGACTATGTTGGTGTTTACAGAAGCTACTGGGTGCTGCTGGGCTATTTGCTGGCTCAATACTTTTTATGCGCAACTTTGGCGATCTTATGGCCATTTAAGAGCATAGGTGGCAGCATTGACTCCTTAGTGTTCCCTTTTTCTTTAGCATGCTGCAAATGGTGACATTACATTTCTTCACTTTAGCCTTCCACCTCTTCCTTGGATGTTCCTCTTGGTTTGTTATTGAATAATTTTTGTATGAGTTGTACTCTCCGGTATAACTTGTGTTATACAAGGTACAAGAGTTTGATGGTGATATGTTTGTTTAGATCATTGGTTAATATTTCCTGATTATTTATAATTCCTGTGGTGGTTTATTTGAGATCGTTTGAATATTCATGGCATGGCCTTGTTAATACGACTTTGCCATATTAGTTTATCACTGCCTTTTTGTCATGAATCCCTCTGATATGGATTATGGTAATATCCAGAGTTCAGTTTATTATGGAGATCTTGATTGTGATTGACAGCAATTGGGGATTGTTCCTTGAAACATCCTTTTTTTTATTCATATTTTTTAAAGCAGGGAGTGGGTATTTGCAACTTGTTTCAAAACAATGCATCAGGTGATTCATTCCCTTATAATGAATGGCCTGGCCATCTTAAGAAGAGTGCATAAAAATATCATTTATAAATTCTCCTAGTTCGTGATCATCAAGAGTGCAGTCTTATTATGAAATGCGTCATCACTGATGAATGGTAGCAAGCCAGAAATTTGGTGCTACTACAATCTAAGCTTGCATCCCTATTATTCTCATCAAATACTCTTATTCCGCGTTGCCCAAACCAAAGCCAAGCAGGTTTCACCTTCCCTCCTTTCATGGAAATAGGCTTATTCTTCATGACAAGCCTTTTTGTACTTGATGCATGGTACGTAGTCAACATTCTTCATGTTCAAAATAGAAGCCAATTGAAAACTGTTGCAAGCCATCCTCAGTGTTCTTGGTGAACTTCTTCTTCTGACCAAGTAAGGGGAAGTCAACAGTCTTTGCAGGCTATGAGCAGTATCTAATCAGGACAGAATCAATATAAGCAAAAAACTCATGTTCAAACTTGCTTATTTTAGTAAATTTTCTATATTGGATCGTGTTGGTTCCTTTCCTGGGGTTTGTAGTTAACTCGGGCCTTCGCCCTTTTTTGGGTAAAAAAAATAGATGTATTTGATGGCTTTTAGCTTCTCTAACTGGAGCAAACTTTTTATTGATTAAGGGCATCATGATTTTCCTTTTCTAAGATATAAGCTTTTTGTATAACAGAGGCCACTGGAAATCAGGTTCCGTTCTGAGTTGATATATAAGCCTTCAAACGGGATGGGAGATAGCCCTTCTTAATCTTAAAGGAAAAAAAAATCGGAATGCTTTGATATTCGTAAAAAGAGCTATCCAACGGTTGTAGTTGCGAAAGAAGATCAATCAACCCGGACCCGTCTCGCTGATCTGCTCTCTTACGTTCGATACGGAGCCCACAGAACGTACGCGGGCACCGATATATGAACCTACAGGATCGTGCCACGTCATCCAAAAAGCGTTGCAGGATGTCGGAGGACAGGACAGCGAGGCGTCGCGCGCGGTTCCTGCCGTCGGCCCCCCGCCCCCGGTTTTCGATTTCCTCGGGGCGCGCAATTCGTGGGGTCGGGTGCGAAGATTCCGACACGTGTCTAGCTCTGGAAACCGACAGACACGTGCCGTGGCCAGGGGCGGGATCTTGGGTTCGAGGATCTAGGGCAGCCGAGTGTGGAGGAGACTCCTGTTTGGCGTCGCCATTGGCTACCAAATCTAGCCACGTGTCCAACTGGCTCCTAATACGTCGACACGTGGCTACGCAATCTAGATTTACAAAGATCTCCTCCCTCTCTCTCTCTCTTTCTTCTCCGCGTCCCCCTCCGCGTATATCTCTCTCGCTCTTTTATCTCTTCCACCACCTCTGTTCTAATCTCTGTGCTCCTATGCTCGATCTCCTTGGGACCTCGTGTTGTTGGCCTTCTTTAACAGATCCTTATATCCTTTTCTCGATTTGAGAAGGCCAACAGATCTCTTACTCTTCCTGATTTTCTCAATTCGTTATCCTCTCTCTCCTCGGTTTTACGAGTTTTTCTTCCGAGTTGCTACACTTTCTTATAACATAACAAAATCCAGCATCGAAGCTTATTTAGACTGCGAGTAGAAGAGAGAATTAGCGAAACATTACGAAAAAGGATCGATTTTTTCTCTCTCTGTCGCAATGGCGGCGGAGGCGACAGAAGGGGAGATAGAGGCGCTTGCCGGCAGGATAGAGGGCCGTCCAAGAGATTTTCTGAGGCGATTTGGAGGTAATAGTTGTCATGATGAGCGACCGGCGGCGGCGGCGGCGGCGGGAGAGGAGGTGGAAGAGATTGAGCTTAGTCTTGGGTTGTCTCTGGGCGGTCGTTTTGGAGTGGAGCCCGAGGAAAAAAAGAGGCTTGTTCGGTCATCGTCGATCGCCACCCTGTCGATGTTCCCATCGGAGAACGACTTTCCGGTGGCTGCTCCCCTCCCAAGGACGTGCTCGCTGCCGACGGAGGCAGAGGAGGAGCACAGAAAGAGGAAGGAGCTGCAGAGCTTGAAGAGATTGGAGGTCAAGAGGAAGAGATCGGAGAGGAGAAATTTGTCTAAGCTGGTGGCGAGAGATCAGAGGGAGGAGAATTCTAATGAGGGAATGAATGCTGGGCATGGTAGGGTTCTCCCTGGACCGGCTTCGACGGCGGCCGGTGCTCGGCAAGTAGATGCATCCGGATGCTTCAGACCAGCATCTCGGTGGTCCATCGGATCGCAGGGGAGTAGCTCCTCTGGTGTGTCCAATTTCGAGAGCCATATGGTGCAAGGTACAATTTTAGTTCAGTGCACTTCCAGTATTTGCTGGAGTATGACAATATATATATATATATATATCCAATCCTTTTTTTCTCCCTTAACCATTTAGAGGTTTAGAGATCATGCTCAAGCTACTGGTCTTGCTTGTTTGCTGAGTTAATTGACAAGATTTTCCATCCTTTTTTCTCCCTTCAACTTAGATGTTCAGAGATCATGCTCAAGCTAGTGGTCTTGCTTGTTTACTTAGTTGATGATGGGAATCTGATGTATATTGGCTTAGGGTTTGATGGTAATTTGAGTTGGAAAGAGACTTGTTACTTGGCTGCTTGTTTTTCCCACTCTTTAGGAAATTTTGAAGTGGATGGTTGGGGTGTTGATTGATTTCTTATGGTCTTTTTTTTTTTTCCTTCTATTTTTTTGGTTTTTGGCTCCCCACCGTGTCTTTAATTGATTAATCTTGGTTGGTGTTCTTTAGTTTGGTTTGCTTTCGTTTTTAGTTTTCCTTGATGGAGAATTGTTTCTTTTCTACACCTACTTTTAGGCAAACATCTGCTATTTGTTAATCGAGGAAGTCGGTATGTGGCCCTTTCCATTTCCTTTTTGCTTAAAACATCTTTAGTTTGCTGTAACTTACTGTTTCTAATTCTTTCTATTGATTATTAGAAAATTACAAGAGGGGAAAAAATAACTATTTCACTACTTATTTGCCTTTTGCCCTTTATTCCGACTTCTTTAATTTATTATTTTGATATTTTCTTTGTTTTATAAAAAAATTGCAAAAAACTCTATTGGTCTGTCAAGATACAAAAGCTTATTAGGAACAAAAGATACAAAGCTCAAGATTCACAATATTTTTATGTGTTCTCCAACTTAAAGATAAGCATTAATTTGAATTATGTGGCTCTTGCAAAGTACAACCCATATAACAGAAGGTAGAGAAGTGTTGGAACGAACACGCTAAAAGAGTTCGAGTCTTCTGTGCAGGTGAAGAAGAAGCTCAATCTCAAAAATTTGTAACAACAAATTTGAATTTTAAATTTACAGCTGTTATAACAGCTACGAATTTTTGGGATTGGGCTTCTCCTTCACCTGCGCAGAAGATTCGGACTCTTCTGGTGAATCCGTTCCAACAAAAAGCTAGCTGTTTTATGACTAATTCGCAAGAATCCTGTTGGAACTTCAGATATTGCCCTTCTTTATGCATTTGTGACTCTCTTGTCATATTTAAGTCTGGGTTGAATGCCTTTGGATGAAATGGCTGTGCAGAAGTCAGGAGTCGTCCCTCAACGACCCCTTCATTGCCCGAGCATAGCAATCATGAAGCAGTTGGCTCTGCGAGAGAGGTAGAAGAATCCTCGAAGAAGATTGCAGGGAGACCAACTTGGATTAGGAGAGAGATGGGAGTGGAACGAGGTGCAAGAGATGCCACGTGTGTCCGCGACGGGGGATGGTCCAAATGGGAGGAGGATTGAAGGGTTCCTCTACGGATACGGGGAAGGGAAGGAGGTGAGGATTGTGTGCGCGTGCCATGGCAGCTTCCTCACGCCCGCGGAGTTTGTAAGGCATGCGGGAGCTGGGAATGTGGCTCACCCCCTCAGGCACATTCTTGTCAACCCAACCCGGTCGGGCTTCTTGTGATGATGGTGGTCACCCCTTCATTACCCAGGACAATAGCCGAAGTAGCCTTCTTCCAAGCATGTGGTGGGTTTGTCAATGTTATCATTCAAAAGAACCAAATACAGACACCGGAAACAACGAAAATGGCTTATGATGACTGAACTTATACACTGATCAACCATCTTCCTTCCGCTTAGCCTTAATTCTTTTCAAGAAAGGAAACACGGCAAACAGATAGCATACTTTTTGGTGGCAAATGAGACACACAGGCACAAGCTCCTTGTGAGGAAACAGCAACAGATAAGTTGTTTTGACCATTACAGAAGTTGGGGCAATCTCTTGGTCTCTCCTAATCTGATCATAAAAGAAAAGAAAAGAAAAGCAAACATACAGTCAGCAGATGCTAAACTGATCGCTCTCCAAATAGGCATATACCCATAACACTTACCAGCTAGGAGTTTCTTCAGATAAATTTTCTTTCCATTAAGCTACGTGTTCTCTGACTAGCTGCAGCTGCTAAACTGATTTTAGGGAATCTTCAGCTCACCCCAGGTAATGCAGGCCAGGAAGACTGTACAAACATATTCCCTTGCAGGAATAGATCGGCATGGATTGGTGATAGATCGTGATTTCCTACAGCATTCGATGGGAATACCATCCTGGCTGCATGGTGTATAAAAATGGGTGACAATTGTTTTCTGTCTTTCCAAGTTCACAGAAACTGAGATTGAATGCTGTTTTGAGGAACCCACAAACCTCTTGAGTTCAATAAGTTTTCCTTTTCCCAGCCAAGAAAGTCGTCCATGTCACCAAAAACCAGAACCTCATATCAGCAGCAATGCCCCTGAAGAGTAACATCTGTGGCTCATCCTCCTGCCAACTATCGAAATAATGGGCTGTGGTGTACATGCCATGTACGTAAGTTGTTGTCTCATGCAGTATCTTCTGCAAGCACTTTTCTCCTAAAGAACCTCCTGCAGCTTACCTACGTGAAAAGCCAAGGAGCTTTCAAGTTGTATGCTATTCGATAAACATGATCCAGTATCAGAAAACAAGCTCACCTAAACAAACAAACATTTATATGAATAGTGTCTGTAATTCACTGAGAGACAATGTCAATGAAGTAAATACTGCTGGTACAAACTATTTATAACTGAGTATCAAAGATACTGCGACCACTCGAAAAAGAGTATCAAACATACTATGGAAGTTCGGTAGCAGGAAACTTCCATATTAGCAGACAGATCCACCATCGAGACTCACTCTCACCCACACCTCCCCAAGCACTTTGATCTTTCTTCAGCTTCAGCATTAGCTACAGCTGTCATGACTCCATAATTACTTTCTAAATGCAATGTATCATACTATTCAAGTATTCCCCATGTGAAACTATGAATCTTCAAGTTTTAAGGGCCCAACTTTTACGGTTCGTGTTTGGATATAGTTCTTTGGAGTTTTAATATAACCATGGATAGTTTTAACAGTCAAAGTTTATTTACTGCTAGATGGACTTGCGCTCGGACCATTGAATTAGAAAGAAGTATCATTTAACGGCTGTGCTGTGTGGACTCGGTCCCAACTGTCAAGTACATGTCTAAGTGTCTGATACTTTCAATTTTTTAACAATTTTTCCCAATGGACCCAAGTCCGAGTGTCATATCAATGCCCATATTTAAGTGCAGGTATAGGTACTTTAGACTAAAACAAAGGGTCCAGGTCACATTGTCTAATGGTAGTTTCATATGAGTAGTTTTATTTATATGATATTTTTTACCGACAATTTGTCTTTCCAATTAAATGAACTTCACATCTTTTCAAACTATGAGGAAATTCACATAGGCGATAAGAATTTAGTCTCTTTAATGATTGATGCTGGAAGTGGGTTGGGTCCAACTTAACCTGGATCAAAACAAAACTGCCTTTTGGTCAAAAGTTTAGGCCCATTTTCGACCCATTCACTTGGTGGCACAGGTTAATTTCAAAGTGAATGCAGCTTTCATAGGACACGCAATGATCTAAGCTTTATCAACTTTAATCAGATCAGTTCAGTTCTGACTAGGTTGGGTCCAATTTTACTAGATCGATACATGAGCAAGTCAGAGTTGCGGTCTTGGTTACAGGTCCAACCCATGGATTGGAATTTATGGTATTGCTTCGGCACAGATTGGGTTTGCCATGGGTTGAATCTAGGTCTACCCAACCCACTTGCATGCCAACTGATAATAAGTCTGCTAACAAATAAATAGAAAATATATTTCTAATGATAAAGAAGTTAGTATTAGAAATCCCTCAAACCAACAAGATTTTGACATTAAGACTACAAGCAATGAATAAAATAATCTATATATTGTAGAAAGTATAGGATAAATTTTACAATATAAGGTTATATAACAAGCATGCAAAACAAAGGTTTTAAGTACTAATTTTGGTATCCGTGCCTGTACCGTACAGTGTCAGAATGGTATATTTCTTGGTACCAAGGTTCGCTATACCGACCGTACCGATGTACCGGTGGGCACCGGTACCGGTACGGTACCGAACCGGTATTGTACCAGTTCGGCTGGTTCAGGCCAAAAGCCAAAAAATTTTAAGGTCGGTACGGGCCGGTACCGATCGGTATGAGCCGGTACGAGTTGCGAATAGTCGGAACCGAAAAATATAGATGTACCGTACCGGTTCCGTCCGGTACCGGTCCGTACCGGCCCGTACAGATCGGTACGGCAGACCATGCTCCGTATTGATGGTATATTGGAATACCAGGTATCAGTTTCCTACCGATATGTTACAACATGCACACTACGGACTAGTACAATATGATAATTAAAACATTTTGCAGATCAATTATAAGATGATAAGAGACAATAATAATATGCGAGGTGAGAAATATCATTATGTCTAACATACTTACTTGGACTTATATTAACTGCAGGACACGATCATGAACTTAGGATGCCTCGGTTACTGCAGAACAAAGAGATTGCATGCATCTATACAATATCACCTGTTGTCATACGTCAAAAACATCTTTTTTAACATTGAAAGCAACATAAAATGAAGAAATTGCAAATTTATTCTGCACGAAGTGGCATGGATTGCCTCCCATTTCATGCACAACTTATGCGAGGCTGCAAGCAAAGAATCCACAAAAGCAAGTGTTAACAAAAGCACGTCCCCAACAGAAGCAAACAATATTAAAATATAATAATAAATACCCTCTGCAACAATATTCGTATCCAATTTTCTTCCCTAATACTTAAGGTTGTTTGCTTCTTAATAAACTCATAACTCCACTATTTCTGGCTTATCAAGACATATATCCTGGAATATGAAGCTTTTGATTTACTTACTTCATTTTCAAACTTCTTTTATCAGATGCTCAAAAAGCACATGTTACACCTTGATAAAGCTTGGATGAGTACACATTAATTTAGCTTTATAAATAAATCACCACTTTTTTTTTTTTTTTTGTTAATGAAGACCAATGTCATCAATGTTGCTTATCTGGGCAATTGAAAAGCAGGAATGGTTAACAAAATCAATTATGTATACTCTGAAAGACTCTAGAGAATACATAGGTATGAAACTGAATATCTTAAAAATTGATCCAGTCAACATACATCTGGTTTTTTCTTCATCAGTAAAGCTATCCCAGGAGGAACACACACAAACACACACACACACACACACACAAAGAAATTACAAAGATAACATCAAGAACTCATTTTCAAGCCTGAGAGGTGATTAGAAAATTGAACAACATATAATCAATGATGTTACAGGTCATGTCTACCTTTCTAAGTGTGAATATGCTAATCAAGCATATATTACTGGTGTTAGCAAGGTCGGGGTTGCAGTTCCTTTAGCCGTCCAACAACTTGCTTCATTGTTGGCCTGATAGAAAGTGAATCGACCGTACACTTGACACCCAAGTGTAAGGTTTCTACCAAATCATCATGGGGTGCCACCTCCCACAGCCCCTCAGTGAAAAACTCACGTGCCCTGCCTTTCTCCAGCAGCATGCATGCCCAAGCAACAATATTGAAACCATTACCATATGGAGAGAAGGAAGGATCCAAGGCTTTTTTATCTGAGATTAATTCCAGTAGCACCACGCCGTAGCTATATACATCTGCTTTGTCAGAGACACGACATGTCATTGCATATTCTGGAGCAACATATCCGAAAGTTCCAGCCACACCAGTGGTTGCATGGGTTTCAGAATTTCCCAGAAGCCTTGCCAATCCAAAGTCGGAGAGACAAGCATTGAATTCATTGTCCAACAAAATATTGCTTGGTTTAACATCCCGATGAAGGATGCGGGGCACACAATGGTCATGCAGATAAGCAAGTGCACATGCAACATCTAAAGCAATTTTGTGAAGCATCCTCCAATTCACAGGTCTCTTTGATCTTTCCTGAAGAAACCTTTCCAAATTACCCCCAGGCAGATAGTTATATATGAGAAACATTTCTGTGTTGCCAACATGATATCCTATTAGAGTCACAAGATTGGGATGCCGCCATCTCCCAAGAGTCTTGATCTCTGCATGGAACTGTTGCATGCCTTGGAACCTTCCAACCGCAAGTCTCTTTATAGCCACTAAAACTCCTGGTGAAATCTCAGCCTTGTACGTGGCACCAAATCCCCCACTTCCAATACAGTTGCTTGCATTGAAATTCCCCGTGGCTCGGACAACACTCTCATAAGTCAGTGGAACCCCAATGTCCACAAAAACTGTGACTTCCCTTCTTCCTGAAGACTGGATGGCAGGCCTTGGTGCACATTTCCTTGTGTATATATAGAGGACAATCAGAGCTAATAGGACAGAAACAATGGCTGCTGCCGAAGTAATTGAAGCAATCTCAATAGGACTGAAATCACTACTGCCACTCCTAGTAGGAGAGCTTCCTAGTGGTGGATCAGTATATGCTTGTGAATCCTCGCTGTGACCCTCCACATCTGATGGCGGAATAGAAAGAGAAAATACCCGACAAGACTGGAGTAAAGGGTTTCCAAGAACTCTATCACATCTCATTGTACTGGCATTCAATGGCAGTGGCCCAGACAAATTATTGAACGACACATTAAACATGGAAAGTGCTGTAGCATTGGCAAAAGCAGAAGGAATCTTTCCAGAAAGCTTATTGTTGTTAAGTAGAAGGGCAGTGAGATTTCTCAAGTTCACAAGTTCACCAGGAATTTCACCAGTGAGAGAATTTGATGAGAGATCCAAAACCTCAAGAGATGGTAACTGAGCCAAGCCAGAGGGGATGTGACCACTAATATTATTACCAGCTAATGATAGATACTTCAAGCTCTTCAACTGGCTAAAACTTGCAGGTATCTTGTCCTGAAGACAGTTCCTACTCAAGTCCAGACTAACGAGATTACCCAATAACCCAAGACTTGGGGGAATTGTTCCAGCGATGTGATTACCTGCTACATCAAAAACCATAAGAGATCTGCACAAGGCACCAATTTCTGGTGAAATTCCACCCGATATCATATTGTTACTTAAGTCAGTGATCAACCCATTCAAATTCCTGCACTTCTCCAAGATAATGGCATTTAATGATCCGCTGAGAATATTCCCTTCAGCAAGAAATGCATAAATAGTCTGGTTTCCATATCTGTTGGTGGCAAGCGGTAAAGATGGCAGGGAACCTGTGAAATTATTCTTGCCAAAATTGTGATATATTGCAAAGCCACCACCGGATTCAAAAGAAGGGAAAGGCAGTCCCATATGAGTCCTATACGTGAAGAATGCAGAATAAGCAGACGACAGGTCATTGGGTAAGAATTGAGAAGAAGGGCACTGCTTGTAACTAAACCTTGGGATGGAGCCTGACAGCCGATTCGCACTGACATCAAAGACAGCCATACAAGGCACGGGAAGCTCTTCATCAAGCCAACCCATCAATTTATTCGAGCTGAGGTTAAGAAATTCAAGGTTTTTACATCGGCCCAACACCTTTGGAATTGCTCCGGTGAATAGATTCTGACCCAAATTAACCATTTCCAAGCTCTCGCAAGTACCCCAATTGCTCGGAATGTCCCCTTCCAGCATTCCTCTCGGAGCCCAAAGCAACCTAAGCTTCGGCAAGGACGTGATTTTTTCAGGAAGCCCACCTTCGAAACTATTGAATTCATCATCATCGACAAACCTCGAAGAGTCCTCGCTGGGCATCGGATCATACAGATTCAGAAGAACAAGAACAGATAATTCTAGGCAGTTCCCAAGCTCTGCAGGCACAGGGCCACGTAAGCTGTTCCTTGAAACATCTAAAACTCGAAGCTTTCTCAGCTGTCCAAGATCAGAGGGAATGGAACCAACCAAAAGATTGGAGAACAGCAGCAGAGCTCGAAGCTCCGCGCAGTTGCCCAAATTAGAAGGAATGCCATTGACCAGTCGATTTCCTGATAGGTCCAGGTACTCCAGGTTGCGGCATCCAGCACCAATTTCATCAGGGATGGACCCTTCGAGCCGGTTAAAAGAGAGATACAGCTCTCTCAATTTGGAGGCATTACCCAGAGACCGAGGAATGGAACCGTTGAGCTGGTTTCCAGAGAGGTCTAGGGTTTCTAAATTTGCACAGCTCGAGAGGAAGAGTGGGATCTCACCTTGGATCAGATTAGACGCCAAATTCAAGACACGGAGCCGCAGAGGGAACCGCGAGGGGAGGGCGCCGGAGAGCGAATTCCCCTCAAGATCGAGCACCTCCAGGTTCTCCAGCCCCCAGATCTCGCCGGGGATCTCCCCATCGAAGCCGTGGAACGGCAGCGAAAGAACCCTGAGCTCGGAGAGCTTACCCACCGCCGGACTCAGCTTCCCGGCAAGCCTCCGGGCGGGATCCGAGCAGCCCCGCAGAAATGGCCCCGATAGGGAGCAGGAAGAAGAAGAGGAAGCGCCGTCGCTCGCTCTGGCGGAGATGTTGAGGGAGACGACGCGGAATCTCGAGTCGCAGGAGACGCCGGGCCAGGAGCAGTGGTCGGAGCCGGGGGCCGCGGACCACCGGCGGAGGAGGCCGGCAGTGTCGGAGAAGAAGCTCCTGAGCCGGAGAAGGGCGGCCTTCTCCTCGCCGCGTGTGGACGCGTCCGGCGAGGTGGCGGCGACGGCGGCCGCGAGGAAGAGAAGGAACAAAGAGATAGCCGAGGGCCGGCGCTGCGCCATCGCCGACGGCGAAGGGCCGGGCATCAACGGACACGCCCGAACCCCTTTCTTGGGGTATGAGAATGGCAAATGTCTCGGAAGAGAAGGCCTCGGCGGTAATTATCCGGGCATCGGTGAGCGAGGAAGGAGGGGAGGGAAGGAGGAGGAGTAGGAAATAATTTTCGCTAATTGAGGGGGTTTGAGGGGAGAAAGACGAGGCTGTCTTTCTTCTATGGCTGCTGCTTCGTGGGTACTTTTTCGGGTTTCCTTCTCCAATTTTAAATGATCTCTTGCGCCATCTTTCCTGGGGGCCCCCCGACAGGATGGAGGAATCAGCTGTGCAGGTCTCAAACAGCAACCTGCCTTTGATGACGTGTCAGGGGTTGACAGGACGATATCAACCAAGGATCGCATGGAAGGGGGAGGAGGAGGAGGATGAGTGGTGTGGAGTTGTGTTTGGTGTTTGAGATGGGAGAGCTGATGGAAACGCCGACTCTGGTCAACACGTGCATCAGACGGTCAAGAGGGCGGCGAGGGTATGTGGGTCCCGCACCGCGTGGAGTGTTCACGTGGCAGGAGAAGGCGGGGTCCACGATAGTTGCTCCCTTCTCGAGGATGGCCGTGTGTCCCTACGAATATTCGAAGGGGTTTCCTGGGTCCGGTGTAAATGAAATTAAATTAAAGAAACTATTGTCCTGCTGCAATTGATTATTATGGTATTAATAAAATGTTCATAAATCCAATTGGGAACCACAGTAGCCATCGTTGCTATCTTGAATCGCCTATGATGGCTATATTTCGAAGAAAGTCTACTGGTAGTGTCTCTCGTGGTGACTAAGATTGAGTCTAGAGATTGCACCTTTAAAAAAGTGTAGGCTGCAGTGGAAGTTGTTCGTTGTCTGGTAATTATTATTATAACAGTTGTTTGGAGAAACTTTGGGATTTTTAAGACCGTCCATTCAAAATATTGTGAAGAAAAACTCTTTAAAATAAGAGGGAACATTCAATCAAGGAGGTTGCATAAAACTTGGTGTTACAAATATCAAAATCGGCTTACTTAACATAATTCTTTATTAATTGGCAATATAAATGAGCCTACATAATGTACGTTCCCTTTTTTGTGAATCTTTATTAATTATGGTGCAATTACTAGATTTTGCACAACCGTTTAAGAAATGTTTTTTAAGCAAAATTTTTGTAATTACTAATTTGAAGATAGATGCAAAATAGCTATTTGGGAAAATGAAGCGCGAGCATATACTAAAAAACTTTTTTATATAAGAAATGAAAATCAAAAAAAGTTGTTGATATGTACATAGTTATAGTGGACTGTAATTCTCATCTATTATGGGCATTACTATTGTACATTATTTAAGACTATATAGATATAGAAATTATTTTTTGGTATATTTTACCAAATATAATAGTAGAAAGAGAGAGACCCCTTGAGTAAATGCAAGATTGATCATGTCAAGGGGCATCATGTGCCTTTTAAATTATAGGATGAATTTTACAATACACAAACAAGGCTTCTAATATAAAACTTGTGGTAGGGAGTATCCGATTAGAAAAGGTGACAGCATACATTATTGGTACCATCCATCATGAATAGACAAAATTATTTCTAAAAATTTATTGTTAAAGCTAGTGAATCACTCATATTGTACATCATGTACCATGATGAAGATATGACAAAGCTAGTTTAGGTTAAGAGCTTGTACGTATGCCTCCATCTTAGAATGTAGGAAAGCATAAACTGACCTAAGTTTTTTTTTTTTTGAATATGAATAAACTGGCCTAAGTTGTAACAAAGGAATGTGCTCCTAAACAAAATAAGGCTATAGTGAGATTCCATAAACCGATGCAAGACAGCTAGTACAAATCTAGTTGTAATGGTAATAGAGTAAGGAAGCTGATAGGGATTGGAAGGCCAGAAAAAAAACAATGTAGACAAGTAAGTAGATGGATTAGTCAACATGGGCCCCACCATGGATGCTCCTTTATCAATGGGCCATTAATGTAAGGGCTCACTAAATGATTGAGTAAAATGCTCAAATAAACTTATCTCCAATCATTCAAGGCTGAGAAAGATAACTTTTTTTTCATCAATTTATACACCTTTTTCTTTATTATGGACTCAAATCATTATTACATCAGGTGAAGCAACTCTTGGATCATTTAAAGCTAACGTGCGAGACCTGCAACCATCTCCAAGCTACCAAAAAAAAAAAAAATTAAGTCCAAAGACGGAGAGTGAGCGAGGGGGGCCTGAAGCTTAGACTTTTGGTGGAAATATTGGACGATGAGGAGTCCACTGTGGGGTGGGACTCAGCTCCCTTACAGTGAGAGCTGAATGAGATGGGGAAGGCACCTTGGAGATTGGCTTTGGGTCACATTAGGGTTTGGACTTTGGTGGGACCATGTGTTGAACTGATAGCAAGTAGGCTCATCCAATACTCCAAGGGCTAAGTGGAGGTTAGGTGGTTCATTGGAAAGAGACCTTCTCATCACATAATTGGTATGAACTAATATTGACTATTCTCTGTAGTTTTACCGAGTCAGTTGGCACCCTCGATACTGATAGCCGAAAAGATCGATAGGCTTTTGGGAAGAAAAAATTGTCGGTTGGATGAATAATTTGATCAGGAATGTTGTAGTGGCTTCGAGATCTCACTTAAAAAATCAAAGAACACCAATATGGAGCTTTTTTGTTATTCTTGACTAGCATCAGCTAGCAACCATAATGGTTGTCACTTTTCAGTCCATATCAGTATGTTTTTTCCCCTTATGTTCTTTTCAGTGTGAGATTCTAGATTTGTTGGATCTAATATGTTTTTGTTGCACATAACTGGATCGATTGTGAACCAAAGGATGACGATTTGTCCCTTCTAGCATCCATCTTCTAGTAAAATTTTAAGCCTATTTCAAAGTGCAGCAAAAACATTGCAGCTGAAGAAACTCTTAAGTTTATAGAAGCTCCGAGCACTCGAGCAGTTTTGATATGGCTGCTGTTATTCAATAATAGAGTGGTTAGATTATATGTTTCACTTAAATCTGAATGTTGGTGGACTAGGAATATTGCAGAGTCCACTGCATCGAGGGATGCTATTTCACATTGCAAAAGACCTTGCCCTAGTTTGTCTCATCATAAAGGATGACCTCAGTGTTTATCCCACCCAGGTTCCCAGAATGGGCAATCCTCAGCGAAATAATAATGTGTATAATGTTCTCAACATCTAATGGGATCAAAGACACCAACTGCTTAGTGATAATTTAATTCTCATTAAAAATAAGTGCTGCATCCATCACTCCATCGACAGATAGCTAGCTGTATCCTGTCTTCCTCTCCAAGTTCAGCATTGCCTGTTTTGAGCAGCAGACAGGTTTACCTCATCATTCTTTGCTCAGGTCGCAGGGAGAATAGCATGCTCTGACACCAACCAAGGCAGAATAGAAGAAGAAGAAGAAAGAGAGAAAAAAAGAGAAGAAAAAAAAAAGGAGGAGAAGAAGAAAAAAGAAGAGGGTAACTCAATATTCTCATATCTCAATAATGCAAACTTGTGTTCTCAATTACATAGCCATAGTTTATATAGACCCCAAACCCCAATAGAAATCCACATAGAAATAAAATAAAAATAAAAATAATACTCTCCAATTTTCAAATAAAATAGAATTTACTGATTTTGATATTTGCAACCAACAAAAGTGCATCTCAATTTCTTATTGGAAGGTCCTCCATCAAGTGCACAGACATTATCACTTCAGACAGTTGCGCCGATTCAAACATATGGTTCGGAGAAGATATTTAGTTGAAGTATCCATTGCAGTAATCACTTGACTTGAAACAGACATTCCCACATTGTCAGGAAAACTTTGATACGTTGGGTTTTCTGAAAGCCTTAAATCTATTTTCCAATTGACAGCAAAGTTGAAAGTTTACAGCAAACTATAATAACTGCAAAACATTCTTTGCTTTTGTCTATATCCTGTAGCCAAATGCACATCTGCCTTATGATACAGTTACTGAAACTCTTTAATTTGATTATCTTGAGGGAAAGAAAGAAAGAATGGATAGAAGCTGATACTCTCCGCCTCAAAGAATGCTTGTAAAGACCCCTCATTGGTAGCTTTACGGAAGCATGAATAATCATCGCACCAGCCATATGAAGGCTGAGGACCATGGAACATCTACATCTTGTAACTTTACTGAAACGGGCTATCTTGCTGATACATATGCCCTATCTGATTCCATCTGCAAGGAAATGAAAGAGTGTTTTAGCAAAAGCAACTGCAAGATGCTAACATACAAGAGAAATAATCTGTTACAATATAAAGCAAGAAACAAGGAACAAGCTCAACCTTGCATTGATTCGGCTACTGTGCAAGTCCTTCTATTATGCCCGATCTGGTTACACCGAGTACAGTGCAATGGCCGCACTTCCTTGGGTTGATGGGGTCTATAAGCCCGTTTCTTTCTTGGGGGATCATGTATCTGACCCCATGTTTGAACTTCTGAATGGTTCTCCATGATAGCCTCATAACTGCTCTCTATGGGAGCCATATTCCTTGCTGGCTCAGCACGTAGCTCTTCCAATGCCTTCTCCCTGCCAAGGAAAGCCCTCTTGTATGTAATAAGCACCCCATACTCCCGGTGTATGTCATTCAAAATTTCCCGTGGCTTATAGTTTCGATTTTGCCGAAGCTTGTCTCTTATGCAGTTGGCAATCCACTTTGCAGTGGCCTGTCGGTGGCCAGCATCTTCTGATCTTACACAAGTGTGCTCTGGTGTTAAGGTCCTTATTCTAAATGTGCTGACTTGTGGGAGTTTTGATGCATGCACACGCCACATGCATCCTTCTGCAGCACACCTGTGAAATATATCCAGAAATTAAATTCTTAGCGACATAATGACATGACAAACATTGATTCAAGCAGCCACAACATAGAAGCTACTTCAGTGAAAAACAAGAAACGTGACAACAAGATAGAAACGTCCGAGTTGTGATGGACATATTGAGAGAATTGGGTTTCTAGGTTTGCCGGTAGTAATTTAATAAGATGAGCAGAGGGGAGTATAGATGGGATGGGTTGCAAGAATTAGAATATAGACTATAGAGGAAACAAGCCTGGAAGGTTTCATATGGGTTATCTGAAGGAAATAACTAGAGAATTTGTAACTTAGCCAAGTATGACAAGGTTTTGGTGTTGGATTTGGAGGAAGAAGGGGCCTCTTGTGTAAAATGGCAGGAGAAAATGATAGAACATAAAAAATGGCAGGTTAAAAAGGGCGCTCTCATTTGCATTTTGTGCGACGTGTGAAGTTGGAAAGACTGTTCTTTTCTGGACTTCGACCCATCAAGGTCTTTATAAGTTGATTCAGAAAATCATTAAATTGGAAGCAACGTAGAAAAATAACCCATAAACTAAGGGCATTGAAGGAAGACATATAGAGTTGTAGTTCGTTAAAATAGGAAAAATTCCTTGCAGCCAAGGATTTTAAATTATTTGGTTTTAAAGAGACATAAGCACAACAACAACAAGACTGTTCATTAGAAATTTTGGTAGAGGTTTGTTGTATAGGGTGTTTCTACTTTCTAGAAAGATAGCTGATCAGATAAGAAACTCGATCCAAGCTTAAGATACTAGCTTTGGAAATCAGTTTGGATGGGCAGAGCATTAGACATGGGTTTGAAAAATATAATGCGCAACGAAAAAGACTTTCATAAAAATAAAATATGGAGAAAGCTCAAGATACAAATAGGTTCACCCTAATTTTTTCTTCAGAAACCAGACTATATTCTTAAAGATGATGTAAATCATGTAACCAGATAGCGGTATCAAACATATCAGATCTTTGATTTTTTTCAATGGCATTCATAGTTCTAAAAGGTGTCAAAGGCAGTTCGGGACTCTTATTCTTTTACAAATTTATGATTTCTTTTATAAAAAGACAATCTATCACCATTCATTCCTTCAATGTGAATCCAATAGACTAGGCTTCATGTGTGAAGTCAAAAATGAGATAACCTTGAATGATATGAGCTGCAGCTATCTGCAACTCTTCTTTGCTAGGAAGGATCTAAGTAAGCATTGAAAAAATGTATCCTGAAACTAACTGATCTCCTGAAAGCTTGTTTCAATGAAGATGGAATCTAAAGAAAAAAAGCCATCTTGTATTTTATCCACTTACATTGTTGGCATTCATAGCATAATGTTTCTTTCTGAACTATTCTAATTAGGTGACAATCTTGAGAGTAAATTTGAGGTAGGATTATAAACTGGCATTTTCATAGGCAAATAAAAATATGCAGCTTGTGCTAGAACTCTGGGCTAAAAGGCTGGGAGGTTGACTATCCAATCTTCATCAAATGATTTGAAATGAAACTATAATTTATGTTTTAGTTCATACATTTAATAATATAATGATAGCTTATACATATAGATATGATGCTGGCTGCAACCTGGCTGTGACACGGCGCTGATCTGATCGGATCATGTGAAGCTCAAAATTAGCAGCAATGGCAGCACTTGTCAGTGCATTTCGAAATGTCTGCACATCCTCATATTCCTGACCGACAACTAATGACTGTGATTCTCTTCGAAATCTCTCTCCAGACATGCTTGGACCAACTAATGAGTGTCTGCCATAATCTCTTCTGGCAGATGTTGCCGAAGTGCTTCGATCACTTTGGCTCTCAAGCGGCTCTTCAGCTGCTGCAGTTGTCAGCTCTCTGTAGTTTCTTTTTTAGGAATAATCTTTAGTAATTCAACAAAATCCAGAATAAAGAACAGCAGGTAAAATAAATATTTTTCTAAAGTTACATAAATAAGTGACTCGAAAAATGATCCGATAATTATTAAAAATTTGGGCTGTGGTTCAGCTGAAAATTTTTTAACAACTTCTGACAAGAGCAACTATAATTGAATTAAATAAGAAGAATGTGCAATCTTTCAGATTATAGTCAAATTATTTTGTTGAAAACTTTTTTTATTATGGGTAATTAATTCTATAAAGTTACCAATTGATTTTTTTATGGAAAATCCAGATTCGAACAATCTACATAAAATTCAATAAAATTCACAAAGAAAGAAGAATTTGTAACTTAAGCTTATATAGGATCCAACAAATATACTTCTCTTTTTTTTTCCCACTAAAATATAAATGAACGACTCCAGTAATTGAGGTGCAGTACCTGACGGCCTCCGTCGCAACAGCTTCGAGTGTGGGCACATCGTCTTGGACAGCAATGTCATCATCATCTGTGTTCTGTGTCTTATCAGTGAACAAAAAGATGGAAATTTTCCGATTAGAATCGAACTCCTCCATCATATTCCTCACATCATCATCAGTCTCCACCGACACGAGCCGCGACTCAAGCCCGCCATCTGGGAGCTGAAATTTGATATCCAGTGAGCTCGGATCGGCATCGCAGAGCTCCGACATCTTTGATAGGAGGGATCGGAAGCTCGCAGACCGATCGATTGACACCAGCCGAGTTTTTCCCCCTACATAGAAGGGCTTCCCCTGCTGGCTTATAAATTCGCCGCCAAAGCTACAGAGGAGCTTCGCCTTCTCTCCCGCCATACTAAAAGTTCGGAAACCCTAGCCCTAATTCTAGCTCTCCAATCCAAAATTCTCAACCCTATACCTGGAAACCGAACCCAGATTCCGGATCCACTTCCGATTTTGGTTACCTCGTAGCAATTGAAGGATCAAAGAAAACGAAGAGGATCGTAAATTGGGAGAAAAATCGAAGAAAACTGCACAAAAATTCAAAGTTGAACGAATCAGAAAGAAAACCATCGATAATTGGATTGAAATAAGGAAAAAGGGGATTGTGGAAGTACAATCTGGATCGTCGGAATTCGGCGGAGGATCGAGCTCCGGCAGCCGGAATCGGCCGTACAGAGGAGGTGGGAAGGGGGAGGGGCATTTGAGGAATAGAATCTGAGGAGGAGGAGGGGAAGGGAGTAAAGTTTGGAAACTTTGTGGGGGCATTTGAGAAATTTTGGTAATCGTCGGGGCAGAATGGGGATATAACGTAGACCGGGGGTATTCTGGGAGCGAAAGTTTGCGAACGTTTTCCCCTTCAAGTACGCTTTATCCACGCCTTCCTATTATCACCAAACCGGACAAAAGGCCAGCGTGGGCTCCGGAAGCATTTTTACTTCTAAAAATATTAATTTTAAAAAATAAATTTTTAGAAAGAGAATATTTAGAAAATTACTTTTAGCATGTTTGGTTGATTAAAAAAAAGTGACAAATTTCTAAAATGCTTATATTTGGTCGGCCATCCACTTTCCAATAAAAATTATGGATAATTCATATTATGCCCTTAATAAAAATTAGGTTTTTAATGTCTCTTTAATGCTTCTTTAATGTTGAAGAGCTTTTTGGAAAAAAAAAGTAAAAAATGGAATGATTTCCGCCTCATGAGAAAGTAGTTTTTCCATATCTTTCCTTTGAAAACTTCAACCAAACAAGAAGCATCTCATTACTTTTTCATTGGCCACACTTTTTCCTCTTCTTTTTCCGCAAACCAAACGAGCTCTAAGGAAAAAACAAACATATTGGAAGCTAGGGGTAAGTGTGTTTTATTGCTTGGAAAAAACAAAATCGTAAATTTACTTGCATAGTGTTTAGTGATATTGTTTATTATTTTAAAAAGATGATTTTGATGGTATTATGATTTGCTGCCGTGGCGGGCCCATTGTACTGTAGCCGCATGCTCGTTGGCTCACAGCAGACTTGCTGCGCTCTATTGCCTCAACGATGTTTGCTCCAGCATAACGTTGCCCTGCCGCTCACATGCCTTCGGCTTGCAGCGGTGGTCGTGCATGGCGCGTCGGTTGCCTCGATCCGTCCACTTGAGGCATGCGACCTAGCGGACCCGGATGTGAGTCCTAGATGGATCGGAATGCAAGTCCGAAATGCACGTCTTGATCATGTCCATTTGCAATGCTCCTAAATACTTTGAAACCTCTAGGGTGAACTTTGAGCGAATGCCCCGCTGGAGTAGTAGTAGGGGGTGCTGTTACCGCGGCGAAAATAGATAACTCCAAGAATGAGGTGGGCTTTAAGTATTTATAAGAATGCTTTGAATTTTGGGAATTTCATGACTCAAGTCTCATGATTTTGGAACGTGGTTATTTTGCAAGCAAAACATTGGACTTGCAATCAAGAAAAATATAAAATCTGAAGGCTTTAGTGTTTTACAGTATTGTGTAAATTAGAAAATGTTATTTAAGGTTGTATGAGTCATTGTAGTTTCTTGTTTTGATAAAACCGGCAAAAAGGTTCTTTTGTGCATAGCCTGCATAACATGAGAGAACAATGTCTCATGAACAATTACAAAGAGTTCTAGTGTTAAAAGTCAGCCATGTTGCAGATTAGTTTTTCTTGTCTGCATACATGTAAAGAGAATAAGGCTTCTTTTGATGATGACACAAAATATGCTAAGCTGGGTATTCATACTTATCAAGGATATTTAAAAAACAAAAATAAAAACTCAAGGATTATGAGTTTAAGCAAGTAAAATGGATAGTGAATAAAAGTAATCATAAGCCTATTAAAAAAGAAACAAGAGAACCCAACCCAAAATTATCTTGAGACAAGTAAAAGGTCCCTTGAATACATATTTTCATACGACAACTGTAATTTTTCACAAGTGCAAAGAATATAATTGTTGTCCAATGAGAAGAAAAAAAACATTTTTTTTGCTTTTTTTAAATTTTTTTTCCCATATCCCTTTTATTCTTGATATTGGTGCCATGTCATGTGCCTCCACATTGTAGGCAAGCAGTCATTATTCTTTAGAAAAACTCCCTCTTTTAGACAAACTCTGTTATTGCTAACTGGTAGACTTTGCCCCCACTGTCAATTCAGAACAGCCACAGATGAGGGAACATAATAAGCTTTATATGAAGGTACAGCATATCTTCTGCTCAAAACTTCATCCAGACATCTTGCTGTCATTTGTTGCTGATCTATATCAACCTTTTCTTTTGGCTGAAAATGGGAATGGTTTTTCATGTGGTATGACTACATCTTACTGGGATACATGTGCACTCAAAGTAAAGTATCTAGATGTCATGAACTGTTAAATCTGTAAAGTTCCACAAAACAAGAAACATAAGTATACTTCAAATGTGAAACAACATTGTTTACTTGGTTCAGGGATTGTAAATTGGGGAAGTAGAGTTTTGTTATCAATCACATGCCTGGTTACCTAGTTCTTTTTTATGAAACATGGTTTTAGTTCAGTTGTCCCAATGGCCTGCAAGTTAGAAGTTATAACCATATGTCAAGAGATATGAATTAAGTCTTTGTACCTGACATTTTACTTGATTTGCTACCTCATAATCATGTGGTGCTTGAGATTTTGTACACACGTGCACGCATATCTTCTACAATGAGTTTCGTTTAGATTTTCAATCTTACAACTAAATCAGCAAGGATAGATGAATCTCTCCCTCTCCATTCTTGCATTTTCCGCAATTATGTGATGCTGCTTCTGTAAATTAAAAGAACATGCTGCTGCTAATTGCAGCATCTCCTCTTACTGACTAAGAAATCATGAGCAGGTTTCTGCAGTTCGGAGGAGAAGGGCATATTCACATTCTGCCTCTGAAAGAACCTAGGGTCAGGCCGAAGGGCTGGCTGTGAAAGTAACCTGGCAATGTCCTGCCACCTGAATACCTGATCTTGCCAGGCTCGATGCTGTTGATGCTGTCGTTGATCAACCTGTCAGGTTGGTTTGTGAGCTTGAGATCGAAGGCGAGGTTGGAGGGGGGCAGGGGGAGATCCTTTCTGGTGGTCAGCATTCATGTAAATTCATTATGGAAGAATTTAAAATCCATGTACAAAAGTCTTACGTAATTAACAGTGGCAGCAATGGAGCTTTTGGAATTCTTCATGAACAAAAGAGCTTGGTCATAGACTAGCAGAAGCCAACATTCTGAATTACTCCCTGTGCCTGTCGAATACTTCATTCCCAGAGACAGCTGCATTCTGCTATTGTTGATCCTGTATCTAGGAAAAGAAATGTTTATTTTCACTAATCAAGATCTTGGTGACTGACAACTGCTCATTAGCAACTGTTCCTGATCTGGGATTTTCAAAATTACTACCCGTAATTGTTTTTTTGCTTGTCATAAGGTCATGCTGCTCTTGGTGCTTCCAGCGGAAGAATCTTTTTGACACAGGGAATTGAATTGGTCTGGGCTTAAAATCCTGTAATACCACATCAAAATTAAAGAAGAATAGGAACAAAGAAAGGTGACAATAGACAAATAAAATGTATTATTTTTTTTACCACAGAGATGACAACAAATACAACACACTGAAAAGATCTGCAAAATCTTTGCCTGTCTGGGAACCTGGATAGCAGTTGGTTTCTCATTCATTTAGAAACTAGAGGTAGTTATCGTTGAAGATTGAGAAAGTGAAAATTGGGAGATGGGGGTGGTGGTTTAGGAGTTGTGCATGAGTTCATCTTCATTGCAAAACTAATTTCTGCTTGAAAAAATTAGATAGCTTCAGAAATTAGATTGCTCCACAAACTGATACCCTAAATTCCAATAGTGTGATTTGTTTGAATGAAATTTCTGAATAACTAAATCATTTCCCATGTTGTTAGAGGTATGTTGCTTAATAATAGAAATTTGGAAGCAGAGGATCGATGGAGCGCACTAGTACAAAAAGGCATAAAACAAGTTACAATCACACAAAAGGTTGAGGATATCATCAAGCAAAAATTACATAGAATGCACCAAAATAACTTTTATTTTCGTACTATCTTGATGCGACTACTCAAGAGGCCATTCCTAAACGTGAAGTTCATTATAAACCAGAAAATCTACAAAGCAACAAGTTCACTATTTAAGATATACAAGGATGATAGCTGCATGGATACATGTGGAAGTCAATAGAAGTGTATTTTCATCTTAAGGAATTGCAAATTGTAACAAATTCTCATCATTTTCACCCTGGCTTGCCAATTTAGCAGTAATCAAAGATACAAACTGGATCAACTTTTTAATTTGAGCTTTGTGAAGCAGAAGAGTCTAGTTTACTTTGCGAGACTTTGGTGTGATTTATTCACTCAATTAAAAATATACTGATGACAGCCGCAACTTAGCCTGCCAAAATACAAGCGGGAAGTCATCAAAATTATTTTGTTCTAAACCATATATATCCCAGCAAATTTGCAGAGGGGGATGCATGAAATGAGATAAACGGAAAAAATGGTCTAATGAGTACCTAAATTAGTTAAAAAAATTCAAAGCAGAACCTTTTCAATGTTTTTGTAACTGTCAATCATTCTTTCATCATAGGTAACAGGTCTAGAATCCTTTATCTTCACGGATTTGAGAATTGAATCAAGATAGTGAACAAAACTTAGTTAAAGATGAATTATTTCCATACAAGCATTATCCTCCAGAGTAAAGTGTGGTGCACATTTTTTTCCTTTCCATTATGGAAGAAATGACGAGCACAATACTAGATTTCGAAAACATAGGCAGCTCTGTAACGAGTTTCCTCAACAATCACCCAAACTGTGAAAATGCATGATATTTATAAGCATGCAACTAAGAGATATGTGATAGAGAAATTGGTGATATCTAAGTCTTTCATGAAATACTAAATTTATCAATACATGGAATCTTGTCCAGATCTGTTAAGCATTTGTCTTTGAAATAGTTAATGCAGAAAGCATCATCCAACAATAGGCTTCAATTTCCTATTAAAAAGCAACATCATTCTAAAATATCAATACATTTGTTGAAACTAAACCACAAATGCTTCTAACAATACCCTAGTCAATAAATAAAAGAACACACTAACCAATATGGACACTGAAAGGGATGGCAATGCCTTCTTATATAATGCTAGAAGTAAATAAGTGATACCAAGTTTAGCTATGATCACAAGATAAAAAGCATAAACTGTCATGAAATTAGATCACAAATTTAACACTCTTTTTTTTAAGGGAAAATTTGACTCCCTTGTAGAGAGTAATTTTTGAAATTATGGTCATGTTGTCATGTTGGTAGCTAGTTTATTTTATTTTCCTTAGCAAATGTGTCATTTGGTGGGAATAGTTTAGCATGCTATCATTATTGCTACACCACTGTAGGCCAACAAACCTTGCACCCATCTTAACCAATTTTACCTTCTGCTTCAAAATCAAAGCTTGACCATGGAAACATGCATAGAGAATTTCTTTGTACAGATTTTGTTCTACCTCCATGATTTTATTTGGAACAATCATATATCACTTATAATTGGCATCACGGCTAAGGAAAAGCAAGTCCTAGGTGTGACATATGCATGGGTTGATGAACACTCATTTTTGTAGCTCGCACGTATGTGAGCCACACATATTTGGTATAAACTTATCCCTGCCACTTCCATTTGGCACTCTAACCAAATTCGAACTTTGAATATACTCATTTAATGCTAGCTCACTCAAGCATATCACCCTTAGACCATTATTGCCTAACATCCACCCACCTCATTAATGCCTCCTCTTTGTTGAAGCCTCTCATCATTCTTAATGAGAAAACTTCATGTTCTTCCTTCACACCAACCTTTGTTCTATCTTTGTGACAACTCAACAATTTCATGAATCTCCATAAGACACTACAGATGCAAGATTGTTGAACCTAAAGAGCCTGAAGCTACTAGAATACGTCCCCTTTCTATGTTCTCTGAAGCTAGTGTTGTTAAAGTCTATCTGCACAATCTTGTAGGTTCGAGAACCCCAACATTTTGTTCTACATTTGGTTGTCGATCTTGGGCTAGTTTGAACCTAATGTAATAACTACTTGAGAAGGGGACTTTCTGGCATGTGAAAAGTGAAATCTCCTTTCTCCACATGTTATAAAAGTTAGGGCATGGCAATCTATGCATTTCAAGATTCCTGTTGATATGAGAGCTATCAATTCTCCAACTGTGGATTTTAAATAATTGTTTGAGCAAACTTGGAGCAGAGTTACTAAGCCACACCAAACACAATATGGAGGGCACTTATGGGGCCTTATCTCTTTGGCAAAGATTTACGGCAGGTTGTTGGTGCAAATGTAAAAGTTGCTCCAGCAAACACTAGAGAGAATGCCGAGGCCTTCAAATATAAACCCACAATTCATCTACAAGAGATCCACTTCTAATATCATTGAGCATATTATAAGTTGCAATTACCTTGTGATATTTGGACAACTCTTGACGAGTTCAATGAGAAGAACTTGGTCTGCTTGTAATTGCTAGAGAATGAATTGGCCAATGTCATACAAGGTGATATCTCAATATCACAATATCTCTTTAGGATATTTAGAAATACGGGGAAAAGAATATTTTTCAAGATGTTGATATTGGAACCAAAGAATCATATTTCAAAGGCATGGATAAAGCAATACATCATTCACAGTCCAAAGAGAGAGTCCTTAATTCAAGGATAAGTTCAGCAATGATCCTCGGTACAGTTTATGAATCTTCTTGCTTCACAAGAGTCTTTGGCTCATCAAATAGTTAGTTCTTCTTAGGACAAGTTTCTCTTCCAAATAGATCTCCGTAAAATCATTGCAGAGGTTAATTAGGTGTTAGTTTAAAAAGTTTATGCAAGAACCACACAATTGTGTTGTTGGTAATAAAATTTAACAACATGGTTACTGATGGGGTTTAAAAATCAACTAAGACAATGAATGGCATGGAATTAACTTTTTCCAGTCCATCTGAAATACTTTATTAATTATTTGAGCTGAGCTAGGAAGATCTACTTCTAGCTTTTAGGTGCCCCTTTTTATAGAAAAGTTCATGAGTGGGAGACTTAAAATCATTATTCTTTTTATGTTAGTCCTGGTTGGCCTCATATAATGACAGGTTTACATATCGTCCAAGAACATGCTTCATACATGAGTAACACTTACATGTCAAAAAATTTGTTTCATTTAGGACCGTTTTCTTTCCAAAACAGATCTTGATTCAGCATAAGGGAACTGACTAAACCAACTGATATTGAGAAAGAGCTAATAGAATCTTGGGTGCACAAGAGAATTCAAATGATGGAGCACACTAGTGGAATAAGGGATAAAATCATTTGCACATGCAAAAAGTTGGAGATCACTTCTCTTTCCATGCTATATTGATTGCAGCCACTGCTTACTTGAAGATTTCTAAAGCTGAATCGCATTGTAAAACAAAATATCTACAAATGAAACAAGTTGCAATCTTAGCCAAAAAAAAAAAAAAAATTGCAGCAACTCGACAGATGATTAAGACATAAGCAGATCGGGGCCAACTGTGAAACATGGGAAGCTTATGTGAACCTTAGAGAATAGCAACCAGAAAAATTACTATTTAAAACATACAAGTGTGATAGTTGCACAGTTACAGGTAGAAAAATCAATGCAGGTGTACTTTTATTTATAGCATAACATGAATTGCAGCCATGATGTATATTTGCATTTACACTAGGAAAGAAACAGCAAGAACAAGTTCCACCTACCTTTTTTCAGAATTTTTTCTAGTGCAACACTTTTATATATTTTTTTTCTGCAGAAAGCCATGAACATAGATAAGGTAGTTTCAAAGCTTAACAAATTTGGATAATTTTCCACCCTGGCTTGCCCATTTACCAGTTATCAAAGATGTAAGGTGTATCCTCATTCTTTTCTCTTTGCAAAGCACCAGATCTAGTTTACTTGACCAGAACATGTTGTGGCTGATTCACTCAATCAGCAAATACTGAATAAAACTTCAACTGAGCTAGGCTGCCAAAAATACAAATAAATAGGGATACATGATATTAAGTTAGTAACTAAATGAGCAAATGATGTGACGAGCACCTGAATTAGTCAAGAAATTCCAAAGCAGGACCTCTCCAATGATTTTGTGGTGTCAGGCATTCTTCTCGTCATTAGCAACAGGTCTGAAGTATTTAAGCTTCATGCAATTGAGAATTAACTTCAGCAGTTCAACATGAACTAGGCAAAGAGATATTATTTCAGTAAAAGTATTATCCTGGAGACTAAAGCATGGAAAACAGTTTCTTTTTTCATTAAGACAACAACTAGCATGAATGTTGGCCCATAAAAATACAGGCTGCTCTTTAACCTCCTTCCCTTCACAATCTCCTGAACATGAGCAATTTACAATATCTACAGACATAATTAAGTGATAGGAAAAATGTTGAAACAAAAGGTACTACATGAAAAACTTTCATGCAATAATAAATTTATCAACCCATGGAATCCCATCCAGTTTTTCGATGCATTTTCATTTAAAGTGGAAATTGCAGAAAGCATCATACAGGAATAGGCTAAATGTCCTCCTATTAAACAGTAATTTCATTCTAAAACATCAATAGATTTGTTGAACACTGGACCACAAACACCTCTAGCAAGACCCTGGTCAAAAAATAAACGAACACACCAAGCATTATAGACACCGGAAGAGCAGGCAATGCCTTCCGATAGAATGCTAAAAGTAACAGAGTGATACCAAGTCCAGCTATAATAGCAAGATAACAAGCATACACTGTCATGAAATCATACATCGCCGCCCTCCCAACCAAGACGCTGTAAAAGATAAAATCCCCCAACCCTAACTTGATCGCCCCTGATGAACCCAATCCAATTCCTTCAATTTCCCCTTCTCCACGACTATCTAATTGGGTTTGCACCAAGGGTGCTCTCAACTCTGATCGCGAAGAACCCCCAGCAGACTCCTGTTCACTGATAACCAACCTCGTCTCTGGCAACGCCTCTCCAGTCATCGAATTGTTGGAGTTCAAACTTGAATTGGTACCCAAATCTCTCCTTTCATCTGTCACCGGAGACATGTTTCCAAGTGATGAAGGATTGGCATTAGAACCTGAATTCGTACCATAATCTCTTCTTTCTCTCCACAATCTCCTCCTCGCACCCGGGCGAGGCTCCACGGGCCTCGCCTCATACACCAAAGCTGGTATATCCTCGTCCCGAGAGATTGCAAGCTCCACCAGAAGCCTTAGCGGTCCACCAGGCAACAAGACAGCGGCAAGATCATACAGTGCCATGGCTACCAATAGGGCCCAGGTGGTCCACTCCGGGAGGAGAGTGAACCAGTAGGCGACGAGCACGCCGATGATGACCAAATACCCCTGGTTCACGGAAATTGGCATCTTGGTCATGAAGACCGCCATGACCCCGACGACGGAGAAGTTGAGGAGGAGAAGGGAGAAGGTGATAGCATCGATAGGGAAACTGAAGTGGGTGACGAGGAGGAGGAGGATCTCGCCGCCGAGGAACGCGAGGACGACAAAGGAGGAGAAGGCCATGTAGGATTTGAGGAATCGGGTGCAGCGGAGGTAGAAGAGGAGGACGAGGAGGAAGGTGAGGAGGGTGACGGAGGCGATGAAGACAAGGGAGCTCAAGAGGGCGCCGGAGAGCTTGTCCCAGATGGAGGCGGCGGAGGAGGAGGATGAGGGGTCAGAGTAGGCGGCGGCGGCGAGGGAAGAGAGTGGGGAGGTGGATGAGGAGAGGGTGGAGACGAGGAGGACGACGAGGAGCATGCAGGCGGAGACGGGGGCGACGATGCGGATGATCTCCTCGCCCAGGGAGTCGAGGAGGCTGGGGGTGGAGTCGGGGTCCTGCGCCATCGGATTCAAGAGAGGAGGAGGGTGTCGGTAGATGCGGAAGCTACTGACCGGATTGGGGTTCTTCCTTGCGAGGGATGCGGAGGCTTTTCCCCTTTCTATTCTCTTTTCTTTAATTATTATTCTTTGCCTTTCCTTTGAACCAGATTTGGTTCAGTAGGAAAAAAAAAAAAAGAAAAAAAAAAGGAAAGAGAAGTATGGTCAATAAACACTATATATATATATATAAGTAATTTAAAAAATAATAAAATTAAAATTTTAATATAAATAAAATTTTATATTTTATAAAAAAATATGAAGAATATAAGAACGTCTAATTTTTATGTTTTTTTCAGAAGTGCTCCGAAACTCTCAGCCAGAATCCTAAAATGACAAAAAAAAATATCAGAAATATAATAAATATTTTATATATTTTTTAAATAAAATAAATATCCAACTAAATATAAATTATTTTATATTATTTTTTATAATCAATCAAATATATAAAAATCACTAAATGTTAACTTCCTAGAAAACGCATTCCAATGAGGATGAATTCTTTCTGCCAACCAAATACATCCTAAATAAATTAATGGTTGGAAGATAGGGGGAAGTGGCAGCTATTTTACCGAGCAATATTATTTGGCAAGGATGACATTGGAATTTGAACATGTACCAATTTCTTCTTTTAACTTTAATAAAAAATATTTGATAGAGCTAGATAAATAACAGATATATAGCTTATTGTTACCATATTTTTGGTTGGTACAATAGAAATGGTTTACAAGGTGGTAAATTGCTCAAAAAAGTGTATGTATGCAAGCTATAACTTATTATGAGAGTCCTTAAATGATCTACAAATTGTCTTCTTTTTTTTTTTAAGAGATCAAAGAATTTTTTACATGAATACCCTTCTAAATATCAGATTTTGCATGGATATCCTTCTAAAATTAATATTTACATATATACCCTCATAAAACTGTGTTATTACACAAATGCTCCTAAAATAACAATTGTTCTAATGGTGTTAAGAAAAATCATATTTATATTAATTAAAAATAAGATAAAATTTTAAAATTATGCTATTGTCTCTGTCTTTTTCTTCTGCCATCGGAGTCGCGATCGCGATCCTTTATAAATATTTCTGTTTCCACATCTACCCATTAAGGATGTTTTAGTTATTTTAATTTGGAACTGTTAATTTTTTAACGGCGTTAGATGGCATGGTTACATATGCAAAAACAAGAATTAAAAAAAGGATAGAATAGTAAAACAAGTATTTTAAAAGGGTATACATGCAAATATCGATTTTGAAAGGGTATTCACGCAAAATTTGATATTTAGGAGGGTATTCGTGCAAAAAATCCTAGATTAAATGATCTACAAATTGTGAAAATGGGTTTAAAGGCCATGTGTTCATTTTATGATTGGTTGATCTTCTCAAGGGTAGTACAAATTCTTTGGTAAAAATAACTTACTTTTCTAACTGATTTGCTCTTAGACCTTCTTTTACCCTTGGAGTCATGAAAAGTTTAAAGTTTAGTGACTTGGATGTGATATGACAACAAAATTAGAACATGATAGGACAATGACACACCAACTATTAGCTATGGGCATATAGTATTTTCAAATTAGAGTGTTTTATATTTCATAAGATATTGTAAAATATTGCTTAGAAAGAATAAGGAAATATTTTTTTTTAGAAAGATCAATTTCAAGCAAATCCCTTTTCAAGTTATGTCTAATAATAAGTAAATTGTAAAATATTTTACAAAAATAAAAAAAATCCAACATTTGTTTATTCATGATGAATATATTGTATCACTCAGATAATAATAAAAAAATATGGAGATAAAGGAAGAAGACGAGGAGATTGTCTTGAATTTCTGAGTATGCATTTAATATTTTTATACAAATCATGTGGTATGGCTTTGACTTGATTCATAAATTGAATCAGTTATTGTAGGCACAATTTTGGAATCTTGAGCTTCAAAGCAAGTACAAATCCAATTAAGTGCTTGATGATGTGCCAAATTCTTCACAAACAAATATCAGTGGACCCTTAATTTGTTTTCAACTTAGAAAACCCTAACTGGTTGAACTTTTATCAAGGTAGTTCCTTAGTTCACTTTGAAAGTGTTTTCAAATATGTTAGGAAAATGTTGCATGTTTTAGCAAATATATATGAACCTGCAGTTACATCAAGCTATGATCAATTGTAATCAAGCATTCTTACTAACAGTAAACCAAGATTTGTTGCTAGGGTCATGTTCGATTCTATTGAACCAAACTTCCCACTAATTTCATCATCGTAATAGAGTTTTATTTTGATCCTCACCATCAATACCTGCCCGATCATACGAACAATATCATAATATATTGTATCGATCTTTTATATCATTCTTCAGCTTATAGGAAGAAAAAACATGATTCATTTAAAGAGAAGCCGCAATATGGTGGTATTTCATGTGTCATGACCAAAATAATTCAAAATTGATACATATCATACTTGCACAAAAAGTTGGTTGTTTTCTGCTAATCAAAAAAGAATTAGCTACAATTGTTGTACATTGTGTACCATCGGAATACCAATAATTTCATATAATTCTATCTTCACCAAAGTAATATGACTCCTTGCATATGTTTGTGCTCTATATTGGAAAAAATTAAAAGTTCTAATAGAATGCAGAAACAGGCTAAGGATTTTCCTTCCGCAGGATCACCAGAATTATCACCCGACGCCTTTCCTTCCAAATGATATCAACCCGCTGCTCTAATCCAACGGTCAGTACTCCTCCCCGAATGCCGACGGCCCTATAAAACCCCCTGATGCACGGCGACCTCAAAAGCCGGCTCTTTTCCTAAAACCTCGAGGGCTGTCGTCGAGGAAACCTCTCTCAGGTACTGCGCCTCTAAAACCCTAACCCTAATTGCCATATCTTAATTTTTAGGGTTCCATGCTTCTGGGCGGAGGCATTCTTTAATCTTTTCGTTTCTCTTTTAAGAGTTCATGTATAGATATTATTAGTTTGGGAATCGATTACTCTTTGTTTTGTAGCTCTTTCTTTTGCTGTTATTATGCTGCGGCGTTCCCGCCTTTTTTTTTTGTTTTTCTCTTGCATATGTGTTGGGATAGTGAAGATTTTGATGTGTATGTGGATGGTGATGACTGATGTTGGTATTGTTCCAAGATTTTTTTTCTTTTTGTTAATATACTTGTTGTATCAGGAAATAGAAAATGCTTTCGTTGATTATATCATATGTCTATATACCTTTTATTATTTTTTTCGTTGATTCTGGTCAATTTCATTTGGGTGATATAATCAGGACGATGCTGAAGTTGAAGCATTCTAGCTATCTTGGTTTTGATTTATTCGCTGCTGTCTTGTTTTTTTTTCTTTTTTCCTTTTTAGTTTATATATATGTATATAATTGTTTTCGAGCTTATTGCCTTATTAATTGAAAATATATCTAAATTGAATGGTGGTAGATTAAATGATGGAGTTGAAATTTTCTCTTTTTCAAAATTTTTGTTATTGCTTTTTTATTGGGGTTTGCAGTTCATATTTATTGAAGTACATACTAAGGCATTATAAGGCATCTAACAATTGATGCCAAAAGGCTGGATCATGATAAACTTTAGGATAGTGCTGATTAAGGAGATGTCCTGTTGATCGCTTGAGCTATCCTGTCCAAAATTGTTTGGATGCTGAGCCTACTCATTGGTGTATTATCTTTACTGTAGTTTTGCATGTATCTGTATGCATAATCAATTGATATCAATGCAACCTTCATCTATAGTCACACTTTGAAAACTGTTACTCACTGTAGCAATATGAGGTTGATGGAATATTAGATAGAGTTTTCATTTTTGCTAATTGAGAGGTGACCGGAGCCATTAGTCCATTGCAATTGCTCTATGGAATGCGGATCCAATCTTAATGCTCTAAATGCTTATGTGCTTAGAGCTAAGAATTTGGCTTAAAGCTTGTCTTGTCTATGTCCAACTCATGCTTGTCACCCTCCAAAATGAGTGCATAAGAGGTAACCAATTTTATATAGCATAACTATTGTATTCTATTTCAAAACAGACTCATAGTTTTTCATCTTTCTCTGGACAATGGTTTGAGATTCTGAATAATGGATTTTGCAAAGATGAAATCAATGTTGCATAGATGATTAGTTTTCTACGCCGTTCTATTCCAGCAACAAATTTCTGATAGTTTCCATGTTTCTTGGTGCATTGGTTTCAGATTCTTAACAATGGCTTTTGTTAATAAAGTCGGTAATCTGATTAAGCAAACTATAACTTCCAATCCGTCCATATACCAAGCAATACGATGCATGTCATCCTCAAAGCTATTCGTTGGAGGTTTGCCCTATTACTTCCAATCTTATTTTCTCCTTTTTTTTTAAAAAAAAGATTCTAGGTATCTCACATCTTTTGATGTCCAAAATACCTATCTTATAGGACTCTCATATAGCACAGACGATCAGAGCTTAAGAGAAGCCTTCACCAGCTATGGTGAAGTAATTGAAGGTATGTGTTTTATCCAATTTTTCTTTTTTTTTCCCTAGCAAACTGTTTCTGATAGCAATGATTTGTACGTGATTTTTCCTTCAGTTCAGATTTTCCTTCTGTGCAGCTAGGATTATCATGGATCGGGAAACTGGTAGGTCCAGAGGGTTTGGCTTTATAACTTTCACATCAAGTGAAGAGGCCTCTGCTGCCATCAGTAGCATGGATGGAAAGGTACTAAAAATGAGACATCTTCTTGTTAATTATTTGAATTATAATTTATAAGTCAATCTTAAAGTAGAGCCTCCATGAATTCAAGCACTTAGCTCAGTAAACATATTGTTGTTTATATTTGAAAACAAAAAAATGATAATATCCATCAAATTGCCGTTTAAATCCTTAATGAACTGAAGAGCTTATCGAGATTTGGAAAAGTATGCTGTACATCCAAAGTTTTATCTTAAAACAACTATTCCTATTAATACTGTACTACTACCAAGCCTCCAATTCTTGTTTGGTCTTCCAGTTTATGGTGACTATTCAACCTTATTGCAAGACCCCTATCCAGTACCAGAACTCAATTCAACATCGTTGTCTGCGATGCTGATCTTAAACTTTGCTTCCCCTTTGATGCACATTTTGACTTATATGGCAGTTAGCCTTAGAAAATGTTCTTTTCAGCCTTGATAATATCAATGGTTATTTGTCAGAACAGGGCTCATTTCCTCTTCATGTACTTGAATTTAATTTTTTTTTTACTCACTTGAGTTGGCCTCTTCTAATAAAAAGTGATGTGCATAATATTAATTTATCATGCATATAGTAGGATGAAGAGGAGGTACCTGAGCATCCTTTTAAAATGAAGACCTTTCTTCTTCTTGAAAAGAGCAAAATATGTTGTTTATGACAATTGATTAAATCAACACACATATATAATATAAACTTCTTTCCACATATAAAGTTGCTAAAATAATGTGTATTGATTTGATTGATAAAATGATATTCATTACTAACCCATGTGTGCCATTTCTTGCCACTTAATAATGTTTGAATTGAGTGCTTCAATTGAATTTTAATTTCGTATTTGTCTCAATCTCCTCAGTACATTTTGGAACAAAATCTTCCTAACAAACAAAATTTCATGACTTTCATAATTCTTTTGCACTTTGAATTAATGAACTTGTCTTATTTTTTTCTCACACCTTTAAACAAGGAAAGATGATGGAGTGACTAAATTTGTCTTACCGAGGGTGAGATAAGCAAATGGATCACAATCTGAGCTCATTTAGGAAGAATAAAGATCTCAATTTGGAACATTTGACATGTAACATTGAAATTTTTTAAAAAAAATGTATAGCCAGGAGTACATTTTGAGTTGATGACAATTTCCTTTACATCCATTGGACAAAATCTAGAATGTTTGCAAGAAAAGAAACTTGAGATGTCTTATGCAAGTTAGACAAGGCAACAAGAAAGTTAGTGCATTTGAGTAGGTAACTAATGGATGTCTGTGTGGGTGACACTGGGCTTGTTTAGCATGACTCTTTAGTGGATTTTAAAGCAAAAAACACTTTTCATAGGAAAAGTTTGTGTTTAGAAGTGCCATATAATAGTTTCTTATCAAGTAAGCAGTAGTCAGAAAGCAGCTTTCAGCAGAAGCTAAAAGATCTCGCTATTGGTTTTATGCTTTTTTGAATCCATGACAATGTTTCTAAATTTGACTGACTCTTTCAAGAACAAAATGTTTGGAGGTGCAATTTAACCAAATTTAATCTTATCATCATGAACTGAAATCCAAATCCAATATTTAAACATGCGGGTTGGATCTAAGTTCTTAATGCAGACACTAAAGGGCAAGCATATCAGATTTATTTTCTACAACAATTGGATCAAACAAAATTATATTAACTTGAGTATTGCTTCGTCTCCTGTCTTTTTAAAATTCATGTCCAATTTGTGTTAGATTTAGTTTAAATCAGACCTGAAGTTGATGAAACCCATTTGTGTCTACATTTTTGTATGCACTTGTCTCCTTCATTGGTGAGTGCTTTTACACCATGCATGATTTTTTTTGATGCACTTTTATGACAACGCTTTTTGAAAAGCAATTCGAAAAAAAGATCAAAACCAATTCCAAACACACTCTTAGATGCTTTAGGGGGCTTAAGTCCATCTATCAGCTTAGCATATGTCATGCCACAACAACACTTCTTTCCTGTAAGCTGTTGCCCATAATTGAGTTGTTGACTTCTTATAGATTGGCGTGAGGACTACCTTTGTATGTTATTTGTATTTGCAAGACCATGTCTTTGTCTCATTTTATAGAAACAAAAAAATCACCTGTAACCAGCTTAATAGAATTGAATGATTACTGGACTTGCAGAACTTTTTTATTTTTCAAGTCAGCATATTGTAGGCCTTTTTTACGTGAAAAATGCTGCAACTCCTAGATCAGGTGTCATTTATGGCCTCTTATTCCATTGTGATTAGGATCTACATGGCCGCATTGTTAGAGTAAACTATGCTAATGAACGCCGCAGCGCATATGGCAGTGGTGGTGGCTATGGTGCCGGCGGCTATGGCGCTTATGGTGGCGGCGGCTATGGCGCTTATGGTGGCGGCGGCTATGCTAGTGGTGGTGGTAACTATGGTGGGGATAGCTACAACAGTGGCGGCGGCGGTAACTACGGTGGGGATAGCTACAACAGTGGCGGCGGTAACTACGGTGGGGATAGCTATAGCACTAGTGGAGGTACCTACGGTGGAAATAACTACAGCAGTAGGCCTGGCAACTATGGTGGAAACAGTGCTGGAAATGGTGGAAGCACCGCCGGTGGGAATTATACTGTTGGTGGAGGTGGTGGTGGTGGTGGTAGCGAAAACTATGGTGGGAATTATGGGGGTAGCACAGGTGGTGGAAATTACACTATTGCTGGAGGTGATGGTTACAGTGACAACTATGTTGGTGGTGTTGCCGGCAACGGCTATGCCAGTGGCAGCAGCTCAGGTGGGTATGGTGGGAGCGGGACAATCGGCTATGGTAGTGGTAGCAACCAGTATAATAGCACTACGAGCAGCAGCACAGGTGGTGGTTATGATAACAGCAACCCGGATTTGGGCAGCAATCATGAGTTTGATGAGCCCGATGGCCATGCCACCAAGCAAGCCTGATTAAAGCACCAAGCTCACCTACCACATCCAAGTGAGAATAGAACAGCTAGGATGACACAAACTAAGCATTGAGCCTAAACTTGGGGGACAATATATCCTGTGTTACATCTCTTTGTTATCTTTTCCTTGATCTTTGTTTCAAAATTTTGGACAATGAAGGTATGGGATTGGACTTTTTTGTTCTTAATCAGTTGAAAAGTAATTTTTGATAAATTGTTTCAAATTTGATGGGAAAGATGCAATGGGTTTTGCTTTAGAGAATGACTGTCTTTCTCTGTACAGGTTGATATGGCCTTTCCCCCTTATATAAATTTTACAAGGCTTTACAAATTATTGTCCTATCTGCAAGTGAACCACCAAAAATCCGAATCAGGATTTCTTATTGCAATATATGATTCAGCTTTTATAAATGGGAAGTTATTGAATGGTTCTACAGACTAGGTCCTCAGATTCAGGCTTGGATTATTCTATGGCTGATGCTCTGCACGGTCTGAGGACCATTGGTTCAGCAAAATACAATGTGGATCTAGAGTGCTAGCAAGGTTTTACGTTCTGTTTCAGTTTTCTATACTACAACGCTGTTTGTCATGAGAGCTTTTATTCTTTAGCTCATGGCATAAGATTCTTATTCAATAATAATTACGTGCAGTACGTAACAGTTGCGATTTCAGGACAGGTGATGTGGTTAGTCTCTTAATCTGGCAATTCCAAGTATTATTTTCAGATTGTAATCATGAGCCTAGTTGATTCAAGATGCTTAATGGTTTGCTCATGGAAATGAGCAACCTTTCTCAAGCTGAAGCAAAAACAAACCTTCCTCCTCATTTACTCATCCAATGAAAAGAGCATTCTTTGAGCATGTAACACTACAGGTGACCCTTGCCTTGTCCTCTCTACAATCTGTTGGATCAATTCATCATCAACAACAACATCATCATCATCATCATCAGATTCATCTTCATTATCTCCATGGCTCTCATGAGCATCATTTGATTCCTTGCTTTGCTTAAACTGCTCCTCTCTTGGCTCCTTTTCAAAAAATTGTGCACATCTTGGTAACTTGTCTGCACTGCCACCTTCCATACCCCATATCGGACTCCAATCGGCATGCAGCCCATCCATACAAAATTTTTTATTACTCACGTTGGCGGTTAATTGCACATTCTCCTCCTCAGTATTGGGCATTTGCAAGAACTCCTCATACGCCTCATCATATGCATTTAATGCGTCTCCTGTTAGGTTTAAGCAGACTGCTTGACTTGGAGAATTATCAGTTCCCATCCTGGTCAGGCTTTCTTGGGTGGAATAGGATCCCACATCACTGCTCGAGAAGGCTTTCTGAGAGAGAACTCTATCAACTTCCATCAACTGCACTTGCTTCTGGCTTTGCTCGAGTGCCCCTTCAAGCTCTTTAATTCGTCCTTCTAGTCTGAGTTGGATCACTTCATGGAGCCGTAAGCTGAGCTCTCTAGGTGAGATAGCATAATTCGCATCATGTGTCTCAGTTGTGGAGGTTCTCTTGCTGTCTGTATCATTATCACCTTTCCTGTTATGAACTCCCCCTTCAAGCATATCTTCTCGCAGCTCCCCATGAACGACATCAGCTATGAGGTCTTCATCAAACTGCAATCAGATTTCCATCTTGTAAACTAAAACTTTCGTAAAATCAAATGAGGCATTTAGATTTCTACCAGGAGTAAAGGGGAAATAGTATGTAAACATCGAACCAACCATCACAAAATAGTTACTGGCTCCATCATATGACTGTCATCACTTAGATGACACAAAAGATGAAAATATCATGATTAAAGAAATTTCAATTGCAATAAAAGCATGCAAGACAAGCGTGATCGAGAATAGCTGTGAATTAGATTAATTGTGATAATACTGTTGCTAATTCCGAGAATGAAATATAATACTCTTTTGAAAAGAAAAATATTATATTCTTTTATCCATGAGAAATTACTGCATACAACAATGTCAAGTCTGGGCATGCGTAAGAGAGACAGAAAAATATAAAACAATCCTACTTAGCAAGTTTTATTTGAAAAATGTCACAGAACATCCACTACTAAAATGCCAGTTCAAAGGATATATTAGGTTAAAATAAGAAACAAGAGAAGTTCCAGCAAACAAATGACAAATAAACATTTCATTGTATTAATTTAGTGCTTAGGCTTTGATAATCTATAGGTTTAGGCTATACCTCACCAAAGGCAGAGATTCTTCCATCCTGACTATCAGCATTCATGTTCAATTCAAGTCTCTCAAGTTCAGCTTCAAGCTCTGCTTCGATTTCACTCATTGACTCAACATTGGACAACGGCAGTTTGTTACATTCCACTGTTTCTTTTTCAGGAAAATAAGATGTCGGAACCTGCTCCTTAAAGGATTCAATAGAATCTTCTGTTTTTGCCTTGCTGTAATCATGTCCATGGCTTCCACAAGATTCATTAGCCAATTCCTTAACAGTCAGTGATTCTTTCATCTCCAACTCCTCCTGTAAATCTTGAACCAAGTTTTGTGTGTGCTTCAGTTGGTCATTTAATTTTTCAACTTCTTTTCTATGTGACATAATAGTGGATATCACACCAATGCTCGCTCCAAGACAGAAAACAAGCGTTCCATCAAGTGACTCTGAAAAAGCAAAAGAAGAGGAAGAAAAAAAAGAAGAAAAGCTGTTTTAGAACGAACCAAAGCCAAAAGATTCACTACAGATAATATACTTGGAATTTGAAGAATATGAATAAAGCTTGTGCTTATAAGAAAAGCTAAAATGTAACAACTAAGAAAATAGATGATATTTGAAGCAATTACATATGATAGTGTTGTCATTGCACGCATATGCGATAATAAAGAAAAAAAGTTTTGTGATACCAAATAAAATGTTTTTGCAAGAAATTGAGCCTTTATATTTGATCTATATCGCTAAATGCATGATCAAACTGTCTTGATGATAAATACAAATAGGTTGAACAAGTAGGGAGAATATGCATGAGCCTGTTGAAAGGGTGCATACACAGAATTTTAAAAATAAACGCTAGAGAAGCTGTTGTCTTAGTGCCTGATTGTTCCAAATGCAAAATAAACCATACTGATGACAAGTAGATACCAATCATGGGGATTCAATGCATGGGGAGTCGGTGCAAGAAGCCACCAAAAGTTGCAAGGATAGTATTAAGAAAACAGAAAGGACAGGTAAGGTTTATAAACCAGGATAAAAAATACCCAAAAATCCATATTTATCAACAGAAGGAAAAAATTATCAAAACAACTTCTTTGACCTCCTCATTCACATATTCCCGAGATCCTACCTAATTGCTGGGGGCACCAACCACCCATACCTCTAAAATCCGAAGGAAATTTGCTCTGGGGACATCTTTTCCTTTTGGGACAATTATCCATAACCTTGATAAGATATTGTTATAAAATCTCCCTACTAGTGGATAAAATCATTCCATGGGAAGACTCCTTGTCTACTCCTCTCTTTTTCCCCTTTCTATGACTTCTCCTATTGGCCATGCCTCCTAGTGCGAAAGCACCCTCTCCCTATCACCCTCCCTCCTTCCCTCTTAAGATACTTGTCATGAAATATTCCAAATAGTAAATGAAATCATTCCATGAGAGGATTTCCTCTTTACTATTCTATCTCTCTCTCTGTCTGTCATTTATTCTATATCTACTCCTCTTGATCTTATTATCCTACATCCTCTCCCTCTCTCCATCCCTCCCTTCCTTTTGCTTGAAATGGTGGGAGTTCTCATGTGATATCCCTGGCTATGATAATTGTGCACAGTCTTGTCATGAGGATGCACACCAAATAAATCAACCTATAGTCAAATTGGATATTGCTCATCATCTATGAATTTATTCATTATAAAACTGATCTAGATGCAAATCATGCAATGCAAACTTCTGGTTGAGATTCCTACGGGTTTGCCTTGTGCTTTTCTACATGGTAACAATTCTCTTTCAGTGTTTTAGTTTTCTGGAAAAATATTATTTAATACATGTGTATTGAGAATATTCGTTGAGGATGAAGAGTATTACCATTCAGCAGCCTTTTGTAAGGAAGAAACATGCTTGGTTTAAGTCACCACTTATTCAAACAGAACTAAAGGTTTGCCGGATAGCACAAACATTCTGGAAGGCCAGGGGTCAGAAAAGCCAGCTAACTTTAAACCCAGTAGCACTGAAACACAAAGGACTGATGGTCTACAGACACGAAGTAGACAAAGAACCTGAGCTAACAGGGTTGCATCAATCACTCCAAAACTTCAATTTCTTAGGCATTAAACACATCATTATTTCAGCATATTTTCTTTTTTTCCTTCTTGTTCCCTTCACCAAATAAAACGACAATGAGTTGGGTCAGGTAGAGCCAGGTTCAAGTCAGAAAACCATCAACCCATACCCGATCCTTTTATAATCAGGTTGGAAAATGTAAACCCATACCAAAGCCATCTATTTTACATAACCCACACCCACCCACCAACTCATATAAGTTTTCAATTGTCAATCATATATATAACTGAAAAACAAAGGAAAACATGGTATGCGAAGATCAAATAACAAAATCAAATTCAACTTCAACTATATCATCATAATTGAAAAAAAAAAATAGAAATTTGGGATATAATAATCATAAACTAATTAAGAAGAAAGTAGCTAAATGCATTCCAAAATCCTGCAGTTTGTCCTATCCATTACTCTCTATAAGCCTTTTTTCCCCTTTTGCTTAGAACCAAACAACATGGAAATAATCAGAGAACTATCAACTATGTTGGGTTTGGGTGCTGACTGGTTCCCATCTAGTTCACTCCAGGGTGACCCATTAGGTCCAAGGGGCTAAAAGCCTAAAATCATACCTGCCCATTTATTATCAATACTATTTTAGCTTGACCCAGAAACAACCCAAATTTAAAAAATCCTACCCCAACCTATTTATTCTGGGTGGGTCCAGGTAGGTTGGTGGGTGCAGATCAGAATTCACTATCCCTACAATAACAGTAAAATGGCGTGGGTTCTAGATTGTAGGACTTCTTGAAGAAGATATTACATTAATAGTATTGGTAAAAGAACATTTGAATGCAGCATTTGCAATATAAAATGTAAAGGGGCCTAATATAGGATCATTATTTTTATCTGGTTTCGGGATCGGCCATTACTTAGGATGACACAACAGGTGGACCTACATATCTGATAAGATTCTTTAACCTGAAAACAAATGACACCCCACCCCCCCAAAACCACCCCCCAACCGCAAAAAAAAAAAAAAAAAAAAAAAAAAAGAATCCAGCAAACATCCAAGATAATGTAATTAACAAATCAATTATGTGATTCAATTTGTGCATTGATGTCAATCAGACTCAGAGTGTGCAGTCATCAAATGTCAGGACCCAAAAGGAGGTTTCTGGTCCTTATGTACAGGAGAATGAATAGTTCATGAACTACTACACTTAACAAAAAACAAGCTAACCATTATATATTCAGTGTAAACAATTTGGGATTATATACCAATACTTTATTCAGAACATTTCGCACTGCAAGTTCATATTCCAAACTTTTTGTGATGCCGTTTTCTCATTTCATATGTTATATATTTTAGGAAGTTTCATATTCTTAACATAGTCTATCGCTAATGCAAAAGGTAAACAAACATAGAAAGTTCATTATGATATATAAGATGTCATGGCTTAAAAAGCATAAGCCGAGGTTGATTATGCTACCTTGTGAATGTGGAAATTTGCAGGATCTCTGAGAAGTGGAAGAGACCAACCTTCCATTCTGCATCTCCCTGCTCTTCCGTTTCAGTTTCTTTAAATCTGGAAGAGGAGAAACTCCAACAACAGTTTCCTTCACTCCTGAACTAACTCCAACATCCTTAAGCAAGCCATTGTTACCCAAAGGTTCATGGCTTGATTTGCTGATTACTCTGTTCCCATCAGTTATAACAAATGGCTTTGCAGCTTGTGCACTAGGTGGCGAGAGTGAACTAAATACATATTCTTCAATTTCAAAATTTTCTTCGTAAAGCTGAGGGACGAGACAGGTCTCTGTAGAAGTAAGAGGCTTCACAGAATGCCTGCGAGACCGTCTGCTCCTAAGAGTTCTTCGGCCTTTACCATGCCCATAACCAAGACTCACACTTATCGGAGAAACATCAACTAGTGAGGCATTGCCGAAACTGTTCATTTCATACCCAGATTTATCAGAAAACTCACCATTCACCTTCACCCCTTCCTCACATATTTGAGTACTGTCTTTTCTAAAAATCCACGGCTGCAAACTCAAAAGATTATTGTGGTCCCTTATATACTCGCCTGAACTCATCAAAGTGTCTCCTTTAACACCACCATTAGAAGCCATTCCCTCAAATGGAGCATTAACCCTTGATCCCAAAGACCTTCTAGGGGTATTACAAGGGACCTTGTCATTACAAGAAGAAGCATCTTCTGCAGTTTTCCTTCGAATCAATCTACAAAAAATACTGCCCCCAGATTCAAAGCTCTTCCGATCATTCTTCTTGTCCATCGACGACGGCATTTTGGGTTTCGTGCGAGTAAAGCCTCTATGAAGTGACTCTAACGAGCATTCCTCCCCCTTCTTCACAACCTTTCGCCAACGCTCGACCAAATACCCCGCGCCACTCGCTCCCGCAGCTACCCACAAGTCCATCTATGTTTCACCCCTCTTGACGAAACGAACACCAACCCAATGAGCCGGAACCTCCGAGAATTCATCATTTTAATTCAAGCAAACCCTCAATGTGGAACACTCCATGGATGAAAATTTTCCATAAAACCAGAGACACGCAGAAGCCTTGAGAGCTGATAGCAGAAACCACAAAAACTCCGATCTCAGGTAAACCCCATCAATCCAGCATCAATCCTTCCGTGCCGAGCCGATTAAAATTCAAACTGCAACGAAAAAATGATCGTAAAAGCAAAAAATATTCAATCTTGGCTTTAAAAAGGCCAACATTGGACGAAATCCATCGCAATAAAGCGCCCAAATCGAAAGAAAACAAAGAAGAACGAGAGAAAGAGAGGGACTTTGGGGTTCTTACCCCAGAACGGCGACAGCCGGACCAGACACAGATTCCAGATGGATCGAGGAGCGGAAGCTATGAGCAAAATCCAAACCTAGAGAAAACAAAAAAGATGAGATTTTTTTTTCGTCCCTCCAGTTCTCCCCCATATAATATCGCACTCGCCGTGTTCGAGACTTCCAATGGGCCGATGGGCGAAATATATTGGAAAGTGGGGCAATACGGTAGAAATGTGTATGAATAATCTCCACCGTTGTATCCTCCGTTTTACCATATGAACGGCCATGATCGTGTCACTCGGGAGCCAATAGGATCCTACTTAAAATTCTACAGAGTTCGTGACGTGAGGTCGAGTCACGCATAAATAGAAAAATTATATCAAGAATGTGAAATGGGAAGATTTAGGGACGGGAATGTCATTTTAGACGTTGATAGATATTTAGTTCTCTAATTTGAAAGGAATACAATGTGGTGGGGTTTGGGGTGGTTGTTGAGTCCAGGGTTTGAAAGCTCTTGCTAGCCTTCTCTTTGGCCTAACATAAATATATTGTAGGAGTGTTTGAGAAGAGTTTGATCCAAGTATATGATTGATCGAGTAGAGAGACATGCATCGGATGGTCGCCAAGAATGCATCATGTCTAGTGCATATGTTTCATAGAGAAAGGAATACTTGATAGATCGGTTGCCGAAATAGATCTTGATTTAGAACAATAGTCACAACTAGATAAGGATGAGAGTGGATTGGATAATATCTATTCGTATCTATTTTCGTATTCGATTGTATCTAAATATAAATAGAAATTTGAGCATCCGACTAATATCCATATCCGTACCCATAACTGTCAAAGAAAAATGAATATGACTATGGATAGAAATTATGTGATCCGTATCTAAATATCTGATTTGATTTGTAACTCTATTTAATTTTATATGCCACTCATAATTTTTTTTAAAAAATAAATGGTCATATTAGTATGCTATTAACTTGATTTATTATCCACTGAGTAATATTGTTGATACTGTGATCATAAAGTTTAATTATTCGATTTATATCCGTATTTATATCTATATTTTTAGTATGTGATTTATATTCGTATTCATTTAAAATAGGGATATAAATTTTTGCATCCGACTAACATCTGTATCTATTCGTCTAATAAAGCAAATATGGATATGAATATTCTAATATCCGATCCAATTTCAACTCTACAACTAGAAGCACGTCACAAATGGTTTGTGTGTTATAATATGCTAGATTAATTGAGCGATCACACAAGATTAGTTCGAATAGATGATGCTAACAATGCTCTTTTATATGGACATGCTTGATAATTTTTACCCTTAAATAATGGCCATCTCTTTAGGTTTTAACTTCGTAATTTTTCATGTATTTGAATAAATTTTGTGTAAGTCCTAATCAAAACATTGTATATGAGTTAACAACAATTGTTCTAGGACAAAAACAACATTGTAAAGTTTCCTAACATGGAAACATATAAGTTGGGTTGTAGTTATTATTTTTTTTTATAGTGCACGTGCAATGCACCCAATATGTTGGATCTATTTTAAAACCATTATAATTAGGGCTGCAATTCAGATAGGTTGGGTTGAATTAAAGATGAGCCTAAATCCAATTTTTATGTCCTCTTATCCCAATCCAATTATTCAACCTTTTTTTGAGTTAAATTTGGATTGGGTCGAGTTAGTCAAATTGGATAAATCAGGTTGAATAGGAATCTTTAGATCGAGAGAAAAGTTTGACAATAAAAGGGACATGAAATAAGTTTGCTTATCTTTTTCATCTAGAAAAAAATATCTTAGCAGCGTGGGAGAACCACCAAGCTAAATTAACTACATCAAACACTCAACAAACACTTCTTAGTAGATGGAAATAAAACTTTGAGTAGGGGAGCAACTGCTGGGCTAAAACTGAGTTTATGGATAATAAAATCTCTAATTTATCTGAAGTGTTTTTCCACAAGCTTGAGCAGAGTAACTGAAAGAAAAATCAAGACAAAAGGAAAATCAACTTATTAAGAAAAATCGCCGTCAGCTGGGGAACGAATCAACACAAAAATAAATTCAGTTAACATTGGGCATGCTGTACTATTTTTTTTTTTTTTTGAGGGAAATGTTATGCTAAAAATTAGAAAGGCTAAACATACAAAAGAAAATTTGAAATATTTCTCTGATCTTGTTTTAATGACCCAGAAACTCGACACTTTGATATTAATTTCATGTTTGAATTCAATCTCAACTTCTGCAGGCGAATGAGGTTACCAAACTGAAGCTATAGTACTGAGATATCTTAATGAACCTACTCAATTTTGGCATGGAAGAAACATTCCTTGCACCACTTGGATCCTCTAAAGAATGCAAAATGGAGGAGTCTACCTCATCTCAGTCAGGAGTTTTATAGAAACCATACCCAGATTTTGATTCAAACACATCATCATAGATTTGTCGATGATGATTACTATGATATGATAATTGATCTAACCTTACTTTACCATCTATTTGTGAAGGTTCAGGATGAGAAACATTAATGCCCTGAAAAATTTTATATGACCTATCTTCATTTTAATACAGACAGAGATATATTTAGTCCCTTAAAATATATCATTATCTTAATAAATGACAAAAGGAGACATATCCTCCAACTTCCCATTTAGAAGTCACCTAATGCCCTTATTATCTAAACCTATCTAAAAAAATGCCTTTTAAGTGACAGAAACAACCTCATGCTTTGAACTATCTCTTCTATGTTTTTACCCTAGTCTTTCTGTGGGATGCCAGGGGCAAATGCATCTGTCCAAGTATGAAGACTGCACATTGCTGAGTAAAATTTCAGCCAACAGAGGCAAAGCCAAGCTCTGTCATCATAGAAATGGATTTATATTGAAATAAACTCAGATATACCAATTGTGGATCTGAAGCAAAAGCAAAAGCATAAGCAAAAGATAAGAAAAAATCGGGTCGCAAAAGATGTCAATTTTTACAAAAGACATCTAATTTTGAATCAGGAAACTGAAGTTTAAATGATGAAATCTATGTTAATCTGCATGATGAAATATATACAAATAGCAAAAAAACATATTGCATCAAGCATCAAGCATCAAGCTTAGCTCACCATGTTGTGCATTCTTGACTCCAAAACACTGCATAATGCACAACCCTAGAGTCCAATCAAGAGGCTGCAGGCATCTAGGTGAATTTATGAAATAAGAATTTCCCTTCTTCTAAAGATTAAATATATTATTTCAATAAAAAATGAGCTGAAATATATAACTAGTTTTAAATAATATTTCGAAATTTGGTTTTGATCAGCCTAACTAGCAGAATATTTTATGCTGAGCAAAACATGGAAAAATTAACAAAATTTTCCCATGAGTCAAGACCAAGTGGTCAAAAAGCCACGTAAAAAGGCATACTCATTTGCAACCCCTGAAAGATAGGTATGAGGAGGAAACCAGTCCACAAGCCATCTACAAGCAAGGAGAGGCCTTTCTTGGTGTCAACCAACCCCAAAATGGCTTCTCCTCCCTCCTCCTCCTCCTCCTCCTCTTCTTCCGTGCCTTCGTCCAACAACAAAGCCGTTACCCTGCGCCCGGGTGGAGGGTGGGTGGGCCTTCCCTGAGAGCCCGCTTCTCTCTGCCCGCCACCGCCGCCGCCGCCACCACCACCACCACCTTTATCACCCCCACATGAGAAAGCTCTGTCCCAACTTTGATCGCGAGGATGGCCTCGATACCGTGCTCGAGGTGCCCATCCCCGAGGAGATGTTCGCCGGCATGGGCACCGGCGGCGCCAGGTGGCAGAACATGAGGAACTGGCTCAAGGCTCAGGCCTTCGACAAGGCCGCCGAGGCTCCGCCCCTGCTCACCGGCCGCAACGCCGAGCTGCAGCTCCTTCTCAATGTCGTTGGCTCCCCCCTCATCCCCTGCCCCCTCCCCCATGACCTAGCATTCACCCGCTCCATCCGCGACTGCTCCATTGTAAGATCTGCACAACCTTTTACGTACTCATTTCCATATCTTTAACACCATTTGCATGTCGTGGTTTTGTTAATACAAATATTAGAACCAACATTTGCATGGATCTTGGTTCATTCTACGTTAATTCTTAACTTCTTATATAGGAAAACAAATGTCATTATTCTTTATAATCCGTTCCTATATAATTCTTATTGGATCCGTCCTCTCTCTCTCTCATTAATCTCTCCCCATGTTTAAACCTTCTTTTGCGTCATCATAAACATATATTAGAATTCTTGGTAGCATTAACAATGTGTGGGCGTTAAATCCTTAAGTTGGAACTCTATTCGCAGGGCTTTCTAAAGAAACAACTTTTTGTTTTTGCGGAGATTCTTTTGACAATATAAGGGTAATCCTATTCCTATACTTCTTCGCCGAACATGATACAGGGTTTGTGCTATAACTTCTCTACGTCATAGCTAAAAGCAAGTAGTTATTAAATGAAAAAAAAGTAATGAAAGAAGGGGAAATTAAATTAGTATATGTCAAGCAATGTGACTACAGATTAATTGGCATCTACATGTCCAACAAAATAAATTCTCATGACTAAAATGCATAGCAATCTCTCATCATGATCATAGAAAAATGGAAAAAAGAAAAAAGAAAGCACAGGATTTAAATTAATCTTTAGCACTTATGATGCGGCACCTTTATTATTCTCTTGTTTTGTGGTTTTGAAAGCAAGCGTCGACGGCCAAATACATCATCCAACAATACATTGCAGCGACGGGAGGGCAGGCAGCGCTGATGTCGGTAAGCAGCATGTATGCCGTGGGGAAGGTGAAGATGAGCGCGTCGGAGTTCCACGTCGGCGACGAGAGCGTGCAGGCACAAGCCAAAGGGAATGGCGAGGTTGGAGGGTATGTTTTGTGGCAAAAGAGCCCTGATCTCTGGTATTTCGAGCTCATCATGGGCGGCAGCAAGATGAGCGCTGGGAGCGATGGAAAGGTGGCATGGAGGCAGTCGGCTTCGGAGCAATCGCATGCCTCCAGAGGCCCTCCACGGCCATTGCGTCGATCACTGCAGGTTGGGCACCTTAATTCGAGTTTTTATATAGACTGGGTGGTTGGTTTTAGATTTTATGTAGGCGAGTTAAAGGGAAAGAGGTACAAAACTCAGGAAATTTTATGGAGATATTGTTTGGTTAATCTTTATGAAACTAAGTGAGGAAACACACGCAAAAAAAAGAAAGGTTGGATTGTGAAGTGAAGAATGCCATTCGATTTCAGGTTCTACCACTGGTTTTCATTTTTTAAACTCATATATAACATAGTAGTTGGAAATTATATATAAATATGAAAGATGGCATTTGGACAACAACGAAAGTGTTTGTGGTTCAACAGGGGTGCATGCATGCATGTTCCGAGGAAAGTAGGGAACCCTATAGGCATGTCAACATTATTTATTCTGGCTTTGATTTTGGCCAAGTTCAACACACAGAATACAGTCGTTGCATCCCTCGCTCCCTCCCTAATAAAGCAATAGGAGCCTTTTAAATTGGAGCTAATAAGAGCGAGACTGCATCTAGTCCTTAATTTGTTTCCTCATATATACTTTTGCTTCACTCTTTCTACCGGCAGGGCTTGGACCCCAGGTCCACCGCCAACCTCTTCTCCGAAGCAGTGTGCATCGGCGAGAAGGTCATCCATGGCGAGGAGTGCTTCATCCTGAAGCTAGAAGCGAACGCAGCGACTCTCAAGGCGCGCAGCGCCGCCACCTTCGAAATCATCCATCACACCATCTGGGGCTGCTTCAGCCAGCGCACAGGCCTCCTCATCGAGCTCGAGGACTCCCACCTCCTCCGCATGAAGTCCGGCCGCCGTGGGGAGAGCATCTTCTGGGAGACCAGCATGGAGTCGGTGATCGAGGACTACCGCTACGTCGATGGCGTCAACATCGCGCACGCCGGCAAGACCGGCGTCACGCTGTTCCGGTATGGGGAGGGGTCGGTGAATCACAAGAGGAGAATGGAGGAGATTTGGACCATCGAGGAAGTGGGATTCAACCTATGGGGTCTGTCGATGGAGGTCTTCCTGCCACCGGCCGACCTCAAGAGAGAGCAAGACAACGACGACAACCACGCCGGATGACTGGAGCAGCTATGCCTTCTTCTTCTTCTTCTTCCATGTTTTTGTTAGAGATGTTGTTGAGTCTTTCATGTTCTTTTCTTCACTCTTCGGGGCGTTTGATAGGAGGAAGGTAAGAGGTTTTGAAGAAAATGGCTCCGTGGATAAGAGTTATGTAAGTGAAATGGGAGACATGAATGCCGCAAGCTGCATGTCCTTCAAGAGACAAGGCTTGTGTTCCAAAACCAGAAGCTTTCAAGCCCATTGGTCTTAGAAGGAGAGAACGGTAGGGCTCCAATTACTGTTTGGGCGTTTTGGGCCTGAATCATAATGCATTGCATTTGAGGCACAAAATTTCTTCATCTTGTTCTAATTGATTTCTTTTTTCAAATGCACAGAAGTATTGTGTTTCCACTTGATCCTCGTTGTGTTGTAGATGCTTCAGTTTTCGTTTCTATTTTGCCATCGGTACTAAGAGACCGTTAATTTCTGCCCATTATAGATAGGCCTAGTAAATGAGGCTCGCTGCAACAGAGATGGGAGGGCAAAATTAGAGACTACTCCTATCCCACGGGGGACTAGACAATTGAAGACAGAGCAGGGATTTCTCTACTCTCTGGGATGAGATTTGACTAAAAGAGATTGGCTAAACCTGATCAGTTTAAAACGTTCGGATGAAGGGGTTGCTCTCTCCGATATTATTTTACCCATCCATCCGAGACGCAAAAGTTGCATGCATGCCAAAAGACTTGCGAGACCTGTCCTCAAAGAGCTGGGTTGTTTCCAGTTACACACCATCAAATGACTTGACAATCCTACTTAGAAGCAACTTTTCTTTTCTCCTCTACTTGTACTCCGTTTGCTGCTGCTTTTTAACAAAAGCCGGGTGGTATTGCCTCCCTTATCATCAATAAAAAAACAAAGGATTTTATGATTAAACAATACCTCGACCGGTACTCATCCACAAGTGCTATAACCGTGACCAGGGTTCAGACCAGCTGCTAAAATTGGTCCGATGGTTTCAGATAATGCCGGGCCCAGCCACCATTCTTCTCAGATGAAACGTTTGATTGCTTGCCGCGGTTGAGGAACAACTTTTGTTTGGTAATTATCCAAACATGCAGTAATGCAAGTAAAAAGCCCTGCCTAACTGCATGCTGAAGACTTTTAATGAACAATCATTGGAATAACCGCACAAACCAAAGAATTGGTCAATCCCATTAGGAATGTACTGTAGAGCAAGAGGAACATATTACTCCCATGACTTCGTCAATATCTGGGCCAATTATTGCAAAATCTTGACGCAGAATAATCTTAAGGAACATCAGAAAGCACATGGAAAAAAAAAAAAAGAAAGCAACTCTTGAACTCGAATCTAGCCAGTGAGAGCTGATGCTCCTGATATGATCTCGATGAGCTCCGTCGTAATTGATGCTTGACGGGTCCTTTGGATAGGTTTTAAAAAGGGTGGTGTCAGCACTCAAGTTTTGGCATCAAAACTGTAAACTTGGGGGGAAGAGAGAGAGAGAGAGAGAGAGAGAGAGAGAGAGAGAGAGAGAGAGAGAGAGAGACCTGTTATAAGTGAGGGTGAGGCGGTCAAGCATTTCGCCAGCATTCCTGCTGGAGCTATCCATGGCCGACATTCTTGCTCCCAATTCACTGCATGCATTTTCCAGGACAGCATTGAACATAACCTGCCACAACAGGGATCTTTAGAATCCAAGTAGCACAGTCACGACACAACTAATGCATGACTAGTCATCACCAATGGATCATGTAGAACTTAACAGAGTACAGCAAGCAAGCTTACAACATAAATGATCCGAGAGCTAATAGTAAACTCTTAAGAATCATTTCTGACAGAAAAATTCAGTACAGGCTCGCTAGAAAAAACTGTACCAACGACATGCACATTTTCAAACCTTTCAAAATTAGTCACTGAATATACAGCCATTTTGCTTCTCTCTAGATATAGGACACTGATGAAAACCCAAAACTTTGCCACCAAATGACGAAGCAAAATAGGCAAGAAAATCTCTCCGGCAGCCAAAGGTATATTGACCATTTATATGTCCAACAATCAACATAGCATCTAATTTGGCCTAAATATTTCCATATCCTTCCTGCTTGGCCCAAGCGGGCTTGTCTCACTGCACAGATCTCCAAAATCAGCTATTACAAAGATTGGCCTTCCTCTCTAATCACGACATATAAATTCCATGGTAGCAACAAACCCTTCTATGCTAGAAGCAGCATTAAAGTTGATGCTCATTATTTCTTTTGGTGGTGGTCTTCAATATACCCAAATACTCTTCCAGTTACTTATGCTAAATTTGCTATTGTAGACCCTGCTTCTAATACCTGCCATTTGATTCTTCAGACAGTCATTGACTTTTCCCACCTTTGTTCCTAAAAGTACCAGCATATCTATCCTTCAGCAAGGGGAGATCGCAACATAGCTGACTTAGCATTACCCATTTTCATAATATGACTACGCCACTCCTAACATTTTTCACATCCACCGCCCAATCCAATAGAACCCATTTTGAACAGCTTCTCTTAAACTAATTTAAATTTCTGAAAAACCAGATTCTAAACATCATCATCCTTGTCCTTGTATGAGCCTAGGAGATGACTGAAACAGTTCTATACAAAATGAAAAGAGATGAACTATAAGATGCATTTTATATAATGTATAATGCTTAAGCTTGTGAAGAGATAAGGCATACACAAGAGAACTGGAACTCTGCTAGATTCTGAAGCACTTCAGCTTTCGATTCACCCCCTTCTATTTCATATGAGTCCAAATCACCAAGCTTACCACCTGATTCTGACTCTCTCTCCGCTACCTGCATGCAGTATGAAGTATAGCATTTATCTTTGCTCAATTATGTTAGGGTTAAGATGTGTGAAAGCAGTAACAAAGAAAGCTCCAATCACCGCAGGAGATAGTATGGTTGAAACTGTTGGAAGAAATGAGACGACAGAATGGAACTTGTTAAAAACGATCCTCAAGGCCTCATATTCAACATTCTTTAGAATATCATCAGCAAGAACAGAAACCTGACAACAGACAATGAGAAGATGGCCAACAAGAAGAAAGAAATTTTAGCAACACATTTGTAGTCATAAGTGTTTCAGATTTATCATGCATTTATATTACAGGGCTATATTGTCAGTTACCAAAAGCTATCTCAAAGCATGCACATCATAAAATGTCAAGAACCAAAATGACTAAAAAGAATATTGCCGAGTTTCCATAAAGAATAAGGTAGCAACGAACTTTCTGGGAGGGAAAAAAATGCAACCTCCAATGGGAAAAGCTAATTTTCGAGCTTTTTCCTGAAATGATATACTAAGCTTCTTTTATTTGAATTATCACTGCATGACCTTAGGACCATCTACAGTTTTTGGAGTTGACAACCTCGTTAAAGTTAACATCCTCCCAAGGTTCACAGGACAATACCACTATGGAGGACAATACCAAGTGTCAGTGCACCCAGAACCAAATCCCGTACTGCATGCACCGACATTGCCCCAACATGGTACCGGTATAGGATCCACAATTGAGATTGCGAGCCTTGCATGTTTCTATTTCTTAAGAGAGAGCAAAATTTGGATTGACAAATATATGCCGGTGTTGAATGACCAAGCTTAGGAATGGTATCCTGGATTTCAGGTTAGGCTTAAGCGGCTCAGCCTTTCCACCCAAACTACACATTAAGTTCTCTTTTTTTTTCTTGAGAAGAGAAAACTACGCATTGAGTTCAAATGTCTAATCGGCAAATTTCAATTGTCAAGCATATGCCAAGCTTAAATAGGCCCAAGCTCAGTTATTGGCTTTTTAGTTGGATCTGGGCATCTAATATATGGGACCTGTTTGAGCCAGGCTCACACCATCTTATTTTTCACCTCCCTGGTCTTGCATGTAATTGGAATATCTAATGCCACCAAAAGTGAATTTGTGACTTAGAACATTTCTTTTCAAAAGAACAAATTTTCAACACAAGGAAACCACGAAAAATGGAACATCCCATGTGAAGATATAGTAAAATGAAAATATCAAGGCAATGATAATGCATTATCATTCTATGACAAAACCTAGATGTAGCAACCTAACAAGACAAGAATCAAAATAATGCAAATTCTACAAATTTCTTGCAACATAATAATCATAATCAGTACACTGACCTGAGTATAATTTAGCGGATTCTTCTGCAACTCAGTTATGGTCATCTCAATGCTACTCTTTGAGTCACGTACCATTTGAACCTTCCCTTTTTCTCCCAATAAAACATATCTTGTTTCTTTTTCAGGACCTAATAGCAAAACACAAAAAAACTGAGAATAAAGTTATCATAAAAAAAGAAGCTACCAAAGCATACAATTATCTTCACAGTACCGGAAATCAATTTGTAAAGAGACTTGCTGATTTTGACTGATGTAGAATTGATGCCCCCACAAAGACCTTTGTCAGAGGTGATAGTCACAATAACATTCTTCTTCACATCAACACCTGGATTGCAACATGGCATAGTGAAAACATTTAACTAGGAAGAAATCACAAGAGAACAAGTCAAATAATCACTTAATGAACGTAAAAAGCAAGAACGAAAACAACTGATGCCACGATAGCAGACTTGGAAAAGGAAATTGTCATGAAGAAGAGAGCAAGATATGAATCTCCAGCTAGATAAAAGAAAAGTGAGCAAGCCTTTATCGTAATACTATTATGGTTCGACAATATATCATCCTATTTGACCTCAAAAAATGTCAAACATTACAATCAAACAACAGGGAAAAGTTAACTTAAATTGCAGAATATCCAAACAAATCAAACATGTAGGTTCATGTAGCATTTATGCCTGCAGCTGTCTAGAAGTTCCGAGCAAGCTGTCCAAGATAGATTCTGACTGCCATATGATGAATGGTCTAGGGCATATAGTGTGAGAAAGAGCCAGACAAACATACAGTGTCATATTAAAGGTTAATTGGTTAAATTAGGTCATTTTGTTATCACATTGGAAATTTGGAATGCAGGAGCTGAATTTCATTAGTAGCTACCCTATTCTTTGTATTGTTCAGCAATGTTTTGGTGAAAGAAGAAACAAAATATGATTGAACCTCAGTAATTCCATAGGAAGGTAGAAATGGTAAAGCAAACAGATTGGCGGTCCAAGAAGACGGCAAGGAGTTTTATGAGTTGGGTCCAAAATTGAAACATCCCTTTTCCATTCTTTCAAAAAATCTGAAATTGCCCATAAATATAATGAAGTAAAGAGTCCTGAGTTTCTACCTTTTGAACTTTCGAGCTCATCTCCTACCAATTGTAACTACCAGTTTCCTTGCAATTATGGACATTATTTAAAATAAGAGAATCTTATGACTGCCAATAACTTATTTCTGATAAGACTGAAACTTCTTCCTCAACATTGTAACTTGGTTTATGCAACAAAAATTTGTTGTTAATAACTCAAAAGCCAACACTAATAAAGAGATTAGAGGGTTTAGAAGTTTGCACTAAATAAAAGCTAATAAAGAGAAGAACGAGAACTTATTTGATGCTTCCAGACACCTTTGCTTCCATATCCATAAAACATGAGAGGCAAAAATGAGTAGAAAATATGACCATTGGTTTTGATAATAGAGAAGATAAATGGAGAGGAAAGGCAGAGCAGAGAGAAGGTGAAGAAAGGAGAAGAGGGGGTTGGTGTTGTGGAGTGTAATGGGGCATCTCAAACCACAATCAAACTAATCAGTGGCATGCTATGCATGTGATTATATTTTCTAAGAGAAGAAACGGGTGAGACCCATTTGAATAAATTATAAGCACTGGAGGAGCAAGCTTGAACCTTCGATCTCATGGTTAACAAACACATGCTCTAACCATTTACCTACCCTGGCCAAATGAGTTGAAAAATGCCCAGATGCAGGGCATGCAAACAGAATGGCAAAATGCAAATACAAAGTTAGAGGGATGGAAAGCATGCAAAGACAAACATGCCTCACTAGCAGGTATATGTCAGGAGAGGTGGCATTATTGTTAGGATAATAGATACACATTAAAATAAAACACTAAAGCCTTTCTCCTATCACAAATATTTGGTTGTTTGGAGAGCTGATCAAAGCTTCCCACATTACCGATCCTATTTTCCCTAAACATTAATATTCCATTATTTCCAATAAGATTATTTATTTGTAGGAAAAGAAAAAAATTGTGGCAAGGAGGAGGGAAGCATTTGTTGAAAAAAAAAAATAACTGCATCAAAAAAAAAAGATGTTAAAACCTCTAAAAGCATCTGCCCGTTGGAAAAATGGAAGTGAGAAACATACTAGGGGTATCCCCAAGAAGTGCAGTAAAAGGCTGCCACAGGCCACGTGAATTTTCAGTTCTCGACTGAACGGCCCGTAACTTCGATGCCGCAACCATTTTCATAGCCTTTGTAATCTTTTGAATATTCTTAACACTTTTCATCCGGTTTCTGACTGCAAGGCACAAATAGAAACATACACAATTAAATGGCCCATAGTCAGTCCTATAAAAGCATGATCTAACTATGTAGAAGGGGAAAATGCAGTAATCAAGAATCACAGGGTTCTCACCTACTTGAGTTGAAATGGATCGAGTGCCTAACGGGCTCAAGTCTCTGAAATACAGCTTCATGTTACTATTGTGAAAAGGCATATAATAAAAATAATAATAATAACCAAGCAACGGTCCACAGTAGATCAATTAAGATTGACTAGACTAATGAAATTTGAATAGAGATAATCATGACAATAATATGAACAAATCATGAAGTTTTATAAGGAACAAAAAAAATCAATGCTGACCAAGTCTACCAAAAAATTTGCACCATCATTTTAAGAATTTGTTAGCATTCAAGGAATATTACACCTCATATATACTAATTGAACCTTCATCTTTCTGCTACATTTGTCCATGCTAACATTCACGTAGTGTAGTTGATGGAACTTAGAACTATAAAAGTTGATAATGAAATAGTGGATAGAAACAAGACCTAACACTCAAAGGCTCAAACGGTCATCCTGCATAGCAACATTAACCCTATCAATGTGTAAATTTACTTGCTCATTCCAACCCCACTACATGTGTGCTTCCCCCCTTGTTTACTTCACATTAGCAAACTGTATTTGTTCTTTTGACAGTTGACTATTGAGAGGAAAAGGAAAAAATAAAAGGAAGTTTGTGCTTGCTCACCATTGAGACAATAAAACTTTCAAGATTCATTTCTTTATGATAATTTGTCACCTTGATTTCATTCTATTTTCAATCATAAAGTATGACTCCACAATATTTTATCGAAACAACTAAGACCATAGTTATCAAGACTCAATGATCAAAACACTATACCCACAACTCTAAAAGTATACAAGTTGACCAACACTTTCAAAAATAAAGTAAAGAGGGAGAGAGCTAAGAATCAATAGGCATTAAGCTGAAAAGATCTCAGAAGTCTCAGAAAGGGTGAACGAGTGAAAATTCACATAAAATCTCTAAAGGAAAGAGCCAGAATAAGATTCGCATCTTTGGTAAGGACATTCTTGTATCTCTTAGCCTCCATTGACTAACAACAATATCTACCACGTCAACTTTATTAACAAAAAACTACCGCTGGAGGTACACATAGGAAGCTTTTGAATTATTCTTCGATTCAAACATCAAATTTCTGTGATTCTTTGTGTAATGGAGCATAAACATGGTGACAATGGAGTCACACCCATCAAAGTTGGCATCTAAGCTTCTTGGAGAGTGGTTGCCCAAAAACCAATGGACCAGCAGCATTATTTTGAAAAGAAAAATAAAAGAAAATAAAATACCAAATGCCACTTAAGAGTTGATTTCAAATAATATCAAAAATGAGAAATGAGCAAGGCCTTCCCTTTCATTATGTGTGGAAATGGATCCAGTGTCTCACCCAGGCAGCCTCTTAATAAAACATCCTATTCCAAAAATATGGATATCGATCTTTATATAAAAAGATAACGTGGTTCAGCGGCATCAAACATCTCATAAATCAGCTCGATGGGATGAAAAAATAGTTTTAATAGAGTCGATTGGTGTTCGTGCCAATCAGTTTCCTTTACCCAGTTACAAAAAAAAGAACAACAAACAAAAACAAATCGTCTCCTACTACTTCCGTGGTTCTTTATATAACCATTTGATTTGGGCTAGATGCTAAAAATTCTCCATTAATCAAGTCATGACCAAGTCAATCAATCAAGAACTATTTCATCTCGCAAGCAAAAGATCTATATCAAAACGAAGCATTAAGAAAACTTCTAAGGATCTCTCTCTAATAAACTCCAAACAATTCCGAAATCTCACGGAGACCAAGGGCGAATCAATGTGATCTTACTCCGAGAGCATCGCGGATCGAGCGGCAGTAGAAGGATTGGGTGAGATGGGCGAGAGGAGGAAGCGCCTCCCCTCTCTTCTCAGAGCCGCCATCGCCATCGCTGCCGCAAAGATGAGGTCTTCTCTGAAACCCTAGAAAGCGCCTGCCGCCGGGAGAGGGGCCGATAAGGAGAGCCCGCGACCTCGGATCAAATGACCTGCCTGCGTCCTCCTGCGGGCTTTAATTTTCACCGGAAAGTGATGGACACCGTAACGGTGCGGCCCATCATAGGTCCGTGGTGCGACAGCCGTTGGATTTGGATCTGAAGGAAATCAACTCATTCGTCATTCCATAGCCGTCTGATTTTCTTATACATTTAGATGCCTATCCAAATCATTGCAATTGGCGGATGAGATGCACCTGAGCCCGAAGGAGGCAGTAAAATGGCTGTCATCCTCTTTTTTTCTTATTTCCATCTTTTATTATTAAAATTTTCCAGAGTATTAAACTGAGCTGCAATCAGCTCAACTAAGGACAAGTAATAGGCTAATAGCTGCAGAGCGGAACTTTACTCTGAGTATATTTTTGTTTTTATATTCTATTTGATATTACTGTAATTTTTTATTTTCAATTTTGTTTATCTGTGTTGAATAAAAAAAACCAGGCTTGTCAATATATGTATCTACAAAAAAAGACTAAATACACATGTATCTACAAAAAAGTGGACTAATTTCAAAACTAAGGAAGGCTACAAAGTTGTGGTAGTGGAGACTACTGAAAGAGGACTATAAATGTCCTGCAATTGAGAAAAGCTCAAAAGCTATAACAAGTAAACTTTCGATTTTGTTTGAATAAATTTGAAATTGATAGATGAGTTAGCATGTTATCGTCATTATTGTTGGTATTTGTGTAACCTATTTTAGGAAATTTCATATGAAAATAGAAAGTAATAATGAATTGCCTACTTGGGAAACAATATTCAAGCATGGATTAGCTAGATAGCATCCATGCCAATAATGGAGACAAATAGATGCATTGTATATGATATAATTAGGCCTAGGTTTTGGGTTTTAAGTATAGGTTAACCTATGCTTCCGAACATATCCAATTCTGATAACGTGTTACGTAGAAATTTACCCTTATTGCTTTTCTATCCATAGTAATTTTATCTCACAACGTACACGAAATATAGAACTTTATTATTTGAGCTAGTTTTGCTTAGCTTTGTCGATTGCGGAGAATGAGCAGATGGCATACCATTGTTGGATAAGTTAAGAATAAGTTTATAAATGATTATTTAGATCCAATAAAATATTAAAGTGATTTTGACTAGCCCCATATCTATAATATTTTTTACTTTTTCTTTACATATTTATATGATAACTATTATATGATCTACTATTGACTATTTTTTGGGGAGATATACTGTCAGGTCAAACTCCAAACAAATCAGCTTAAATACTAACATGCCACTATCAACTCAATTGAAGTCGCCCCAAATCACATCAGCGATAGCCGGGCCAAGTTCTATGGGCTAAAATTCCGAGTTCTCCGCATCCCGGACCCTTGGTTCTCCCTGGGCTTTAATCCGCATTTCCAACCCTCTTTCGGTCAGTTTGCCGCCGTTTCATTCCACGCCCGCTCCGGCTCTCGAGGAAGGCCAGGAGTTGATCCCGACGTTGATCGGGACTCCGGCGACTCGCTTTCTCCAGTCACGGCTTCTCATAACTACAGGTTGGAATTATTTCCGGTGTTTCAGCTGTAGACTTCGATCGATTGGGAATCGATCCGAGGGCGATGATGGCGGCATTGATAAATCTGTTTCAATCAGATTTTTCATAACCACTGGTTGTGCTAATCTTCTCTTTCAATCAGGTTTTTGAATAGCGGTATTGATAAATTTGTTTAATCGGGGCGTAAATGAAAAATAACCATGAATTATCTATTTTTAGAAAGTTTGTAAGAAAAAATTACGAATAAATTTTGGAATGTATAGAAGTTGTTGATTTCTTAATGTTTGTAAACTACAAACCTTTAGAGATACTCTAGGTTTTTTTATTTTTCATTTTTATCAAAGGGCAAAATAGGATTCATTTTTTCATGAAAAGAATTAATTCTACGAGTATAATAAACTATCATTATAAAATAGCACCGAGTTCTGTCCTCGTGGTTGCGTATTACTTAACCAATTAAAAGGTTATGGTTTTGATCCTAGATTTAAGAGATATTTAGATATATTTTTTCTACTGTATATCCGGATCCTTATCAGAAAAATTCTCAAAATCTGAATCTGGCAATATATATATATATATATCCAGATTCAGATTCAGATCCAACTGTTACGGTCAGATATTATTCGACCCGTTTTCAGCCCTAGTGTCTCAATCATTTAGAAAGGTCTTTTCTATTTGGTGGTAGCTATATCAAAGATTTTTCTAGAATCAATATGCTTCATGAATTTTAAATTCTTTTCACGCTCAATGGATATCTCCTGAGCTATTATCAGTTTACTTTTTTCTGTGCCCTCCAAGAAAATATGAGAAGAAAATTTTATGTAAATTATCTATTGATTTGAGTTCTCTTATATGTTGTTGCATTGTTTTCAATTAATAGGTGTTTAGTAGTTCATGAAACTAATCAAGAAGATGTTACATGCTACAGTTTAGTATAGTGAAATCATGGAACTAAGCAGAATTGCCAAATGAAATGACAATGGATCAGTTTTTAATGAGTGATTTAAGAAGAAGTAGAGAATAAGATGTTTGTGGAGTCCGCCATTATGGAGCGACGACTTCATTCAGACCTTTTGATGCTTTCCTACACTTCATAGATGGATGGAGCGTAGACCAGTATTCTCATGGTCATATCAAAACCATTGGACCATACATGATGCAATCTTTTATCTTGGTTTGCTTTAGATAAAACCTTAAAGAAAAGTTAATACATTGGCAGTAATCGTTTAGCGATCACACTGTCATAAAACTAATATGTATCTGCATGGCTCTGGGATTGGAAACTAGACATTACACACTGGTTTATAATTCATCCTCTTTGTGCCCACCTTTGAGTCACTGTAGTCACAAAACTAGACTCCAATTTTGGTCATAACCCAGGATATGCCAATGACTTGCATATAACTCAACTGTCCATTGTTGATCCCCCATATGTTCAACTCTCTTCATTAACTTTATCATGGTTTTGAGTTGATAACACCTGCTCTCCAAAATTTTCTTTCCTGTTTCTCTCCTCTTTGTACTTATTTCATTATATTGAAATATGTGGTGGACTCTTCCACCATTTTGCTCAAAAAAAAAAAAAAAGGAAAAGAAAGACAGCTCCTGGTTCAGATGTTCTTCAACAGCGAAAGATGATTTAGTAATATCTCTTCTAGTAGCCTAAGTGATCCATTCATTATCTTCATATCTTTATGTTTGAGTTAACCCCTTATTTCATGCTTAATGATATCTTTCAATCTCTGACTTTTTGTATTTTACCTTTGCCATAAAGGTAAAATATAGGACATGAACAATGCAGCCGGCTCTGCTTCACTTTGTATTTCATCAATTGCCAAATCCTTTGGTCCTTTGACCAGTGTTTTTATTAACATGAGAAACTAGTCTGTATGATCGTGTATGGTTGGAAATGTTGAATTTAGCATCCCTGCAATTACCAGTGGATATCTTTTATGAACAGGTTAGAATGAATGGGCTAACAATCTGAACGTTGCTATCCTAGTTGGATATGTGATACTTGCAGGACATGAAGCTCATTGTGCTCTTACCTTCATTCACTAGCTGTCACATGCCTGTCCAAGATATAGGTGGAGAAGAAATGTCGACAAAACTAGCTGCAAGCGGTCACTGGTTTTTAGGCTTTGCATGGGTCTTATTTTGGCTTTAAATAGGGCTGAAAACAAGTTGAAATGGCCTGCTAATAGCCAAAATATCATGGAAATTCTAAAGAGCAGATTTGTCACTTTTAGCGTTTTGGATTGAAATAAGGATGAATTAGCCAGTCTGCAGGATAAATTTTCTTTTTGTTTTGTCTTTTTTTTTTTGCAGAAAGAATTTCCCAGATTCAGAGGCATTCTGCATGTCATTCAGACCTTTTACTAACTGTTATAAGTCTGGAGGGACTCAAAGTAGGCAGCATAGAACAGCTCAAGCTATTCTGTTTCATGCATAGAGTTTCGCACTTTAAGGAGTGTTTGTTAAACTTGTGACCCCTGAAAGAAACGTCAAAGAAAGTCAGTCCTCTTCTTACAAGATTTAGTGGCCTACACCTTCTCTAAGCAATTTGATTCGTGAATTGGAGATAATTTGCACATGAAAGTCTCCACATTTTTACTTCAGATATCTGCTGTAACTGCTGACTGTCACCATATCACACTATTATCTGGCTCTTATTTCATACACCGTTTTTTTGGGAAGTATCCCTGCTAACATATTTGCTTTGATTGGACATCTAAGACGATCTGTCATTGGGGTGAGATTATCTAATCCAAGTAATTTGGGAATGGTACACCTGTTGATTGATACTCTTATTAAACACTTAAGTGTGTGGGAATATTGATAATCATTTTTTTTGATTGGTTTAGATCTTTATTTCTTTAAATGACTGTTTTGGAACATTTTTAAATCATTTTATTTTATATTTCTTTGGTTGACTACATGTTCTGCTGTTCCAAGTGTCTTGATTGATGCTTTAGCCTTCACTAGGGTGTCTTTCTGATCCTACTTTGACAGGAGCAATGTAAGTAAATGAGAAATATATTTTCTCATATGCAGGCTCATTTGTTTTAATGATTTTTTTTCTAAGAAGTCCTATTTCTCATTTCCCAAAGCCATCTTCTTTGTAGCTGTAGTTATTCTTAACAGGACTGTAAGTATGGATAAGTCTTGCCTATTTTATGAAAACTACTTGAGCTTGATTGCTCCTGAATTCACTTGTTATTTTTGACTGCATAACCTCAAAGTTGCTCTTTAATGGGTAATTTATCTTTACAGCTACAACTGCATTATCCTTTCCAGATTCAAGCCTGTTGGAGTTAAACATGAGAGTTGGTAATCTGTCCTATTTTATTGTACCATGTTTTTGCTCAAAAAAATCTTGTCATATTGTGCTCTTCAGCTTAACTGTCATTTAATTTCTTTAACAATCTTTCACATTACCATATCTACTATTTTGCTACTGATGTTTAGGCGTACTCTGGCCTCATATATTTTGTTACATGATAGAAATGTTGCCATGTCCCACTCTACTTGTGGTCTCACTGATTTATTATGCACACTCTTGTCTGTAGAAGAACTCATAATTAACTTAAACACTGAAGTTCCTAACTTTAAATTACCCATTCTTGTTCAACAGTCAAAGAGGAGCCCTCTTGCTTGTATTTCCTTGGTAAAAATTATGTAGTGATCTAATTTCACCATTGGTTCCTATGCAAGGGGAAGCAATTTCACGTGATTTGTGATCAAATCCAGTGGGAAGTTTCCAGGATGATGGAAACCTGAGACAGTATTTGAGAATGGAAGATCCCATGGGTGGGGACCTTATGCTAGCCAATCAATAAATAGCTCATGGTTCCTAAGGTTGCTGCTCATAACCACAAAGACCTAATGTATTTTGACCAGCTAAAAGCTTTAAATCATATTGGGTTACTCTGAACCACCTAGTCCCATTTCTCTGACCCCTCTTATCTATGACCAAATTATAACTCTCCTCTGTAAACTTAAAATTACATGAAAGATAGATACATGAAGATTTCCAAATACTGTATTTTGTGAATGGTAAATGACTAGAGGCTTGACAATGTCATGTGCATCCTAGACGGATAAGAACATGTAGTCATGGAGATACCAAGCCTTAGCTCTTCTTATGAATGGAAGGAAGGCTTAGCTCAAGCCTCAAGGTCTGAGATTCTGAGGTTCGTAGAGCAACATTTAGTGAATTTATTCCAAGCCTAGCTCCTTTTTCTTTGTTTCACCTTTTTGACCCTCCTAACTTTAAGAAAGGAAAGGGAGACCTCTTACTGCTTTCTATCAAGTATGTATGTCCAAAGATGCAGCATATTATCAGATTCTAATTTTAATCACCCCATAATATACCTTATTTCACCATCGCACAAGTAAAAGCCAGAATGCACAAGGATCCAAATAAATGGAGCGGGTGCAAGAAAATTCTAAACAAACCTAAGTTGATAACATATTAAAACTTTTAAAACTCTGAGATATAAATATTTCTCTTTTTTATTTTCTTTTCTGGTAGTTAAATATCTCCCCATGTTAAAATATAGTTGCAGGCACACTAACATATAAATATACCCCATATTCCTTTTCTTGCAACCTGTATGAATCAACTTTTCTTCTTCCTTAAACCAACTTTATGTTTCTTTAGCAAAGCTTTGCTTTGTTTAGTTTGATTTCCAGCACCTTCTTTTATACACTAAAAGAGAGAATTAGACTACTGTCCAGATGCATAATAGCATTAATATATATATAATAAGACAAGTCACAACATACGAAAACAGCAGGAGATAATAACATATACTCATTGGTGACAGCACATGGAGCCCTAGCAGAGAAGGAAACCCATATACTAAGTCAATTAATTAATTTCTGCTTCTCTGGATTTAGAAAGAAAAGAACTAGTGTCTGTAGAGGACAGCCAAGCCCACCATTCCATGCCAACGCCCAACATATGGAATCAAAACTCTCTGTTGTCCACTAAGGAAAAGAAACAAACCCTAGAGTTGGAATGTCTCTAGATGATTTGGTCCTCCAATTTCCTACTGTAGGATCACTCAAGATCTGGCCTCTAGCTTGTAATCAACTCTTCAACAAAACCATGCCTGAGAACATGATGGTAAGGAGGAGAGGGCCCATCCCGGCCTTCGAGGGGAAGCCACCATCACTGCCCTCAGTAGAAATGGTATTTCCTGAGGGGCCCAGTCCTCCCAAAACTCCTCCTGTCCCAGTGCTGGAGGGTGGGCTGAAGGTGCTGGGTGTTGTGCCTGAGGTGGTTCCTGTGCTGGGGGTGGTTGGGGTGCTTGGTGTAGTGCTTGTGCCTGCAGAACTGAGGAAAGAAAAGAAGGGGGGAAAGAAATTTAGTATTGCGAGCAAATTTGGTACATAACTAATACAAGCAAAATAAGTATTGCAAGGAACTAGGAAGCAAGTCTTTTTTTAAGGATTTTAGAATATTTTCTTGTACCCAAGCAATGGAGAAAAAGAAGAAAGAATCCGTATGATTAAAATAAGATGGCAGAAAGAGCCACTTGGAGGATAAAAGAACTCAGGGAGATGAGATTTCTCTCCAGGCCTACTAGAATAGAGATCAAAATGAAGACTTTTATTTCCTTTTATAAGATTAAAAACATGATCAATGCAGCAACCCAACAAAATATAGATGGAGGAAAGATATATAGGAGGCTGAGAACCCAAAGAGCCCTAAGAAAGCAAAAGATTAAATATTTAATAAAGAAAACCAAGTCATAGGGCAAAAGCTGGCTTTCATTTGAAAGGAGAGCAGATATTGAATCAAAGATGGTGTCAATGATTTTATCAAAGGGCAAAGAAAATTTACCTGTTGCCTTTAGGGTATGTGCAACCAGTGGAACCTGGAAGCCACAGGACAAAGGTTAATTGGTAAAATAGGGTATTTTTGCTTGTATTTGTAGGTGTCAAAGTGGTGGGAGGCCTGGAGACTTACTTGGGTCTGTTGAAGTGATGGTGGCAGTGCCTGAAAAGTCACAAGCCTGTTGAGCCTGCCCTTTTTTCTGGTAGTAGCTGTTGACAGCATAAGAGCAATGGGCAACCACTGTATTGGGATTGTAGCAAATCCCATTTTGTTGAATGGGTCTGCAGTCAGCCCCAGCTCCACAAGCATAGTCCAATGCCTTCTGTAGAGCAGCGCTACCCTGATCAGACTTGCAAACACACCAAGCAGCATCTACCACCACACAAAAGAACACTTTTAGCTCATTTACCAAAACAAGAGCATAAGGTAGAGGGGAAGAAGATATTGCCTGCTGCATGGGAAAATTCACATAATATGTAAAGCTACTTAAGAAAAGGAACCATTCATTTCTACAAATATGCTCTCTGGAAATCCATTATTTGTCCAAGCAGACAAGGAAAAAATGCAGATACATCGATTTAACCGACATGGAGTCCCTCAGCAGTCAGCCCCCTCCCTGTCCTCAAAATACACAGAGAAGCAAGGAAAAAGGAGGAAAAAAGAAAGAAAAGGTAAAACTATAGGTGAGTTTCAATATTGGAGCTGATGTAAGTTCGAGTTGTACATCTTCCCTCAATAACTGAAAATTCAAGTAAAGCAAAAGAAATACCAGGACATAAACAACAGATAGAAGATGTCTTAGGGAAGTGAAAGAAGGTTACTGATCCTGTGCTTGGGAATGATTAGAAACAGCCAGCTTGGTTCTTTTAAGGCACTATACACTCAAGAAAGAGAGAAAAATGCAATAAAAAAAGAGAACATTAATAATAGTTAATTAAACAAATCAATCTCTTAAAAACATAAGCTTACCTGATCCACCTATCATGGCCAACATGAGCACCATTACCAGTGTAGTTGCCATGACTGAAAGAGATGAGTGAAGTGCTCCCAAAGAGAGAGAGATGAGTGAAAGAGGTGAGTGAAGTGCTCACAGAGAGAGAGAGAGATGAGTGAAGCTAGATGTGAGGGATGTGGCAGAAGGGTGTGGGGGGGTGCTGGTTTTATCTGTCTGTATGTGCGCAGGCCTTCATTTTTTACCCACTGTATTGTTTATCTGCTTCTCTGTGGAGGTGTCCTTTGGGAAGCGAGCTATCCTCGCCCTTTGGTTGTGCCTTTATAAACGGTCACAAACCCATGTATAGTTGTATACCCCAGGTCCCCATGTGTGGGGTTTAGGGGGGATGTAGAGTTAAACCCACCAACCACTATGGTTGTTGCTTTTGGGGCCCATTTGGCCCTGTCCCTTTTTTGCCCGTTGAGGTGCTCTCGCCGTGAAACAACATTAGCTGGTCCTCTGTCCCTGCTGGCTCATTTGGTCTGATGTGGTTGGGCAATGGCATCAGCATTTTGTACAACTTGATGCCGTATAGAAAAAATTATATTTTACACCATATGCATCACGTGGCTATGCATGCCATCAATTACAATCGCTCATTTTTATAGCGATGTATCAAGAAGAGCATTTGATGAATGAGGTCTATAAAAATAAGAGGCTATAATTGATGGTATGCACAGCCATATGGTACATGCCGTAGGAGATATAATATCTACATAGAATTTTACTCAAACAACATCATTTCTATCTTCTACTTTGACCCCTTTTCCTTCTTTCCCTTTGGGCTCAAGTTGGTCCACCAATAACCTTATGATCAATGTTTCTTAAGTTTCTGGGTTTAGCAACTACCATTCCATGTTTTTCTCTAAGCCATAAGCCATCCAATTATGAATGGCATCATGCTGTAGCATTAATTCTCTAAGGTGATGATGCCAGGGGTAGACAAAATGGATGCATTGTCCCGTGCATACATAAAAACAAGCATGTATAACAAATTATATACATCATGTTGAAATATATATAAATATACATAAATACAAGCATTTATAACAAATTATATGCATCATTTATTATAATTGGTGATATGAAAAAAAAGCGCTTGATTGGTTCATGTTCAGTGATTCACGAAAACAACTTTGTTTAGGTGAATAAAAGCACTGCTGCCTGTAGTTGTCGCTAAAGTAGGTTGGAAGGACATAATACCGTTGCAGATGATGGAGACTAGCCTAACAAGGAATCTAATAAAGCCATCCCATCAAAGGACCATCTTTATACCCTTGTGACACAGGATTGGAAGCCAATTCAGTGTCATCATCTGGAGCTATCTAAGACGGCTAAGAAATTCAAATAATATTTTTCGATTAGTCTTTTTGGATGTGGTCATTAATTATTATAAATAGTATCAAAGCCAACTTAACCCATGGCTTATATAGACTAGAGAACACTGTAGCACGAGCCTATTGAGGTTAACCATGGACCGATTGTGGTGCTTGTGATTAGATTTGAATTGATTTGAACCCTTAGCCTAACGATAATGTCAGAGCTTAAATAGAGAAAGTATGCGAGGATCCATGTAGACGTGTGTTTAATTTCATATTAGATATACACTAGGTAGGTCTTGAGTATTTATAGAGGACCAAAAAATCTAAATAATACCTTCTGATTAGTTTTTTTTTTGATATATAAATATTATGCTTTGGTAACATAGCATTGTCAAGGCTGCTGATTACGGCCTCTCTTAGTATCTCAGCATCCTTTTGAAGAACAGAGTGTGAAAAGGATGAAGGCTTGGCATGTAGCTATTGTTGCTTCCCAACCTGAAGGGTAGGCTGGAGAAGGAACCATCTTAAGTTAATGCTTGAATGGTCTCTAACACTTTAAATAAAGTTTAGAGAGTGAAGGGACTACACCATCCTGATCAGCTTGATTCAGCCTTGGTGTGGCACATCAAGTGTGAAGGTCACACACTGGCCCACCAAAACTTTAAAGCATCTGCTTTCTAGAAAAGTTCAGGAGAATATTTGAAAATTTGTACAATCAGTACAATTACTGTGTTATAATATTGCCACATATTGTTTAATAAATATATGAGTTAGGTGAATCATCTAAGTAGTTCCCAATTGTAAGCATATCAACGGAATCGATAGCATTGGTGATTTACAATAGAGTGGCGACTACGAAGTTGCACCACCTCTTTAATTATGCTCCACTGGGATCCAAATAGAGCTTCCACTACTGGAATATTTGAATTTGAACTGATTGCCCTGGAAACTTGCATGTTGTGCGTGTGAAAGAGTCCTAGGATCAAGAATATTGTTTTGAAGAACAGCTTGTGGAGGGTGGGATCAACTTCTCTGTCTTGGAATAAATGGGAGAGAGATATGTGCTAATTTCCAAATGGAATCAAAGAAAAGGAAATATGTCTGCCATAATTTGGTGCCATCCACTTTGAATTCTTTCTTTGCATCTAATAATAAAAGGAGGAGATATAGACACAGCATTATCCAGAATGCTGGTTTATTGAGTCTTTTTAATTATGCTCAGTATTATCCTAGTTCTTTGGTGCGCGAACTATTTGTTAAGGATCACAGGAATGTGTCTTAGCTCATTTTAGATGGTAAAAAAAAAAAAAAATATCTAGTACAGTTAGGTCTTAGAGATGAACAAAAGAAAAAAGAAAAAAGAAAAAAAATTAAGGACTCGTTTGATTCGCGAGACAAAGATGAGGAAAAGTGTGGTCAACGAGAAAATAAAAGAATACCTCTTGTTTGGTTGGAGTTTTTAAAGGAGAAAGGTGAGAATGTAATATTTTGATTAGCATTTCTATAAGAATGGATTTTCATGTTTCATTAGAATGAAAAATCATCGGGGACATGGGAAAGCTACTTTCCCACGTTGAGAATTAGGTTTTTTTTCTCCAAAAGTATCTATGGGTAAGATCTTTCTTTTTATTAAGGGTGTAATAGATATTTTATACAACTTTCTCATAAAAGTAAATGCTCAACTAGATATAAGCCATTCAAAATATTTCATTAAAAAAAAAAATTCTTTTCTCAAATCAAATGGATCCTAAAGAAAAAACTTAATGTGTTTATCAAGATTTCTGACATTAGAAATGATTGTTGAGTCCATGATAAATGTTGGATGTAGTCAGTATAACATAAGATGTCATGTGCCTTGTTTGTACCCGATGAGACCCACAAAAAGAGCCAGTCACATGCTTAGAGTCCGAGTATATTGCCCCTCATTCACCACTACGTTCTAAGACCTAAGGGTGGTTCAGCCAATGAAGCTAAAGCCCCAGTGTCATGATGCAAAAGAATTGTTTTGAACATCGAAGCAACATCAATTCTTTGCGGGAAAAAAAATTATGTTGAATTGTAATTCGTTTTGTATTCTTGAAATGTAGTCTTAATTTATTTGTCAATCAGTTTTTGAAACTGTTTTCAGATGATCAAATTTCTATTAGCTGTTTATGACTTTTCTTTTTCAATTGACAACCCCAACCTTTTCCCACGTTCAAAGCAGTAGATGACAAAAAGAACTCGGTATGGGTTAAAAGAAAAAACAAGAGAGACTGCAAAGCCTGGAAGGTTCGCTTTACCCAGAGACTGATCATTGAGTCTGGTTGTAATATAAGAGTGGGGACTCGTAACATGTAATCCTCAAAATCTGGAAAAGAACAGTTCTAAAAAGGATGAGAACAGCTCAGTATATGTTACAGTTCTTGACATAGAATTTACAAGAAGGCATCATGAACAACTGATATTTACTTGGTTGCTGGTGAAATATACTGATATTGGTGGTGGTGATGAATTTAGTGGAATGTCATGCGGCGCGCCACCGGTGATGAAATTTTGAACATATAAGGTTAAAAAACAAATCAAATAAGAGCTAAATTCATAAATTTATACGTGATATATATGTGTATGTGTGTGTGTATGTGTGTGTGTGTGTATGTATGTATGTATGTATGTATTGCTATACCGGATGGCTTATATAGTTCTAGTATGAATATATTTAAAAAAGTCAAAAATAATAAGTCTCGATTCTCGAAGTACTCTAGGCAGCTTTCTCTTACCGATACATGGAGCTCCTCCAGCGTGGTCAGCTATATACGAAGCTATTCAATTTGCAGTTTTGTTGATTTTTCTGTAGACATGTTTGACATGGAAGGCGACACCAGTGAAATATATCTTTGGCCCCCAACTGTAGTCTAGTATTTCTGATAATACTGATGAAAATAATTTTCTCTACCAGAGAGAGAGAGTTCATTGGACAGTACCCTAGATCGGTAGTCCAATAATTTTGAAAACATCAGCGACTAACCTTGATAAGTTTGTTATGAGGATATGATTTTATCTACAGCAGATCCTCTATAATGCCAGTTGAATTTATCGAGCTTTAAATGACCAGATGGCATGTTGCTCCCGTCCATGCTAACTGCTCAGCCTTAAAAACTTAGGTGGTCTGCTCGGCCTTTAGAATTGATTGACTGCTTGAAATAAGAGCTGATGGGGCTTGTTTGACCTTGAAGCATCCAACCATCTGTCATTGAATCAATGTTCAAAAGAAATTAAGGACACATCCAACAAAGTCCATTTCACGGCTTGTATTATTCTGGTAAGAAGGTCATATCAATGATTGATTGCAAAGAAAGTCGACAGGATCAAATGAGCTTCATAAATTATCTCATCCCATCCAGCAAGCTGTTGGAATTTTTAAAATTTTCTGTGATTTTTCAGATTTTAGAGATTTCTTTGAAGGGATTTATGTGGTGTCTCTTTGAAGGGCTTTAGGTGGCAGGAAAATCTTTAAATCTCTTTGCAACCTCCTTCTCAAATTCTTCTTGTTTTAGGCCTCTTGGGCGGCTCATATCTTGCAGATGCCAGATGGATCAGACCTGAACTATGGTATGGCGAGGGGTGGCAATTTATTTTGGTCGAGGCGGTTTACAGTTTGATATGTTAGTCAAGACAATTAAGGTTTATGGATTTAGCCCTCATGACCTAATCGATTACCGAACAACATCCTTAAGATTTATCATGTTTTTTTCCCTATTTTAATTTTTGCTTGTCGATTTCTCACTTTATTTGGATGTAAAACTTAAGTCACCTGTCTTCGATCATGTTTCTTTTTTTTTATCTACTAAGGTATGAGTTGACAAATGAAACATTAGTTAGATTTGTGGGTAGATATGAGTCAGTATCCAATGAATATGTTAGATATGGATCTATACTTTTAACGCCATCCATCATGAATAAGTTTATGGGCTAAAGATTTTAATGACCCAATGTGAACCTGACCAATCGCCATCACCAACCAGGTTCCCTTGGAGACATAAAAATCATGGAAGAACAACCGACCAACCTGCCTCCAGAGTTATTATTTCTCTTTCTTCCTACGAGTCACCATACCTCAGCAGCCTCTTTAGCTCGTAATTCATTATCCTCTCATTTTCATTCACATTCTTTTAGTAGTACATTAGACAATAGAGCTCTTAAAGTAGACATTATTTCGACTCATTTTACCATGCTTTCATGATATTATTCATATGCTTTGTAATACCATGCTATCAGCTTTCTTCATATTCAAACTTCAGTGGCTTATTTATCCACGTCATGAAAATATGTACTGTCTCTACCTAAATGTCTTGAAGAACATCTTGCATCCAATAACAAAAAATAGCTCATTGTTAAGAGTATATCACTATAAACATTTCTGGTGCATTCAATCTGACACATGAGAATCATGTAGTCAGTTGATTCATACAATTTTTTTTTTAATCCAACAGGATCCAGTACTGCACTTACTTACAAAGTCATGATAAGTGATTGATCATCTTAGACAGCTTTACAATCGCATGTTGAAAAGGTGCTGAGGTATTAATCCCAGTCAGAATCAAAGAAACCAGCATCTTTCATCTCAGAGTAGTAGACATTCTCCAACCGCAAATCTTCCTCCTGTAACCAACCAGAAAAAAAGAAAATAAAACAAGGACATTGTATCAATTGTGGTAATTCTTGAATTATCCAAAAATATGAATTTCATAATATGGGGAAAATGGAAGCCAACCTGGAAAAAATCTGCCAGGAATGTTACATACAGAAGTGGAAGATAAAGAGAGTGGTAGCATATAGTTGTTAGATTGAACAACCTGTATAGAAACAACATTAAATATTTGACAGCAATTATTTTGAAAATGATACCTCATCGTTGGAAAAGCTGTATAAAATATTACCAAAGCCCAAATCCAGCTCCATTTCCCATTAGCACGCAGGCAAACAGCGATAACAGATTCAGTAAGAACATTGCACAGATGTAGTTGTAGAATGCCGGTCTTGCTGTAGAAGGTCGAAAGAATTATTGAGCTGACCAGAAGAGAACAGAAGACTTATAAAGACATGTGGAATAAGCTAAAGATAAGGATACCTGGTAACCTTTCTCTCCACTTTGAGTGGTGCATGAAGAAAATTAAGCCATAAACTGCAGTAAGCAACAGCCTGTGTACAATCCACAAACCCCATTTCACACGATTGGCTGATTCACTATTATCGATGAATAATGGAACTCCAAAACCAAATGCATAGAGAGCCTGAAGAAGGAAAAACTTTCAGAACCATATCATGTACATGCTATTGTAAACATAACCAACAACCAGGGAAACTCTTGATCAAGATTAACAGTAAATTTTGGTCTCCACTGATGCACATATTCAAACACAAGTCAATTCAGTTCAGAAATAACCATGCAGAAATGATCCAAAATCAGCAGTAGCAAACGCATATTGGGGGGAAAAAAGCTGTCAGTCTACTGCAAACTGTTTACCTCGTACCCAAGCTGATGTAATCTAATAGGTCATATAATCAGTCAGTTTCATATTTCATGTATTTTAAGTTATTAAACCAATGAATTTAGGATGTTTTGAAGTCATAATTGGTGTAGAACTACTCATATTAAATTCTTATCTTAAGCTAGTCAATTTCCTTTTTGTGAAAGGGAAGGTCATGCCTTCTGGACCCTATTCATTTTGGAGGACTTGTGTTAGCCGGTCATATTTATTGAAGGTTGCGGAGTGGAAGTCAGCCAAAGTCAATGCAAATGTATTTTATTGGTGATGATGCCTATATGTAGGGCTTTATGCAGCATGACAGTTTTTATTTGAAAATTCATCCATTTCTATCCTCCTCCAAACAACAAAAGTAGAAATAAAGGGAGCAAAGAGCTATTCCCTCTCCACTTCTCTAAACTTGAGGTGGATTTCTTTTCCCTTTTCCCTTTTCCATATGGATTCTCTGTTTCAGTCTTTTAGATCACATTCTTTTGGGACTTGAACACCCACTTTCTCAATTTTTTGGCCATGAATTATCCTTCCTTCTTGCATGCTTACGAATCATTCGGTGCATTCCTTATGTATCAATTTATGGGGATTGTGGTGGTCACCAGTAGGGCACAAACTGCATAAAGAGTTATAGAATGAAGAGGTCAGCATATGTATTTCTCAAATACAATCCCTTCTGCTAGCAGAAGAGTCAGGTAACAAACTTTGCTAAATTCAAAGACATATCAGAATTTTTACCCTTTTTTTTCTGCAGAGTCATACAAACTTCTCATTTTTGTAGGAGCAGGTTATCTTGTTTAGGTACAAGAAGAATGCAACTTCTGGAGCGGGTCGAGTCCGTATCGCCGCGGAGCAACTGCAGCGTCCGGATCTGATCTATCTACTCGGCAATTCATCCGGCTATTGGGATTTCCGGCTATTGGGATTTCCGGCAATTCTTCTTCGTTCTGTCCCGGCAAACAAGGGTAGGTAATCTCATCCATTGTCATCTAGAGGTTGCTTTCTCTGCAAGTTCTTTGTTCTCGATTTAGGAGAACTTTGCTCTTTCGGTTCAAAAATGGGGAAGTGGTCTCTCCGCAAGCAAGCGAGCTGGGCGGGGAACAAAAGAAGAAAGAGAAGGGTCTAGTCGGGTAGGGTGGGATAGAAGGAGCATTTCAGGCGATCAAGGGCGTCCCTGGGCGAGGAGTAGAGTTTTCTTTCGAGTCAAGGGGATAGGATAGGACGATGAGAGCTTTCCATTGGCTTCCCAGGGAAAGACTCCAGATGTATGAATGGGCAGACCAGATGAGACTCCAGATGCATTTTCTCACTGATTCCACTGGTTCTCGATTGCTGTACACAACCACATCCCGGTGAGGCTAGAGAAACTGGAGCTCCTAGGGAAGAAGCACTATGGAAAGAAGGGCGTCGAAAGGCACGCACCTCGAAGGCGGACTTGTACTTGTAGCGTCAGCATCATCCCGAAACTCATGATGTAGCAGCCATTTTTACAAGGCTACACCACCTGACCGGGGGGCTGTTGTTTGCTCACCACTGGGAGATGGAACCATATCCAATCAATGGGGCTTCTTTGTTCAATCTCTTGAGGTCGAAGAAAGGATTGACGGCCTGTTGATCAAGGAAAGTGGTCTTAAGGAGGGTTCTGGGCGGGTAGGTTTGATGCTAGCTTTGTTGCCTTGGCATTGGCTGATTAAAGACATCCTCGCAAAGGCGCCATCTTTCTTAAGTAAAAACGTGACTTTCATAGGCCTCTAGGTCTTTTACTGGTGCTCTACTTGAAACATCTGGAGTCTTAAGCCACTCAGCCATACCTCCAAGTTGTTGATCGGAATTGGATGTGTCGGGTTGGGTTGGTTGCCCGAAGATCCGATTCACTACGCAAGCCGTAGCGCGCGTACTCTTCTTTACTGAGCGAGACAGACTCTATCCAGATCTATGGATCTCCCCTAGAGAGAGACCGGCTATTGGGATTTCCGGGGAGGAGTACTGTTGATTTTGATCCCTCAAAAGAGATAAGTATACTTTTTTTCCCATAAGAGGTATAAATAATATAGAAAGTACTCTAAATAAGATATTTATTATTTTTGACAACTTCCTTCATTCAACAGTTGTGGCCCCCACCCAACAAAGAAATAAAAGGCAAAAGATCCCAAGTGACATACTCTGACAACTGATAGTCTTTTTATTCCACAGGGATTTGGTACGGCCAGTTTAACACTCCTACACACTGCTCATCAAGATCATCTTTATCTATATTTTGATCTACTTAAAAGCAAACCAGGTTTGCTTAACAATTCAACATCATTTTCTCACTGGTGCTCTATCAGTTCTCGTCATCATGTATCATATAATTGCCCATAGTAGTCATGAGTAGTGAAATCATCATCTGCAATGCTACAGATGGTGATAGAGCAATACATTCTGTGTCTCTGCTCATATCTCTCTTCCAGTTGTTCAAGTCATACGTCTCATAATTAACACTTGACACATTGCATTGCCCAAATTCTTTTCTGTTATATAGGACTAGAAATAAGAATATCTAAAGTTGTCCTAGGCAAAGCCAACACGAAGGGCTAGCTGTTGGTGCAGAAGTGAGAACGAAGGACATCGTAAATTTGATATCTAACATACGAATGAAATCAGATAAGCATGTTCTGAAGCACTATATAGAATTTTAACAATAATACAGAGCAATGCTCACCTTGAGTAATATATCAGCAGAAACTATGACTCCTGAGATAACAAATGTACGTGTTAAAGCTTCCAGCCCACTTGCATGATTTCCATGAAGTAAAAAGGCCACCAAGCTAACTTCCAAGAACAACATTCCTGATTTTGTAAACAACGATAACATATTCCATGAGAATTCCTTTCCAGGAGTACACTGCCATGCCTGTTCCAAATTGAAGATGACGATTAGATAATGGGATAACTAGTTAAGCATATAGAATAATAGTTTAAAAGCAGATCCATTGTTGGAAGTCCAATTGAAAGACAAATTTAACCAGTGACAAACTCTAGAAAAATCTGCACTAAGTTTGGGTTGAAACAGGACCATTTGTCTGCAAGCAATAGGATCAGCATTATTTGGCATTCGGGTGTCGAACACAACATCCTCCAAAAATCTAGGCACAGGGACAGGATATATATTTAAATTAATATTCAAATTGATGACTAACCATGATATATTTCCATTAAAACATAATGATATTTTGTTTAAAGTATCCACCAATTTTTATACTTGTGATAATTTTATATTAAAAACTTAATAACACTTTTTTTAAGTATCCATTAATCTTAATAAGTTTATATTGAAATATAAGGACACTTCTCTTGAAATGTTTAAAACCTTAAGGGGTCCCTTTAAGAGTCCCCTACACGACACTCCCAAAAAAAAGTACTAAGTATTAGACAGTTTCTGCCAATGTCAATATGTCACTTCAAATTAGAATGTCCAACCATGCCCAAGTATCCAAAAGTGTTGATATTCTCAGAAAACTTAAAATGGAGTGTCCATGTAACATATTATAAAGTTATGAATTGAATTGCATATATATATATTAAAAGAATATTTTTCTCTGCAAAGATTAAAAGCAATAGAATTCATAACGGAACAGCAGTGAATCATTATTCAAGAAGATCTGGAATAAGATTGCTCCATTTTCCTTCTAAAAGTTAATTCCTATTGCTTAAACTGATTACAACCCTAATACATTGGCAGACTTCTACAACATGCCAAGCTAAGATGCCCACAAACTGTTGTAGTTAATACTGAAGAAAGAAGCATAACTAGAGTGATTTCTGCATTGCTGTGTATGATGGTCATCATATACATCAAGATCCTAACAAAATACATAGATTTGGCTTACAAGACTACAAAAACAACATATCGAACCTTAACCTGAAAAGGCAACTGATAACTAGTATTTTTGTTCCCTAAAGCCCTATTTTCAAGTCAGTTGATTTTCTACAAGACAGACAGAGCCCAGATACAAAGATTCCAAAATTTCTGCACATATTAGCCAATCTCAATCATATAAATAGCGAAATAATAGCTTGTTTTATGCTCATATGCATGTGACAATTTATATTGATGAGAAATAGATAGTAAGCCCTCCTTTTAGTGGCTATTCTCCATTTACTACATGTCATGAAAAAGGCAATGGCGACCAGAAGAAGTTGAAATAAATCATGAGGTAACCCTGTCATTTACAGTATAAAAGTTTTCATGCTCGCCAAAAATCCCTTGTGTGTACATTCCATGGCATCTGAAAGGAGATATCTATGAAATTAGGGACACAAGGAGGGAGTTGTGGCAGGTAACCATGCACTGGAAGACATGGCAGCAAGTGCTTCAAATAGAAAAATAAACTGAAAAGAGGCATTTTCCCAGTGATAAGAAGTGTAAAAAAATGTAGGCATAAGCATAATAAACTGATGCATCCGAAGACGCTGAATCCTTTCACCCTAGATAGAAGCAAGCAAAGACGCTCGCCATAAGATAAGGAGCTGAACTCCAAACTGATATACGATCCGGTTCCCCCTCCGGAGCGAGGCTTTGAGCCTTGTGTCCAAAGCATAATGAGAAGTGGCCCTAGGGGTTTTTCACAGGATTTCTCGTTACTCATGTCAGCATTCTCACTTCTGATATCTCCAAGTGTTGTCACCAAAAACCTTCCGGGTAATTTATGGCAGGACAATGCCCTGTGCTTTCCTGTATGTGAGGAATTCCCCCCGGGGGGGTTATTATGTTTATGGAAATAAGAGGGATACCTTCAGTGTAACTCAGTGGGCTTTGTTGTCTACACTGAGGACTATCTTAAGACCATATCTTTTTTCAACAATTAGTGAATTAAATACAAACTGAGCCTGCAGAAAAGAAGTCATTGATTGTAAACATAGTCAAACTAAAGTAGTATGTCTCGGCATGTTCTATTACAGAGTTTTGATAAATTTTTGTTTTAAACCATAGGCAAATTATATGATACAGTAATCTTTAATCTGTTCAGAATAACCATTATAAGGTGATAAGTTTCATGGATCACAGGGAATAGAAGAAATTGCATTGTGTGGTTTATTTGGATGAATTGCAGGTGCGATTCTAATTTAAAACAAATAAAGCTAACACTTCCCTCATTTTCAAAATTTTTAGAATACCTCCTTTATTCCTTACTCGATTTGACCTAACGTTCTGTTCTTGTGCAATGTCACTCATCACCAACAAAACTTAATGAAACTTTCTCCCAAAACATTCTACCGAGTAAAATTACAAAATTAAGCAACAACAAACACTTAGCCGATCATACAAACACTCAATCTCTTTCAGCCAAAAGAGGTGGTCCAGAAAGGGCTAGATAGCAAAAGAGTTTAACCACTTTAATCCATTCTTTTAAAAAGAGACCATGGCATCAGTTGGATTCAGGTTCAAAAAATTACATTGCAAATATTTACTCCAAATATCGTGTTTTTTAGACGCTAACACAGCAGGAGGCAAGAAAAAGCCAATATTCTACTACTAAAATATCAAGGTTTTGAGAGAATTGTCGATCGAGGTGAACCCTCAGTTCCACTTTTGAAATCAATTCTGAAAACTTAATCGAAGAGCAACAGAAACACCGAAACTAAAATCTTAGCATCTTCTAGCGAGAAGCCAAAAAGATTAGCATACCTGGAGAGCGCACCACAAGAGATTCAAAATGCTAACGAGCCATAGGAGGGCGTAGTACGCGATCATGATGTAAGACCGGCCATAGGTGACCTTTGCGAAGCTCCTACGCGCATGGGAAGCCAGGTACACGACGAAAAGGGCCGACGGAACGATCAGGGCGAGGTTGTACCAGATCCCGTGACACTCCGAGACCCATGACGAAAACGCCTGCCCGCTCCCCTCTCCGTCCGCCGGATGAGTCCCGTCCGGCGAGATCGCGAGAGGGAGCCCCGAGATTTTCACAAGTCCTCTCATCTCCGCGGCTCTTCGCAGGAGCGCATCACGAGAAACCCTCGACTTCGAAGCCGATCGAATCAATAACGTCGATCCAGGGTTAGAAAACGGAGCAATCGTCAAACGCTGGAGATCGGAAGGAGAAGTTCTCAGAAACCCTAACCCTAGGTGGTATGGAGGAAGAAGAAGAGAGCGCCTTCGAAGTCGAGATGAGAACGAGGCCCGGAGTCTCCGACCTTCTGCCGGGATCCGATTTCGCGTATCTTAACGCACATTACTCGTTGATCGAACGGCCCAGATGATCCGTAGAATTGTTGGACCCAATGGATCAAATTCGTCGAACGGATTACTGGATCAAATTCGTCGAACTTTTATCAGTAATCTTCGCCTTTCTCAACCCAGCCAGCTTGTCAGTAATCTTCTCACCTTTTGTGCCTAATTTACTAAAGATCAAATTGTCATCATATTTGTTTGCATTGGCTCTTATCCTTTTCTTGATGCCTAAATATAGAAAATGTGGCAACAACATGCATTCATGATGTACAGGACTTGTTGTTTTGGTTCGTACAAAGAATTTTTTTTTAGAATATTTTTTCTAAAAAGCTAATGCCTCAAAAAGTAGTTTTTGCATGTTTAATTGATCAGAAAAAAGCGACACATTCCGTAATGACTTATATTGAGTTGGACATCTACTTTTTTGAAAAAATTATATAAAATGCTTGCTATGCCCTTAATAAAGTAAAAGATTTGATCCCATTCTATCTAAAAATTTATGAATATTTTTGAAAAAAAAATACTTCAATTCTCAACTAGTGGGAATTGAAATTTTCCATATCCAATATGAGTTTTTCTTTCCCAAATCTTATTTTCATGAAAAAGCTATTTTCTATCTTTCTTCTTTAAAAACTCAACTAAATATGAGGTATTATTTCTTTTTTTTTCCATTGATCACACTTTTTTTCCTCCTCTTCCGGCGAATCAAATGGGTCCATAATAGGGGCTAAAAGTGGATCGGATTACATCCAATCGTATCCATTTCCGTATCCGATTCGGATCGGATTTGGATACTTTTTTTTATCCGATTGAATCTGGATACAGATTCGGATGGTCAGTTCAAAAATCTTCCGGATACAGATATGGATGCGGATGAACCTAATTTTTTCAGATTCGAATATCCGAATAAGGATAAGTGAAAAGAAGAAGTTTAAATTAAGTTAAATCAGAAAATTAATTAAGTGATTAACCAAACCTAAATTAAAAGGAACTCAAATATCGAATGACCATCACTTAAGATAGTAACTTGAATATAGAATACCCGATTCAAGTGAGAACTTTCGAATCACCCCGCATGTCTAAAAGGCTCAAATATCTCATTCGTCCATCCATTTCTTAGTTTCCATCCTACAATTACAACTAGCGACAATCATGAGATACGTTGGAGGCACCATAGATCCTCTCTACTTTGGGGACGAGCAACCTTGAGCGGTATATCTTTTATAAAATTGTTAGTTTTTATTATTAATAAATGCTTGTTAAAATTATATTTTTTAATTGAATCTTTTTTTTTATGATTATGTTTTTAGTACTAGTTTTCATCCTTGAATTTTGCTTAAATTTGATTAATATCCAAAAAAGTATCTAATTTATATCCGTATTCGGATAAGAAAATATAGATATATTTAATATTTGATTCATATCTGTATTCATTTATAACAAATAAGGATATATTCAATATCCGATTCGTATGCGTATCTGTTTATCCGTTTAATATTTTTATCCGTATTCATTAAAAAATATGAATACAAATATAGATATATCAATATCCGATTTGTATCTGATCCATTTTCAGCCCTAGTCTGTAAAGCATTCATACGCAACATTTTGTAGTAGACAAATTGATGTATCTAAAAGCGAACACGGTGACTATCCATTGTCACAAAGTTTTACACCCATTTACAACATTTCGTAAGCTTCATTCATGCAAAATTTCGTAGTATATTATTTGATTGAAACTCACAGTGTTTGAGTGACATCAATTATTCTTTCAATTTGTTGTATGATTTAAATTTGCCTGTTGGAATGCTTTCAATTTGGCACATTGCTAGTATTATTTACTCCTGTTTTGTTCCTTAATAAATCTGAAAAAAATGTAAACAGATTTATTTGGGTTTATTAAATTAAATAATTTTTTGAGCACATAAATAATGTCACAGTAATGAGAACAACTTTAGGGAATGTTTGCTTAGATGGAAATTCAAGGGGAAGAAGGACTTTCTGGGAAAAGGGAGAAATTTTGAAATACTAGCTATGTGCTGTCTGAACTTGTTCATTTTTTAATAAAACCAACAAACAAAAGACTAGATATTTTAAGTAAAAAAAAAAATTTTTTCAAGCAATTTTCTTTGCAACCAAGTATACTGTTACAGGTTTCAAAAATCTAAAAAAAAATTGTTTTTAAAAATATTTAATTGGCTTTAACAAGGTTAAAACATAAGTTGGAGGGGGTGAAGAGAGGTGGAATAGTTTTATTTGTTTAATGATAGAAAAGTACCTACAATGAATAAAGTTTTAAAAGATCCTGAATAAAACTAAAGTTATTCAGGAAATAAATAGGAAAAAGTAAGTTTATACACATAAATATGAATCCTCCGTGGAAGATTTAGACGCCCACCGTGGGGCTCGAACCCACGACCACAAGGTTAAGAGCCTTGCGCTCTACCGACTGAGCTAGACGGGCTGATGGTGCGAGGCATCTCGTTACGTTCTATTCTAAGGTGAGGTACCATTAATCCAAAGGACATCCCTTGGCCCTTATAACCCAAGGACTCCTTGTATAACATATACTCCACGTCCACGACACCTATAGCTAACTAAAACCTAATTTGAGGCATCTACAAGTGAGTGCATATATATATATATATATATATATATATATATATATATATATATATATATATATATATATATATATATATATATATAGGGTTTCTTAAGCTCATATAAGATTTGAGTTGAGTTGAGGGCGGCATGGGTCGGACTGAGCCATACTCGGTGTATTGCAAACATGTCTCTAGAGAGGGCAACGAGGCTATGGACTGGGTTGCCTCATATATGGCCAACCACTTCGGAAGAGAAAAAAAAAATCACTGGCCCAGCAACTCAAAGGTTCGGACACCATTTACACCCCTCCCCTTTCCCAATGTACAGATACACATATATCCCACCATTTCTTACACCAGTCCTCTTGTTCTGAGCATGAGAACTCTTTGCATGCACGAAATGGACGCCCCCTCGCATCACCATTGTTAACTACGTCTCCATCCGTATCTCTCCTCCAATGTGACGGAAAAAAAACATTACGGGCCAAAATAAAACATGATGGGATAAAACATTCCAGGGGAATATCATGCATTCCACTCCAAGTGAAGCGTTAATTAATAATGAACGGATTCGTTGGACCATCCCATCCCTCTCATAAAATGGAATCAGATATCTGTTTCCTTTCCTGCCAGCAGATTCTTCAGTAGATATCATGCATTCAAGGTGCTGACAATTGGTGGTCAATCTTCGTCTTGACTCAAGTAAAGGGAAATTTAGCAGCAATTAATACTACCAGAATGGGGAAGTTTCTCTTGTGACAACAAAATAGGATATTGAGAAGTTGATGGAAAGTAAAAATATGGCATTTGCAATTCTTTTTGCTTGGGATTTTATAAAATTCTTTGCTATTTGCTCTCAGTGCAACTTCATCGCCTCCTGTCGGCATTTCACAAAATTTTCTCACATAACAACATCAATCAAGGAGTCATTCATATGGTGCATTGGAGAAACAAAATCAGACCCATTGTTGGCCATGCAATCTCTTTGAAACATCGTTAATCACCTATTTTAGAAACTAATATCTTGTATATAATTTGATTGGAAATTTCAAATTAAACACCAAATACTAATAACACACAAATATGCCATCTTGGTAATTCTTCCTTCCACGCACTCCTGTAAATCTTGAGAACTACTTTAGCTCGCCAGCCCTCTCAATTCTTTTTGTAGGCCAAAGAAACAAATGCTATATATATATATATATAACAGGATAGTGCGAATTGTTATCTAATCAACAAGGTACTCAAAGACCATTTAAAATATAATCAGGCTATCAACCTCATAACAGCCTTGTAGGAGAACGCAATTTGCGGCAACAGCACAGCTTCCAAGCTGGAAGTTAATAGTTGTCCTCTGATGGATTTAGCAGTCTGCAAAAGGGTCAACTATCAGAAAAATATTAACACAACAACAAAGATCGAACCCTTTTCATGACAGCTAGAGTCACTTTGTGGTCCAGAAAGCGTGGGGACACCGTTGGATTTGCCTGTCCAATGTCCAAATTAAAAAGAAAGAATTTACAATCCCAAAAGATTCTGAACTGACGTCCTTCTTACCAAGAACCCATGCCTGTCTTTTTTATTTTTGGTGGACGCATGCAGAAGTGGATAACATTCAACTAGAAGTCTCTCACTATCTCAGTGTTCAGGCGTTCTCCGGCATACATATATTATTACTCCGTACCTTCTTTTAAAGTTTATCAATAAAAAACAAGATACTGGTGGGCGTTGAAAAGGAGAAAGAGAGAGAGCGGCCATTCCAAAAGGATTATCCACCAGAAGTCCTACAGGTCAAGTGGAGCCCATTCACAGCACCTCTATAAGAAATATAGCCGTTTGAGTCTGCTAATTTAAACCTCTGCCCAGAAGTGCAGAGACCAACTGCCAACCCCAGCCATACCAAAAAGTTACAAGCCAAAAAACAATGCCAAAGAGTGGCAGCATTACCATTTGTTCTTTCTTTGAGTATGTAATGCAGTACCTTGCATTCTGATATGACTGCAAAATAGCAGGATCTGGTCGAGGATGAATTGGATGATTATAAGCGACCTAAGTATCATAGTCATTTCTCATGTAAGCAAATAATAAGCCCTCTCCATTTGAAAAATGACAATGGATAAGCCAAACCTCCTCTTTCATGAATACACAAAAACCTATACCCGGGGCACAGCAAAGAAAAGACCACCCAAAGCAATCAATTTGAAAAAATAGACACCCCTACATTGTTGCATCAGCTTCTTCAAAATATTTAGTGGATGCAACTACTTCCCCACTTCTGTTTGTGTTTACTTGTGTGTGAACGATGTGCATAAAGCACCCAGGATGATGGATGATAACAACAAATGGTGAAGGAAAAACCGATCGACAAGTTAATGATCTAGAGAGAGAGACATAGCCCCCCCTCAAGAAAATTTCCAGGCATGGCAAAAGCCATCACCTTTCTCTGGTGAAATTCTCTGTGAGGTGCATTTTCGGAGGTCAATGAGCTCCTGACGCTGTCTGTCTGAGCCCGACCATGGAACTTTGCAAAACGATTGATGATGGAACACCTCTCCAAATCCCAGCATTCCACTCTTAAATCTAATATAGAAGACCTCTTCTCCAATCTGAAACAGACAAATTTATCAGATGAAACTCAAGAAGGCGGGGATATAATGAGATATATAACCAAGTTGGCTTTCAATATATTTATGATGACAATACAAGTACACATTTCTTCCATGGTCATAAGCGTGTAATCTATCAAGGAAAAAAAAAATCATAAGCTCTTTTTCCAATGAAAAAGAGACAACACACTCTTTGCTACATCTATTTCAGTCATAAGTGAAAACAAAACGGGCATCAATGGTTATGGCATTATGATTTAAATTCCTTCGGCCCTTCATTGAATAACTTGCTAAATGCACAACCACCATTTTTCTAGAATATCAAATACAAAAGTAAAAGCTCAACTAATTCTCTAACTTTAAAGGTCTTTCCAGTAACACAAAGGAGTAAGGACATTAGGTGGTTATTCCTAACCATCCAGCAAGGTTTTCTATTTCTAAAAAAAGTGATCATGTGCCAAGCAGTGTCCATCCAATTAGGCTTTGATAATGTAGAACTGACTGCATTCCCATCTAAGGCTACAACCCTACTGTCGCCTTCAATTTTCATGTTTCTTATGCATTATTCTCCAACGCTTCTGCATGAATCTCCTAATCTTCATTCCAGATGGTCATGACATTTTCACTTACGAAAAATAAAAAGAAAAAAGATGACCAAGTCATATCAGTTATCCATCTATTAGTTTATCACTCTGTATGAACGTACATGAGCCGATTGACCAATTTGATACTGCTATGGCTAACAGCCTGTATCAATATGTTGTCAAGAAAGAATTCAACAGGAATTGGTCACTGATTGAATTCCAAGGATAATTCAGATAGGTGAAATATATGGGCAGAGCCCTGTCATTAATGAGATGAGTGACCTATATTTATCAGCATGCTTGAGACGTACATAAACAATGGCATCATATTTGGATTTCTGACTTTAAATATGAATATCATGAGCAGCAGCAATAGCAGAAATAACTTGACTGAAGCAAAAAGTTACAATATAAAGCTCAAGCTTACCTCAAGAGATTGCTTTCAAGTTCCTCTAACCTTCCAATAAAACTTCCCATGACTTCTGAGAAAAAAGAGTCTCCTGCTTTCTCAGAGGACTTAAGCTCTTCAGGTCTCCTGAACAAAGTTTAAAGAAAAAATTAATCATGTTCAAAATGAGAGGCATCTAGCTGACCATGTGAGTCCAAGATATCCAGAATCTATGTTAGCAAAGAATTAAAGATCGCACAAATCAGATGCTTTTAGAATTTTAAAAGCAAGCAGCTTGCTCATTTTGAAATGTGTAATGCTATAAAGCTTACATTTTTCTATTGTTCAAAAGCATGTGAGAATCATTTCCTGAGCAAGAGACAAGGCTGCATGCATCTCCTAGTGCTAATTTAGCACTGAAGTATGCGATATTTTCATAGGAAGTTGCATCTGCATTAAGAAATCTAGCTGGTACAGAGGGAATGAGTTGTTGTATTAGCCGAGTTGTCAAGACAAGCCTTCTTCGCAATCGAGTAATTGATGGGAAATCTTCCGTTATCTCGAATTCATCTCCAATCTGTAGGCATAAGTGGTCAATATACTCCAGTACCAAAATGCTATGGAGAAAGATAAAGAATCATAAAATGTGAAATTGATAAGAAATGAACCTTCTCAATTAGCCTATTGGCGGCCTGAGCCCAATATAACTCCGCCATGCTGTAGAAAATAAGAAAGAACTACAATTATTAACTAGGAGAGATAGACACAACATGCACACACTCAAGCTTATGTGGTGACATGCAAACACATACTCGATGCCCCAACACAAGCATGTATGCATGACCACAATGAGCCCAATAAAAAATATATCAAAAAAGAAATCACTAAGCAAATTGCTATTTTTTGAATACCACCTGATAGTTTGCAACCTTCTAGAACCTTCCATCACCTCCTTGTGCCAAGGTAACAGCTCCAGGGTTGCACTCTTACGCTTCTTTGGCATTAGAATCATATTACTATCAATGGCATCCGGAGGTAGAGAATGAGAAGGTGCCTCAATGGTAGCTATGACGGCGGATGATGTATTCTGCTGGAGGTTACCGACCTTACTGGCATTAAATCTTTCCTCCACCAGAGTACTGTTATGCATGCCCTCAGGAACTTTTGCAAAGAAGCAGGTCGCACCTTTTGCAGTCCTTTGAGAATTATTGAGTCCATCATACAATGCTAGAATTTGACCATTTTTATAGGCCTCATGCAGCCCAAACCAGGAAGAAGCCATTTGAGGACTAATCTGCAGCCGTTCATTCCCTGTTGACTTGGAACTTTTAATAGGAGAATTTGCATGATTCTGCATATCATGCTGTATTGAGGCAAGTAGATCTTGAGAAGGTAAATCTCTACCAGTGATCTGAGAACACGTGCTTGTGCTTTTATCTTCATTTTCCTTTGAAGAAAAGCTCAGCATTTTGACATCAGAAGGAAATGAACTATGCTGGATGCTTGCATCCAGTTCCTTCAAAACTGAATTCTGTCCAAAAATAAACCTCTGACCTCCTGTCCACCCGATCTGCACAGCATCAGAATCCAAATCTGCTCCTTTGAGCCTCTTTCCAATCTGTTTACTAGGATCAGGCTCTACACCCTTCACCTGCATCTGCTGAAGCAGGGAGTAGTTTCGTGTATGAGCATCTAATGATTTTAGAGTTAGTTCAGAGGCACCCTTACCATGATATAAAGAGGCAATATTCAAGTCCTGTCCATGTTTTGCTCGACTGAGATCTTGCTGGTGTAGACAGACCAGTGATGGAATGGAGACAGCAGAATTTCCATCAGAGAGATGTTTTCGCACTAGTTCTTGCCCTTGCGATGTATTGCCTTTCATAGGAGCAACATCCACCTTATCAGGCGGCTGTTGTTGATAGGAATCAATAGAAGATGAACCGATCTCACATGGAGCACTTCCTCCTCTCCTGCTGCTGTCATCAACGGTCATCTGCATGGTACAAGAATTTGTAGCCCTCATGCTAGGTAATGGACTTGTAGACTGACTTACAATGGGCACTGTCTTTTGAGGCTGGGCTCCAGATAGGCATTGATGAGATGATGTACTTGGCCATACATTATGTAACATTGTTGAAAAGCCACCTTGTTGAGAAAAGCCTGTTGTAGCAGAATGCTGGTCAACTGATTTTGGTTCCACAAGAGAGTGTTGTTGACCTGAATTTATTACATGAGTATTTGCATTTATCAGCTGAGAATGCCCTGAATCTAGTGAATAAAACTGCGAAGCAATTGGTGCACAAGTATCAGCAGATGGCACAAGTCTGAAAGAGGAAACTCTGTCATCCACACTAGGTAGTGAGACCTGAGCAGATTGATCAGCTAAAGCTCCACCACTAGAGTCATCTGTCACATTAGGATGAGAAGTGTATCTGCTATGACCACCTACATCCGCTTCGCTTCCAAAAGGTCTTGCTGAATGGTCCATTGTTGCTAGTACGTTTGCATTAAAGATATCCTTGTTCCATGCATAAGGAAGTGAGGAGGGAGCCATGGAGTTTTCATAAATACTTGACATGCTAGCCTGTCCAGATATACTTGATTCATCATCCAAATTTTCTCCCTCAGATGTTTCATGTGGAGGGATAGATGGAATTTTAGTGGTCGATGTCAACCACATCTGATCCTTGTCTCCTGCCCCTGAGTCCAGCTCCTTTGAATCACAATCATTTAATGCTTGTAAGGAAGTCTGTGAGGGCAAGGAATGATTTGAAAGTGGTTGTCTTTGAGATGGTGGAGCCAATGTTAAACCAAACCCTTTCAAGGCAGAAGACTGGCTATGCTGAAGATGAGCAGAACCATCAGAAGCAGCTGACTCAGGCATCTCAGATGGTGCACTATGATCAGAATAACTGAAACATGAAACAGTGTTTCTTTCCCTTGATTGGTCCACGTTGTGAAGAAGGTCGAGCATATATTGACTACAACAGTTGTATTTACTGTTGTGTTAGAAAAAGGCATATATGGGGAAGCTAATGCCCTGATAAACACTTCAGCTAAAAGTAGCAGGATGGCAAGAAGAGTAAACAGGGATTAAAAGAAGAAATATGAACTTTTATCAACAATTGTTATTACAAAATTTGATAACCAGAAATCTCAGTATAGTTTCGTTGTACTGGTTGATTTCTCATGAGTTGCATGCTTACAAAAGAAAAAGAATGTAAGGTTCTATTCTACAAGCCTGTAATGTTACTCCAGAAAAAATCATCATGGAGGGACATTTTTTCCAAGAATTGATATTCAGGTGCTTATAACAATATAATATAAGGTATAGAAGCAAATATTAAAAGCCCATTACCAACCTTGACCAGCCAGCACTTCTATTCTGAGAAAAACGAGCAGCTGATCCATCAAATGAAGACAAAGCAGAGTCACGGCCAGGAATGGAGCCTTTATATTGTATTTCTTTGGTTCCTTTTGCACTCCTTTGTGTACCAATTAAGTGCCCCTATAATGGACAAAAAACATAATACTTCCAGCCAACAAAAAGGATAGAAGGAAAAATAAGTGAAACTCATTTTACTAAAAATTATCCGCAATAAGTTCACCATTTACCTTTCCCATATCAACAGCATTGTATCCAACAAAATGTCCAGCTTGCTCTCGATTCTTCGAACCTTGAACTACCAAATGGGAAGTGCTCCGAGAATATGATCTGTCACTTTGGGAATCAGTTTCCATATCCATCCCCAAATTTCCCTTTGGGTGATACTGAAACCTGTGAGGCCCCAAAGTTTTCCAACTAGATTGACCAGACAATTTTTGGCCTTTGATCACCAAAAGATGGTGTTCTTTTCCAGCTAAATTCTCTCTTGCACAACCTCTTGGATCAGCATGCAAGGTGGGATGTGATTGTCTGAAATCATAGCCTTCATTAGAAACCTCTTCTGGGAGGCTATTTTCTTGTTTGCCGTTATATGGTTCACTTGATCCTTGGTCAGTGTTATTTAAGGATGAGTCCCAAGCATGTTGACCCCTGCTTAACTGATTCTGGTATTTTGTAAAATTTTCATCTCCTTTATATTTCACAGTGGAATCAACAGCAACATGTTTTCCATAATCACCCTGATGCCTGTTAAGAACCTCATGATTTATTTCCCGATTAAATGTCAAGGTACTTGAAGTTGTAATAGCAGCAAAGTCACCCATACAGGCATCATCATTGCTCACTCTAGGACTGCCCCGGTCAGATCTAATTGGCTGCAACCCACCAGAAAAGTTAGGCAAGGATACAGCTGCCTGATTTCCACCAACCTTCCAAATATTGCTGTCATAGTTCTTTTCCACATGCAAGGTAGCATCTTGACTTGTGACATTATTATCATGGGCTTTCAATTTATCAGGAGACAGTGACCCATTGATGTTCCATCCATTTGGCTTGTTACTAAGCTGGCTATTTATATTAGGCAAAGGCATCTTCTGTTGGTGAACCAAAACCTGCATGTTCTGCAAGTTCAGCTCTATGCCTGTAGATTTTGCAAAGTTTACTGACTGTTCATACATCTGTCCTTTCCAAACATCATTAGAAACATTATCCAAGTGCATTTGAGCCTGAAAGGTGGTCCCTATAAATTGCTTTTGCTGGTGACTCTGATCTAGATGCTCATTACTAGCTTCTTCTGATGGTTGTTGAATGGACTCATGGGAAGCATCAGTTGATACTCTCTCATTCAGTTCATATGCAAATCTAGCAGGGGGCGGAAAACTACGGGCTGTACGACAGTTTGAGCTGGCATGAGCATCATTAAACAAAGGAAAAGGTCTTGAGGTCATAGATGATGCACTCTGCTGATTGCTATCATCCCACATCATTTGTTGCTTTCCATTATCACTTAATGCAGCAGACCTCTTCCCACTCAATAGTTCTGTTTTCTGGAAACTCAAGCCACTCCACTCTTCATGTAGTCCAGCATTGCTGCTTGAAGCTTCCACAGCCTCTTGCATAAGAGCACTCCAGCTCCCACTTTGAATGGAAGGAAATGTACCAAAATGGTCATTACTTTCCAAAGGTTTATCATGCAGAAAACCTGTTGAGTTTATGATACTACTTCCAAAAGAAGAAGCGCAATTGCCATCATCATCTGTGCTGAACAAGAGTTTCTCTTCCGCCGGATCTAGACTAGTTCCACCACGAGAAGGTTTTATCTGCATCGCTGCCTCTTCCTCCAGGTTTCCTGACCAATCACTTTCTTCCTTCCTACCTTGAAATTCATGAGCCTGCAAATTATGTGAGACATGATCTGCTTGCCAATAGTTACCTGATGTGGCACCAATATTCGAACCTTGCTCCGGAGAACTCTTTCCTTGAAAGGCCTGCTTAGCAATCAAAACACTGTCCTGTAAGCAGCCCTGCTCGGGAACCATAAGATGACCACTTTGAAAACAAGTTAGTGCAGGTGACTGAATTGATGACTTCTCTGCCTGGTTCCCACCTTCCTTGATCAATGCATCAGTGTAATCACGAGACATTCCTTGGAACTGGGAGAAATAAATTGAAGAGCCTCTCATGTGGGGAACAGGAGTCTCATTCAAAGATTGATCAAGTTGGGGAATAAACCCCAAAGGTCGCATTAATTGGTCCTGTTCATGTGAAAATATAAGCCCATTTGAAATTCCATGCATGGGAGACCCACTACACTGTGCCATGCTCATACTCCCAGCAAGAAGCATATGAGAGCTGCTCGGAGTCTTCAATTCACCTTCTATATGCTCATTTGACCACATGTAATTAGATGAATCACTAACAGGCATGCCATTCAGCACGCCTGGAAACCGATCAACAGCTGGTTGTCTTGCAACTCCAGGTAGCTGAGTATTTAAACTTTGTGGCCTTCCCCCCAGCTCCAATTGCTGAAGTTGCTGCTGCCTCTGAATCTCTTGTAGATGTTTGTACACCAAGTGTTGTTGCCATAACTGCATATCATTAAACCCTTGCTGCTGCCTAGAGTGAGGCTGTGATAGTCCTGGGTGTTGGCTCATACTGAGCTGTTGTTGAGCACCAAAAAAGCCAAAATTTGCAGGAGCTTCAACTACATCAGACCTCTCTGAACTTCTTTTAAGACCGGAGCCATTTTCAGGGGCCTTTCCCTGCTGCAACTCAAAAGTCCATAAGCCTCTAAGTGGTAGACTATGACTATCAGAAGTTGTTCCATCCCTTAGAAACCCCACTTGATTGGAACTTCGGTGAAGACCATGAGAACCATGCATAAATCCATTTGAGTTGAATTCTTGGCCTCTAGATTGATTTCTAGCAAATTCTTGGTTTAGGGTTGACTGCGTCAAATTTATGCCAGAAGGCACTTGCGAAGACTGTCTGCCATTGCCTTGCTCAGACTCTTTCAAAAGCAAAGCAATCACAAATAGCTATACATGAAATCGCAAAAAGAAGCCTCCATTTCATTCAATCAAATCAACGAGAAGATATCAAGTCAGTCTGCCAAAATTGCAGAGAAAGAAGTACAGAATACAGATGAAGCAATTAGCAAATAATCACATGTTGCAAGTACACCGCACATTTAGCAATCTTTTGGAGATACTGAGGTTCCTAATCCAGGCAAAAGTGGGGGCAATTCACAGGATAAACATAAGTTCATACCTGAAGAATGAGCAATGTAGTTCTTTGAATCAAAATTATGAAGAACTCCATTCTGCCTTTGGGTACCAATCCATGGATTGTTGGTTAAAACTGGCCAACTTTGGCCTTGCACTTAAGAATGAAGAATTTGCGAGAAGCTATCTTGCTCAAAAAAGTTATGGATCCTCTCAGCGACTTCATTCTCTGGCATAGATGAGGTGGCTTGCAGTAACCAGTACTAGTGCTTTCACATTGTCCGGGAACAGTAAGGGAAATCTACCCAAATGGAAAGAAATGTGCAAACTTCAATAGCCTCTCAGTCCTGGAGAGCAACAAAAGGATGGTCAATAAGCAAGTACAATTACATAATTCAAACTCGCTCCAGAACAATGTTATGTGACTATTCATGGCAGCTGAAGTCATGCTAGCTCTACACTTCCCTCAATCATCAGGACAGCAGTAAGAACAACTTCTCCGAAGCAACATGAAGAAAACAACCAGAAAAGATTGCACAGTCCAACAAAACCAGCTATACATCCTTTAACAAGTCTTTACAACACCGAACATTTGTTCTTATAATGCATTAATTTTTGGCTTCTTATTTGAAAGCCTATTTTCTCTCATTCATACCTTCTAGCTAACCTAATATATTCAAAATATCGCCATCATAAAGTATGCTATATCTTGGTGAAGGAATCAGTGAATAAAACAAAATAAGTCAAAAAAAGAGCATCACAGCTCGAACATAATGAGGCTATCAATAACCGATTACTCAATGTGAAATATGGCAAGAAAAAAAATAGTAACGAAAATTTACCTTTGAGAAGCACCTGGTTCCAGTCGTGCAGATATTTTCAATCAAGAACTCATGCTAGGCCTGCATGTAGAAACATGCACTCAGATAACATTCAGCCAAAACTAGTGTTAGATTGCATAGATTCATGACTTAAGAGTAAGAACTCTGCATAGACTGCGAAAGATGATAGAAGAGATTCTGTCTAATAGACAATGCCACAGCAAAGAACTATGTACCACAACTGATCTGTTAAGAGTTCGTTCTTCAACAATTTTAACTGGTTTTATAAACAATAACAATACTTACCTCGAAAAGAATCATGCTCCACGGAAACAAATCGATATCACTTGTTAAAAACTATGAACCATCGTTCTTCGGGAGTAAAAAAAAAAAATAGATGCAGTATATGGTAAATAAAGTTCAAACTTTATGGCAACGATACATCCATACATTAGAAAATCTAGCAAAAGAAAAAGCCACGTGAACGATTCCTAACTGCTACAAATTTAGTTCAAAATGCTCGAACTAAAAAAGAAACTCGAATCTCATAAAACCACGGCCTAACAACCAAACACTACACTTCCTTCAAGCATCAGAGAAGCGAAAGGTGTGCATTTCTCTATAGACTGAGAAATTCTACACAGCACGCACGCCAAAAAGAAGCACCAAACCCTAGAACTGCGCCTCCCCACCTAACTCACTTCCGAAAACCACATCTTGCCACTGAACGCCAGCGCCGACATGCCTCCGCACAATTCACGCAAGAACAGCTGCCCAAACATGGAATTCCCAAACTCCGCAGACGATTATTACCACGGGAAGAAAAAAATCGAAACCCAACGCCCATCCAGTGAACAAAGAACCGGAACCCTAGCCAAGAACCGCTCTGAAACCGGGACTGCCGATTCAGGGAGGGAGATGGAGAGGTTCCAGCTAGCTTACTTGGATTGCCTACGAGTTCCACAAATGGAGATCGAAACCGATACCCCCCTGAAACCAGGGTTAGCGTTTAAATCTCTGGATTCCGAGCTAGGGTTAGGGCTGGGAGACGAAGGTGGGGCTATGGAGGCCTTTCGAGCTCCCTTCCTCGGCGAGAATGGGGGCTGCGGAGCAAACATAAAGTGAACGAATATTTCAACGAACAGGGAAGTAGGGAAGAACCCCGGTTCGGGTCCGTTGGTGGTTTCCACATTTGAGCGCGAATCAGGACCGTCTGATATGCGCCCGAGAGAGATTTCGCGGGGCGGAGTTTGTGACAGACGTTACGTTGGGGGCTCGTGATGGGCCGGATGCGGTTCGGCACCGGACCAACTCTGTCACGTTCAACGCAAGAGTAATCACTGGTGGGTGCTCCCGGTCATCTGTAGGTGAATTTTGAAGACACTGTATTCAAAGTCGGAGACAATATAAGTGCGGAATTTGTGATCCGGAGCCTTGACTTGGGACTGATTGCTGCGAGGGCGACACTTAGTTGGACTGACAGCCATCGGAGTGGAACTAAGGACAGCATGAAAAGGTATATATACCGTGAGGCGAACAGGACTACGGATTGGATCGCCTCCTTTACTGCATAGCATTCCGACGAGGTTCTTTGGACACACTAGAGAGTTTCTCCTATTTTGTTTTGTCATTTATTATCTCTTAATTTTGTTAGTTGTATTTAAACTAGAATAGTAGGAGTAGCCGTGTAACTGAAAAAAAAAAAAAATCATAGAGCCCGACCGGCCTGTGGACCCGAAAAGTGACTGTTCGGGTTTTTTTCTAAATTGCCAATATGCTGTTGCTTTTAGTGTCAGAAATTGATTAGTATATTAAGTGATCATTAGTGGACAAGATGTAATTAAGGGGGGTATTGATGTTTGGATATGGACTGGTTTGATGTGGTTTCTGTTAATTGCACTGGATACGATAATAAAATGTGAAGAGTTGGAGCTAGACCGGCTTTCTTTGGTTTTTTATTAACATATCAAACTAATTATGGGTTCATTGTCAATAAGATAATTATGAATTCATTAACCAATGCAGTCATTGTAGACAAGCTTCCAGAGACTATTTAATTTTTTCTTTCTAATCATCAGCTCTCTTTCTCTCTCTCTCTCTAGATAGAGACAAAGAGAGAGAGAGAGAGGAAAGGATTGGAACCTGGATTCTCAAGGATTTTTTCCCAGCTAGGCACATATTAATATTTTAGGGTCAAGCGCAATGCATGCACTAAAACTTTATTTTATGCATCTTGAATTTGCATGCATAGAATAGGTTAAATGGTAGCATATGATGAATCCTGAAGGATCCTTAAATAACATCTATAAATAAATATCTTAGCCTCTTTTATAACTTGATACACTAGATTCAAGCTCAACCAAAATTGTACTTCGAAATCCAATCAGGTTGGTAGGTGCAGTGACAATGGGAGGAAGAAGTTAAAGGTTAAAGAAACTCTTCGCGGTTGCAAAGTTACTGTAGCTTCAGAATGTTTTAATCAATATAATCCTTCTCCATCTTACATTTTTTTTTGCTAAAACAGGTATTTCATACATTACGAGTATGAATACATCCAATAAAATCATAAAACTAAAGATCATAAAGTATCCGAAGCAACTCTCCGTCCTTGGTCCACATGATGCTTTCGGAATGGCTGGCTACATAGGTAGGCACTCTGTTTGCCTCTCTAAATACATGCTTGGCTTGGAAGGTCACCCCATCTTTTACCATCACCCAAATGTCTCGAAACAGGAGGTGATCCACCTCCATCTTATATTTTATCGATGTGTCTTCTGTTTATTTATATTAGCATAACATTGATCAAGTGTGCTCTATAATGATCAAAAAAAAAAAAGAGCATGTTGCATGGTATTAAAACATAAAACCATTACATGAATAACCCAATAAGCATTTGGTCAGAATTAGAGAGAGAAATAGAAAAACCGAATTTCACCCAATTTTGATACAATAAGGTCAGGACAGGAACCAGGCCGGACCAGACCTGATCTTATAAAGCTTAGCCGATGACTACATGGTCTAACCCTGGTCGGTCCAAGATCGTTAATACCCTCCACGCCTCTGGCGGCGCATCCGGAAAGCCGCCGGTTAATGCCGAGGCTCGCGGGAGGCCGCAGCGGAGAAAAAAAAATCTTCTGCGGTTTCTTGGACTAAAACCTGTGCTAGGGTTTTCTATTTTTTCGAGATCAAGGTCGAGAGAGAATGGAAGCGGCAGGCGAGGAGGAGCAATACGGGCTCTCAGTCCATTCCCCGGGCCAGGCTCCCCCTTCCTCGGCCTCTTCTTTGCACAAGGTTCGAAATCTTGGTCGGTCTCTTTTCGATTCCAACGATGGGATATCTTTGTGTCCGATTAATTGAATTAACTTTGTTTTTTTAAATATGCAATCTCTTTTTTGAAAAAAAAAAATCTCGCTTAATTAGGAGCACTCGCATGTGGAACTGGAATTGAGGGTGCTCGAAGCTCTGGAGATCTATCCCCCTTCTAGATTACAAGGTAATTTTGTCTTTATTTAGCTTATAATAACTACTTGGTTCTTTACTTGTTAATCTCAACGGACGTTTTGAATTGATTAGTCTCTGGTATGTTTGAAAAGCTGTTGCATGTTTGTTTGTGGTTAAAATTCTTTGCTTGCATTTGTCGAAATTAAAAAAAAAATATTTGTCTTTTATGATCTCTTTCATAGTCGCTTAGATATAATGGGGACATGAAAGGATTTAGGGAAATGTCTAGCTTTTGTTTAAAAAATTTAGCCCTGCTTAAACTTGATGTCAAAGTATGTATATAGTCGATACTCGATACAAGGAAATAACGCTTTCTGGTTGTAGGTTATCGGTTCACGATTAAGAATGTATTAGAGTGGTTGCCATGTACCCACATTCATCAATAACAACTTATGATTGATTATTTATTTCATGTTTCCTTCATTTCTTTCAAAAGCGGTTTTTTTATAGCTATGTGATGTGCTATCCATCCTAGTAGAACCGTACATTTAGAGACAAAAGAGTTAAGGTTGTCTATGCATGGGGAGCCCATCAGTTCTGATAAGTGATCTACTAATGTGATGACAACATAAAGGTCCAAAATTCTGACACCAAAACACATTTGTGCCTTCATAACCCACATTAGGAATGAAGGGCAATGTGACCGGTGGTGGGCTCGTTGCAGGTCGAAGTTTCACTGGAGTGAGGAATTGAGAAGGAGCACTATTCTTTTATAAGTCAAAATATTCTCTCTTTAAATGCTGTTATCAGTATCTTAGCTGTAACTTCTGCTTTTGCATGCATGTCCAAGTATTTTGTGGATCAGCGGAAAGCTGACCTAATTTATACCCTGACAATCCAAGGTCAAAGTAGGTTAAAATCGGTTGATTAAATTTTGACTTGGACAACAATGATTTGACTCGAGACTTATCTTTTAATAGCTGTATTTGAAAAATCAACAATATTTGAAGGATTAATTCAAGATCATGCTCACTATATATGCGGGATTCACAAAATTTTATATTCGAGTGCTGTACAGTTCATTTAATTTTCCATGAAAGAATGGATGGACATAAAGTCCACTTGTCGAGATCCATGTCCTTGAAGTTAACAACCAACCTGATGGACTTGAGGATTCCATCTTTTACGTAACCCAACCTAAAGGTTAAAAACAGGTCAGTTTTGAGCCAAAAGCTCAGATCAAATTGTAATCAAGCTTGGCATGCCATGATTTGAAAGCGAGACTAACTTGGTTCTGCATATTATTGTTGATGATCTTTTAATTTCATCCTTTCTAGTTCTGAATATGTTTATCTATATTGTCATGTTGTACAACCATTTTCCATACAGGTATCCACCGCCACTTTGTTCTTTATGGGCTGATGGAGTATTTGCAGAGGAGGTTAGTTTTGTGGCATTTTTATTTATTTTCAAGGAATATATCACAATATATGCGTGACTGGTACAGCAAATTCATTATACGTGCATCATGCTTGTTATTCTATGGCTTGTAATTGCAGCTTTGACAGACACTTTTCAGCAGATGAGGTTTTGCAGCTGCTAGACCGCTTCTTCAATTTAGAAATGCTGGTGAAGTGAAAATTGTACTTAATATTTATGATTCTATTGCTATGCTGTCTGTCTTTATTCTCACAATTACATGTAGCTAGCAAGTATCACTGCTAACTTTTTTTCACTAGCTATTTAAAGGATAAAAGGAATACAAGGGAATTTTTAACATGTAAAAGCTGATCTAATTCTGTGGCGTTGGAGATAATGGCTGCATAGACTGTAGTTGTATGACATATACATGTGTTTGCATGTGCTGAGAGAGAGAGAGAGACTGCATGTAAGTATTTAATGAGGTCTAAGCAGAATTTATGTCATATACTACCTCATATTTAATCGTCCTACATTTGAAATCTGGAGATTAGATGGGTTCATGCAGTTAACATTGGCGACCATTTGCAATCGTTGGTTCATGCAGGGCATGTTTATCATGCATTGTTTAATTTTGAGTCTATCCACTGTCATAGGCTTCTGCGATAAAAAGATATGCCTCATACTTGGTTTGAGATGGAACCCTGATGACTGTTGATGGCTAAGATGATTCGAAGCATGGGTTTGTTAGAGGTTTTAATCTTAATTCCATGCAAAAAAAGGAAATGGTATTCTACATGTCTTTAGATGAAACTGTTGACTGGCTTTTGGAGGTGGAGCACCTTATAAGCGAAGGGATCCGATCCTTGTAACCAGTAAAACAATCAAATTATAATGCTAAGGATTCATCATTTCATTTCTTGAAGTCATGAAGTCATTTGTAATGCATAAAAAGAAAGCGGAAGTGAGCTATGAGCAAATAAAGAACTTAGTAGAAAAAGGAAACAAAAATTTCTCATCTTTTGCCTTCACTCAATTGCGATAATAAACTGTCACCTCTCTCAAGTTTAGTAGATCTCTATTAGTTCATGATGGAAGATGGTTTCTAATAATTTGAACATTTATGATGTTGCAACAGAATGCCAACTGGTTTTGGTTCTTGTTATCAAGGAAAATCAAGTACTAATTATTTTAAGCTGAGAAAAATTGTATTAAACATAGAAGGTCCAATTCATATGTTAAGATGATACTTCAAAGAGGAGTGATTAATTTCTGAAGGTAAACAAGAAAATGTCTAAGAACCTTTCAATCACCAAAGAAATTGCAAAGTTTCTAGACGATGCTAAACAGTACACAAAAATGGGTCAAGACTAGCAATTTTCTGAGGTTCAAAAGAAAGGAATTACATTGTCTTGTGTATCTTTTGGAGCTGGAGGTGAATGAGAAGGCTGATGACCATACAGATTTCAACAACACCTAACAAAAAGAAAATGTAGAGACAGAGGTAGTTTGTAGAATGTTGTGCTCTGTTAAATGCTAGTTCTAAAGGATAATCAATGGAGATAGTTGCAATGGTTGGTTCTTGTTGTTGGTGGTGAGTAAATGAGGGTGCAGATATTGCAATGGTTAGTTGTTGTTGTTGGGTGAGTAATATACCTGCGCAGTGAGGGAGTAATATACCTGCGCGATTGATATGATGATGAACAAACTGTACAAAGTTAGCCTGCCATTATGTACCAGTTGTAGCATAGTTTGTTGCACCAGTATGTTGTGACAGACTGATCCAACTGATGCGACAGACTCATGGTACACACAACCATGTCATTTGAACTTTCCAGTGCCATGGTATTTGTTATACTTTATAGTATAGATATGTTAGTCTTCAATGAGCTTTAGTAGGTTTTTATTGTGAAGTATCATTCTGAAGCCCACTAGAATACATGTAACCAGGTGAATCGTCATGGTCATGGCCTGATGATGAATATTTTCTGATGGACAGTCCCATTCACTCGATGACCTTTGCTATATGATGGTAGTTGGTGGGAAGAGAAACTTCTATGCGACAAAAGGATTAAGCAAAGGCAACATTAACATCAAGCTCAGTAATTACACCAATGCTGTAAACCTTCATTTGAAGATAGCTGCAAAAAATAAGACTGTGATTGTTACGTATCTTATTGTTTTTTCTGGGGATAAGATGCAAAATCAGATGAAATAGCAAACCTGCAGTTTGACTTGAAGGTATTGACTTAGAGGGGCTTCACATCACTCTGAAGCAGGTCAACAAGGGTAATCTTATGCAAATATGCAATAGATGTTGCAGATTTTATTTATATTCTCATCTTAGAGAGAAGAACCTATGTGCTGCTTGAACAATGAAGATTCCCTTATATGAAGCTTACATACTCTGTTATGTCTTGGTTAACTCTTATATATCAATCAGCCATACAAAAGGATTTTTAAATAGGAAAAGGTATCGAGAACCCCTTTGTGATTTTAGTAAGGAAGCAGAAGACACTGAGGGTGGAAATTGGACCACTGATAGGTCCTCGTACTTGACTTATGTTCTGCATTGAATATGAAAGGCCGAGGATATTATTGATGCTCTGTGAAGCGTGAAGAAGTTATTGCATTCAACTTTAGAGGCTTTAAATAAGGTGCTTTTATGTCTACAAAGTGGTCCTTAACCTTATAGAGCCTCATCCATCAAAACAAGACAATTATACTTCATTGTCAGATTCCTAATTGTTGGTTTTTGAAAATGATGATTGCTCTTCTTTTGTCAGTGGAAAACTATTGATTGTATGAATGATACTTCCTTATATAATAACTGCATACATTTAAAGATTAGATAACCCCTAGATAATCATGCAAATCACACCAATAAGCGCATTCTTTGTTGAGGCTAGGTTGTTTTGATCGTTGCATGGTATTGCTCGTGCTTTCTCCATGGTGTGAGTTTTTGTCCTCTCTCTCAATGATTTGTATTAAAACAGACAATCATCAAACCTGATTTTCTTTGAAACATGTTTATAAAAAAGAAGGGGAACCTGTTTTATCACAACTTATATTTTGGTTTGACGGCCTGCCAGTTTTTCCTAACCATGTTTTCATAAAATTCATTCACTTTAAGGTTTTATGTAAACATACTTTAATTGTTGCTGTTGTTGTTAATCATTTGAGGCGGGGATTCTTTTATGCATGCATTTTTTACTGCATAAAGCTGACCAGCACAGTACTATTTATTTGTACACAATACCTTTCATGGTGTTTCATTTTAGAGTATCACACCTGAATCCTTTTATGCAGCTGAATCAACTTCTGTACAGGCTCCTAACTCGAATGAAACCCTAGCACCTTTATTCCAGATTGTAAATTTTCTTTCCCCATTTGTTAATAGGAAGGAAACCAGTCATTTTCTGTTACACATACCAATATTATGTCAGTTTTCCCCTTCACTTGTCTTGGTGCAACCGTTGATCTCCTAAAGCACTTATTTTTTGACTCTTTAATGGATGCTTCCAATGCATCTTCTTGTCATTTATATATATTGCAGTTAAATTTATTCATCTATCTATATAATCTTTTATCAATACATTTCACATAGGCATTTACTTTTTATGTGAGTGATTTACTTATTTATTTTTTAATCTCATGATACATGACCAACCACACAAAACTCTAAGAACACCTTTGATGTCATCCACCCAGTATATTCTGTTGAAGTGTTCTTGCCTGTTTTCTCATTCACCTTTACTTTTAAAATTTTTTTCTTGGAGACTTTTAAAGTCAAGAAGTTACAAAGCCTTTGTTGGCTATTTATTTTAACCAAAGCCTAATAAACCCCTCTCTCAAAAGTTACAACTTTTTTTTCGCTTTTTCAAGAATATTTTTCAGATCCTTGTTGTACTCTAGCATTGTTTTAAACATTAAATTTTCTCTTTTCTGGTAGGTTTTGGATGTTTGCAAGCCACATCAAACATGTGGCTTCAAAGTCGAGTTTACATATATTAGCTATTGTAATGTTGTAAATTGGTGGAATCCTGGTCTTGACTTCTAATTAGTTTGTTCAGATGAAAGTTTTGTCATATGTTGAATGGTTTTTACATTTAGCTGTCTGGGTGATAGAGCATAAACTAAAACAGTTAAATGCATTTTCCTTGTAAATTCAGAAACCGGATGATGAAGAGACAGTGACTCTAAATCAGGAGGAAGATTTTTCCTTGCCACAGCATTTTTTTGTCAAGGACGAGCAATAGCATGCCTTAGTAGAGGTAAATGATTTGCAGATTACCATAGGACATGGCAGAGATAGACCACTCAAGTTCCAATTATCTTTACTTTAAAGTTTAGGTTTATCTTGCTGTCATTCTTTGTTATGTCTAAAATTTTCCTTGAATTACAGGAGCTGAGATCTATTAACAACAGTAGCTCGAGTGTTGGCTGAGCCTCATCTGCAGAAAGCTCAGTACCAGAAGCCACATTTTGTTGGATGTCCATTCATGTACATATGCATAGGTTCACCTTTCCTTTTCAAAAACTGATAGATGGCGAAGCCTTGCCGACTGCCTCATGCATGTTTGATTGCTAGTCCACTGGAGGAAATCGAGAGGTTCCTTCAGGGCATGTCTTCTGTAAATTCTATTTCTCTGCGGAATCGACCAGTTGAAAGCTCACAACTTTGTTTAAGATTACTCTAAAATGCGTTGTGACTTGAGTTGCTGAGAGTACTTGTCTCCTTATTGGAACATCAATATGGACATTTTTTTTTCTCCATGTATCTCACTTGTTTCGGGCTTTTAGGGAAATATGTTTCTGGATAAGTGAAGAGAACCTTTACTTCTAATATAGATCGCAGTTGATAAATCTCAGGGTACTAGCAAACTCGGAGTTCCACCTAGAAGATTCCAACTGCTGATTTGGAGGCCCTAGAAATGCTGACCGTTGAGATCTTTATGCATTCAGGACAGTGGAGCAGGTTTCAGGTGCCCATCCTACTCTAACTGAGCATTCTCATGAATAAAAATTGGTAAGAATCATACCAACCAAACATTTTCACAGCAGATTGCAATGCAATGAACCTGGGATTCACCATTTGGATACGAAAACCAACAAATATTCCAGCAATATCTCAAAAAGTATTTACGGACCTTGATGCTGGAAAAAAAAAATCCCCTTGTCTTTTATTCCTCGCCCCCCCCCCCCCCCCCCCCCCCCCCCCGCGGTCCTCAGCAACTTGATCGACTCGCTGATAGGACTGCAATAAAAATAGGCCAGAACAATCATCTCAAACGTAATCCTGAAAGGCTGCCTTAATATGATCAGGTACAACGTATACCGCAATTTTCCCAGGATAAATCTCTGCAAGTAAACGATTGTTGCAAAAGAGAGGGGTTGCCACATTTCAATTTTTAACATAGCAAATAACATAAGCTTACAAACCTTGCAATGTAAAATTTGGATTAACCATGCCGTAAAACGACAATTTAGAAAATTATACAGTTCTGTAGAAAAAAACACAGGATGATTCAGCGTACAGTTCGGAAACATTTACGAAAATAAATTTAAAAAAAAGAAGGAAAGAACACAAAGCAACACCACCACTGCTGGTCCACCACCAACTGCATCAGTTCAAACCTAATACAGACCACCACACGATGCTTCATCATCATAAAAACAGGGGGGGCAAAAAGGGAAGAAGAAAGATCAGGAAGACAGCAGATTGGCCAAGCCTTCTCCTATCATGATATAGAACAGAAAATATAAAAACCCCTTTTAAGGAAGAGATCCACAGTTTGACATATAATGGAGCAACTCCCATTCAACCAAAGAACCCCCTTGTGAATACTTATACCTTATGGCTGCCAAGTATAAGACACAATATTGCAGAACATGAGCATCACCATTAGTTCTGAGACTGAAAAACAAAAGTTACTTTACGGGAAAAAAAATCAAAACTCCTAACAAACTGTTTCATGGGAAAAGACCACGATTCTGGTCTGTCATACCTCAGGCTCAGCAGCCGATTTAGCCTCATCACCCTTGAAACCATCATCACCTGCAACGCATGTCAGATTTGAGACTAATTGAATTGGCTTTCTTAATCAAGCATAATTATTCAAAGACAAGGCTTGCATCATTTGGGTTTCCTTTTACTTTTTGAAAAAATCCATGACCTAGGCAGAGGGGAGGAAGCTGGGTCAAAATTGAAGGGTGGGATTATACCCAGGTTACCGGTACCAGTACTCAGTGTGACTCCCACCCCAAAGGAAGGTGGGAGTTGAGAATCCATCTAGCTAACATTACTTCATACATGCAGCAAATCCAAATGATCAGCAGCAATTTGGGGGCATATACATGTACAAACAACTGGTTCATGCAAGCAAAATTCAGTCACTATAAATCACTTCCAAAAACTGGGCTTAGAAATAAGGAAGAACACAAAAAGGACGTTGAGTATATTGACTTATTATGAATTTGGGTTGCACTAAAAAAGAAAATAACTGTGGGACTTTGTTTGAGTTTCCAATGCTATTATATTTCTCTAATTTTTCTTTTAATTGGATCAGAATACCATGCACATGTAACATGGTAGAATGCTATATATCAAATAATATTTATAGTACAATACCTCCATCCTCAGGTAAATCAGAAGTCCAAAGGGTAAGATTGTCCCTCAACAACTGCATAATTAATGTGCTATCCTTGTATGACTCTTCGCTTAAACTATCCAGTTCTGCGATTGCCTCATCAAAGGCTTGTTTTGCCAAATGACATGCCCTGAAAAAATGTCCAAATATTATTCTAGGAAATTGAGGAAGTAACACCTCAAACGAAATATTAGAGAGAAATGGTTATACCTTTCAGGGGAATTCATAATTTCATAATAGAAAACTGAGAAGTTCAGTGCAAGACCAAGACGAATTGGATGGGTCGGGGGCAGATCTGAGTTGGCTGTGTTAGAGGCAGCCTAAAGAAATGAAACAATGTAAGAGAGAGTACTGGCATAAAATAAAGTACAAATATTGAACGTGCCTGATAGCCCTTCAGAGACTGATCAGCTGCTTCTTTCCTTTCTTGGTCAGTCTTAAACTCTGCAAGATAGCGGTAATAATCACCCTTCCTGCATTGTACACAATCGGATGGAGTAATAAGTGTCATCAATAGATAGAAAAGGATAGGCCTAGCTGATCTCTTGAGAAATGGGGACCAATCATCTAAATTTCCATCCTTGGCAAGATGGGGACAGTGACATACATAATGCAGGCATATAGATGTCTAGTCACCACTAAACAGAACCAAAAAAATGATGATTAAAGTAAACCTTTATTAGCAGATTAAAATTGTGGTATATCAATACAACCACAAGATCATATCAGTGAGAATCACGACAAACAATTTACTAATGGATTAGCTGTAGGCACATTTCGCCATGTGTTACTTTCCAGTGTTACTACCATACTTGACAGTGATGACCAAAAAAAGAAAGTAATATCGGTTAATTATGGCAAATATATTTCTTTAGATTATTGAAGCTCTTACTAATATCTGGATTTGGACTGCCATGTCTGATGAAACACAGATAGAAATGTCTTCTGTACCATTTCATTGATTAGACCTGCCTATCGGGCAGGCCAGGCTGGGTTCTGTACATAACCAAAATTAGTTAGGCCTGAGCCCGGCCTAGCTCGGGCTTCGAGCTTATTTCCCAGGCCCGAGCCCAGTAGCTTTAGACGTTGGGCCTCAGGCTTCTTGGATCACAGCAGCGGCAAGGAGGGGATCGGACAATGTGGCAGCGGTGAGAGGGAGAGCGGACGACGCGGCAAGGCAAGGAGGCAACATGATTAGGGATTTAAGGGTTAGGTTAGGGATGTACTTTTGTAAAACTTTTAAGGGTATTTAAGGGTTATCATATATATATATATATATATATATATATATATATATATATATATATATATATATTAATTTAAATAACTAGGTCGGGCTGAGCTCAGACTGGGTCAATGCAATCCTGAGCTCGACCTGTTTAAAGAATAAGCTCAAATTTCTAGCCCAGTCTAGTTGTCGAGCTGAAAAACCAGGCCAGGTCCATCCAAAACACGCCGGGCTCGGGCAGGCCACCCAGATTTTGAGCAAGTCTATTGTTTATACATGAGGACAACCAACTATTAACCATGATTCCATGATTTTTTTTTTTGAAAAAAAAAATGCTATGGAGAATCTGGAAATGAAGCCTCTCTGCAAGAAGCTATTATCTAAATAGGTTAGCTTAGTAGTATCAAGTAACTTCCAAACATTTCTTATCAATGTAAACCTAAAACAAATACTACAGAATAAGAAATACAATCAAGCAGACACATTGCTTACATCTTGTAGTAGAAAACAGTCGCCTCCACGGAGCTGGACGATGGAATCAGGTGCTGGTCTATGATAGTCAATATATCATTGCATATCCTAGTGAGTTCTTCTTCCACCTTTTGACAATAACCTTTAATTAACTTAGCATTTTGCTCATTCCCTTTTGACTCCTCTTTCTGCTCAATTGATGACATGATGCGCCATGATGCTCGGCGAGCCCCAATAACATTTTTATAACCCACTGAGAGAAGGTTTCTCTCCTCAACTGTCAGCTCCACATCAAGCTTGGCAACATTCTTCATAATTTCGACCATTTCTGGATCAGGAGAGTAACAACTATCAGACAATTATGGCCATAACAGATGCCAAGGTTTTTTCTTGCATTGTTAGAAGTGATTCATACCATGAGTAGCAAATAAAAAACTATGCAAGAAAAATAGATAAATTAACAATTCATTATTTTTTATCAAAGGAGAGGGAAGGTCTGCCTAGTAGAATTGCCCAGATTTAAATACTTGGAGAACCACCTCCCAAATTTCAAGCCTGGAATCTCTTACAAATGGAAGAGGGGATGACAAGTAATGTTGCAACACCTATGAGATGCTGAACCCAAAACAGCACATTATTTGAAACTAAAACATATAACCATCCATTCATAGCAATGCACACCAAAGCATCATCTTTATGTCGATATATATCCATGAAATAAATTTGATTTAGTATTACATCTGTACTCAGATAGCATATTCCTCCACAAAAAATTATTAACGGACATTACAATAATGCAAAATCATATTTATCCAACATTTGCTCCTTCAGATTTCTTTCTGCTTATGCTTGAAAATAATTAATATCTTGGATATTATCGTTTTCCTGAAAATTTGACGAATATTAGCAACTTCTATGAAAACATCCAAAAAGAATCTCACGCTATCCATATCAAATAACAAATGATATTTTCATTGCCAACACCTCTCTCTCGCAATTAGAAAAGGATGACAGACACAAAACTATACAACCCACTGACCTTATGACCATTTACATCGCCGAAAAAGATCATGAGCAAACAAATAAACCTCCAAGATCGTCCAAGGAATTCAAATAACAGACCAAAACATGCTATTTCAGTATTCTATCTCGCGAACAAAGAAACTCATCCCAATAACAGTAACAATAATCCAAATGGACATCAAACAAGCAAAAACAGATCTAGCTAAAAAAATGGAGCAAACAAGAATCAAAATAGCAACCCAATGAAATAGATAACTCTTATACTAAAATAACGCATACATTTCCCCAAAAAATCGAAAGAAATGTAAAGAAAAGCACAGGGGAAATGCACCAAGAAACCGATCCAAGGCCTAGTCGATTCTGAATACGGAGAAAACATAAATCGATGAAAAACAAACTATAGCAAATAAAATCTAGGTCAAAAAGCGCGGAAAAATCACAGGGCTTCAAGGCGAGACAAGGATAAGCACGGATCTGAAGCTCACCATCGTAGCGCTCGGCTTGCTCCGCGAGCTTCGCCATGTAGACATGGCTCTCCCTCTCCTTCTCCGTCGACATTGGCGAAATCGTTCGAACCCTAGAAAACGCTTCAGAGCGAGACGGAAGGAAAAAAAAAGCAGAGAGAAATGAAAAGAGGGGGATGGCGTTAAAGGTCGAGCACTTTATGGGTGGGAGGGCGAGGATCCACCCGCCCGTTACTCCGGTTTGAACGACCCCGCGCGAATCGTGATGAGCGGAGCCCGTCGAGGGCTTCGCTGGGCCGATCTGGACCGTCCGTTGCTTGGGTGATCGGGCGGTGGCCTTTTACCGCGATTAGGGGTGACGAATGCCCTTTTGTTTGTTTCTTTCGAAAATGTGAACAAAAAAAAAAAAATTATTAATTAAATAAATATTTCCTGGCCCACCTCCATTTCCCACATCTTGGACGCTGAACCGGTCCATGAACCGGAAAATGGCCGGTTCGGCTTGTTTCTCTTCCTCGGTTTGGGGGTTTCATGTGTGATAAGCTTAAGTAAGATTGGGCATTGGAAATGGAGCTGAAATAAGGACGAGAGGAAACTAAGATATTTTCGTAGCAATGTAAAGAGTGTCTACCGACGCAATTATCTTATCTTAAAAAAAAAACAAATCTGATCGAATATAATCAAATCAGATGAATGCTACTCTCATCTCTAATTATGCCTAAATGAAGCTCTATTTCATAATTGGGAATAGATTTTGACTAAGATTTGAGTCTGACTTAATTTGTTAAACTTCGTTGTATTGGCTTGTTTGTTGAAATTTATTTGCATGATGGATGTCACAAGTCAGCTTTGGGCAGATCTTTGTGTTACCGGCACCAGGTTCATTAAGATTCTTTTCTTGAAAATTAATTTAAACATTGTAATTGATACATAATTTAAAGAGAATCGTCATAATTAAAGATGAAAAGAAAACATTTAAACATTAAAAATTAATTGGGCTAGAAATGGTATGCTTTGCAAGACATTAACAAGACCCAAGAGAAAAGTTCCTCTAGATTTGTTAAAAATGATGATCAATTTTTTTGGAAAATTAGGATTAGAGAAATTTCGGTTAAAATTGGCATGAGGGCAGAGTTATTTGTTATTTGGATCATTTGCTGGGGTTATAATAGAGACTTTGATTGCAAAATTCAAATACTTAATAAGTATACAAATTGATTTCTAGTAATATTTTGTAGACTAAAATTATATTTTATGCCAAAATATATATATATATATATATATATGTGAAGTTATAATGCGACTTTTTTCTTTGATCATTCAATTTATTTTTTATTGTGGACCCTGAAGGATAGTAACCTGTCAAAAGAATATCATTGATAACTTGTAGTTGCAAGATAGAAAACTGGACCATCATAAAAGGTAAGCAGCATGCTAAGTGATATTACATATTCCTTTTGAAAACCATGCACTAGGTCACATATTAAAGGCCATCTATCTTGATAATCTTGATAAGATCAAAGTCTTCGTACGACTTGCTTTGAGAAACCAAATTTTTTGGCAATAGAGATTTAGGAACAGTTGATCTTCTCCTAACCGGTGAACTTGCTGCTTTTATATGGAGCTCCATTTTTGGTGGTTGTGTAATATATTTTTTACTACCAGGCTTGCTCTCAAACTATTATTACTTACATTTTTTTTAACGTCTAAAAGTAAAAAAGTAAAAAAGACACCAAGAAAAGCCATCCCCGCTGGCGAGTTGTAGTCAAGGTGTCCATCCATCTTTTGTCTTTCACTAGTCCTATTTCTCCTTGCATTAATAGCCATCCAAATGGACTATGGTACATCAACTCTCTACCAAAAATCATTATAAGATAGGAAACAAGTTAAACCACAAGATTGGCCAGTTATTAATACTTGAAAAATAAAGTATACCTAAAGCTTTCTCTTGAGATAGATTGGACCAGGTCCAATATGATTCATTGCGAGGGTGAAAAAAACATGAACAAAAATCCAAAAGTTATAAAATGTTTCGTCTGTAGCTAATTTCGTGGACCAGCCCAACGACAAACCAACATGCAAAATATACGAGAGCTTATGGCTCTGTTTTCCCTCCTATCTCTTTTTTTTATCGGACTGAATGACTGCCGATATTTGGAAAGATATCAGTGGAAAGATTGGCCGGTTACTAATATTTGGACAACGAAGTTTACCTAAAACTTTCTCTTGATTTAGATTGGAACTGGTCTAATATGATTCATTGTGAGGATGAAAAAAATGCAAGCATCCAGCATTATTTAAAAGGATAAAAAAGAAAAGAAAAAAAACATGCGAACCATCAACTTTATCCTTCATGGCTCCAACAAATCGTGTGAGCCTCCACATATATATGGCCAACGACTGCCGTCAAAAAAGTTCAGAACCAAAAAAGCCAACTGAGCTACACAAACTGATCGTGGATAAAAATTCAAACAAAAATGGATTAAAATATTGGGTGGAAGTGTCTTTAGTTTCATTTGCATTTTTGGTACCTTTTATTTTCCTAATAAAGGTGGTTAGGTTTATCATGTCTCTGACGCGAGGATAAACCTAATAAAAGTGGTTAGGTTTATCTTTGGTACCTTTTATTCTTGTTTTGTTTGGGACAAAAAAAAAGAAGTTATCGGATAGAAGATGTCACCATCACATGTGCCTTTGAGCACTTCTACGTATTCCACAAAAAAACAATTTCACTTCACAGGTCTGGGGACTTTTCTCACCTACCTCCATAAGTTATGATATTTTTAAAAAAAGATGACCAACTCACTGTGACCCAGAAATAAAACTAATGTGCTAAAGTAAATACGTGGATACTTAATTTCTAGTCTCTTTGTTACGAAGGAGGAAGGATTCTATCCAATAGATCAATATGGGACTAAACATATATTTGTACGAATTTTTACATATTTTTTCTATTTAAGTTCTGATGCTCTCACTAAATTAAGAGTTTAAATTTAATCATAAGTACCATCATCGGCCAAGTTACAGTATTTTTTTGTCCACATAGATCACGGGTTGCATCTACTCTGATACTATTTATCGTAACACGAATCAAAAAATATTATTTAAATTTTTTAATTATATATAAATATTTAAGATCTATCTGAGTGCATAATTAATATGAGATGGAAACATACTTCAATGCAGTTCCTTGGCCAGCTTATCCTCACATCCAGCATATACATAGGGGCAACCATAGCAGAAGAAATAGGACACAGTTGTTTGCAGCCATGGGTACGCCTCAAGCCATCATGATACCTTATCCAGAGCAGGGACATGTCATTCCCTTACTAGCTCTCTCCCACTCCATGGTTGCCCATGGCTTCAAGATCACATTCATCAATTCCGAGTTCAACCATGACCGAGTCGTTGCTGCCTTGTCCCAGAAAGATGGTGATGGAGCGGAAGGGATACAAATGGTTTCCTTTCCGGATGGATTGGCACCTGGTGAAGACCGCAATGATCTCCGAAAGAAGACCGAAGGCTTCTTGAGAGTCATGCCTCGATGTTTGGAGGAACTCATAAACCAGATGAACACATCAGGAGGTGACCGGGTTGCATGCGTTATCGCCGATCCGAACATGGGGTGGGCTCTCGAAGTGGCGCAGAAGATGGGCATCCGGTCGGCTGCTTTTTGGCCTGCGTCTACTGCAGTGCTTGCAATGTTTCTGAGCATTCCCAAGATGATCCAGGATGGAATCATTGATGCCAATGGTAAGACATGGTTTTTGCTCATTTTCTCTGACAAGTAAAACAATTCAGAGCATGAAATTTTGCATGGTATAGGAGAAAGTGCTTAAAAGTGATTAAAAGTTCCGAAAGTATGAATTTACCCCTGACCAGTGTTATAATAAATTGGTATATTATCCTGGTGAAACATCAGCACATACTAATCATATGTCATGGTGTTCTTATTGCAATAGTTTTGAAGATCAAGTATTGTTTTTTTTTCTCTCCCTCTCCCTGTTTCGATCAGTTAATTTTCGTGTGGTATACAGCTCTTTAAACCAGAGGGAAACAAAATCATACAAAGCATACATCATCAGGAATCAAATTAATGGAAGAAAAAGGGTTGAGTTTTAATAAAGATGAAAGAAAGAAGAAGAAAATGGGAAAAAATTCCATCAAAGTACCGGTAGTAATTATTGGCAGCCACCATTGGTTTCCTTCAGTTTTTTATGTGTTATTTAGATGCATCTTCAATTGGAGAAACTGGTTGCTTTCACATAGCCAGATGTTTAAAATAAATAAAAAAAACTCCAATTGTGAGGACAAGTTCCAGGATAACAAAATGATCATCAACCATCTTTTCTACTTGCATTTCATGCAGGAATGCCAGAAAGGATTGAGACTTTCCAGCTGAGCCCTGGCATGCCATCTGTGAACACAAGCCAACTTCCATGGAATTCTCTCGGCGATCCCGAATCACAAAAAGGAGTCTTCTTTAAGATCATAGTTGGTTTAAATCAAGCAATGCAGCCTGCTGAAACAATCATTTGCAACACATTCTACGACCTTGAGTCACCAGCATGCACCCTCTTTCCAAACATACTGCCTATTGGACCATTAATCACAGGCCAACAGTTTGGAAAGGAAGTTGGGCATTTCTGGCAAGTGGATACAACCTGCATGAGTTGGCTGGATGAGCAACCTGCTAACTCGGTCATCTATGTCGCATTTGGGAGCTTGGCAGTCTTTAACCAGCACCAATTCCAGGAGCTTGCACTTGGGCTTGAACTCTCTGGCCATTCATTCCTGTGGGTCGTAAGACCCGATCTCACAGATGGGATAGATGATGCCTGGTTAGATGGGTTTCGAGATCGAGTCAAAGGCCAGGGAAAGTTGGTAGGATGGTGTCCTCAACAGCAGGTACTGGCTCACCCTTCCATTGCCTGCTTCATTTCTCACTGTGGTTGGAATTCAACATTGGAAGGGGTGATGAATGGAGTTCCTTTCCTCTGCTGGCCTTACTACGTCGATCAGTTCCTCGACCAGACCTATATCTGTGATGTTTGGAAGATTGGTTTGAGCATAGAACGTGATGACAAAGGGTTTGTTCCAAGGGAGCAGATCAAAGAGAAGGTGGACCAAATATTTGGCAATGAGGAGATGAAGGCCAGGGCCTTGATGTGGAAGGATATTGCCAATAGGTGTACCCAGGAAGGAGGGTCTTCCTATAAGAATTTCAAGTCCTTCGTAGATTCCATGAAAGAATGACATGTTCATTTGCTAAGGCACATGAATCTTTTGTATTTGCTTCATCCAACTCCAAATTAAGGTCAGATGAATGTTCTATGTAGCATTTGGAGACAGCCAATGAAATGGTCAATGTACTTACTGATATTTAAGTATCACCCTTCTTTTTTCATTGCAGTAGATTTTGTTTGTGATATGGTCATTGAGGGAAATACTCTGATCTGGTAAACTGCTTTGGGGATTTGATTTTGGTGTTCTTGAGATATAAGTAATGTAATTGATAGCTAGTTTATATTGTGGATTGTTTTTGAGGCCGCACCTGCTTCTCTCTATTTCACCTCTTCGATGAAATGAGAGGATGACAGAACCCACAATTTTGCTCAAAAGAGAAAATAAAAACACTACTGTTGCCCTCCTAATGACATCATGTGAATCTAAAATACTATGAAATTTTCCAAACAAACTTATTTCTGTCGTTCACAGTATCTAACATCGCATACTTCTTGCTCTTGGAGCTCTCAAAATTAAGCTTCATCCTTCATGACCTTTAATAGAAATGGAAAAGGAAAAGGCATCCTGTAACACCACCCCCTTCCAAAGTACCAACTGTGCCTTGTTAAGTAATATGCTGTGTTCCTACAAGTGTTTGCAGTTTTGGAAATCAGCATCATCAGTGACCGCTGCCTTTCACTGGTCATTAATTCGAACACGCATTCGATATCTAAAATTTAATTCTTCTTTCAACATGCACTCCATGAAGGCGAAGCCTTGCCAACTGCCTCATGCATGCATGATTGCAAGTCCACTGAAGGAATTCGAGAGATTCCTTCAGGGCATGTCTTCTGTAAATTCTATTTCTCTGCAGAATTGACCAGTTGGTAGCTCACAACTTTGTTTGAGATTACTCTGAAATGTGTTGCGGGACAAGGTCATGCCACTAAGGTGGTAACTTGGTGGTATGGGGGCTTGGACTCCATTTGAGTTGTCCGGGTTCGAAATGCACGGGCGTCGATTAAATTAGGGGACTGGATGCCTCACGCTCGGATGGCTCTGTGTGGATATACTTTCCTTCTATCAGTATTGAGGTGGTGCTGGGGTGACGTACTCATACGTGGATGGCCCAGTAGGGTTTTCCACGGGTTGGGGAGGGCATGCGGAAACTTGCGACCAGCATTGAATATTTTTTGGTAGAAGGAAGGCTCAGTGGGGGCTGCTACGCGGGTGGGGTTCTGCCCTCCCTATTGTTCACCAAAAAAAAAAAGGGACAAGGTCACGATGCTACAACAAATGACGCCCAAACTGCTGGGCGTAAGTCACGGCCTTCGAGCAACTGTTATTGGCCCACCTTGCATCACTTGCAGCTCTCTCCACTGTAAACAAAATTCACGTGGGATGGGTACTATAGAATACTGTATAAAATAGGATACCAAATTTTGCCGTATCTTCTCTTACGCCTATTGTAAAGACAAAATTCAAATATTAGATAAAAATAAAACTTCTCTTGTTAATAAAATCTATCAATTCTGTAACTTAAAAAATAAAAAAAAATTATATGCGCCAAAAGAGATCGTCCACAAAGAGAGACCATCTGCATCTTTTTTCTTTCTCGTTCAATGCTCCATATATTTTCTTCCTGATCAAACCGTCTGTTTATCTTCCCAAGTGGCCTTTTTCTTCTCTAAATCTCTGTCTTTTTCTAGGATATTTGCATTTAAGAGTTCATAGAATCTAAGAAATAATATGTGTATAATTTCTTATGTTAGACAAAGCTTGGAAACTATGTATCGGTACTGATGAATGTTACATTTTGAAAAATATGTATCGATTTATTTGGAAGTGTATATTGGATTACTGCTAAGTGTATATCAAATAAGCTTGCAGTATATCACAAAGTCGACGAATGTGTATCACCAGCCATATAGTATGCACTAGTGAATATGATATTCTAAAAACTGTGATCAATATATTTAGAGATGTGTATTGGATTGTTAAATAAAAAAATTATTAAGTGCATATTATTTGATCGTATATTGTGTACTGGTGAATACCATGTTCTAGAAACCGTATAGAGATTTATGCAGATGTGTATGTTGACTTGCTAAATGATTAATTTGCCCGGTGTGTATTACTTGGCCATATAGTATGTACCGTAATATTTTTTTTTATTTTTGTAACTACGAATTGACGACTCGATTAATAGGAGTATATGATTTTTGGTTTTCTTCTTTAGAATGGGCACTAGAAAAAATGTAGTAAAGTAGGAAGCCCATCCATATTTTTTTTTAGTGCCTACCCCGTATGATTTTTGTTCGTAGTAGCCCTTTGTGCTTGCCTATGTTTGGTGGTAAATATAGCACTAAAATTAACATGAAAAAAAAAATAAGCATGAAGGCTGATGGAAATATTTAAAACCGTTTTGGTTCATCACCATCGTTATATGACAAATTTTTTATTTTTATTTTTTAATATAGCTCAACTTTTTACAATGTTTTTCTTTTCTAACCTATTTTTTGGTTATTATTATTATGTTTTCTTTCCGTGCAATGTTTCATTTACACGGAGTGGAGGGAAGGTTCAAGGGTCTGCAGCCAAATGGTGAATAGGGCTCTAAGCCAGGCATTGGAGTAGCTTCTAGCTAGGCGAGGGTTAGAATGGGTACAAAATTTTGGAGGGAAAATGATATCCTGCACCATGTGTGAGAATCCATGCAGGCTTGTGTTTAGTCCTACATCGATTACTCACTAAGTAGATTTTGAATACTTATATAGGATCAAGAAATCCAAATAATACATTTCGACTAGTCTTTTGGGATAAGATCCTAAATTGTGGCAAATGCTATTAGAGCGAACTTAGCTCATAACCTATGTGGACTAGAAAGCACTGCAGCATGGGCTCATTGAGGTTAACCATAATCCAATCATCATGTTTATGATTAGATTTGAATGGATTTGGATTCTTAGCCTAGTAAAGATACCAAAGCTTAAAATAGGAAGGTGCTTATTAAGGCTGAATAGATTTGGATTCTTAGCTTGGTAAGGATGTTAGGGCTTAAACGGAGGGAGTATGTAAGAATTCGTGCGAGCATGCGTCTAGTTCAATATCGGTTATTCACTGGGTAGACCTTCTACCCATTCTAACCCTCTCCTAATTAGAATGGGCCGACAATCTAACTAGCTTCTTTTAGTGAGGTCCTGGGTTGTGACACTATGTGCACCCTCTTCTAACTAGTATGGGTAGACCTTCCGACTAGTTTCTTTTATTGAGGTCCTGGATTGTGACATTATGTGCACCATACGATGGATATAGAAATAGAACGAGCACTCGTGATTCGTGTGATGCATTGCCATATAGTGCACCTGGTGTAGGATATGGTTTTTGGTTTTGGTGGGGTTTAGGGAGGCAAAGTTGACTTGGTTGACAAGGGGCAGTGCTACGTGAACACGCTCCGTATGCGACTTTACCGGCTTTTTGGGAGCAATTTAGTTGTTATGGGCCGAAGATAGAATAGACCACTGAAAATATGACCGTCTCGGGGGGCCTACGTTGACTACAAAAATTCTCATTAGCCTCTCAAAAGAGAGAATAGATTAGTGATATTTCTTAATTTCCAAAGAGAAGAAAAATAGTCAATTGAGTGAAGAGCATATTTTAAGAAATGGATTGAAATAAATTTGGTTTACCTCGACTCCTGATTCAGTACATTTTGAACGTCGAGTGTGAAAGATAAGCGTGCGAAGATGGCTTTTTGTGAAAAGTTTATTTAAAAATTTTAGTAGGATTGAACTGAATTTTCTGCTGGCTCCCGCATTAAATTATATTAAAGGCTGCCTATCTTGATATTCTTGATAAGGTCAAAGCCTTCATATGGCTTGCTTTGAGAAACCAAATTTTTTGGCAAAAGAGATTTAGGAACAATTGATCTTCTTCTAACAGGTGAACTTGCTGCTTTTATATGGAGCTCCATTTTTGGTGGTTGTGTAATATATTATTACTTACATTTTTTTTTTTTACGTCTAAAAGTAAAAAAGTAAAAAAGACACCAAGAAAGCCATCCCCGCTAGCGAGTTGTTGTCAAGGTGTCCATCCTTGCATTAATAGCCATCCATGTGGACCATGGTACATCAACTCCCTACCAAAAATCATTATACGATAGGAAACAAGTTGAACCACAAGATTGGCCAGTTATTAATACTTGAAAATTGAAGTATACCTAAAGCTTTCTCTTGAGATAGATTGGACCAGGATTCATTCCGAGGGTGAAAAAAACACGAGCATAAATCCAAAAGTTATAAAATGTTTCGTCTGTAACTGATTTCGTGGACCAGCCCAACTACAAACCAACATGCAAAATATGCAAGCTTAATTATGGCTCTGTTTTCCCTCCTATCTCTTTTTCTTATCGGACTGAATGACCGCCGGTATTTGAAAAGATATCAATGGAAAGATTGACCAGTTACTAATATTTGGACAACGAAGTATACCTAAAACTTTCTCTTGACTTAGATTGGAGCTGGTCTAATATGATTCATTGTGAGGATGAAAAAAAGATGACCGACTCACTATGACCTAGAAATAAAACTAATGTGCTCAAGTAAATACGTGGATACCTAATTCCCAGTCCACGTAGGATTCATCTAGAGGATTTTACGTCGCAATCCAAGATCTTACATAAAATGACTAACTAAAAAATATTATTTAATTTTTTTATATTTAAGATCTATCTAGTGCAAAACCATCAATATGGGACCAAATACATATTTATGTGGATCCTTACATTCTTTCTCTGTTTAAGCTATGATACTTTTATTAAGCTAAGAGTTCAGATTTAATCATAAGCACCACGATCGGCTGTGGTGCAGTATTTTTTTATCCACATAGATCACCGGTCGGATCTGCTCTGATACTATTTATCATAACACAAGTCAATAAATATGATTTAAATTTTTTAATTCTATATAAATGGTTAATATCTACCGAGTACATAATTAATATGGGATGAAACATACTTCAATGCAGTTCCTTGGCCTGTTTATCCTCTTATCCAGCATATGTATAGGGACAACCATAGCAGAAGAAACTGGACACAATTGTTTGCAGCCATGGGTTCACCTCAAGTCATCATGATACCTTATCCAATGCAGGGCCATGTCATTCCCTTACTAGCTCTCTCCCACTCCATGGTTGCCCATGGCTTCAAGATCACATTCATCAATTCCGAGTCCAACCATGACCGAGTCGTTGCTGGCTTGTCCCAGAAAGATGGTGATGGAGCGGAAGGGATACAAATGGTTTCCTTTCCGGATGGATTGGCACCTGGTGAAGCCCGCAATGATCTCCGAAAGGTGACCGAAGGCTTCTTGAGGGTCATGCCTCGATGTTTGGAGGAACTCATAAACCAGATGAACACATCAGGAGGTGACCGGGTTGCATGCGTTATCGCCGATCCGAACATGGGGTGGGCTCTCGAAGTGGCGCAGAAGATTGGCATCCGGTCGGCTGCCTTTTGGCCTGCGTCTGCTGCAGTGCTCGCAATGTTTCTGAGCATTCCCAAGATGATCCAGGATGGAATCATTGATGCCAATGGTAAGACATGGTTTTTGCTCATTTTCTCTGACAAGTAAAACAATTCAGAGCATGAAATTTTGCATCGTATAGGAGAAAGTGCTTAAAAGTGATTAAAAGTTCCGAAAGTATGAATTTACTCCCGACCAGTGTTATGATAAATTGGTATATTATACTGGTGAAACATCAGCACATCCTAATCATCAACCATCTTTTCTATTTGCATTTCATGCAGGAATGCCAGAAAGGATTGAGACTTTCCAGCTGAGCCCTGGCATGCCATCTGTGAACACAAGCCAACTTCCATGGAATTCTCTCGGCGATCCCGAATCACAAAAAGGAGACTTCTTCAAGATCATAGTTGGTTTAAATCAAGCAATGCAGCCTGCTGAAACAATCATTTGCAACACATTCTACGACCTTGAGTCACCAGCATGCACCCTCTTTCCAAACATACTGCCTATTGGACCATTACTCACAGGCCAACAGTTTGGAAAGGAAGTTGGGCATTTCTGGCAAGTGGATGCAACCTGCATGAGTTGGCTGGATGAGCAACCTGCTAACTCGGTCATCTATGTCGCATTTGGGAGCTTTGCAGCCTTCAACCAGCACCAATTCCAGGAGCTTGCACTTGGGCTTGAACTCTCCGGCCATTCATTCCTGTGGGTCGTAAGACCCGATCTCACAGTTGGGATAGATGATGCCTGGTTAGATGGGTTTCGAGATCGAGTCAAAGGCCAGGGAAAGTTGGTAGGATGGTCTCCTCAACAGCAGGTACTGGCTCACCCTTCCATTGCCTGCTTCATTTCTCACTGTGGTTGGAATTCAACATTGGAAGGGGTGAAGAATGGAGTTCCTTTCCTCTGCTGGCCTTTCTACGTCGATCAGTTCCTCGACCAGACCTATATCTGTGATGTTTGGAAGACTGGTTTGAGCACAGATCCTGATGACAAAGGGTTTGTTCCAAGGGAGCAGATCAAAGAGAAGGTGGACCAAATATTTGGCAATGAGGAGATGAAGGCCAGGGCCTTGATGTGGAAGGATATTGCTAAGCGGTGTACCCAGGAAGGAGGGTCTTCCTATAAGAATTTCAAGTCCTTCGTAGATTCCATGAAAGAATGACATGTTCATTTGCTAAGGCACATGAATCTTTTGTGTTTGCTTCATCGAACTCAAAATTAAGGTCTGATGAATGTTCTATGTAGCATTTGGATACAGCCAATGAAATGGTCTATGTACTAATTGATATTTAAGTATCACCCTTCTTTTTTCATTGCAGTAGATTTTGTTTGTGATAGGGTCTTTGAGGGAAATACTCTGATCTGGTAAACTGCTCTGGGGATTTGATTTTGGTGTTCTTGAGATATAAGTAATGTAATTGATAGCTAGTTTATATTGTGGATTGTTTTTGAGGCCGCACCTGCTTCTCTCTATTTCACCTCTTCAATGAAATGAGAGGCGCACAGAACCCACAATTTTGCTCAAAAAAGAAAATAAAAATACTACTGTTGCCCTCCTAATGACATCATGTGAATCTAAAATACTATGTAACTTTCCAAACCAACTTATTTCTGTTGTTCACTGTATCTAACATCGCATACTTCTTGCTCTTGGAGCTCTCAAAAGCTTGATCCTTCTGGACCTTTAATAGAAATGGAAAAGGAAATGGCACCCTATAACCCTACCCCCTTCTAAAGTACCAACTGTGCCTTGTTGAAGTAATATGCTGAGTTCCTACGAGTGTCTGCAATTTTGGAAATCAGCATCATCAGTGACTGCCGCCCTTCACTGGTCACTAATTTGAACAGGCATTTGTCATCTAAAATTTAATTCTTCTTTCAACATGCCCTCCATGATGGCAAAAGCTCAGCCTTGAGTTAACAAACTCATAATTTTCATTAGGGCCTCATCATGATCTTCGCCGATGCTTTCATCTATCTATCTAACTGAGCGGTGTTTTTAAGAATCCACTGCCTTTCACCAAGTATCACTTAGCATTATTTAGGACAACTAGCTCTATGGCTGATTTGGCATAAAAAAATCATGGTACTGAATCAGTTGTGATGATAAAGTTCTTCTTTGGTTGGTTACCCATCCATCAGTTCTTACTTCTAGCATTCAATATTCTTCTCTAATCTGCTTGTGCTCATCTTGTAATCATGTGAAATGAAGTAATGGGAATTTTCCATCTCATCAATTTTCAAATAACTCCTCTGTCAGAAGACTATTGCCTCTCATTCTAAGTAATAGTCATGCCATGATCTTTGCATTACAGAGTTTGAATTACTCCTCTATCACCTGTAATTTTACTAGATACTGATTCAGATTCAAGAAACCTAACATTAACCGATGTCGCTATGAGAACTGGTTCGTCAGCATGATGTAAGAAACAACAATTAAATATGTAGATATACAGGAGTCATAAAAATGGCCATGTTTTCATTCAAACAACTCCCTTCTCTCTCTCTCTCTCTCTCTCTCTCTCTCTCCCAAACAACTCCCTTGGTGATAGGATTCCATGCAGGCATGGATTGAGGTAAGGAGATCCTCTATCGCCATTTTTATTTATCCTTGCGGTGGATCCCCTGTACAAGATGGTCAACAAGGCAGCTTCAGCTAATATTTTTGAAAGATTTGGCTCTCCTTGGACTTCTGGTGGCATAAAAATTTGCAGTATACTAATGACGCTCTCATCTTCGCTCATGTTAAAAAATACCATTTTGCTGCTAGGAAGATCATTTACATAGTTTGAACTAATCTCAGGTCTTTCAATTAACTATCAAAAAAGCTTCGGTCTCAGGCTTCATTAGAAAGAGATGTGCTAAATGGTTCAATTGCAGTTACCACATGCTTCGTTAGAAAGAGATGTGCTAAATGGTTCAATTGCAGTTACTACCTGCTTCGTTAGAAAGAGATGTGCTAAATGGTTCAATCAAATGATGAATAAGGGCTCTGAGCCGGGCATTGGAGGAGCTTCTAGTTAGGCGAGGGTTTGAATGGGTAGAAGGTTTTGGAGGAAAAATTATATCCTGCACCATGTGTGAGAACCCATGCAGGTTTGTATCTAGTCGCACATCAATTACTCACTAGGTATCTAGATTTTGGAAATTTATATAGGATCAAGAAATCCAAATAATACATTTCGATTAGTCTTATTGGGAGGGGTCCTAGGTTATGACAAATGACGTTAGAGCGGATCAACTCATAGCCTATGTGGACTAGGGGACACCGCAGCATGGGCTCATTGAAGTTGACCATAATCCAATTATCGTGTTTATAATTGGATTTGAATGGATTTGGATTCTTAGCCCGGTAAAGATGCTAGCCTGGTAAGAATGATAGGGCTTAAATGGAGGGGGTATGAGAGAATTCGTGTGAGCATGTGTCTAGTCCAATATTGGTTATTTACTAGATAGACCTTCTACCCATTCTAACCCTCTCCTAACTAGAATGGGTAAGACCTTCTGACTAGCTACTTTTAGTGAAGCGGGGTTGTGACACTATGTGCACCCTCTCCTAACTAGAATGGGTAGACCTTCCGACTAGTTTCTTTTAGTGAGGTCCCAAATTGTGACATTATGTGCACCATACGATATATATAGAAATAGAACGAGTGCTCATGATTGGTGTGATGCACTACTATATGGTGCACGTGGTGTAGGATATGATTTCTAGTTTTGGAGGGGTTTAGGGAGGCAAAGTTGACATGGTTGAAAAGGGGCAGTGCTCCATGATCACACTCCCGCTGGAACGTACAGGTGAGGCATCTAGGGAGGCAAAGTTGTTGTGCTTGATAGGGGGCAGTGCTCCATATGCGACTTTACCAGCTTTTTAGGAGCAATTTAGTTGTTATGGGACAAAGGTGGTAATTATTAGGGCTTAGACCACTGAAAATATCGACCTACGTTGACTACAAAAATTCTCATTAGCCTCTCAAAAGAAAGAATAGATTATTGATATTTCTTAATTTCCAAGGAGAAGAAAAATAGTTAATTGAGTGAAGGGCATATTTTTAAGAAATGGATTGAAATAAATTTGGTTTACCTCGACTCCTGATTCAATATATTTTGAATGTCGAGCGCAGAAGATATACGCACGAAGATGGTTTTAGACCAATGGCCGAATTTTTTTATTAAAAGTTTATTTAAAAAAATTAGCAGGATTGGACTGAATTTTCTAGTTGGCTCCTGCATTAAATTATATTAAAGGCTGCCTATCTTGATAATCTTGATAAGATCAAAGTCTTCATATGACTTGCTTTGAGAAACCAAATTTTTTGGCAATAGAGATTTAGGAACAATTGATCTTCTTCAAAACGGTGAATTTGCTGCTTTTATATGGAGCTCCATTTTTGGTGGTTGTGTAATATATTTGTACTACCAGGCTTGCTCTCAAACTATTACCACTTGTATTTTTTTACGTCTAAAAGTAAAAAAGTAAAGACACCAAGAAAAGCCATCGAGTCCCAAGCGAGAATTCCACATCTTGAAGCCAACCCCGATTGCGAGTAGTCGTCGTCAAGGTGTCCATCCATGTGGACCATGCTACATCAACTCCCTGCCAAAAATCATTATACGATAGGAAACAAGTTGAACCACAAGATTGGCCAGTTACTAATACTTGAAAATTGAAGTATACCTAAAGCTTTCTCTTGAGATAGATTGGACCAGGTCCAATCTGATTCATTGCGAAGGTGAAAAAAGTACGAGCATAAATCCAAAAGTTAATAAAATATTTCGTCTATCACTGGCTTTGTGGACCAGTCCAACTACAAACCAATATGTAAAATATATGAGCTTATGGCTCGGTTTTCCTTCTATCTCTTTTTTTTGTTAGACTGAATGATCGCCGATATTTGGAAAGATATTAGTAGAAAGATTGGGCAATTACTAATATTTGGACAACGAAGTATACCTAAAACTTTCTCTTGATTTAGAAAGGAGCTGGTCTAATATGATTCATTGTGAGGAAGATTAAAAAAAAAAGAAAAAAAACAAGTGAACCATCAATTTTATCCTCCACGGCTCCAACAAATCATGTGAGTCTCCACATATATATGGCCAACGACCGCTATCAAAAAAGTTCAGAACCAAACAAGCACAAACTGATCGTGGATAAAAATTCTAAACAAAAATGGAATTAAATATCGGGTGGAACTGTCTTTAGCTTCTTTTGCATCTTTGGTACCTTTTATTTTCCTAATAAAAGTGGTTAGGTTTATCCTGTGTCTCTGACGCGAGGAATTCTTGTTTTGTTTAAGACAAAAAAGAAAAATTATCGGATGGAAGATGTCACCATGACATGTGCCTTCGAGCACTTCTCCATATTCCACAGAAAACAATTCCACTTCACAGGTCTGGGGACTTTTCTCACCTACCTCCATAAGATATGATATTTTTTAAAAAAGATGACCGACTCACCATGACCCAGAAATAAAACTAATGTGCTAAAGTAAATATGTGGATTATTCCGTGGATACTTAATTCCTAGTCTCTTTGTTACGAAGGATTCTATCCAGTGTATAATTATTGTTGCTGAAAATTGGACCCGGGGGCAATCTTCGGTCAAGGAGAGGGAGCAGCAGGTCCTCACAGGGGAGCCGCAATCCGTCGGCGAACGGCGTCCTCCGTCCGGGTACCTGCAGACAAACCGGTGGCCGGGTTTTCCAGCGCCGGCCCTCCGACGCTCAAGTCAGATGGGGGCAAAGTGTATAAAGAGAAGAAGAACAGTGTTTGTAGAGTGTGGAATTTTTCCAACCTCCCCCGAGAAGCCAAGGCTCCCTTTTATAGGCGGGGGTCGATTTACCTGTGATGTGATTGGGCGAGGCCATAGTACGGCTCGGCATGTGGTTCAGGTCGGCACACGATCAGGCGAATCATTGCGCTGATGTCGGCGGTAAGGGCATCGTACGACCCGAACTAGCACGCTACCAGGCGAATTATTGCATTGGTGTCGGAGGTAAGGCCGAGATCAGAGACTTATCATAGTCGATTGGACTCTACTGGGCTAGCTTGCTGTGGCGAGCTGAGAGTCCGTGGATGACAGGAGTCACGCGCATTAATTGTGGAGTAAGCCGGAGATCCGCATTAATTGTGGAGTAAGCCGGAGATCCTCATTAATTGTGGAGTAAGCCGGAGATCTGCATTAATTGTGGAGTAAGCCGGAGATCCTCATTAATTGTGGAGTAAGCCGGAGATCCGCATTAATTGTTGAGTGAACTGGAGGTTTACAGTGGCCATGCGCAATAAATGCCGGGGGAGCGGCAGAGTATGGTCCTCGGCCGGACCTCAGAGGGGTATGGCCGTAGTAGGTGGCTGACAAGGGTAGACTTTGAGCATCAGGATTTTCCTAGGTCGGAGGTTCCGAGGTTGGATGTCTTGAGGTCGGGCGCTCCGAGGTCGGACGCCGACTTCGGCCATTCAGGGTCGGCGATTGTACGACTTCTTAGGGGCATTTGTGTCACTGGGGGGAATAATCTTATTCCCCCAACACTACCCCCCGACTTCCGAGTTCGAGCGGCTTGCAGGCTCGGACGTGGGAAGTAAAGACTATCGTTAAAGTTGGCGGGAATCTCATCCGCACCCTTGCACTTCTCGGCGCCTTTATGACAGGACCCGCGCCCTTGGGCGCTTCGAGGTTGCTTGGTTCAGCGAACTTATGATAGGGCTCGTATCTTTATGTTTTTCGAAGCGGCTGTAACGGGAGTGGCGCCTCTTGGATCTCCGAGATCGCTTCGTGCGGCGAACCCATGATGGGGGCTCCTGAGCCCGACGAGGCGGCGCCTCGATCTCGTGGTCGAGGCTCCCCGCCCATTAATGGGCATGCTGTTTCGCGCTTCAAAATGGACACGCGGCGTGATCTGAGGTCGGACGCTTCCGATCTCGTATTATCGGATCAATGGTCTGGGGAGGTGGAGACTATATCGGGGCTCCACGTGTCCCATAGCCTTATTAAATGAGGGGAGCGGGGGTGGCGTCCGCTCGTTCTTCAAGGTGATCCGATCCTGCGGACCCATGATGAGGCCCCGAGATCCGATGGGACAGCGTTTCGATTTCATACCCGATTTATTGATCCGGAGTGAATGCGGTGCCTCAGCTTCCGAGGTCGACACATGGCGCGATCCGGTCGGAGGATGGGAACCGACCCCGTCGATCTGGGCCGTCAGGGGGGTCTATATAAACCCCACGGGTTTGCCCTAAGGGTTCCATTTGGGTGCTTTGCATTTTCCATTTTCGTCGTCTCCCTCCTTACTCTATTCCCTGACCAAACCTTGCCGTCGGTGCCCGGAGCGATTTCCGGCGATGTCCCGTAGGTTCCTACCCTGTAATTGTTAGGGTTCCTCTTCTTCTTCTCTCTTCTGCTTTCAATCTCGTTTCATTTCTCTGTAAAAATGGGTCTCAGTCCTGAGGAGGTAGGGTCAAGTCTGTTGGGGGAGGAGGTGGAGTTAATCCGCTCCCGGTTTTTCTTCCAGCCCGGGTTTCGCCTCGAAACTGCGGGGCCGGAAGATAGGGTGACGCGGCCGCCCCCAGGTCAGATCGCGGTTCACCGCGAGACCCTCTGGGCTGGCCTGCGGTTCCCTGTTCATGGGTTCGTGAACGACTTGCTGGTCGAGTACCAACTCGTCCCAGCACAGCTCGCTCCGAACTCGTGGAGAACTATCATCGGGTTCCTCTCCCTATGTCTCGGGCACGGGATCCCGATTACCGTGAGCGTCTTCCGTCGGTGTTTCTTATTAAAGAAGAACCCGGCGGACGCAGAGTGACTATACTTCGCCTTTCGGGGCGGTATGTCGCTCTTTCACGGGGCCCCTTCCTCTATTCATGAGTGGAAGGGAAAATTTTTCTTTCTCGCGTCCGAGGCGCCGTGGGGGTTCAATCCGGGGTGGGGGCACCCTCGGTTGAAGACCCTCAACAGGCTCTCCGAGCCCTCGGGGAGAGAGCTGAGGGTCCTGGACTCTCTACGGGCCCTCGGGAAGGGGTTCGACCTGACCGAGCTCCTACGGGAGGACGCCTTGGCGAGCGTGGGTCTGAGCTCGGCGCGCCCCGAGGGTAAGAGTAGTTGCGTTATTTTCTTGTCTGTTTTTTCTTTTTACTTTCATTGGTCTGACATTTAGTGAAATTTTTTTTGACTTCAGATATTCCCCACATGCCTACCAGCAACGTGTCCCTCTTCTCCCGCCTGAAGAGGCGAGAGGCCGAGGCCGGGGGAGCTATTCCCCAGCCTCGGAAGAAGGCGAGGTCGGCCGGCGCTTCCACATCGGCCGGGACGAGTGGCCCCGAGGCGGGGGCCTCCACAGCCGACCCGAGGCGGACGCGGGTCGCCAGCGATGCGGGCCCAGCGGGGGCCAAAATGCTTTGTCCAGACTCCACCCAAAAAAGAGAAAAAAAACCAGCTCGGACCTCCTTGTCCTGCCCCCATTGCCCAGCGGGAGGGGCCGTCCACGATCCGGCTGCAGCGCCCGGGGCTCGAGCCGACCCGAGGCCCCGAAGCGAGCGGCTCCGGGACCTCGGGCTCAGGCGTGCCGGGCTTTTCCTGGGCTTTCCGGGAAGAGTCGGTCGAGCCGGACTCCCCTATTCCCGAGGGGAGCTCGGCTATCCACGATGCCGAGGTCGCACGCTCTGTGTTCTGGCGTGCGATGCTTCCAGCAGACCGGGCCGAGTTCCGGAACCTGCCGTTGGAGGAGGTTGTTGACGGTACCTACCGCAACACTGCCCGGGTAAGTCCTCTTCGGGATCTCCTCGAAGTTATTAGTGAACTTGTGTGCTGTTTATCTTACGGCCATTTTGTTCCTTTTCTCTTTGCAGCATATTCACGAGCTCGACACCTTGGTGTTCATCGCCCAAGGGTGTCAAGAGGAGGCCCGGCGGCTCGGCCGGCAGTTGGAGCCGGCCAAGAAAAGAATCGCCGAGCTGGAGGCGGCGCTGACCGAGGCCGAGGCTCGGGGGGCGGCCACTGAGGCCGGGCGCCAAGCTATGGCCGAAGTGCTCGAGGAGGAAAGGGCCGCCCACGCCTTGACCAAGTCGGCCTTGCGCACTTCGGAGGCGCGCCTGGGGGAGGCCCAATCCGAGGTCGCGGGCCTCAAATATGAGGGCGGGGTCTTCCGCCTCAAAGTCGAGCAGCTTGAAGCCCGGGAGAAGAGGGCGCTCGAGCGAGCCGGGCGCGCCGTGGAGCTCTTCAAGGAGTCGGAAGAGTTCCGCGATATGTTGGAGGAGGAGACCGTGGACGGGTTTCTCCGGAGTTTCGACAACTTCCGGAAGCAGATGGCTCGGATCTGCCCCCAATTCGATCTTTCCACAATTCGCCCGAGGATGAACCTGGGCTACGGGTCCGACACAGACGACATTCCCGCCATTTTGACATCCGAGGCGGGATTGTACGAAGGTGACGCCGCCGAGCCTGCGACGGCGGTGGCCGAGTCGGAGGCACCTGTCGAGGCCCCCGCTACAGACCCCGAGCCCGCACCTGCCGAAGGCCCCCAGGTCATCACCGTGGACGACCCCGAGGGTGATGCGGACGCTGCTGCTGCCGCTTAGGACTCGCATACATTTTTTCTTTTTCGTTGTAATCGAGGTCGGGACTTCCCAACTTTTGGAGGGCCGACCTTCAATTTTGTAATTGGCCTTCTGGCCCTTCAGTAATGAAAGATACCTTTTATCCACTTCATACTTACCTTTTGTTTTCTCGCCGCAAACGCGGCCGGAACTTTGATTTCTCTAACTTTTAACTCTATATCTTGGCTTTCTCAAGTCCTGGTCGTACGAACTAGAGGGAGCTCCAAGCGTAGGTTTTTAGGAAATTTCTCTAAGTCCTACAACTCGGATTTTAGAGTTGCGGAAGTTGCCGTGTTTGGCCTTTAGGTTCTTAAGGCATCGAGGTTGGGCCTTAGCCTTTCAAGCGAGATCGTGCTAGGTTCGTATGTGCCGCTATTTGAGGAGTCTAGTCGGGTTTCCGAACTCAACTCCGGACCCTTCGCGGGGAGCGTGGGCTAATAATCGAGTTATCGCCGAAGGTTTTCATAGTTATCATCCTCGGACTTTGCCGAGGTTTCGGTGAGCAAGGCTGAGACTTTTAAAGATTGCCTCGGTATCTTTGTGTTCGACTGGCACACCCGCGGCCGGGATCACTTTCTCAGCTAGACCTTAGAGTCTACGTATGGGGGCCGAGTTGGGCCCTAATTTATGAAGACTTGCACAAGTTGTGGAGATTTGACGAGCGGAGCATGCATAATGTTGTTAGAAGATCGGTCTTATGTCGACTCATTGGAGTAGCCCGACTTTGGGCGAAATAAGGCTCCAACTTTGGCTGAGATTCCGCTAGCAGCATGTAGATAAAATTTGACAAGGAGGGCATCGAGTTAGATGTACCTTTTGCATTCCCAGAATTGTGCTCCACATGGCGGAGTGGGTTGTTTCCCTTCCTCGTCGACTTTCGGAGCCACTTTGACTTGTCGGGGGGGCTCGAGCCTCTTTACGGACCCGATGACGCCCGCCGAGGTTGAGAGGATCTGGGAAGGCTTTATTGATTCGTAGCTCTTTCCGAGGTCAAGGGGGCTTGAGACCCTACGGTCGGACCTCGGGGCGCCCCAACCTTGGTTGAAGGATCTTGCGTCAGGTCGGCAGGTCTGAGGACGTTTTGCTGACCTGTGGTGCATCCCGAGGTCGAGGGAGTTTGAGACTCTACGGCCGACCCTCGGGGCATCCCGACTTCAGTCGAGGGATCGTTCGCCGGGTCGATGGGTCTGGGCACGCTCTATCGACCTGCGACGCTTCCCGAGGTCGAGGGAGTTTGGGACTCTACGGTCGACCCTCGGGGCATCCCAACCTTAGTCGAGGGATCGTTCGTCAGGTCGATGGGTCTGGGCACGCTCTATCGACCTGCGACGCTTCCCGAGGTCGAGGGAGTTTGGGACTCTACGGTCGACCCTCGGGGCATCCCGACCTTAGTCGAGGGATCGTTCGTCAGGTCGATGGGTCTGGGCACGCTCTATCGACCTGCGACGCTTTTCGAGGTCGAGGGAGTTTGGGACTCTACGGTCGACCCTCGGGGCATCCCGACCTTAGTCGAGGGATCGTTCGTCAGGTCGATGGGTCTGGGCACACTCTATCGACCTGCGACGCTTCCCGAGGTCGAGGGAGTTTGGGACTCTACGGTCGACCCTCGGGGCATCCCGACCTTAGTCGAAGGATCGTTCGTCAGGTCGATGGGTCTGGGCACGCTCTATCGACCTGCGACGCTTCCCGAGGTCGAGGGAGTTTGGGACTCTACGGTCGACCCTCGGGGCATCCCGACCTTAGTCGAGGGATCGTTCGTCAGGTCGATGGGTCTGGGCACGCTCTATCGACCTGCGACGCTTCCCGAGGTCGAGGGAGTTTGGGACTCTACGGTTGACCCTCGGGGCATCCCGACCTTAGTCGAGGGATCGTTCGTCAGGTCGATGGGTCTGGGCACGCTCTATCGACCTGCGACGCTTCCCGAGGTCGAGGGAGTTTGGGACTCTACGGTCGATCCTCGGGGCATCCCGACCTTAGTCGAGGGATCGTTCGTCAGGTCGATGGGTCTGGGCACGCTCTATCAACCTGCGACGCTTCCCGAGGTCGAGGGAGTTTGGGACTCTACGGTCGACCCTCGGGGCATCCCGACCTTAGTCGAGGGAATCTTGCGCCAAGTCGATGTTTCATCGTGCTACGATACTTTCCGAGGTCGAGGGAGTTTGGGACTCTATGGTCGAGCCTCGAGGCATCCCGATTTTGGTCAGGGAATCTGAGGATCACAGACGACCCAACATTAGAAGAGAATTATAATCATCAAGATGGGAGAATTATTTGCAGAAAAGAGGCTGAGTCCATTGTCCTGATCGTCTTGAACCCCTAGGGGTTTCACTGGTAGTACATTCGTAGATTCTCGGAGTTCCAGCTTCGCGGAATCAGAGTCCCCTCTAGGGACTTCAATTTGTATGCTCCGGGTCGCTGTACTCGGGCGATTTGATACGGCCCTTCCCAATCATGTTGATGGTGCCGGCGATAGGCCTATTGTCGTCCGGATTTTCGGTCGGTACGACATTCTCCGCCGGCCTTCTTTCCTCACGTCGGTTCCTCACGAACCGGTTGAGTACTCCCCGACGGATGAGCGCTTCTATCTCGTCCCGGAGCTGGAAGCAATCCTCCGTGTCGTGCCCACGGTCTCGATGGAAGCGACAATACTTCCTGGGATTACGGGGAACTCCCGTGTCTCGCATAGGAGGCGGGGGCCGGAAGAAGTCCTGACCCTCGATTTCCATCAGGATCTCGGCCCGGGGAGCATTGACAGGTGTGTAGTTCTCGTATCTCCCCGGGTTCGTCCGGGGCCGTGGTGGAGACCTCGGTCGAGGAGGGGTCCTCTGCTGAGGTCTTCCCGGCTGCCGGGGCGGGCTCCTTAGTCGGGGGAGATTCTTCTCTCGACGGGGAGATCAGCTCCTTTGTCGGCCGCGTTCCTCACGGCATTTCTTCTGCTTCTTTGAGGCGGGCTCAATTGCTCCCCGCCTGGAGGCGACCGCCTCCTTGGCCTTGGCATACTTCCGGGCTCGGGCCAACATTTCAGTGAAGTCGGCCGGAAAGCTCTTCTCGATGGAGAAGAGGAATCGGTAGGAGCGCACCCCAGTCTTCAGAGCCGACATGGCTATCGACTGGTCTAGCTCGCAAACTTCCCACGTGGCGGCGGTAAAGCGGTCCAGATACTCCTTGAGAGATTCTCCCTCCTTCTGTTTGATGTCCAAGAGGGAATCTGACGTCCGTCGTTGACGTCGGCTGGCAGCAAAATTGGTGGCGAACTGCCTGCCGAGTTGCTCAAAGGAGGATACCGTGTTCGGCTTCAGTCCTGAAAACCAAAGCCGAGCGGTCCCTCGGAGGGTTGCTGGGAAGGCCTTGCAGAGTATGGCCTCCGAGGACCCTTGTAGAGCCATAAGGGCTCGGTAACTCTCCAAATGGTCGAGGGGGTCGGTCATTCTGCTGTAGGGCTCTACTTGAGGCATTTTGAATCTCGCGGGGACCGGCTCATCCTCGATCTGGCAGGAAAAGGGGGACTTGGTAGTAAATTCGAAGTCTCCCTCCTGCCTCGCCTTCTTGCTGTGGAGCGCTGCAATTTGGCGCTCCAAATGCTCAACTTTCCTGTCGAGCTCCCCCACCCGTGGGATTGTCGCCGTTGTCTGCGCCGGCCCACGGTGGTCTGGGGCTGACTCAGCCTCAGAAAGTTGGGGTCTTCTGTTGAAATCTTCCCCCGGTAGCTCTCTTTGGGGGGAAGTCCGCTCTTCATTGTTGGCTCTGGAGGAGCCATGCAAATTCTGGCCTGGGAGAACCGGGCCGTTGGAAAGAAATTCCGACAGGACCTGGGCCTGCGGGGGAAGCGTTGGTAGGGCCTCCTCGCGCCGCAGGCCTTGAACGGCGGCGGCCAGGGCCTGGACTTGCTGTACCAGGGCGTTAAACTGTTCCGGCTGAACCTGAGGAATCGGGTCAGCCGGAGTAGGCGAATTCTGGACGGAATGTCCAGGACTCTGTGGGGGACGCCGGGAGATGTTGGAGGCTCCCTTGCTTCTCAACTTCATGATCGCTACTCGGTCCCTTCCTCTAGCGCCAACTGTTGCTGGAAATTGGACTCGGGGGCAATCTTCGATCAAGGAGAGGGAGCAGCAGGTCCTCACAGGGGAGCGGCGATCCGTCGGCGAGCGGCGTCCTCCGTCCGGGTGCCTGCAGACAAACCGGTGGCCGGGTTTTCCGGCGCCGGCCCTCCGACGCTCAAGTCAGATGGGGGCAAAGTGTATAAAGAGAAGAAGAACAGTGTTTGTAGAGTGTGGAATTTTTCCAACCTCCCCCGAAAAGCCAAGGCTCCCTTTTATAGGCGGGGGTCGATTTACCTGTGATGTGACTGGGCGAGGCCATAGTACGGCTCGGCATGTGGTTCAGGTCGGCGCACGATCAGGCGAATCATTGCGCTGATGTCGGCGGTAAGGGCGTCGTACGACCCGAACTAGCACGCTACCAGGCGAATTATTGCATTGGTGTCGGAGGTAAGGCCGAGATCAGAGACTTATCATAGTCGATTGGACTCTACTGGGCTAGCTTGCCGTGGCGAGCTGAGAGTCCGTGGATGACAGGAGCCACGCGCATTAATTGTGGAGTAAGCCGGAGATCCGCATTAATTGTGGAGTAAGCCGGAGATCCTCATTAATTGTGGAGTAAGCCGGAGATCCGCATTAATTGTGGAGTAAGCCGGAGATCCTCATTAATTGTGGAGTAAGCCGGAGATCCGCATTAATTGTTGAGTGAACTGGAGGTTTACAGTGGCCATGCGCAATAAATGCCGGGGGAGCGGCAGAGTATGGTCCTCGGCCGGACCTCAGAGGGGTATGGCCGTAGTAGGTGGCTGACAAGGGTAGACCTTGAGCATCAGGGTTTTCCTAGATCGGAGGTTCCGAGGTTGGATGTCTTGAGGTCGGGCGCTCCGAGGTCGGACGCCGACTTCGGCCGTTCAGGGTCGGCGATTGTACGACTTCTTAGGGGCATTTGTGTCACTGGGGGGAAGAATCTTATTCCCCCAACAATCATCAATATGGGACTAAACATATATTTATACGATTTTTCACAAATTTTCTCTATTTAAGCTCTGATACTCTTGCTAAGTTAAGAGTTTAAATTTAATCATAAGCACCATCATCGGCCAAGCTACAATATTTTTTTGTCCACATGGATCACGGGCTGCATCTACTTTGATACTATTTATGGTAACACAAGTCAAAAAATATTATTTAAATTTTATAATTATATATAAATATTTAAGATCTACCGGGTGCATGATTAATATGAGATAGAAACATACTTCAGTGCAGTTCCTTGGCCAGCTTATCCTCACATCCAGCATATGTATAGGGGCAACCACAGCAGAAGAAATAGGACACAATTGTTTGCAGCCATGGGTTCACCTCAAGCCATCATGATACCTTATCCAGCGCAGGGCCATGTCATTCCCTTATTAGCTCTCTCCCACTCCATGGTTGCCCATGGCTTCAAGATCACATTCATCAATTCCGAGTTCAGCCATGACCGAGTCGTTGCTGCCTTGTCCCAGAAAGATGGTGATGGGGCGGAAGGGATACAAATGGTTTCCTTTCCGGATGGATTGGCACCTGGTGAAGACCACAATGATCTCCAAAAGGTGACTGAAGGCTTCTTGAGGGTCATGCCTCGATGTTTGGAGGAACTCATAAACCAGATGAACACATCAGGAGGCGACCGGGTTGCATGCGTTATCGCCGATGTGAACATGGGGTGGGCTCTCGAAGTGGCGCAGAAGATGGGCATCCGGTCGGCTGCCTTTTGGCCTGCGTCTACTGCAGTGCTTGCAATATTTCTGAGCATTCCCAAGATGATCCAGGATGGAATCATTGATGCCAATGGTATGACATGGTTTTTGCTCATTTTCTCTGACAAGTAAAACAATTCAGAGCATGAAATTTTGCATAGTATAGGAGAAAGTGATTAAAAGTTCCGAAAGTATGAATTTATTCCTGACCAGTATTATAATAAATTGGTATATTATCCTGGTGAAACATCAGCACATACTAATCTTATGTAATTGTGTTCTTATTGCAATAGTTTTGAAGCTCAAATATGTTTTTTTTCTCTCTCTCTCTCTCTCTTTTGATCAGTTTGTTTTCGTGCGGTATACAGCTTTTTATTCAGAAAATTCATGAGCAAAATCAGAGGGAAGCAAAATCAGACAAAGCCTTATGTGGATGATTTTTGCCAACAAAAAGCAGAGAACAAGGTTTACTATTGTGGTTAACATGATGTGCAGTTGTTACTTAGTGAACAGCAGCAGGAATCAAATTAATGGAAGAAAAATGGTTGAGTTTTAATAATGATGAAAGAAAGAAGAAGAAAATGGGGGAAAAAATCCATCAAACTACTGGTAGTAATTATTGGTAGCCACCATTGGTTTCCTTCTGTTTTTTAGGTGTTACTTAGATGCATCTTCAATTGGAGAAACTGGTTGCTTTCCCAATAAAATAAAAAAAAAAATCTCCATATGTGAGGACAAGTTCCAGGATAACAAAATGATCATCAACCATCTTTTCTATTGCATTTCATGCAGGAATGCCGGAAAGGATTGAGACTTTCCAGCTGAGCACTGGCATGCCATCTGTGAACACAAGCCAACTTCCATGGAATTCTGTCGGCGATTTCAAATCTCAAGGAGTCATGTTCAAGCTCATAGTCAGTTTTTGTCAAGCAATGCAGCTTGCTGAAACAATCATTTGCAACTCATTCTACGACCTTGAGTCACCAGCATGCACCCTCTTTCCAAACATACTGCCTATTGGACCATTACTCACAGGCCAACAGTTTGGAAAGGAAGTTGGGCATTTCTGGCAAGTGGATACAACCTGCATGAGTTGGCTGGATGAGCAACCTGCTAACTCGGTCATCCATGTCGCATTTGGGAGCTTGGCAGCCTTCCACCAGCACCAATTCCAGGAGCTTGCACTTGGGCTTGAACTCTCTGGCCATTCATTCCTGTGGGTCGTACGACCCGATCTCACAGATGGGATGGATGATGCCTGGTTAGATGGATTTCGAGATCGAGTCAAAGGCCAGGGAAAGTTGGTAGGATGGTGTCCTCAACAGCAGGTACTGGCTCACCCTTCCATTGCCTGCTTCATTTCTCACTGTGGTTGGAATTCAACATTGGAAGGGGTGAAGAATGGAGTTCCTTTCCTCTGCTGGCCCTACTTCATCGATCAGTTCCTCAACCAGACCTATATCTGTGATGTTTGGAAGACTGGTTTGAGCGTAGATCGTGATGACAAAGGGTTTGTTCCAAGGGAGCAGATCAAAGAGAAGGTGGACCAAATATTTGGCAATGAGGAGATGAAGGCCAGGGCCTTGATGTGGAAGGATATTGCCAATAGGTGTACCCAGGAAGGAGGGTCTTCCTATAAGAATTTCAAGTCCTTCGTAGATTCCATGAAAGAATGACATGTTCATTTGCTAAGGCACATGAATCATTTGTATTTGCTTCATCCAACTCAAAATTAAGGTCAGATGAATGTTCTATGTAGCATTTGGATACAGCCAATGAAATGGTCTATGTACTAAATGATATTTAAGTATCACCCTTCTTTTTCCATTGCAGTAGATTTTGTTTGTGATAGGGTCTTTGAGGGAAATACTCTGATCTGGTAAACTGCTCTGGGGATTTGATTTTGGTGTTCTTGAGATATAAGTAATGTAATTGATAGCTAGTTTATATTGTGGATTGTTTTTGAGGCCACACCTGCTTCTCTCTATTTCACCTCTTCAATGAAATGAGAGGTGGACAGAACCCACAATTTTGCTCAAAAAAGAAAATAAAAATACTACTGTTGCCCTCCTAATGACATCATGTGAATCTAAAATACTATGTAATTTTCTAAACCAACTTATTTCTGTCGTTCACAGTATCTAACATCGCATACTTCTTGATCTTGGAGCTCTGAAAAGATTCATCCTTCAGGACCTTTAATAGAAATGGAAAAGGAAAAGGCATCCTATAACCCCACCCCCTTCCAAAGTACCAACCGTGCCTTGTTGAAGTAATATGCTGAGTTCCTACAAGTGTTTGCATTTCTATTAAAGGTCCTGTCATCCTATAACCGTGCCCTGCTGGGTTCACCTTGCCAACTGCCTCATGCATGTATGATTGCAAGTCCACTGAAGGAAATCAAGAGATTCCTTCAGGGCATGTCTTCTGTAAATTCTATTTCTCTGCGGCATTGACAAGTTGAAAGGTCACAACTTTGTTTGAGAGCAATTGTCTCCTTATTGGAACATAATTAATTAATTAATTCAATAAATATTTCCTGGCCCACCTCCATTTCCTACGTCTTGGACGCTGAACCGGTCCATGAACCGGAAAATGGCCGGTTCGGCTTATTTGTCTTAGTCAGTTTGGGGGTTTCATGCGTGATAAGCTTAAGTAAGATTGGGCATTGGATCTTACATATTTTCCCTGTAATTATAAAAACAATAAAGAAATAGCATGGTTTGAAGCTGGTCAACAGCTGAAATAAGGGTGAGAGAAAACTAAGATATTTTTGTAGCAATGCAAAGAGTGTCTACCGGCGCAATTATCTTGTTTTCAAAAAAGACAAATTTGATCGAACATAATCAAATCAGATGATTGCTAGTCACATCGAAGCTCCATTTCATAATTTGGAATAGATTTTGACTAAGATTTGAGTCTGACTTAATTTGTTAAACTTTGTTGTATTGGCTTGTTTGTTGAAATTTATTTGCATGATGGATGTTCACAAGTCAGCTTTGGGTAGATTTTTGTCTTATTAATTAAAATTCCTCTCTTGAAAATTAATTTAAATGTTGCAATAGTTGATAAATTGATATATGATTTAAAGAGAATCGTCATAATTAAGGATGAAAAGAAAACATTTAAACCTTCAAAATTAATTGAGCTAGAAATGGATATGCATTGCGAGATATTAACAAGACCAAAGAGAAAAGTTCCTCTAGATTTGTATCAATTTTTTTAGAAAATTAGGATTAGAGAAATTTCAATTAAAATTGGCATAAGGGCAGAGTTATTTGTTATTTGGATAATTTGCTGATATTATGATAGAGACTTTGATTGCAAAATTCAAATTCTTGATAAGTATACAAATTGATTCCTAGTAATATTTTTTAGACTAAAATTATATTTTATGCCAATAAAATATTTATTTATATATAAATAAAGTTATAATGCCACTTTTTGTTTGTTCGTTCGATTTATTTTTTATTGCTGAGCTTGAAGGATAGTAACTGGACTATCAGAAAAGGCAAGCAGCATGCTAAATGATACCCCTCTATGATTCTTCGATTCCTTTCGTTGCAAAATATCGTTAAAAGGAATTTTAAATCAAATGAATATAATTCATGGAAGATTCGATCAATTACAAAAAATTAAAGAAGAAAATGGTATTTGTAATTGGTACCATCTTTTAAACAAAAAAGCTTCAACAACACTAGTTTTGGGGCGGTCTTAGTATGTAAAAACCTAGACAACCGCCACAAATGTAGCATATCACCATCTTGCTCAAAATATGCAAATCTACATGTTTTTAGACTGAAACACAATTAGGTATCAAACCTTGCTTGAGACCAACAAGTAACAAAACCTTTCCAAAGAGAAATGCTTCGAAGTCCGGCCGATCATCTACAACCATATTCAAATGGGTTAGGTACTTGGCTTGTTTTAATAAACCATATCCTTAGGCTATTAGACATTTCTATTAGATGAGTGTAGAATATGTGTTAGGCCTTGAAGCATTTCTTCTGACCCCAAGGTTCATTTAGAGCAACGCTAAATCAAAAGAGGGAGTGCATGGCATTTGACCAAGACCCCAAGGTTCATGCATCCTACGATCCAAGCCATTTCAAACGAAGTTGGAAAGCTGCAACACCAAAGGGACAAGGTCACAACTCGAATCCAAAAGTTAATATAAAATGTTTCGTCTGCCGCTGCCTTTGTGGACCGCTGATATTTGGAAAGATATCAGTTGAAAGATTGGCCAATTACTAGTATTTGGACAACGAAGTATACCTAAAACTTTCTCTTGACTTAGATTGGAGCTGGTCCAATATGATTCATTGTGAGGATGAAAAAAATGCAAGCACCCCAACATTATTTAAAAGGAAAAGAAAAGTAACAGGCAAACCATCAACTTTATCCTCAAATTTTGTGGGTCTCCACATATATATGGCCAACAACTGCCATCAAAAAAGCTCAGAACCGAGCAAGCCGACTGAGCTTATACACAAACTGATTGTGGATAAAAATTCAAAAAAAAAATGGAATTAAATATCGGGTGGAATTTGGAAGTGTCTTTGGCTTCTTTTGCATCTTTGGTACCTTTTCTTTTCCTAATAAAAGTGGTTAGGTTTAATTCTTGTTTTGTTTGAGACAAAAAAAAAAGTTATCAGATCGAAGATGTCACTATCACATGTGCCTTTGACCACTACTCCATATTCCACAAACACAAGTCTGGGGACTTTTCTCACCTCCCTCCATAAAGTAAATACGTGGATATCTAATTCTCAGTCTCTTTGATAGGTTGGATACCAAATTCATCTTGAGGATTTTACATGGCAACCCAAGATTTTACATAAAAAAATAGCCAGAAATTATTATTTAGATTTTTTAATTCAAAATCTATTCAGTGCATAACCATTAATATGAGACCAAACACATACATACACGGATCCTCACATACTTTTTCTGTTTAAGCTTTGATACTTTCACCAAGCTAAGAGTTCAAATTTAATCATAAGCACCACGATCAGCTGTGCTGCAATGTTTTTTTGTCCATATATATCACGGGTCGGATTTGCTTTGATACCATTTATCATAACGCTAGTCGAAAAATATTATTGATTTTTTTTTAATTCTATATATACTTAAGATCCATTGAGTGCATAATTAATATGGGATGAAACATGCTTAACTATAAGGCTGTAAATGGGTCGGGTCGACCCGCGTAGATCCGATCCGATCTGAATTTTAGGATCCGTGGGTCCGGATCGGATCCTAAATTGGACCCGAATCATTTTAGGGGTCGAGTTTGGGTTTACCGAACGGACCCAATCCGATCGAGAGAGAGAGAGAGAGAGAGAGAGAGAGAGAGAGGGGAAAAAAGCAAAAGAGAGCTTTTCTTTTTTCTTTTTTTGTGTGTGTGTGTGTGTGTGTGTGTGTGTGTTTTGGGGGGGGGGGGGGGGGGGGGTGTTGTGGTACCATTGGTCGTTTTAAAGTGAATTTATGGCAGGTTTTCGAGGCAGACAGAAAGGAGATATGGGTTTCTTGAGAGCTAGTTAGCTTGCTCCCTAAGGAATGGAAAATGCCACCCAACCAGGAGGGAAAGCTTTGTACCAAAAAAAAAAAGAGAGAGAGAGAGCAGTAAAAGCCCTAAGGGGAGTAGGGTTCAAGTGCGGAAGGAAGGCAACAAGCATAGGTTCACAAAATCCAAAGGAACCTCGGCCCATCAGGATTCTCTCTCGATGTATTATACTGTTGATACCTCTGGTGTCTCGGTAGCTGGCTTTTTTTTTTTTTTTTTCGTTCTGTTTTTGGTTTTTGTTTCTTTTAACTTTTGAAGGAAGAAAGTGAGGGAACACTAAAGTGAGGGAACACTAAACTGAATAAGGGTCATGTGCCAGTTTTCTGCAAACGGAATTGGATTTTGGAAGAAGGTCTGGGATTTTTTTTGCCCTCGTGAGAGGGGAGCTGGGAGACGCCGAGTTCCGTCCAATCAGTCATATAGATAAAAAATAGTGTGATATGAAATTTGGCTTGTAGACCGACTTGCCTTGCGGAGAAGATGGATACAAAAATAGGAAAGAAAAATATTTTTTTTTGCGGAAGGGAAGTTTGACGGCTCGAATTTTTGGCTCCAGCAGATTTTTAGATTTATAAAAGAACAAGCTATGTAATTATTATATTTTAATATGGGCATTTTTTATTAAAAATATAGCTTTTTCGATAAAGCTGAAAATAGCTTTTGAAAGGAAGCTCCGAATTCAAAAGTTATTTTCAGCTTCCCAAAAAAGCTGAAACAGTTTTCTGAAAATTTTAACAAACTATTTTTATCTAAAAGTACATTTGGAGGGCCAGAAAGTGCTTTTTGGCCCTCCAAAAGTTTCCTTAAACAGAGCCTTAGTTAGTAAGACATTAAGTCATCTGTTCTGACTTGAGGTCAATTGCGAGTCTTTTAAATCATAGGTCACCCGGCACCTCATAATTATGATATGACCAAATTAGATTTGCCCAAATTCTTTTCCAAACGCAAAAAAAATTGGACTCGAACTCGAACCCAACTCAGACCCGGACCCGACTTAGATCCGACCCGACCCAACCCGATCTTTAACGGGTCGGATCTGAATTTAAAATTAGAATCCTAACAAAAAATCGAATCAGATCGGGATCACTCAGGATCCGATCCGCTTCGACCCGAGCCCATTTGCCCCCCACCTAAGGTCAATGCATTAATGCTAGTTTTGCGGTTCCTTGGCCTGTCTATCCTCCTATCCCAGCATATGTATAGAGACAACCGTAGCAGAAGAAACAGGACGCAAACTGTTTGCAGCCATGGGTTCACCTCAAGCCATCATGATACCTTATCCAATGCAGGGCCATGTCATCCCCTTACTAGCTCTCTCCCACTCCATGGTTGCCCATGGCTTCAAGATCACATTCATCAATTCCGAGTTCAACCATGACCGAGTCGTTGCTGCCTTGTCCCAGAAAGATGGTGATGGAGCGGAAGGATACAAATGGTTTCCTTTCCCGGATGGATTGGCACCTGGTGAAGACCGCAATGATCTCCGAAAGATTACTGAAGGCTTCTTGAGCGTCATGCCTCGATGTTTGGAGGAACTCATAAACCAGATGAACACATCAGGAGGTGACCGGGTTGCATGCGTTATCGCCGATGTGAACATGGGGTGGGCTCTCGAAGTGGCGCAGAAGATGGGCATCCGGTCGGCTGGCTTTTGGCCTGCATCTACTGCAGTGCTTGCAATATTTCTGAGCATTCCCAAGATGATCCAGGATGGAATCATTGATGCCAACGGTAAGACATGGTTTTTGCCCATTTTCTCTGACAAGTGAAACAATTCAGAGCTTGAAATTTTGCATAGCACAGGAGAAAGTGATTAAAAGTTCCCAAAGGATGAATTTATTCCTGACCAGTATTATAATATGGTATATTATCCTGGTGAAACATCAGCACACACTAATCATATGTAATTGTGTTCTTATTGCAATAGTTTTGAAGATCAAATATGTTTTTTTTTCTCTCTCTTTTTTCTGATCAGTTAGTTTTCGTGCGGTATACAGCTTTTTATTCAGAAAATTCATGAGCAAAACCAGAGGGAAGCAAAATCATACAAAGCCTTATGTGGATGATTTTTGCCAACAACAAGCAGAGAACAAGGTTTACTATTATGGTTAACATTGATGTGCAGGCGAACACCAGCAGGAATCAAATTAGAGAACTCCTGACCAGTGTTATAATAAATTGGTATATTATCCTGGTGAAACAACAGCACATACTAATCATATGTCATGGTGTTCTTATTGCAATAGTTTTGAAGATCAAATATGTTTTCTCTCTCTCTCTCTCTCTCTCTCGATCAGTTAATTTTCGTGTGGCATACAGCTTTTTATTCAGAAAATTCATGAACAAAACCAGAGGGAAACAAAATCATACAAAGCGTACATCAGCAGGAATCAAATTAATGGAAAGAAAAAGGGTTGAGTTCTAATAAAGATGAAAGAAGAAGAAGAAAATGGGGGAAAAAAATTCCATCAAACTACTGGTAGTAATTATTGGTAGCCACCATTGGTTTTCTTCAGTTTTTTAGGTGTTATTTAGATGCTTCTTCAATGGAGAAACTGGTTGCTTTCACATAGCCAGCATGTTTAAAATAAAAAAAAAAATCTCCATATGTGAGGACAAGTTCCAGGATAACAAAATGATCATCAACGATCTTTTCTATTTGCATTTCATGCAGGAATGCCACAAAGGAGTGAGACTTTCCAGCTGAGCCCCGGCATGCCATCTGTGAACACAAGCCAATTTACATGGAATTCGGTCAGTGATTTCGAATCACAAGTAGTCATCTTCAAGCTCATAGTCAGTTTTTGTCAAGCAATGCAGCGTGCTGAAACAATCATTTGCAACACATTCTACGACCTTGAGTCACCAGCATGCACCCTCTTTCCAAACATACTGCCTATTGGGACCATTACTCACAGGCCAACAGTTTGGAAAGGAAGTTGGGCATTTCTGGCAAGTGGATACAACCTGCATGAGTTGGCTGGATGAGCAACCTGCTAACTCGGTCATCTATATCGCATTTGGGAGCTTGGCAGTCTTCAACCAGCACCAATTCCAGGAGCTTGCACTTGGGCTTGAACTCTCTGGCCATTCATTCCTGTGGGTCGTAAGACCCGATCTCACAGATGGGATAGATGATGCCTGGTTAGATGGGTTTCGAGATCGGAGTTAAAGGCCAGGGAAAGTTGGTAGGATGGTCTCCTCAACAGCAGGTACTGGCTCACCCTTCCATTGCCTGCTTCATTTCTCACTGTGGTTGGAATTCAACATTGGAAGGGGTGATGAATGGAGTTCCTTTCCTCTGCTGGCCTTACTACGTCGATCAGTTCCTCGACCAGACCTATATCTGTGATGTTTGGAAGATTGGTTTGAGCATAGAACGTGATGACAAAGGGTTTGTTCCAAGGGAGCAGATCAAAGAGAAGGTGGACCAAATATTTGGCAATGAGAAGATGAAGGCCAGGCCTTGATGTGGAAGGATATTGCTACTAGGTGTACCCAGGAAGGAGGGTCTTCCTATAAGAATTTCAAGACCTTCATAGATTCCATGAAAGAATGACATGTTCATTTGCTAAGACACATGAATCTTTTGTATTTGCTTCATCCAACTCCAAATTAAGGTCAGATGAATGTTCTATGTAGCATTTGGATACAGCCAATGAAATGGTCAGTGTACTTACTGATATTTAAGTAATATGCTGAGTTCCTACAAGTGTCTGCAGTTTTGGAAGATCAGCATCATCAGTGACTGCTGCCCTTCAGTACTGGTCATTAATTTGAACAGGCAAAATTTAATTCTCCTTTCAACATGCCCTCCATGATGACAAAAGCTCAGCCTTGAGTTAACAAACTCATAATTTTCATTAGGGCCTCATCATGATCTTCGCCGACGGCTTTCATCTATCTATCTAACTTAGCAGTGTTTTTAAGAAATCAACTGCCTTTGCCAAGTATCACTTAGCATTATTTAGGACAACTATCTCTGTGGCTGATTTGGCATAAAAATTCATGGTACTAAAGATTTTTGACAGGCGAAGTATACCTAAAACTTTCTCTTGACTTGGATAAAAAAAGAAAAAGAAAAAAAACAGGGCGGAACCATCAACTTTATCCTCCACGGCTCCAACAAATCATGTGAGTCTCCACATATATATGGCCAACGGCCGCTATCAAAAAAAGTTCAGAACCAAACAAGCCGACCCGAGCTACACAAACTGATAGTGGATAAAATTCTAAACAAAAATGGAATTAAATATCGGGTGGAACTGTCTTTAGCTTCTTTTGCATCTTTAGTACCTTTTATTTTCTTAATAAAAGTGGTTAGGTTTATCCTGTGTCTCTGACGCGAGGAATTCTTGTTTTGTTTAAGACAAAAAAGAAAAAATTATCAGATGGAAGATGTCACCATGACATGTGCCTTCGAGCACTTCTCCATATTCCACAAAAAACAATTCCACTCACAGGTCTGGGGGACTTTTCTCACCTACCTCCATAAGATATGATATTTTTTCAAAAAGATGACCGCCTCACTATGGCCCAGAAATAATTCCTATCCTCTTTGTTATGTAGGATTTATTGTGGTTCAAATTTGGCCCGAAGGTAACCACGCCGAAGGAGTCGAGGGAGCTACTGGTCGAGACAGAGAAAGAACACCACCTTCCGTGCACCTGCGTACTGCACAAAGCCTCACCGGTATTTCTGGTGAGAGCCTTCCGATGCTTAAGTTAGCGTGAATTTATGTTGGCTAAAAGTTCCTTTAAGCGATATCTGATGGGGTTATTTATAGTCCCACAGAGTGACCCAGATGGTGGAGATATGGTCTGTCCTCATCATGGGAGGAGATAACGCTGGCCAGGGTGCGCGCGCGGCCACGGCTTGCTTGAGGTTTGAGTTATTCCTATGCCGTATTGGCGCTGGCGCGTGCCGCAGGGTATAGCCCTTTTTAGTAGCATGACTGGGCAACAAGGTGCAGTCTTTTGTTGACGTATCTTGACGTAGCCATCAAGCCAAAGTATGGTGCGGTGAGGTTGTAGCAGGGCATGACCGCAGCGCATACTGGGCAAGATTAGCTCGGCTTTTGGCAAGGGCTGAGGTCGGCCTTGCCCGCCTTGTAGGCATTAAGATCGGCCGACATGGGGCCACGATATATATTCGATGAGGTCGGCCTGAGTAGGCGTTTGAGGTCGGCTCAGTAGAGCGCCTCGAGCTCGGACCGGGGCGCGGTCGTCGTGATAGGGTGCCTCGAGCTTAGCCGGGGGCGGGTTGTCGTTGTAGACTCCAGAGGAGGGCCGTTGTAGCCGTAGCAGTGGGAGATCTGGCTGAGGGTCGACTTGCCTTCGGCGAGGGTCCAAGGTCGGACGGGCTCTTAGCGGGACCGAAGTCTACTTGACCGAAATGGCGTGGTCCTATGTTGTAAGCATGACAATCCAGTTTCTCCCTCCATCAGGATTCATCTTGAGAATTTTACATTAAATCAACTATCTATCTAACTGAGCAATGTTTTAAGAAATCAACGCCTTTTGCCAAGTATCACTTAGCATTATTTAGGGACAACTATCTCTATGGGCTGAATTGGCATAAAAAAATCATGGTACTGAATCAGTTGTGATCTTTAGCCTCTTTTTCTTGTATCTGTTCTTCTCCTGTCTTAATAATGTAACTCATTTTTTGTTGTAAATATGATTAATCTTCAATAAAAGTCGGGTGGCTCCTTTCTGCCTCCCTTTTACATCAAAAAAAACTGAATCAGTTGTGTTGATAAAGTTCTTCTTTGGTTGGTTACCCATCAATCAGTTCTTAGTTCTAGCATTCGATATTCTTCTCTAATCTGCTAGTGCTCATCTTGTAATCATGTGAAATGAAGTAATGGGAATTTTCCATCTCATCAATTTTCAAATAACTCCTCTGTCAGAAGACTATTTGCCTCTCATTCTAAGTAATAGTCATGCCATGATCTTTGCATTACAGAGTTTGAATAGTCCTCCTATCACCTGTAATTTACTAGATACTGATTCAGATTCAAGAAACCTAACATTAACCGACGTCGCTTTGAGAACTGGTTCGTCAGCATTGATGTAAGAAGCAACAATTAAATATGTAGATATACAGGAGGTCATAAAAATGGCCATGTTTCATTCAAGCAACTCCCTTCTCCTCTCTCTCTCTCCCAAACAACTCCCTTGGTGATAGGATTCCATGCAGCATGGATTGAGGGTAAGGAGATCCTCTATCGCCATTTTTATTTAGTCCTTGGCGGTGGAACCTTCTGTTACAAGATGGTCAACAAGGCAGACTTTAGCTAAAATTTTGTGAAGGATTTGGCTCTCCTTGGACTTTCTGGTGGCATAAAAATTTGCAGTATACTAATGACACTTTCATCTTCGCTCATGCTAAAAAATACCATTTTGCTGCTAGGAAGATCATCTTACATAGTTTGAACTAATCTCAGGTCTTCAATTAACTATCAAAAAAGCTTTCGGGTCTCAGGCTTCGATTACTACCTGCTGCCCACAAAGTACCCGGTCCACCTTTTTTTTGGTGGCAGGCTCGTACGTGGGAAAAACTCAACATCATCATTAGGAATCTCTTCCAGGCTTATTGAAAAATAGTCTGTTCAAAAAAAAAAAAACAGGGTGGGGCGGCTTTGGGTCAAAGACCTTTCGGTCATGAATCAATCCATTTTAGTCTATCTAAAAGAATGACTCTGCTTCGGATCTCATCAGAACTCCGCGAGGTTAAGGCATGGCTTGGCCAGAGTATTACTATGGAGGGTGACCTTCTACGAAATCCTTGGGTTGCATCCCTTTCCATGGAGTAGTGCATCAGATTTATCATGGAAGACTTAAGCTCTCTCTGTGCTGCAAATCTAAAACAAGATAGTCTAGTCATTGGTTAAACCTTTGCCATCACAAGCATCTCCCAGCATTCACCAAAGTTTGGGCCAAGATCAAGAAGACAACCAGAACATTGGTTGATGCTTATTTCAGGATATTCAATCTCAATCAGTCCCTTTCGAACGTTGGCTCATTATCTCAAATCTGCGTTTCTTACTTATCACCAACGTTTTAAGCAGTTCTCTTGGACACCCAGGAGAAGAAACCAACGAATCAAACAGGACCCTTATCTGTCATCTTAAAGAGCTCTTTTGTTCCTGTCTTGGAGATTTTTTGATTCTGTGCAGTCTCAGACCTGTGATGTTTTGATTGCTCTGTTTGTTTTCTACATTGCAGGTCTCTGTATGTGAACAGTTCTAATGCCATTTGTATCTATTTCTGTTCGCTTAGATTTTGGATGATGCCTCTTTCCCATCTTGTGCAAAATGTCAAATAGAAAAAATTCTTGTCCTTATACAGAATCAAATTAGGCACCAGAAGCATTGCTTTAGTTTTCCTTTCTGTTTCCATATAAAGATTTTCCTATTCATTGTGATCCGTGAGTTCACTTGTACCATAATTATGAGCTGAAACTTATATTTCCTCCAACTTCCCATCTAGTTATATATATATTTTTTAATACAAAACGGGCATAAGCCAGAATTACAGAAGTAAGGAGAGGCCTACAATGCATGTCTTTCACAAAAGATACTGAGGTCTGGAGGGGCTAATGAGATCGCTTCCCCAGCAAAACAGAAGGCCCATCTACTTATATTATTGTAATTAAATTTGCAAAATTGTCTATAGATCCTAACCAAAGTGAGAATCAGAGTGCAGACTGTAGTTCTCTAGGTAGACTGAAGTGGATAGTCTAGCTTATATATAAATCTCAACCACCCTGCATCACTTTGTCAGGCTGACAAACCACACTGGAGTTGACCTTGTTACAAACTTTCTCAATCACACCATTTAGCTTTCTAAATTATTCTTCTACTAACGGAGAGGATTCGTACTAGCATGTGTTTAGTTCTATATCGGTTGTGCACCGAATAAATCTTGAGTATTTATAAAGGATCAAGAAACTTAGTACTTTCCAACTAACCTTTGTAGATAAGATCCTGAATTATTACAATAACCATGTTGATTGGTTACAGGATTTGTTAAACCCATCGACCTAGTATTGGCTCCAACCACCTTCTTTTGTAACTGCTCTTGATTCCTGAAGATTCATCTAGTTCCAGTAATGTGGTTGATTTTTAAAATGTATGTTGGTATTGTTGCTGGTGGGAATTGGCCGACCCAAGCATTGAGTTAATAGGGTTGTTGGAGACTCAACTTGTACGCCATATGGATTGGAGAGATCGGATGAGATCGTTGGATGCCTTCGCAATGGTGGTCTGGTGGATGCTTTATTCAATCGGCGATGACCCCGACGTCCAACACCCACGAGTTAGTATTGGATGGCAGAGGAATGGCTTTGGTCGGCGTCCGACATTGGTTTTGATCTGAAACAATAAAAACAAAGAAGTTCACCCTCGGAGGCGTATTCGTCAGGAGACCCTCTGATGTCTAAATCAGACACAGCTCTCAAGAATAGGAGAAGACTGCCTCATAAGATAGTCAAAGAGAACTTTCCTATAGGGCCCTAGGAAACACAGTATATGAGCGAGGGCCATAGCCTTCGCTGAGTAGTCCAAGGCTATATGCTGGTTGATAAGGTAACAAACCATATATCTCACCCATGAATCATGCCCATGCTTCATGATTGCGGAGATTTGCTTGGGTGTTGTATTTGTTAGAAGACAATTAGCTATCACGGCTGAGTTGTCGCCAAATGGAAGGAGAGTTTTAAATGCAGAGGACTTTCTACGTACCTTTTGTGTTGGCCACATGGCAAGCTTGAATGGCCAACCTGCATCTAGGTGGCGAAATTTTATTGATTGGTTTACCTTATCAGCAGAGGTCGGTTCCGAGGTGCATCAGATACCGAGTTAATGGAATGATAAATATCTCTTCTTTCAACTGTGGTGCCATTGTGTAACCAACGAAGAACAAACCTGCTTTGACATTATTTGTTTATCATCTCCCTTGGCTGCTATTCTGATCGGCCCAAATCCTTGCTATCCGGAAACCGAGTAAAATTTTATCTCCTTGCTTTGTACTATTCATAGTTGTACTGTCTTTGTTAGTAAAATATTTATTAAGACTTATCAACCTGAATAAGGTGGCAAATGTATCAAAACAAGCAGTACCAAGCAACCTTCATCAACTCAAAGAATTAGAATAGGTGAACAAGAATTAGCTGACATATACTTACAAAATCCAGATTCCCAACTTCTCAGGAATTCATTTGGAATCATTGGAAATCCCCTCCCCAAAGCTAGGAAGCCAAAGTAAAACTAATTAAGAAACAGAAAATCATGAAACGAAAAGGCATTATGATCCAACAACCAATTCAGACTATGGAAGAGACTAAATTAATTGATGTCTTTTGATCAAGTACTCCAATAAGAGAGGAATCAAGAAAATTAAATGATATATCAAGACGACGCCCACCTTAGACTCTTCTTGTTACCGAGCTGACCTGGCAAGCCTGATGCATATTTTTAATGTAATAGATCTATTTATTGATCATCCATTTTAAGTTTTTTTGTGTCATTTTCTTTCCTTAATTTATATAATTATAAGAATAATCTAATTAGCCATGTAAAGTATCAAATGCTCTCAACTTCTAGTGAAAACGTTTTTGTGGACACTCTATCTAATCACTGCCATAAATCCATCTCCATTATGAAAGCAGGCTAGATTCGCTTCTCTATGCCTTGCAGTTGAAGTTGAAACCTATTTGGCTTGTATAAGTAAAATAAAATTAAGATTGTTTTTGAAACAATCTATCTCCTAAACAATTCATGTCGATGCAATTGTTGTTCCCACTACCTTCACAGGTGCCATATTCTTAGCATCATATTGCAAGAATGATTCAATATAAATTGAATGGCTTCATAATCATGATGATTTCAGGCTCTCTTTGTCTAATCATATCGTATTTCTATTTAGTCCTAATTGTATTGTTTAGATTTTTTTGGGTAAATTTGGTGAATTAGATTTCTCTAAGAATAATCACAAGCAATGAGTCTTTTAATGATATTAATTAATCAATTAATGTTGTTATTATTGATTTTCTTTCTCTGGCATACTGGAGGTGCGCTGCTAGTGGTTTTTGAGATATGTGAGGAAAGTTAGTTTCAGTCATATTATTTAGGCCCTGTTTGGGGGAGCTGTTGGCAGTAGAGCTGTTGGAAGTAGAGCTGTCTGAAGTAGAGCTGTTATAAAAAGCTATTTGCTGTTTGGTAACTACATTCGTAAAGTGCTGTGGTACTTATTTTGTGTTTGGTAAACAAACTGAAAAAGTACTTTTATATGACAAAATTACCATAAAGGACATTGCATAGTATTATACAAACAACATAATAAAACATAACATAAATTAATACATAAATATACGATATAGTATAATATTATTGTAATATAAAATAATATTATGTTATATAGCATAATAGTATATAATTATTAGAGTAATTAATATTGGTATATAACATAATATTAAATTATTTAACATAACATATTAATGTATTATGATATATATGTAATATATATTATATTTATAGTATAATCAATAATAAAGTATAAATATTATAATTATTAGTATAAATTAATTTCTCATAATATAACATAATATTAAATTATTTAAAATAACATATTAATGTATTATAATGTAATGTAATATAATACAATATTTATAGTATAATACAATAATAAAGGTATAAAATATTATAATTAATATTATAAATTAATTTTCCATAATATAACATAATATTAAATTATTTAAAATAACATATTAATGTATTATAATGTAATGTAATATAATACAATATTTATAGTATAATACAATAATAAAGGTATAAAATATTATAATTATTAGTATAAATTAATTTTTCATAATATAACATAATATTAAATTATTTAACATAACATATTAATGTATTATGATATAATATAATATGATATTATATTTATAGTATAATACAAAAATAAAGGTATAAAATATTATAATTATTAGTATAAATTAATTTTTCATAATATAACATAATATTAAATTATTTAACATAACATATTAATGTATTATGATATATATAATATGATATTTATATTTATAGTATAAGACAAAATTAAAGGTATAAAATATTATAATTATTAGTATAAATAATTTCCCATAATAATTTTCCATAATTTTCCATAAAATAATTTTCCGCGATCGAGGGGCTCTTCTTCGTGGTCCACGCTCGAGGAGGACCTCAGCGTGGGCCGCGAGGTTGATGATAAAAAAAAAAATAATAGATTGATTTTGGAAGGTATGGAAAAGGATTAAAATTTTTTTCTTCTAAAATGTGGTTCAAGAGATGCATACAAAAATTGAAAGAAAATACATTTTTTTACGGAAGGGAGTCTGACGGCTTGGGTTCTTGGCTCCAGCAGATTTTAGGTTTATATAGGGATAAACTATGTAATTATGTTATTTAATATGGGCATTTTTGTCAAAATACAGCTTTCCGAAAAAGCTGAAACAGCTTCCTTCCAAAAGCTCCAAATTGGAGCTTCCTCCCAAAAGCTGTTTCAGCTTTTGCGGGAAGCTGAAACAGCTTTTTGAAAAATTTACCAAATACAGTTTTTCATCTAAAGTACTTTTGGAGGGCCAGAAAGTGCTTTCTGGCCCTCCAAAAGCTCCCCCAAATAGGGCCTTAGTTATTTTAATCATGCAGTGGAGCGTAGGTGCTCAAGATCCTCATTTATTCCTAGATTTATCACACAAAACCTTCTGTTTTTTGGACTCATGCTGGTTCAATGCATGTGTCAGTAGGTCGTCATAACTGGGCTAAGATGTCATTGGCTCATGATGCAATATCTTGACATCTAACTTCACACATAAATGTCTGGATTTTTTTTTTTTGCTTTTTTTTTTTTGATTGTTGGTAGAAATTATCATCTTTGGTGTAATCTCTTCTGCAGCACTTAATAGGTACATGGTACTGCAGGCCAAAAGTAGCATGCTTTGAATGACATAAATAGAAGGTTGTACCACATCTTCCCTTGAAATAATCTTGCTAGCCCAAGCCAATAATAGAAGGGTGAGTAAGTGCATGCCAAAGGATCCATGGGCAAGAAATCATATCCTGTAGTGTATCATATCAAATTTGTGGTAATCATCTCATTCCTTTTAATTCTTTACAACTAAAAAGATGCTTAAATTGGCTAGTAATTATCTCTTACAATGTTCAAATGAGATTCTGCCAATCTCGATCCTCCCTAGAGATAGCAATGGTAGGAGCCTTATGCATGGAGGTGCCTTTTATGAGCGGAAGAGTTTGATATGGTAGTGTATCAGATGCTTATTTTAAAAGTAAGACTTGTTTGATGTGTTTGGCTTGAAAAGCCCTTTCGATTTTGTAATGATTTAGGACCTCATCTAAAAAAGTTAGCCAGAAGATATTATTTGAATTTTATGGCTCTATATAAGTATCCAAGAATTATTCTATACATAGTCGATGTAGGATTAAATACATGCCTACATGGGTCATTACATCTTTCTACTTGCTTAAGCCCTGATATCCTCATGAAGTTAAGAGTTCAAATGGATCTATGATGCGGTGTTGCATAGTCTACATGGACCATAAATCGAGCTCTCTTTGATATTATTTGTAACAATCTAAGACTTTACGTAAAAGACAAGCTTTGCATACCCAAGATCTATCCAGTGCATAGACGATATGGGACAAAATATGTATCCACATAAATCCTCATAGGTTTTCTTATTGCTCCTTTCATTATCTCATGGAATGAAAGAACATTTTCTATATAAAATAATAGTTATTGGCAATATGATATAGGATCTTGCACATATAGTATATATATTATAATATTTTTAACTTGGTATGCAAATCTCATCGAGATTAATGAAATACTTGACGGGCTAGGCCAATCTTTTTATTAAAAAAAAAATCTAGCAAACCACAATGGATGATAGATGATGGCTCTCACACCCTAGACTGTGATTTGCATGGTCGTCGCTTCATTCACCAACTTAGGTGGCATACGTTGTGTTATTGTGTATTAGTCCTCTTCAACAAAGGCCTCGCATGTGGAACATCTGGGGAAGAATCAGATATATGTTGCATTATTCCTGCACATAAAGACTATTTTCATATTTCGAACCACTAATAAAGCAAACCTTTTCAAATCATTATGGAGCAACCTATCATTCTCACCCTATATGAATCCATCACATAGATTGGAATGGCATGTAGTGTGCTGGATATTGACTTGGTTGCATCATGCTTGAAAATTTCAAGTTCGATCAGAGCTTCCACTGAGATTTGCATGTGCAGTCTAGATTCTGATATTTTCCATAGAAATATTAGCACCAAACTAGGGGGTCTTCATTAATGGGTGAAAGCTTTTCTTCTTTTCTTAACAGGAACAAAAATTAAGGGATGTCAACTTTCAGAATCAAATCCGCCTACTATGCAAGAGCATGCGCCACTGGGCTTTATGCTCGAGAACCTAAACAGATGAATCTTGCAGGCCATATCATATAAGATTTTTTTTTTTTGGATGTTACATATTATATACAAATGATTTATTACTTGTTCGCAATAGAATTTCCATATTAGGTTTTTTATATGTTTGGATCTCCAAAAATGCCCTCGATCTCTGATTTATATAAAACCAGGATAGTTAAAACCTTCCCATAATCCATGCCTCTTGTTATGAGGCTTTCTTTTTTTTTTGGTACTACGATAGCTCACGTCAGCCTGGTGTGAGTAGTTCTACCATCAACGTCAAGAAAAATAAGAGTACATAAAGGTAGGAGAGCAGAATTAGTCTCTGTCCATAAAACCTCTTCGGAGTGGTGAGCAGAAAAGGAGGCGACCTAGTCTACTGCCGTGCTCGCTTTCCAAAATACACGGGCTACCTGAAACGAACTACAACCAGCCACCAAGCTCTGGATGTCCCTGAGTAGGGGGTGGCCATCATCATGTCGTCTGACGTCACGAATCCACTCAGTCACCGTAGTCGAGTCTCTTTCCAGGATGATGCAGTCTGCCCTAGGATTCTCCTCACATAGTTGACTCCCTCCCACGCTGCTCTGAGCTCTGCTCCAATTAATAACGGTCATGTCATAGGTGCCGCTTCCCGCCTGCCGCAATGAATCTAGAGTCGTGATCCCATATCACAAACCGGCCGAAGTGACCAGTGGGGCTGGAGATAGTAAACTAGATTGCTACCCGGTTGTAGCAGGAAATCTTGGAGGAAGTTTTGTGCATATTATTTCATGGATGCATGCCTTTGTTCACAGAGTGCATGAAAGTCATTAATGGAGGGATACCAAGATTATGGATCCTTCCCTTAAGATGCAGTACACCCAGCTGCACATATGGATTGATGCAAGAAAAATGTCGAGCAGTACATGAAATGGCGTACAGATATACAGGATATGGGCTAGTCATTGTAATTATGATTTTTAATACAAAATAGTCTGGCATATTGCAGGGGAATGACTAATGAGTGACCTCCTCCTCACTTTTAATAGCGAGTAAAGGCCATCTTCATCACAGTTTTTATGATTTCATCACAACACCACCCAATGAACCTTATGCGATGTAGGTAGAGGTGGTAATTTACTGTGCCCCATCGGATACCCAGCTTGATCCGACCTTAATGGAATAGGTTTTGTTCAGATCTGAAGCAGATACAAATAATGATAATATCCACTTCAAACCCCATCCGGATATATCTAACTATTTACAGATCCCCTCTCGAAAGCAAAAAAAAAAAAAAAAGATTTGCATGCACACACAAAAAAAGATTTTTATAATTTTATGCAATCCGATCCATCTAACCTGCTTCGTCTAACACTCTACCTACCCAGCCTCAGTCCTAGGCAAGTACAAGGTAAGTCCCATTGCCATCTTTCTAGTTGGAGACTAGCCAAGAAAAAATCCTCCAAACCAAAGTCATACGAATAAATTAAATCTAGACGTCAGTTGAATTCAAGAACTACAAATAAATAGAGTACGACGCTCTAGCGTAGGGTGGCAATGCTTAATCTATTTAACCCGTTTATTTTCATTCAATCCGTTGTTGATCGGGTTAGGTTACCTCTGGAATAAAAATGATCGTGTTCGGGTTTGGCATGTTTGACCCACTTAATAAAAAGATCAGATTCAGGTTAGTAGATTTTTGATTTATGCTATATCCGATCTAACCTATATTTGGTCCAACTCAACCCTACTGTCACCCCCTACCCTAGAATTATCCGGTCAATGCAAAGCTGCCACATGTTCCGGTGGTTGTAGGAACTTCTAGCAACCAGAGTTGTGGAAGATCCATACTTGACAAGCCAGCCGACTTGCAAAGACTTTGTAAAAAAGTGGCATTACCTACGTCCTCTGCGGTTGCAAGTTGACAGACCGTGCTATAAATTGAAAGCGTCAGCGCGCGTAAAGGACTCTGAGGCTTTAATATTAGCAAATTATAACTAACCCTACTGTCTTACTGTGCCTTTCTATTGAATTTGTATTAATCCTTTCCCTACATATCATTACACATGGAGAAATCCTATTGGATATTTGAGATGCTTAGAATTAATGAGATCAGATTCTGCTCATTAATTTCTCTGCTCTTCTTGCTTTTAAATACGAGCTCACCAAGTTCGTTCCCACATAATATTAGAGAGAAGAGAAAGGGAGAGTTTAGAGATAAATTGCCATGGCCGTGGTTCGTGTTGCAAACTTAGCTGTTTTGATCCTTTTGGCCTCTAGTGAGATGGCCGGAGCTGGTTGGGACACCGGCTCCGCCACTTTCTACGGAGACATGGGCGGCGGGGAGACAATGCGTGGGTATTCGTAGCCTGTCTATAATTTATAGTTCCTCTTTCAGTCTTCACCTGTGAATTCTTTTCTCTCATTCCGCGTTCATAGACAGAGAGATAGTAGCAAATTAGTACTGGCCAATGCTGTTGAGTGTGTTTTTTAAAAAAAAGTCTATTCTTGTGGAGTAGTGGCTACATTTCTTTTTCATATAAGAGTCCTAATGCTCATTAGAGTCCTAGCCTCACGTTGATATGATCTTCTCTAACCTACGTTATTTGCTGATGCAGAAGGAGCTTGTGGCTATGGTGATCTCTTCAAGCAAGGGTTATGGTTTTGAGACAGCAGCTCTGAGTACTGTTCTCTTCAATAATGGCCTCACTTGCGGTGCATGCTATGAGATCCGATGCTCCCATGATCCCCAGTGGTGTGTCCCGAGGACTATCATCATCACTGCCACCAACTTCTGCCCTCCCAACCCCTCCCAACCCAACAACAATGGTGGCTGGTGCAACCCACCCCGCCAACACTTCGATCTCTCCATGCCCATGTTTGCAGACCTTGTGAAGGACTACCATGCAGGGATAATCCCCATCCGATTTCGAAGGGTCCCTTGCATCAAGAAGGGTGGCATGAGGTTTGAGATCAAGGGCAACCCTTATTGGATCCTTGTATTGGTATACAACGTAGCCGGGGCCGGAGACGTCCATGCCGTCTCGGTGAAGGGCTTAAAGACTAGGTGGATAGCCATGTCAAGGAGCTGGGGCCAGAACTGGCAAACTGGGGTGCAGTTGTTGGGGCAGAGCCTGTCATTCCGAGTGATGACGAGCGATGAGAAGGTGGTGCAGTCTGATAATGTAGTTCCGGAAAACTGGCAGTTTGGTCAGAATTTTGAAGGGAAGCAATTCCAGGAATTATAGAGGGAGTACTGTAATTAACAATAATGGTCATCCATGCACTGCATGTAGTGATTTAATTTCATTGTCTGATTGAATGAATGATGGTTCTAGCATCGTTTACCACCAAATAGTAATCATAATAATGGCCATCCAGTTTTCATGGCATCCCATACTCGAAAGAGCTAGCTCTTTGTTTTCGAGAGAATAGATATAACATTTTAGCCGTGCATCATGTTATGATCAATAAATCTAAATATCATCCAGAAAGTTAAACAATAATTTTTTTTTTGTTATTCTGGTATATATATTATTACCTCATTTTACAAGAATTGATCTGAGGTGGTGGTTGATTGTGTACGATAAAGTAAAACTGCTATATGCATTTGTTACATTACAATGTTGACTGGGCTTCATTCATTCATTCCCTGCAGGGAAAAGCGAAAAAAAAAAAAAAAAAAACTTTGAATGAATAAAATGGCAGCTTCCATTTCTCCTAATATCTAAGATCTGATATTTATCAATGTCATCATGCTATATATTGGTTTGTGTTTGATCCTTCCCAGAACATAGTAATTCTTCTGAGAGAAGTAAATTAAATGAAGTATAAATACGAGTGTGTTATGCATTAATGGAATTTGCAAGTTATGAGCAGTGCCTCGAAATCTGAAAAGCAGTGGGGCCTATCACTCCACACAGGTATTCTAGCTCTAATGGTAGTACGTACGTTCGTTAAAGGTTGGACGTACGCAATCATGCACACACAATCCGATATTCTTGGTGTTGGACATCATGCAAAAAAAAAAAAAAAAAAAAAAAAAAGCATAAAAAAAATAAAACCAGCGCAAGAAACAAATCTATGGGTATTTATTGAAAAACTCAGGTTATTTTACTTTCATGCAATTTACTACTAATCTCTCTCGACTCCTAACGATGTTTTCAGTTTTGGTCTCTTACATTGTTTTCTTATTCTTTTAAATTTTGCATAGTTTTGGTATTAGTATCCACATTTCCTCCTGTCTTGCCAAGTAGCTCCACCTTAATCTCTGCCACAGGTGCAAATCCCTTCATATTTCCCCAAATCCAAGAACTATGTACTTGAATGGCGAAATAAAAGAAAATAAAAAAGAGAGGGAAAGAAGGGAGGTAGAGGAGAAAGGGATGTAGGCACCTGATGCTTCTTTGATACTTCCTTTTTCTTCCTTGAGGGGAGGAAGAAGGCTAGAATTTTGGTGAGACTCAAGAGAGAGTAGAGCTTTCATAGGCTTTTCGAAATTCTAGTCCAATTCGAAAGGATTTCTTCCTTGGAATTTTGTAAATAATCATTGTTCTATATTTGGAAGAGAAGAGGAGGTACTTCTGAGGAGAGATCGGAGATCCTATTACTAGGATTAAATGAGGGAAGAGTTTGACATACATCTGAGGGTTAGAAGAGGGAGTTTGTATAGTTTTTCCTTATTGGCTCTTGAGTTGGAGGAAAGATTGGTAAGGTGGTAAAGTGAAGAGCTGATAAAATATGCGTGCGTTATCTTAAGTTGTATTCTCTGAATAGCTTGGATTGCATAGAGAAGTGATAGATTGTGGATGGAAGCTTCACCAATTGTAAACTATCAAACCCCTCTTCACCCCCACCCTGGGGAAAAGAACTCATCTGACTCCTCAGGAACAGCAACAAGATTTTAATGAAAACCTCAGGGCTTTGATTTCCATGAATAATTTACATATTAGCAGTTGGAATTTGGAAACAAATGCTTAGAGTAGCATAACAGAAAAATCAAATAATTATCAAGTATCAGAGACTCTCGAAGTCTCGAAAACTTCAATTCTTGGAATCATATTAAAAGTTTTAAACCCTAAAATTCCCTAAATTTGTACTCTTAGCATGCACAAGTCACTGATATTCAAATAGGTTGAGGTAGAGATACACTACTACAACCAATTTTAACATACACTCGTCAGTATCCTATAAATTAAAACTAGAAATTACAATAAAAAGGTCGAGTGCCACATGATAATAACTACTTCTCCTTGATAAGATTTAAGTGTAGAGTAGGCAAGGCCTGACATATGAATGAAAAGCTTTCTAGTTGATGAGAAATCATCAATAGCATATTTCTTTCTCTACCTTCTTAGTGTTCCCCATGTTAGTCCTCTTTCTATAATAATTGACCAATTTGTGACCAAAGTATTTAGTTAATTAATGCCTACATTAATTTTCTAGGTTTTAATGCTCTAATCTACTTTGCATGTAATATATTTCTTTTTAAATAAAATACACTAAAGACCCTATCTTCCAGTTTTGCAACAAAAAAAATTCTAGACCAACAAATCATGCTATAAAATGATTCGAAACTAAAGAAAGAGTTATTTTAAACAAACTCCAAGCAAACAAACCAACATTATCAAAAATATTTAGATGGAACACAAAAAAGATTCAACACCATAACTATTTCTGCATGGCTCCTCTCAAACAACCATCTCACACTTTTTGGAAAATCTCTTTTTTGAAAATTTATTCAATTACATTTCTCAAGGAAGTGATATTTTCACAGAGTATTCCAAGCAATCCAAGCAAAGACATCAATATCAATCAAATGATATTTACAAAAAAGATAGGTAAGAAGAATATCATTTTTTTTGAAAGAAAGTAAAAAGAATAATGACCATGACCGTTGACCAATCTCCAAACTATTTACAAAGACACAAAAGATGCACCTTTTTCTTGATCTTCTATTTAAAATAGAATTTAAACAATTAGAACCCCAATGTGATAACAAAGAAAAATCAGCAAATTAACTAAAACAAGTAAAAGAAGTCTAAAGCCGGGAAAGATCCAAAAGATCTACAAAAACCTAAAGAGATCAAGCTGCAGTATATGATCAAAAGCAATTCCTTTAGCAAGACCACCCATAATACTTATTCTACGCCACCTCTCCCAACTCCCTAATTCGATATTTATCCATTGCTAAGCGGTTATTGTTTTACTTATTGTCCCAACTCCCTAATGGGATTTTCACCTAATTGAAGAAGAAAATTTTTGTTTCTATTTTTTTAAAAAAATATTAACGATGTCAAACACAACCTTAATACATAATGTGTAACATCGTGGGATAAGATCAATGAGGCCTAGTGAGAGTGAGAAAAGGCCTGGTTGAAAAGGGATAGACAGTTAGTTGATGATATTTTTAATTATTTATATAAATATGATTAAAATCTGGACTATTTGCTTTTTAGGAGTAATTCAGATTTAATATACTAATTAGGAGAATGGTAATGCATTGCCAAATACTAAGCAGAGGTGCCTTTAAATGAATCATGGGCAGAAAATTTACCCATCTCCCAGCCATCACTATGTGGGCCCTTGCATTAAAAAAAATATCGGGTCACACCACCGAGGCCCACACGCCACGTGGCAACCGCCAAAGGCCACAGAGACGAACGCATGTAACCAACCCCGCAGCTTTGAAAGTTCGGGGTAAAACTGTCAAGTGACTCCCAGTGGATATACCCGTAAGGGGGGTGGTTCTATATACACCCCCCCTATTGCTCAGGACACCCCCCAAAAATTAAAAAAAATTAAATACTCTCTACACCCCCCATTTGCTAAGGACACCCCTAAAAAATTAAAAATTCCTAAATTACCCCCCACCCTTCCCACCCCCTCACCTAAATTGCTCTCTACACCCCCAAACCCCCCCCACCCCGCTCTTCCCCTCCAAAACACCCGCCGGCTTCTCCCTTCCGCCCAAAAAACCTCGCCTCAAGCACCTCCCCGGCCATCTCCCGAGCAACGAGCACCTCGCCGGCGGAGGAGGAGGGGGGAGGCGGAGGAGGAGGACGGGGAGGCGGGGGGAGGCGGAGGGGGAGGTGGGGGATGGGGAGGAGGAGGAAGGAGGACGGGGAGGTGGGGGAAGAGGAGTGAGAGGAGGTGGCGGAGGAGGAGGGGGGAGGCGGAGGAGGAGGACGGGGAGGTGGAGGGGGAGGTGGAGGGGAGGAGGGGGGGGAGGTGGGGGATGGGGAGGAGGAGGAAGGAGGACGGGGAGGTGGAGGGGAGGACAGGGAGGTGGAGGGGAGGAGGGGGGGGAGGTGGGGGATGGGGAGGAGGAGGAAGGAGGACGGGGAGGTGGGGGAAGGGGAGGAGGAGGAAGCGGGCGCAGGGGGGAGGGGGGGAGGAAGACGAGGCGGAGGGGTGATGGGGGAGGCGGAGGAGGAGGAGGAGGAGGCGGAGGAGGAGGACGGGGAGGTGGGGGATGGGGAGGAGGAGGAGGAGGGGGAGGGGTGATGGGGGAGGCGGAGGAGGAGGAGGAGGAGGCGGCAGTGAGGAGGAGGGGGAGGGGAGGAGGCGGCAGTGAGGCGGAGGAGGAGGAGGAGGCGGCGGCCGTGAGGAGGAAGGGGGGTGTACTGAGAAAATTTCAAGGGCAATATGGTAATTACACTAAAGGTTAGTTTGGGTATTTTTTTTTGGTTTTTGGGGGTGTCCTCAGCAATAGGGGGGGTGTATATAGAACCACCCCCCGTAAGGTATTATCGTAGTTAAATCAAAAGTCAAGGGCAATGAGATAATAAAATCAAATTTACCGCATTTATCCCGCCCCCCGGACAAGGTAACGTCGCTGGCCATCATTGCCCAAAGAGCAATGCTCGGCTTCTCAACTTGTCACGAAATCTCTATCTAGCTGGCGCATTATAATTGGTTGAAAGCCGATGAAGAACTAATTCTGTCGTGCCACGTGGAGAGTGAACCAATTTGGTAAAATGGTTGGGCCTCCATGCTTTTTATTTGCCTGAAGGACGAAGTCGTCCGCCCCGAAAGTAGCAATCCTCAATCCGTAAATAACATGAATGTTGATGGCAATCTGAGACAAGGCCATCGGCCTCGGCGCACCGCTGCTATAAAAGCCGCCTCACCGCCCGGCGGAGCCCTCTTTTCGGAAAGGCGAGTACATCCTTTGCCGCGCCACTCCCCCGTTCGTATCGAATTCCCCTCCTCCCCTCCCAACCTAGGGCGCATCATCCCCGCCCAAACCCTAATTTCGCCCCAATCTATGCTAAACTTTCGATATCAGGCGCCGAATTACGACCCCATGATCCCCGGCGCGACCTAGTTTCGACTCGACCTATCCGGCTGCCCCTATCCATGGAGTTCCACCAGGCGCTCGGGTACGAGAAGGCGTGCCGACTCTCGAATACCACTCACTCCGAGATCGCCCCGTCCCTGTCCCTGCCCTCGCTCCCGGTGTGCTTCGGCTCCTCGGATCAGAAGCTCGGGCTCTTCGACGAGCCCGTTGGTGCTCCGGCCGCTGACCGGCCGGAAGTTCTCTCCCACGCCAGTACGATTGCGGAGGTCCTCCGGAACTGTGATGTTGGCTATCTGTAAGTCTTTCTGCTGAGATTGTCTTGTTGTTACGACTCGTTTGGGCAAAATATGAATTTTTTATTTAGTTTATGCTAATCTAGACTTGTATCCGTGTTTACTTCCATATCTAATATGAAGTTTTATTATAGAAATCTAAAAGCAAATGCTAGGACTGTTCCTCACAACCCGGGGGAGTATTCGAGGTTCTACCGGGAAGTCCTCAAGTACAACCCGGAAGCATTCGAGCACTCTGTTCGAGGTAAATCATTGTCAGTTTGTTGATATCTGAGGTTGTAACAGTCAATGCACGCTTATATTATAGTTCCTTATCGTTTTTGCTCTCTCTCCAACGCCACCTTCCCAATTGACTGTGAAATTGAATGTACATATGGATGTTAGGCTTGAGGAATCCACCTTGAATATTTGGATTGTTGTGGAATCCATCATTAGAAAACTATGCCCATTTTAATTCCCCAAATTTGCTGCCTACAACCCATGATAAGTGTTGTGAACTAAAATTTGAAGGTTGCTATGAAATTAATCTGCCATTGTATCTAATGGTATGGATGTATCTTAATGACTAATGTAATGTTATTTTTTTATTTAGAGTATAATTAAAATGCCAACTTTAAGAAAAGTTTGACTTCCCAAATATAATCCATGACTGAATTCTTTTGGAAATAATGTAGAACCTTTGGTTCTTTATTAGGAGGATTGAATAATGGAAGCTTCATAGCATCACTGCATCCTCCAAATTCTGTACTATGCCTCATGGATATACTTCTTGTTAGCATGTAAATACATTTGTGACTGGTCTTGGTCGATGTCTTGAAACCTTGTCTTTGCTTCACCAAAAAGTGAGCGTATGGAAAGTTAATGTTTTTTTTCATTTTTTTTGTGTTTGTGTGGTGTTTAGCTTTAAGGTATTTTTAATTGTTGTTGAAACTCAAGTTATGTATCTTTTATATAGTTGGTGACCTTGTAAATTCTTTCTACCCTAGAATGTTTAGATATTTTACAGTTTATAACCTGTTGATTATTATAACCTCATACTTCCAGATTTTGGTTGTCTATCTTGCTTAATAATATCTAGTAGCTATTTCTATTGTTAAGCTGCACAAAGTATCACATTTTAATACCTTGAACTTTAATGAACCTCTTGCTTATGTTACATTCTGCTGTTTAAGTTTCTCAGGTTCTCTTCAGGAGCAGACTTGTAATAATCAAGTGTTAGAACATAAACCTTTTGAACAGAATGTACTCAATATTGTTCAAGTACAAAGGGACCATTGTAGTGCCATTAACAACCATTCCGCCAAGAATATGGTTCATGTGAGTTTATTTATATTATATGTTGGTTATCTTATTTTGTAACTTCGTTAGCTTTAATCTCCACCATGATAGGAATTGCAGGAGATACCAACTCCTGCTGGTTCAAGAAAACCAAGAATTAAAAAGAAAGAAAGTGATTCTGCTCCTTCATCATCAGGGCCAGATCTCCCTCACCCTCAAGGTTTGCTATGTTTTCTTTGATTTCCGCTGTTACCATCTGCTAATCTTGTGCTGGTGTAACATTTGTGAACCTCAAATTTAGATATCATCTCAAGCTTCTGTGAGATGGTGGAAGACTTCTGCGGGAGAGTAGAATTTCCTGATGATATAGAAGGAGCAGAGGGATCATCTCTTCCTTTGGCTGATGTTAAGCTGCTTGTAAATGAAATGTTGTCTTTTTGTTCTAAGAAAGTCTTGCATTTGATTCCTCTTGATATTCTTGTGAGACTTATAGATGTTCTAGATCGACAGATTCAGTGTGCTCAAGGTTTGTCAATTGATGGGAACGAAAATGTAAGTATTATTTGCAATATACAAGTCTCATTTTATTTGTGGAGCATTTTTTTTGTCATTTTTGCCAAGGAAAACTCTTTTTGCTTTCAGCAGTTGCTTAATGATTGTTGCTTGCGGCTGATATAAAAAATGCAGATGCATATACTTCATATGTCTGAGATCTTGTTCATATATTACATGTATAATCTTGTTCTAGTTAACAACAGCCTTTTAAGTCATTTTCCTCCTTTCTTCACTTCTTTTATTTTTTTAAATTTTATTTAAAATCTTTCACATATATTTTAATATTTTTCTTTTGTTGTAAAGAGTTGTAGTTACAAAGAATTAGAAAAACTTAAAAGTTATTATTGGAGTTATTCTTCAGTTATGTGAAATCAATGATTAAAATATTTATTGTAATGAAGCAGATTCTGCTATTAAAAACCTGAAGAAGCTTTTTGCTCTGAAAAGGGGATGCAAATTGAAAATTCACCCCATAAAAATCAACAAATAGTACGAATGAAATGGATAAGAGAATGGACTCTAGTTTCAACTATTCATAATTCACATCTCAAACAACAGTAATAGTAAAAAGAGTACAAATAAATATTCCTTTTATCATTATAAGAAAACATTTTAAAAGAAAATACTGATATAAAATTATGAACCCCTAAATGGGAAGAAGAACAGCATTTGTTTGTGGATAAAGAAAATTTCTGTTGCTTTTTTTGTCCCATTTTTCAATCTGTTAATTCATGATATTATTGAAATTCTTTAGGTTGGTTTGATGGATATTATAAATCATGTCTTTCCTAAGGAAGTTGCTGGCTTCTTGCTCAAGTCTGTATATGCCATCCATCCAATTAACTATTAGGTTGTTGGCAGGATTATGAGTTTATTGAGTCAAAATATATTCGTAAAGAAGCTCTTAGTTTTCTTGTCCAAATAAAACAAAATAAATGTTATCTAAATTTCTCCAGATTATCAAAAGATGAGTTGTTAGATGTATATTTTGTCCAAATTGTTTAAATCATATTTATCTTTTCTTATAGGGATGAATATTGAATGTTTGCAATGGACTGGAGACCAGGTTGGTCAAAAAATATTTAAACAGAATGGATCAAACAAAAATTGATATGGAAACAAATAGCAGCATGTATTGTAACAGACACTTGAAAGTGCATCAATGTAGATATATGTGCGTATGTATGTATGAGAGGGTGCTGAGGTAGAAAATTTAGATTTGGATTCTTTTTGTTTTTGGGTGAGTGAGGGGTATGGCCCGATCTGGGCTCCGCCATCGTATTTCAGGTAGTGTCTCGTTTTTTTTACTCTTTTCCAGATCTTTTTTTTTCCGTTTAACTCTCTTTCAAACTCTATATGTAACTTCACTCTCCTTTTGTCTTTCTCTTTTCCCCCAAACTATCTTGACAACCGCCTCTCTCTCCACCTTTCACACCATCCCCATGCCACCTACATCTTCCCATGGATAACAATAATCTCTTCCTGATCCTATGTTCCTGCTTAGTTTTCCTTCCTCCCACTTACCTACTTTCTGATGCTCGTTTTGTTGGATCACTTGTCATATTTATTTATGCAAAATAATAGACATAACCGTCAAGCTTGTCTTAACAATTCGAGGTTCACTTTATGGATCCTCATTTGCCAAGTATTCAAATTTAGGCTGTCTTTAATGTTATTCTAAGGTATTCTACGGTTTTCTAGATCTTCCCTTCCTTCTCATGTATCCTTCAATAAAACTTTAACTAAGTACCTATCCTTACTGGAATCCCCTTTTATATTTCTTATATATGCCTATACCAACTTAATGGGAAATAAATCAATTAAATATTACTTTGTTGATTCCCCATTACTTTGTTTGTTTATACATAAGTTTCTTCTTTATCTATATTTCTTTTTATTCCTACATAAATAATTATTTTTGTAAAACTTATTTTTCCTTGATTTTTCGGGTAGGCCAGATAGGGATCCAATATAATGCTATAACCACCTAGAGTTGTTTTGGGCCATCGCTGTCATAAAGCTATAAATTTATATCTTAAATCATGACTGCAAGAACTGCAAATCCCTCCTATTTCTATGGTTTTCAGTTTTTGGTAATTTATGATTACTTTCTTTATTGATAGACCCCTCATGTTTACCTAGCAGATTTGCAACAACTTTAAAAGGACTGTTTATGCAGCCAGCTTGTTGTATCAGGTTATAGGATAATAAATTTTTAATTGTTATTGCGGCTGCATGGATTGGAATATAAAATTAATAAATGGGGATTGACATATAATTTATCTTATTTTCCCTTGCATATTTTTATGAACATGCTGTCCAGCTTCAGTAAGGTTTCTTTATTATACATTTTCAATAAATTTATGAGATAAAAACAACTTGAGGTATCTTTATGATGAAATCACATTAGCTCTAGAAAATCCATATTGTAAATCACATGTTTAGGTGAGGGGCCCTGCTTTGTGCAGAATCACATTGGATGTGAGAAGATCATTGATTAGGGTTTTTCAGCTTGTGTTTTGGTTGTAGTATCTATGAATTCCCCGGTAGGAAAGATGAGAGTGTTATTCTTGTCTCGATAGGGTAGAAAGGGCTTCTTCATAGTCTTCGGACATACCACATATGCCTCAATAAAGCCAAACATGCTAAGTCCTTGCCTTCCAGATTTCCATGCCAGACTGGCCCCCTCTTACTCAGGATAGCTAGCGAGAGGAATACTACTGATTATCCGGCTTTGAAGAATGAATCCCATTTTTCTGAAACTGGAACTCGAGCCGAAAATGTAAGGAAAGGTCCCTTCGGCCTGAAGGGACAAAATCCTCATAAAGCAAAGTGGATGGAGGTGGATCGAGTGAGGAACTATACCCTCACGATGTTTTGACCTAATGAGCTTTCTTTCCTAATTCTTTTTTATATTCATGTTTCAGTCATCTCTTCCTAATACAAAACTATAAGCTATGATTCGATCTCGAAATCTCGAAAGAGTGAAATCTAGCCTTTTGGCTTTATCCTTTATGGGCCTGGGCTAATTCTTGAAAACAGCAATGCTTCGCTGTTGGATGCCTACCCCCATATAGTAAATAACTAGTCATGTCTATGCACATTCATTCACATGGGCACCAATCATATGCATACATTTAATTTGGTTCCCAGAAGCCTCATAAAGTATACATCACCCAATCAGTACTATATTTATAACAAATACCTAAATAAGAGAGGAAAGATGGATGAGGGAGAGGATGGATATATCTTCCATCCATCTTCCCGTGTGCTTGGTGAAGTGTGGAAGGATGGGTGGGAATGATTCCCTCCTCTGTTTAGTATATGAGGAATGAAAGGAAGGATGGATGATATTTGTATGACATTTTTACTAATCTTTGCTAAAAAAGAGTGAAGAAGTGTTAGAGTTTTGTTAAAAAAATTAATAAGGGATAATTTTGTCAACATAGAAATACACCCTCACATGCTCCATCCTTTCTTGCATCCTCTCAATTTGGGAGGATGCAAATTGGTGGGCCGGGATGGATGGGCAATCCCTCCTTCTCGCCCATCCTTCCTAAGACTTTTTGAACCAAGTGATGGATGGGGGCCATCCATCATTCCAACCCCATCCATCCTCCCTCTCATGACCCCAACCAAACATAGGGAAAGAGAGAAAAGGAACTAATAAAGACTAAAACTAGGATTGTGCAAAAATGGGAGGATGAAGCATTGGAAGGAAGTGTTTATTAAGCACACTTAATGCCCAGCCACCTATAGAGGGAATGAGTGTGTCTATATTCACATGAATGTATACATGCATGTACCTAACTAGATATAGTTAGACCTTTAGTATAGTTTAATGCATGTTCCCGTAAAGACGCATAAAGCATATAATGTGCAACTACTATTTTGTTTACTTCCCATCATCAATTGGGAATATATATATTTTATATATATATATATATATATATATATATATATATATATATAATTTGCCAATTTACTGAAATCATAATTAAAAGAGCAAGAAGATGAAGCTTGCAAGATGATGTTGTCTTGCAGTTGTTGATATGAGGTATCTTAGAGAACAAACAAGCATGTGTGATGCACATGGTTGGTCTATAGTTACCTGAAATGGAGTGTGTTTGGGTCAAGGTTTTGCATATTGGACCGCATCACTTCATATCAGGCTTACCATACTGCACTTGTGGGGAGTCAGTACGCTATAGGGCCTTGATATGGTAATGTTCCAATATATTATATAGGCGTTGTTCTTACTTAACACCTTTACCATGTGCTGAAAAGGGTATGGGAGCATACCATATTGGTAAGGTAATGGTATGGGACCAGGTACCGAGATGTAAAATGCAGGTGTAGGGAAGCAATTCTTTCAGAAATACTTCAAAATAGGAAGCTCTTAGAAAGAAAGTGTGGGAACAATTTTCCTTAGAGTTTAGCATGTGTGACATATCGGGTAGAAGTTTTCTGCTATGAAGGATAGCTAAATATGGAAACACTTGATGGATGGATGGAGTATGTCTATTGCATGTGCTTGATTGAGATAGGGAACACTTGGGATATGGTCCAGATGTGGATTTGGAGATCAGTAGTCATGCATGTCAGACTATCATGCGAATTTGAAGCTGCAATGCTTCGTATTTGTATATCATTCCATCTGTGGCCATGTAATGCCACTTGCAGCCTCAGTTATAGTATGGTTGGTCTGTAATAAAGGATGCCATGCAGATGATGTCATTTTTTAATGATATCATACTGTTGATGAAAGTGGAATTGGCCATTTGAGTTATTGAATTATGCAAGAAGATATTCTTGGCAAGGAATAATTTGCTTTCTTATTGAAATCATTGTAAGTCTTATTGTCGGAGTTTATATCACATGCTGACTCGAAGTGAGTGGCTGTAATTTTTTGTTTGTTCAATCGAAACAAACATCTGTTTTGTTAGGTCCTTTAGTTCTCCAAAATTGTGTCAGTTACTGCCTTTTGTTGAAAGAGGGATGTTGATGCTCTCGACACTTCTAGTGTTGTCTTTCGCCATTGATTATGTTGTTGAAATCCACTGTTTCAGTTCTAGCCTCCTCTATGTTATGGCTCTGATTTTGTGCTCGATAATTTTGGCTGAATATATGGTTCTTATTCTCTCTCTGATGCATCTGTGCTGTTCCAGCCAGATATAGATGCAGAACAGTTGGTCCTATGTGCACTGGAGTCCACCTATGCGGCTCTAGCGATTATGACTCATCAAGATATGCCAAAGCAGCTATACAAAGAAGAAGTTCGTGCTTACCCTTTGATTTCTCTGCTCTTTGGTTTATTAGATGAGTGCGATGTTCCTGTATTTATGCCTGCTATTCATTTATGTATTTAGATGATGATGGCCCAATGAAATTACTGAAGTAGTTTGGGAGGCATTCTAATTCTGATTTGTGTTTCAACATATCAGGTTATTGAACGAATTATTGATTTCTCAAGGCATCAGATCATGGACAGCATGGCTGCATTTAATCCATCATTCCGTAGCCTTCAAAAACCAAATGAAAATGGTGCACTTGGTGGTAAATTCCCAGGATATTGAATTGTCATATTTACATGTTTGTTTGTTTTCTTGATGCTAACTGTTTTTTTTAATAGATGATGCATGGTTATGATCTACTCACAGATAATAGAAGTGTATTTTCATGAGGGCTTCAAAACAGGCCAGGTGCTATATGGAGTTTCAAGCAAACAGCTTGAACCCAAGTATTTGAGTGCCAGTGGCACAGGGTTTGCAAGTCAGCATAAGTGCCATTCTGTACCAAAACAAAAAGAAAAGGAATTAAAAAGCTCTTTTAGTTTTTTTTTTTAGAAAAATATTTCATAGGTGCCATGCCAACCTGTTCCAGGTGGCAGTACTGGCCAACATTGTACGTGCTGGCTGGCACTTGAAACCATGCTTGATCATAAGGGGATCTTAACTTTGCTTCATGGTTTCTATGTCAAGCTGTCTGCTCTAATTTAAACGGCCATATTGCCGCTTTGAGGCCTGTTTGAAAGCTTCTCTTCCTTTGCAAAGTGCAGCTAACATATATGACCGGATTATACTAGTGACCTGTGCATTTCCATTTGCCTAGCAAGGCTAGCACTAGTTTGAAAGAGTTTTCTTTTGTATTTAAATATGGAAACTTTGCTTTTACCTTGCTGGTATCTAATGTAAGTTTATTTTAATTAAGGTGATGAGAATGAACATGATGACATTGATAACAGTTCAGTAGGCAAAAGACGGCGTAATATTCGGAGTGTTAATGTGAAGAAGTCTGTGGGGAACAAGTACAATTTCACCTTTTCCTGATTATTTGTCACTTAATTTTACTTTCTGTGCATGTTTTGGTTATATCAAATATACAATCAGGTATGTCACGCACAGTTGCATATCTTTTTCATGTCAGGATTCCTGCAGCAGTTTATTCAGTGGTTCAGAAACTTTGCTCAATTTTAGCATTTCTTAAGGATCTTCTTTCGGTAGTACGCCTATCAGATAGTTGCATCCTACAGTTAGTCAAAACAAGCTTTTCAACTTTCTTGGTGGATAATATACAGCTCCTGCAATTGAAGTCTATAAACTTGATTTGTGGGGTAATGTCTATTCTGCCATTATTTTGTTAGCATCTTTATGATTTTATTGCTTACCATATTTGCTCCTGAGTACAGGTGTTTGCTTCATACCCACAACATAGGAGTTTCTTGATAGATGAAACACTTCAGCTTCTACGGAAGTTGCAATGTTCCAAGCGTGCCGTTCGAGCCTACCATCTACCAGATGAGGAGCAGAAGCAGATTCAAATGATAACAGCCTTGTTGATTCAGTTGGTACAATTCAGTGCAAACCTCCCTGAAAGCTTGAAGACAACATCAAATTGGAATAACATTGTAGATTCCTCAATTGATGCGAGTTACCCAACAAAATGTCATGAAACTGCAACAGAGGCATGTTGCCTTTTCTGGACTAGTGTTCTTCAGCGTTTTACTAATGCTAAAGTGCAGGATGTCTCCGAGTCGAAGGCGATTTTAGAAAACCTTGTCATGGATCTGCTGACAACCTTGAACTTACCGGAATATCCTGCTTCTGCTCCAATACTTGAGGTGATGATTCTTGGTCACAATGTAACAGAGTCCACAATTATTACTCTGTTAATGGTGTGATGTATGCAGGTTCTTTGTGTATTGCTGCTCCAGAATGCTGGGTTGAAATCGAAAGATATTGCGGCACGGTGCATGGCTATTGACCTTTTGGGAATGATTGCAGCAAGACTGAAACATGATGCTGTCATTTGCGGCGGCAATAGGTTTTGGATCTTAAAAGAATTGGTTGATGGAAAAAGTGATGTTCCCAATGATATGAAGGATGTATGTTCTGTTTGTCTAAATGGGAGAGGTGTGAACATTGTTTGTCATGTTTGTCAGAGATGCTTTCATGCAGATTGCATGGGAGTCACTGGACAAGAAATTTTACTCCGGGATTGGTCTTGCCATATCTGTCTTTGCAAAAAGCAGCTTGTTGTTTTACAATCACACTGCAAGTTACAAAGCAAAGATAATGGTAAAAGAAAAACAGGTACTGCAAGCAATGCTCCTGGAGATTCTGAATCGACTACCAGGCTGGAAGTTGTTCAACAAATTCTTTTGAATTATCTTCAGGAAACTGGTCCACAAGATGATGCAAATTTGTTTGCTCGCTGGTTTGTTATCTCGACCTTTTTTCTTTAATCTTATTATTTCGATTTCTTTAAAATTTACTGAGACTTTAATTGGAGAACCATGTGCAGGTTCTATCTTTGCTTGTGGTACAAGGATGATCCTCTTGCTCAGGAAAGGATGAATTACTATCTTGCTAGATTGAAATTGAAGGAGATTTTGCGGGATTCTGGGAATACTTTATTGTTGTCAAGAGATTGGGCTAAAAAGATATGCTTAGCATTGGGTCAAAACAATTCCTTTTCTAGAGGATTTGATAAAATTCTCTCTCTTCTTTTGGTAAATATTTTGCTGTTTTCTGTGTCCTTTTGTTTCTGGAGGTAACATCTACGTCAAGTGTTAAAAGAAATTATCATTGTCAGGCAAGCTTGAGGGAGAACTCTCCAGTATTGAGAGCAAAGGCCTTACGTGCAGTGAGCATTCAGTTGCCTTCATAGAGCATATAATTCTGATCCTAATTTCTCTATCATTCATTGTTGATTTTTGCATTCCCCCTCCTGCCCCCATGTTCAGGTTAGTGCCATAGTTGAAGCTGATCCTGAGGTTCTTTGTGATAAACGTGTCCAATGCGCTGTTGAAGGAAGGTTTTGTGACTCAGCAATCTCTGTTCGTGAAGCTGCTCTAGAACTTGTGGGTAGGCATATTGCCTCTCATCCTGATGTTGGTTTGAAGGTAGGTTAAATTATGCTGATGCATTCTTGTACTTCTATAGATATTTTCTCTAAAAGTTGAATGCTATTTCTGTTTGACAGTACTTTGAAAAGGTTGCTGAACGGATAAAGGATATGGGAGTGAGTGTACGCAAACGTTCCATTAAAATTATTCGTGATCTATGTACTTCTAACTCTAACTTCTCAGACGCAACACACGCGTTTATTGAGATCATTTCTCGTGTTAGTGATGAAGAATCTAGCATACAGGTAAGTTGATTATCATCGTAAATTGAATTTTGCATAGTAGTTCAATAATAGATTACATGATCCTTTTAATAAAACCTGATGGAAGAATTGGAATTTTGGGGTTTGCTAATGGTCCCTGTTTTCCCTCACATCTGATAAAGAGAAAGTCTGTTGACATCCTCTGTTTTGTTCACCTTGTTGAGCTGATCCAAAGAATTGTCTGTATTAGTCAAATTTGGTTTTTCTAAAATTCCCTATATAAAGTAAATATTTTCACTTTATTATTTCAACTATATATTATATTTATCTTTCTAGTCTTTGTGGTAGTTAAGTTATAATTTGGTTTTGTTTGGGTACTATTCGTTCTCCATGCTAGCTATGCTGGATTATATCAAATTATGGTTTCTTGAGGGCCTGTTCGACTTTACGTAGAGAGGTTTGCATGAGGGAGCTGCTATTTCTGTTGTGTAAAGATTTATGAGTTTCTGATGATAGGAGGGCTGTTCAAGTGATTTACTAGGTTCTTGCCTTTTTTTCTGATTGATGGTTGATATTTTTATCAAAAGCAAGGAGTGCAACAAATAAACTCAACTAGAAAATAAAGAGATGCCCAAGATTGGAGGCTCACAAGGAACATCAGTGCATAAATGAAAAGAAGTTAAAAATGTGTATTAGTTGTTGACACCACATGTAGGATCCCTATTCCTGGTGAAGAAGTCCACTGCTTTGTCTATCCATTTTTCCAATTTCATATATTCAAAAGGATGCACGAGGAGTGCAATGTTGTGGTTATGGGCAATGATCTATCTGATGATCATCAGACGATTTCTATCATGTAGATCAACTTGAAGTAGTTAAGTGAATATTTGTTTGTTGTTTTTGACATGTTGCTGAAACTAAACTGAAGACCTCATTTCTAATGAAAACTACCAGATGTTTTTCCTAGTGTGGCAGTGGGTTGAGATTGGGTTGGATTTTGGTTCAGTCGTGTTGGGATAGCAACATGTGAAACCTTGACCTGACCTGACCCAAGTTGTGTTGGAACCATTCAACCCCTGTCCACACATGGCCCACCTCATGACCTGACCTAGCCTGGCCTGTCTAATCGGTAACTGCATGGACCTACTTTTAATTGACACAATTTAACCTGCTTGACCCAACCTTGATATTCTTGGTCACTTAATTCAGTGATGGGCTGAAAAAGGGACCAAAAACGCTTGAAACCCTTGAAATCCTTGAGGTATAGTCTGGTAGCTTAGTGGATGTTCAAGTCTAGTCAGCAATCTTAAGTATATGAAGAGTCAAATGTGACAAGTGAAGGTAGGTAAGGGTAATAGTTTTCTATTTGGAGTCTTAGAAATTTCATTTGGTAGGTCTAAGAGACAAGAGTGATAGTAAACTGGGCTATAGCCTAGTGGTTGTGCTCCCCCAAATGTATGAGTTTCTTTGTTTGAATCTTAGGAAGCATTTCCTCAAGTGTTAATCATTTCTTTGAAATGATTGGAAGTGTTGGCGCCTTTATTTTCAGAAAAGGGAAGAGAGAGAAAGAGAGAGAGACATCAATGTTGAATAACTTGTTATGTCATTTGGCGTTGTCAAAATGCGTTTGGAGAAATTACTCTGTTGCTCTTCTTGTCTTGTGGATTCAAGGGTCTGATGACTCTGATCTATCAAAAGTAAGCTCGGATCCAATTTTTTACTTTTAACTAGGGTTGGCGGAACCGTCCCGAACTGGGTGGTTCCGAGCTGTACCGGTGGTTCATTGGTACGGTTCCGGCAACGGAAACGAAATTCGTTGCCGGAGCTGGAGAAGGAGAAGGAAAGAGAGAGTGAGTGGGGGAGGGAGAGGGCGGATGGCCGGCAGAGGCCGCGGGAGGCGAAGCCGTGGCCGGTTCCTTTGTTTCGAATGGCCTCCACCGACCCTCCGCCGGCATCTGCCACCCTCCCTCTCTCCCCCTTTTCTCTCTTTTTTCTTCTCTCCTACGGTACCATGCTCTTTCCTCTGTCAGTACATGCCCGGCACGGCCCGTAGCGACTCGTGCCGCAGGAGAACCGGTACGGTGCTCGGTACCGACACGCTCATATGATATCAAATTAAACTTCATCAGTGGCTTGACAATGATGTGGTTGAAAATTCTGCAAATTTGCTACTTCTGAATAGGATAACTATGTTTCTGAGTTGAGTGATTATAGGAAGCAAGTGTAAGTTATTGAGCACTTAGCAACTGTGGATATGGAGCTATATGTATACCTAATGTTTTAGGGTAGCAAGTGCAAGTTATTGAGCACTTAGCAACTGTGGATAAGTAGCTCTATGTATACCTAATGTTTTAGGGACGAATGAACTGGAATTACAAATGGGCTGTTGCAGGTTTCATGTTGCCTTTCCAAAAAATTGGTAGATTTGGCTTGTTGAGCTCCATGTCAAAGTCCAATTGTATAAAATATTATTTTTATCCAGCTTAGGTATTATTCTTAGTTGAATAAGTTGCAAATGTTGTGAACTTGTGGAGAGGAGAGGAGGAAAAGAAAATCTATGTTTTTGCCATTGTGAGTTCTTGGTTTAAAATGGCGGATTTGTAGGAGTGTCATGCTAAGTTAGCTAAGGTTAATGGTTTTGGAAGTTCAGGCATCATGGCTCGGAACATATAAAAATCTGCTATGATTTAGTCGTTAATTTAACTTGTGTGTTAATTTGACTTGTGTGTCAGGGCAAGGAAGAAGTTGCTTCATCCTCTTTTAATTTTCTATGAAAATGTGGGGTGCCATTTATGAATTATAGTTCAGTTAAATATTTCAGTAGACCACTTGCACTTTTATAAGGTTCTCACTTGCAACCTGTGAGAAGTTTGCACGTACCATTTAATCTCATATGGAACTAACAACTAAAGGGTATTTTAGTCATCTTATCACATGCATTATATAGCAAATAAACATGCCAGTCATGGCTTTTGTTAAGGGTTGAGTAGAGTCCTTCCATATTCTGAGCTACCTCTCTTTCAAACTCGAACATGAAACTAAATGTAAGGCCTGAAAGATTTCTGCAATCACCTCTCTTTTTCGAAACACACACACACACACACACACACGGAAGCTTGTATGCTGCATCTCTTATTTTACTTGTCACTTGTTCACCGAAGGAAAGTAGGAAGAAAGAAATTGCACTGATCTGTTCTAGCTAGAACTAAGTTGTCTTATTCTCACCTATGATGTCTTATATGTGGATATAAACAGACAAGTTTTGTTTCAGATCCTCCAGTGATCTGAACTTAATCATGCTAAAAATTGTAGGAAGCCTGGAAGTTATGTGGAGAAATCAGTCAACCTGATCGTATACGTGAAGGAGAAAAAAGAATATAAATATAATAAAATATGAAAAAGAAATTGTTGTAGATATGCTCATTTAGTGTGCCCAAATGTGATGCTGATTATACCCTGAGATGCTAGTATATTCTTCCAAGTTTCATGCACCAACTGTGTTGTAAGATGAGGAGGATTGCCTGGGAAGATTAACAGACAGGATGGTAATTCTATGGTCTTGAGTCTTCAAATATATAAGATTCCTGTTACTAACGTCTTGGGCTTATAGACTCTAGGATACCAGGTACCATGTACAGCTACTTATTTTGAATTCATTTGTAAAGAAAACGGTTATTCCATGCTTGGATCCGACCAGAATTGAGCTTAAACTCTAGGATACTAGGTACCATATACGGCTACTAAGGTCTCAGGCTTATAGACTCTAGGTATGATTTGATGTTTTAGATCTGAATCTGATTTGCAATTCTGATGGAGCTTAAACCTGTTACTTGGACCCAATAATAGGCAATTACCAATTGCTCAATACTGTTTAGAGCTCTATGCCTCCCTTGTGTTTGGGCTTGACATGAAGCTTTTAAGCACATAGTTTTGCTTGGGAGTTGGGTCTGAGATCATGCTGGATGCAAACGAAGTCTGATTACTTTCACTTATGTTGGGTTACTTTTCTGTGTTTAGTTTTAGAATTTATACACTATAATCTTCATATGTAGGGTCGTAGACTTGTCTAATTGGGCATGTCCTTGGCTTGGACTTGGCTTGGGGCCCAGATCACTCCCACTTACTAATGGGCAGGTCCGGTTCAATTTTGAGAAAGTAAATAGATCTGGTTGGCATTATGCCTGCTTGATGAGCTAGACTCTTAGGCTGCCTGTTTGGTTTAGATCCAGCATGTCTGAAACAAGCCAGGCATCATATCAATTATATAGAGTAACAATGTTGGTCTAGTTAACTGAGCGATGGATGGTGCACTATGCCTTGCTGATGCATTCATTCACACTGTCACACATTTGCCAATAGTCCCCCACCCCCTTTTAATTTGTTTTTATTATCATTACATGTACGTGATAATTCATTTCACTATGTATTTGTGCTTGCTATTGATTATTAACAGGACCTAGTATGCAAGACATTTTACGAGTTCTGGTTTGAAGAACCATCTGGAAGTCAGAAACACTTAGTAGCTGATGGTAGCTCTGTACCTATGGAAGTGGCAAAAAAGACCGAGCAGATTGTTGATATGCTGAGGAAGATGCCTAATCATCATCTTCTTGTCACAATTATAAAGCGCAACTTAGCACTTGATTTTCTTCCACAATCAGCTAAAGCTACTGGGATTAATGCATTTTCTCTGGCGTCTGTACGTAAACGTTGTGAATTAATATGCAAACGTTTATTAGAAAGAATCTTGCAGGTAGAGGTTCCTGGCCAGATCAGCAGTCAAATTCCTCCTATATAGACTGCATCACTTTATTCATTTTTAACATCTTGCATATTTTTAGGTAGAAGAGGGAACAAATGATGAAACAGAGGTCCGTGCACTTCCATATGTGCTTGCTTTGCATGCATTTTGTGTTGTAGATCCGACCCTCTGTGCACCAGCTACAGATCCATCTCAGTTTGTTGTCACTCTGCAACCATACCTAAAGAACCAGGTAATTACAGTTGTACTTGTTGATCTTCTCAGGGTCAATCAATGTGACTATCACAGAGGTTTATTGGTAATCAGTTTTAGATTTTATTGACTTTGAGAGCCCTGAAAGCAACTTATTGTGATTACCAACATTATATAATGAAAATGCTCATGAATGTTTGTTAAGCGTCCATTGAAAATTGATATGAATTTACAATTTGAATGACACATCTTTATATCAGCAGCACTTTTTTCTGACCTCAACATTTATGCTGCCCTTGTTGCCCATGTTTGGCAATAGAGCACTGCATTTTCTAATGCTTTTTAAGAGAGGCCATGAATGATTAGTTAGAAATCAAGAATGATTATATCAACTAAGCACCTGATATACAAGTTGTTCAGGTTGAGGGAATAATGTTCTCAAGTAAAAACTGCAAGGGAAATGAGAGGTTATCATTGAAGCATTGATGAGGCAGATTAGGAGAAATAAGAGCAGGGGGTCTAGAAGGGTGGACGAAAACAATGTGAGACAAAAGTAAAGAGATAGTTGGAAGAGGACTAAGAAGAAAACTTATGGAGGAGGATTGGATGTCCAAGCAGTTTAATTAGCTTCTTTTCTCAATCATTTGAGAGGGAGGATGAATGAGAGGACAGAATTAATGAAATGTGCTGCACAAACAAGTAGGTTTAGGAGATTAGCATGTAGAGGTGCAGAAAGGAAGATAGCAGAAGAATAGGCAGAGGTTCTCCAACAGGATTTCAAGTTGTGCCGCCTCAACAAAGCCTTGTCTTTTTTTTCTGGATTTGGAGCTTGCAACAACTGAGGCTGAGATTTACATTGTGACAATGCACCCATGTTCTTGTAGTTCATTATATATTTGATAAAAAATTGCACTAAAGAATTTTTATTAAGTTGTTTTGGATTCCACAATCGTTCCATAGTCATACAACAGAAAGACAAGTATCAATAATCACGCATAATTTGAATGCACATGCATGCTTACTTTCTTAACTGCATTTTCTTTTATGGTAATGGATATTTAATCTCATGATATTCTTTTGGTAATACAAATGTTTACAATCACTTGAGGAGAAAATGAATACTGATTAACTTTATCTGCACTGAAATTTCAGTTGACCTCTCATTCTCATGTGTAGGTGGATAATAAATCAATTGCTCAGTTGCTTGAGAGTATAATATTTGTGATTGATGCTGTACTTCCATTGCTCCGAAAGCCGACACAAAGTGTTATCGAGGAACTTGAACAGGATCTGAAACACATGATTGTTCGTCATTCATTCCTGACAGTCGTGCATGCTTGTATCAAGTATCTTATCTTCCTCACTATCTTCTGTTTGAATTTCCAAATTTGTGAATAATACTTTGCTTTTCACCTAGATATTTCTATTTTTTCCTCTCTCTCTCTCTCTCTCTCTCTCTCTCATACTTGGGATATGAAAGTTGTTTATTGCAAAATTCGAAACCACCATTGGCATGGAAACTATCTTTGGTTTTGTAAGCTTTCATACAAAAACTTTGTGCATAACCTGTCCATGATATTCACTTACTGCAGATTAGGTCAAGTTCAGTAGTGGTACAACTTATGTCTGATTTTCTCTTTTGTAGTCATTTATTATTATATATGGTTATATATCGAGACATCTGTTTATCCTTCAAATACCAATTCGCTTAATAGTTATATACATTTATGTCTTACTGACTGGTTGTTTAGATAACTAATAAGTTCATTTGGATTGATTTGATTATGGCATCTTAAAAAAGGAACTGATGCATGCAGCAATATATTTGCACAACTTTATTCAGCATGATGTAGCTATGTCATGGAAAACTATACAAGCTTAAGGTTCCCCCATGTCAATAATGCATAAAGTTTTTTCTCTGCGTTGTTGACTTTGTTGATCAGTTCTAAGCCCATTTTGGTTGCTCTTTCTTTCTCCATGTTCGATGATGGTACAGCATTTTTCGTTGTTCAGTTTTCCTGTCTAACTTCAAGAGTCCAAAGTATGTGGTGCTGGGCTATCAATTGTATACGGCTTAATGCTGTATGACAACTTTGCAGTTATCAATATATGTCCTTTGCATTGATTTCTTGACCGTTGCTGTTTTAAATGTTATATCTGTCTGGTTATTTATCTTATGCTGCTTATTGATATTAATTTTTGAATCGCTCAATTTACATACACCAGCTGTCCGATCCTACTATGGTTTGTAAGACCTTATGAGTCAAGCATGCATTATGAAGTATAAGCTGATAAAATAGACGATGGAGTTTGACTGAAAAACTTTATAAATATCTATAGTTGCAAGCTATCAGGAATTCTGACTGTAGTCCCTAAAACAGTTTCTCTATAAGACCAAAATTTCTTGATAGGTATAAGAATTGTACCCTTGAAACTGCATCCAATTTTTTTTTGACAAAATGTTGGAGAAAGAAAATCCTTATTAAATGGTTTGCCTTTGAAGTTCTTTAATTTTCAGAACTTCTTTATCTTAAAAGAAAACTAACTTCACTACCCTATTTGAGCCTGAAAACCATTATTTTTAGGAGTATGAAAATGTGGCTACTATATAGGTAACCTTATATATGTCCAAACTTGTTTAAGTTATTAAAAACCCTTGAATCATGTTGTTTTGTGGATTTCATTTAATTTCTGTTAGCATCTGTGGTTTATAATCTGGCAACTCTAATCCGGGCATATCTTTTCATAAACTCGATGAAGGAGCAAGAGTTGATAATTGGGAAGCTTGGGTTTGTAGGAAAGTTAGGTTGGGCACGTTAGTTGTATTTGGATGACTGTACAGCATGAAACCCATTTTGTCATTGAGATGGATCAATCACATCTTTTTATAATAAAAAAGTAGCCTTTGAGATTGTATGATCTTGAATTTGAAATAGTGTGTCAAATTTGTTTTACTTGATGAAGATATATTAGTTATACATTCAGACTCAGCATTTTGATTTAATTATGCTCATCAGGATCCAAGCATGCAAATATCAGAATAAGCTGATATGTTTTTTCTTCCCTTTTTTCTTTTTTGTTCTTGGTAGCTAAATGTGTCCATTTCCCATTCCCCACGTTGCTTTCTCAACAATTTTGCTATTTTGGTTTCTGTGGTCCTCTATGGATAGTTGCTCATGTGAATTATGTTGTTGCATCATTACATCAGTATTTTTTTTTGTTTTTTTTTTTTTAAAATTCTTAGTCCGAATGCATGCTTTTTCCGTTTCTTCTTTTCTCACTAAATGCTGCCTCTGGGCTGTTAATTACTATTGAAAGCTGATATTTCTATTTTCATCCAGGTGCCTTTGTTCACTTAGTAAAATAGCTGGCAAAGGAACAAGTTTAGTTGAGCATCTGATTCAGATTTTTTCCAAACATCTGCATGGTCCAAATTTTGATAATAAACAGGTAGTCATCTTTACTTTGCCTGTATATTGTGAAGTAGGGATGTTTCCCATTGCGTGTTAAATAGGATTTCTATTACTTGTCTCTTTGGGTCTTACCCTCTTAATGCCAACATGATCATATTGTTGGTCGGGATTTTGATGATACATGTACTACATCTGCTTGCATATCTAAAGTTTTACCTTGTCTTCTAAATAAGATTGGATCGTTATATCTTTTCATTTGTTTTGATCTCTCTCTTTCTCTCTCTCTCTCTCTAATTTGTTTGGTAGGTCATGACAGTTCCAGAGACATCGTTGTGTAATTTTTTTAGGAAAAATGTTCATTTAAATTGTAAAATGCGATGGCACTGAAGATAACAATAACCAAAGATCTTAATACTAGTAGTTCTTTTCATTGGTTTATGGAATAGGGAATGCATGCATCATGCATCTACTACAGATTCATGCATGTATGATCTTACCATTAATTTCGATGTATTTTTAGGCTTTTTTGGGGTGGAATATGTCCTTGAAAAATCATTGTACCGCTTGTACATTGTGTATCGGTTTTATTCTTAGATGCTATTATGATGTGCCATAGTTTTTGAGACCCCCCCACCCACCCACTTTCTTCTAAAAGGAAAGAATTTAGTGATTTTACTTACAGATAGTGGCGATCATGTGAGATTTCAGACATTATTTTGTAACATATATTAGTGATTATGCTGCAAAATGACAGCGCATAAAAGAAGTATGTCTTTTAGAGGTAGTTGATCGATGTGAATTTGAATTTAGAGTCGAGACCTTTATGTCCAGTAACTATGTTTTCTAATGTTTTATGTTAATAACTGTTTTTTAAATGTGCATTGCCTATTTTGTGGGGTTGGAAGCAGCAAAAGAATACAAGGTCTCTAATTATTTGTGGTATGGTTAATGTATTCTAGATTCTAGATTCTTTCCGACAAAATTAGGACCTCTTAGTTGGAGGAATCTAGGGAAATTGTAAAAGAATCTTTATCCATATTGGTGTTACCATGCCAATACTTGTTTGATATCAGTGCCCTATCCTGGTAGATTATCCTAACTAACATCCCTTGCATTATAGATCTAAGCAAGAAGCCATTTGTTAATATCTGTATCTATGTCTTTTTGCTCTCCTTTTTAGTCAGTATATGTTCATCTTAGTTACTGGTTTAATACATTCAACAGATAATTTGTAATTTTATTTACTAAATTTTCCAGCTTTTCTTTATTATATATGTATTTATCTATTTTGTCATCTTGTGTGACTCATGTTTGGTCCATTTGCTGCTGACAAAATGCATGCACTCAACATTACAAGTTTTCTGGCCTTGTCATGCACAAGGCCTACTACTAGAATTTGTTGGTTGGTATCTCACATCTCTGTGGAAGCCACATTAAATAATTACCACAGTTTCTTGTTATTATTGCTATTTGTCATGCGTAAAGCTATCATATCTCATACATGTTAAAATCAACTTGCAGATAATATCATTCTAGCAGCAAGTCATTTAAGTGCTTTCACTTTTTACAGTTGTTGATGCTAAGATATTTAATGCTTGCATGATGTCACAGCTTATGGAAGTAGATTGTTGTGTCATTTACCATTTTTTGTGCATACCTAATTTTTTAAATGAGTAGCATGGGTGATTTAGGTAAGTGTTCTCTGATATTTACTTTTAGAGATAATTAGATATTTAGTTCTTGTTTTTCTTTAAAGCTAATCAGAACTTTAATCATTTAAAAATCCGAACACATCCTGTTGTTTTGACCCTTTAACTGTGCATTATAATTGAGTAACAATAATTATTGTACTTTGGCCTTGGCTAGAGTTGGGCACTGGGCCGGGCCGCCCACGGCCCGGCACGAAGAGGGCCGTGTCTGGCACGGCCCGATAGCTACAGTGCCGGGCCGTGCCTGGCACGGCCCATTTAAAGGGGCCGTGCCGGGTCACAGGTTACTGGCCCGCGGGCCGACCCAGGCACGGCCCGCTTCGGGCCTGGGCCGGCACGGCCCGCTCTAGGCCCGCAGGCCAGCCCGGCACGGCCCATCAGGGCCTGGGCCGGGCTGGCCCGCGGGCCTGGCACGGTCCGGGCCTGGGCCAGGCCCGGCCCGATAAAAATTAATGCTTCATAAATTTTTTTAATAAATTAATAAATATTGAAAACTAAGGATTTATGAATATAAAGCCACCTTAATGGTGGGGGGTTTGGCATAGACCCCTACCAGTTTATTAATTTAAATCAAAATGGTACATGAAGGGAGGTTTGGACCTTGGTCTGACCTCCAGAATACAATAAGAAAGGGGCCAAAGGGCCGAGGTTTGGACCTTGGTCTGACCTCCAGAATACAATAAAAATGTACAATTATAAAAAATTAAGAAATCTTACTAATCATCAGTGATTCAGTGAATCAGTATTCACTCTTCAGTCTTCAGTAGTGTTTGTATCATCATCATCAGAGGATATTGTATTATGTCCACCTTTATCTTGAAGTCTTGCCTCAGCATCCAACCAATCTTTGAAGCAGAGAAGCATCTCCACCGTTTCGCCCGTCATCCTACTTCTCTTTTCGTCAAGAACACGCCGACCTGCACTAAAAGCGGATTCCGATGCTACCGTGGACATCGGCACAGCTAAAATATCGCGTGCAATTGCAGACATAACAGGATATTGATTTCTAACACTCTTCCACCAAGATAATACATCTAGATTCTCTATTTGATTTTCATCATATGCAGACTGAAGATCATTTCGTAAATAAAATTCTAGTTCACTACTTAAAGATGAAGAAGATGAAGATAAACTTGAAGCATGTGTGTGTCTTCTCTGTGCAATGAATGAAAAAATAGATGACGAACGAGAACTACTAGAAGAAGGAATAGAGGTTTGTATTTGTGTTCTAGATCCACGAATTTTTTCATCATATATAGCATAAATATCATAAAGAAGTTGTTTTACCTCATTTTTAGCAGGTTCAGGATCTTTAATCATATTTTCATAGTATGCATCAAGTAAAATTAGCACGCCATTTAATTTAACTCTAGGATCAAATACAGCAGCTAAGTTATGCATAGGACATATCTTGTCCCAATACTCATTCCATTTAGATTCCATTAGGTCAATAATAGGCATTAAAACATCATCATATCTATGTTCTGCAAATTTTTGACTAATTATATATGCTTGTTGTAAAAATAAACATGAAGTTGGATAATAAATACCAGAAAGAACATTGGTAGCATTATAAAAACTAAGCAAAAAATCTTCCAAAATTTTTCCTTTATTCCAATCAGTTTCAGTCAATGTAAAGTCTAATCCACGATCATTAATATATGCACTTAATAAGTTTCTATATGGGTATGCATCATGTATCATGCTATATGTTGAGTTCCAACGAGTAATTACATCAAGTTTAAATTTTTTAAAACGTTTACCATGATTTATACATAGTTTCTTAAATTCTTGAAGTCTTGATCTTGAAGCATGAATAAAAGAAACTGCATTTCTAATTTTACCAATCACATCTTGAATCATACCCATGCCAGCTTGAACAGAAAGATTTAAGATATGACATGCACATCTAATATGCAATAAATTTCCATCTAACATGGGATGCAATGAGTCTTTTAATAATGCAACAGCAGAATTATTATTAGATGCATTATCAAAAGTAATAGACATAATTTTATCATTAATATTATATGAACATGCAGTTTGATAAATGATATTTGAAATTTGTTGCCCAGAATGTGGAAAATCAAAAGCACGAAAAGCAAGAATACGTTTATTTAATTGCCAATCATTATCAATATAATTAGCAGTAATGGCAATAAAACAATTACTACCTACAGATGCTGACCAAATATCAGAAGTTAATGAAATTTTTACATTTAAAGTAGAAAGTGATTCAATTAAACTTTGTTTCATTGCTAAAAAGTTAGTCATAGCTACTCTTCTAAATGTACGCCTACTAGTTCTTTTGTAAGCAGGTTGTAGGTTTAATTGAACATATTCTTCAAAATTAAAAGATTCACATAAACTAAAAAGTAATTCATCCTTAACTATCCATTTTACAAGTGCTTTTCTTTGATTTTCATGATTATATGCAAAATTACCTACAAGTATTCGCCCTTGTATATTAAGGGTACTTTGAGTTTGAGCATGAGAATCATGCATCCTATGACTCTCTTGATGTCTTTTTAAATGCCCTGTTCCCCCACTACTACTACAACTATACAGTTTGGCACATTTTTTACATTTAGCTTTTCAGACTCCATCAACCATAACTCTATCAAATTCAGTCCATACAGCACTAGTCCTCTTACGAGAAGAGGCTTGATCTTCACTCGGTTCACTAGTTCTAGAGGAACTAGGAACATGGGGTTGGAGATTAGTTTCTTCTCCCTCAGAAACAGGAGGAATGCCGAACTGACTTTCCTCAAAAGATGACATATCTAAATTGATGAATTAAAAAAATAAAAACTAACCACAAGGAGGATTGGAGGAATTGAGTAGAGGGTCGGAGGGCAGAGGCAGAGCCGCAGAGCCGAGATTCTGAGCTTCCTCTTGTGCTCTCAACAGGAGTGACCTTCTCTTCTCAACAGGAACCTCCTCTTGTGTAGCACTTGAACACTTGCTAAATGCAAACTAAAAATTAAATTGCTAGAAGAGCACTTTAGAAGAGAGAAATAATAGTATTAGAGAAGGAGAGAATAGTTGGTTTGGTGTGGTGAGAATGAGGGAGGAAAGGGCTATTTATAGAAGGCCAAAATTTTTTTTCCCAAAATACCCCTCAATTCAGCCGTTATTGGACTGTTGGGAGGGGTAAAACCGACTTTTTCCCAAAATAGCCGTTGGAAACGGCTATTTTCCTCACCCCTCACCGTTGCGGGCCGTGCCATCCGTTACGGGCCGTGCCTGGCACGGCCCGTGGCGTGCCGTGCCCGGCCCGGCCCGCCAATAGACGGGCCGGGGGCCGGGCCGGGCTTCCTTTTGCACCCGCGACGGGCCGTGCCGGCACGGCCCGCTTCATAAGCGGGCCGGGCCAGGCACGGCCCGTTTAGACCTCGGGCCCGGTGGGCCTGGGCCGGCCCGGCCCGGCACGGCCCCATGCCCAACACTAGCCTTGGCACTCTGCCCATACAACTTGGTTAATATTTGTCCTTGGCTTTTACCGTTGGAGTACATCAACTTGGTTTCTGCTTCACATCTCTTTCTCTTTCTCTCTAATCATTGCCAATGTATCTGCAATTTAGTTAATGATTCTATTACCTGACAAAGTGTGATTTCTCTTTAATGTTCAGTTATTGGGGCGTTCTCTTTTTTGTCTTGGGCTTCTCCTTAGGTATGGCAATGAACTAATGGTTACATCTGATAACCAATGTCTTCATATTGTTAAGAGTCTCTCGTTGGTGAAAAAATATCTGCTTGCGGAGGATTTTGGCTTGAAGGTCCGGGCTTTACAGGTGAGCATTTTCCCCCAGATTTTATTAATGAAGTTGTAGTTACAGTCTCAAGCATTTGATTTATGCTACATTATCTTTTGTAGGCATTAGGTTACATTCTGATTGCTAGGCCTGAGTACATGTTGGAAAAGGATATTGGGAAAATATTAGAGACCTCATTATCTTCAGGCGCTGATTCTCGACTAAAGGTTCTTGTATTTTGTTTTTTTTAGTTATGTATCCCTTTTATCTGTCCATTATAATCTATCATTTTTAGCAGATGCAAGCTTTGCAAAACCTATATGAATATCTTCTGGATGCGGAAAGCCAGCTGACTACCAACTCTGTCAATAAGACTGCAACTAAATATTCAGAAGACGCTGCAAACAGAGTGCCTGAGGCTGCGGGTGCAGGTGACACTAACATTTGTGGGGGAATAGTTCAGTTGTATTGGAATAGTATTTTGGAAACATGCTTGGATGTGAATGATCAAGTTCGTCAATCTGCACTAAAGGCAAGAACCTGACTTTTCTACTCTTGCTGGTTTTTCTACTCTTACTGCTTTTTTCCCATAAGAAATCTATTGTATGCTGTGTGCTGTTTTTTTTTTTTTTTGCTTTGTGCCTTGCCCATAGGTTGTCTTCTTCTTTTTTTTTTTTTTGGCTATGCACTGTTTTTCCATTTGATTTTTTTTTTTTGTTCTATTTTGCAGATTGTAGAAATTGTACTACGTCAAGGTCTGGTTCATCCAATTACATGCGTTCCATATCTTGTAGCACTAGAAACTGATCCACTGGAGGTGAATTCAAAGTTGGCCCATCTCTTGCTCATGAACATGAATGAAAAGTATGAATCTAATTAGACGTGTTGCCTTTCTAATATTTTTACACGTTGGGATGGTATAGGTTAAGTAATATCTGTATTTTTGCAGGTATCCTTCTTTCTTTGAAAGCCGTTTGGGAGATGGGCTCCAGATGTCATATAAGTTTGTCCAATCAATTGCAAGCAACCATAATACAGTATCAGGAAATGCAAGAGGAAAATCTGATGGAAATCCCATAGCATTTGTCAGGCCAGGAATATCTCGAATATACAGGCTTATTCGAGGAAATCGTGTTTCAAGGAACAAATTTATGCACTCAATAGTGCGGAAATTTGAGTCTGCTGGTTGGAATTATTCATCAGTTAGCTTTCTTCTGTAAGTATCCAAAAAATTATCTTTCTTATGCTAGATTATAATTCAATAAGCATTTGAATTGAAAATGCTATCTGCTTTTTGTAGATATTGCACGGAAATTCTTGCATCTCTCCCATTTACTTGCCCTGATGAGCCTCTTTATTTGATTTATGATATCAATCGAGTAATACAAGTCCGAGCTGGGTCTCTTGAGGCAAATATGAAAACGTGGAGTTCCTTCTCACAGCAGCGGGATTCTGTGAAGTTCCCTAGTGAAAATCAAAAGGTGGAAGCCGAACCTGGAGTGCATCATTTATCCAAGCACATCATGACAGTGACTCCTGAAAGTATATCTAACAATACATGTGGTATTTCAAAAGAAGACCTACAAAAGTTTCAGGTAATAAAATTTTCTTTTTCTCTTCAGTCAGATAACAGTTGTGCGGATGCTGAAGCAGGATAATCATGAATAGATTATTTCTGTTTTCTTTTGTAAATTTTCTATCATTGAAGCAGGATGAGAATTCACTGTACATTTTGCTATCCTGTCTTTCCTGTCAATGGCAATTTATGTTGAATCTTTTGTTCTTATGTTGCTTTAATATTTTCCATATACAATTTGATATTGTTCTGTTTCTTATCAAAGTCATAGAGTTTCTATTTTTATCAAGTAGTGGTGCTACTACAATGCCATCTTAGTCTCATGTACAAATTAGTTCTACTGGTTATTGACATTCTGTTTGCTTTTCAGGCTGATTGCCATGATGCAATAGCTCTGCAACTCCTCCTAAAGCTGAAAAGACATTTAAAAATTGTGTATGGTTTAAATGATGCCCGGTGCCAGGTTTGTTCTTTTCTTAACTTAGTAGTCATTTCTTGCCTTTGTTGCTGTAGATCATGCCCATTCAATTATCTCAAACCAATTAATGAAAAATCTCCATTCGTTTCCGCATTAGGCATTTTCTCTGAAGGAACATCCAAAGCCTGGAGAGACAATATCTAAGCAAAATATTCCCTTCAGCATCCATGATGCTCCAATCAGTTTGCCTGCTTCTTATCAAGATATGGTTGAAAAATATCAGGTTTGCTATTGAAATTTTAGATTTCTAAAATGACATCCTGTATTGCTGCACTAATATAAATCTGACATTTTACACGTGAAGTCCTTGGAACTTCTGGACATTTGATTGTTGTTTTTCTTATCTCATGTTAAAAACCTGATTTAATTGGAAAAAGATCTATCAACAATTCGGTCAGTCATCAGTCTCACATTAAAGTAAACTTTCTTCCATTATATTGGCTTATTAGTTATATAACTATAGTGTCACTTGGCTGAAAACAGTTTGTGTTGTAATTCACATGACCACTTTCTGACCATAGCCCAGTTATCAACTGCTTGTTAGGTTTAAACCTATTACCCTGTTCCGCATTTTCCCGTGCCCTTCACAATGCAAAGTTCCAGATTGCACTAATTCATAATATGATATTGTAATGCAGGAATTCAAGAGGTTGCTTAGGGAAGATACTATAGACTATGCAACTTACACAGCTAATGTCAAGAGGAAACACCCTACTCCAAGAAGTTCAAGAAGCGGAAAAGCTGCGCGCGGTAAAGGTGAAGATGGTGAGGATGACGATGATGATGACGACGAGGACTGGACTGGAGGGCCGCGAAGGCTTAACTTTAGCAACCAAAAGAGCAATGGTGGCAGGGTTACCAGATTACGGGTGTAATTAAAACTGATGCAGCATTACTGTACATTATAGGATTATAGGGAGAGGGGAGGGCTGGGGTGAGAAATTGTTCAATTGCATCCATAGCAGTAACAAGGAAGTTTAGTTGTAGTTAGGGTCTCATTAAACTGGGGCACTTGTTGGTCGCTGTCCCCTTTATCGTAGCTTCTTTTTTTTTTCTATGGTGGTAGCAGGACCATTCAGCTTGTGCTCCAGCTTCAAAGTAATGGAAATCAATTTTTTGCAGTGTTTTCGTGCTGTCTGTGGATATTGATGGTATGTTTGCAGCTCTGTTGCTAAATTAAATCAGGTGTGCTGAATAGTATGATGGTCTCATATTCTAGAACCCGTAAAAGGGAGCAAATGCCTGCTTGCCAAACATTCAATAGGACTGAGTGCTTTTTTTTGTTCTCTCTTCTGTATACTGGCTGTTGTATCTTGGATCGCTAGGTTAGCCCTCTCATGCACCATAACCTACCAGGTTTTGGTTACATGCGATCTATGCTGTCGTTGCAAGTATCATAGCTTCAGCATGGTATGGTTGCTTGTCAATCTCGTCAATAGGAATGTGATTTCTGTGATGTCAAATGAAATGTGTTAATTGTGCCTTGGGGATGCTGTGGTCGATTCTATGATACAACAATAACTCTTCCATGGATATCATGGACCTTATGATTTTTAATTTCCTAAGATAATGGTATCATTTTATCTCACAGAATCCAATTGGTGTTGCCAGGATCCCACTGACCTCTCATGACCCTGACAATTGACATGAAGAGTAACGTGACTACAGCTAATCGGTGCCTCCAAATTGTTGTGATGATGTAAAGGACACTGGCAGCAGGCTGAATCATCTCTGTTAACATTGCGAGAACATCGAGATTAAAGACGACATCAGTTGGTGGAGCAGGAAGGGTTCATATTTCGGATCAGCACAGAATTGTTTTGAGGTCATTAGCTCTGAAGATGACAAAATGCAAACAGCAACTGATACCTTGGGGCATAAAGCTGTGGTAATATATATCGGCACCCCACAAGGAATTAGATGCAGTCTGTTCAGATAAGTGTAGCACTCTTTTTTCATTGTCTGAGAGAGGTGGGCACGCCATTTTTTTGAGGCACCAAGGATTTTTTTTCTTTACCCTTCCTTCAGACAGAAGGTTTCATAGCCCCCAAGCTCCCAAGTCTTGAGAGTAGCTGGGAGTTGTGCCATATAATTAGGCCAACTGAATGGTGCAAGACAGCTGAGGGCTTTCATGAATATTTTTTCTGAGCTACCATAGCGTTGCTCGAGCTGCGGGCGGAGCTGAGGCCTGCCCACTTAGCAAGTTTAGTTGATTCTGGAATCATTTATGATTTTTTTTTTCTTGGATATACGGTTTAATAAAATAATTAAATTAGTATGGAGTTATTCAAAAATTTACAGATTTATATTTTATTTAGAAAATTATTCACGACTAATTCAAGAAATATCCATGCAAACAGCAATGGCATTATTGGTGGTTGGGATTGAAAGGGGTTTTAGTGGTGTTTCAGCAAAAGCTTATTTTCTTACCTTCCAGGCACTGTTTTCAATTTCTGATTTACCTAAATTTATTCAAATAAATGAAACAAACTAATTATTCCTAATCGAAAATGGATTTTCCAGGGAAGTTTTTTTTTTTTTGGGTACCTAATCTCTATTCTTGACAATTGAATATGACCTAAGGAACCACCATGTAGAAAAAAATAGACACAAGTGGTTCTATACAGGAGTGTAAATGGGTTGGGTCGGAACAGGATATACATGATCCCAACTTGACCCAACTAAATTTTATATTCAGGTCATGATTTTGGACTGAACCTAACCCATTAGCTAATTGGGTCGGGTCAAGTCCATAGAATGAATTGTAGATCCAGTGAAACATTTGGATTGGATTGAAGTTAATAATGACCCAGACCCAACCTAAAATATTCGGATTGGGAGGATCAAGTTGAGTTTGCAGTTTGAGTCAAGTATCTAGATAACATTTTATATCTAAAATATAATAATTAATAATTAATTATAAAATCATTACAAATTTTTAAATAAAACTAAAGAAATCAACTGAAGCTCGAATTTCCATTCAAAAACTTTAATTATATCCAAGTAATTGATTCTTTTTAAGTTTACAGAATATAAATTTTAATATATATTGATATACTTGAGGGCATTATAATTTATAAATAAGAATTCACCAAAATAAATAATAAAATATAAATGTTTAATTATGATTGAGTGAAAATAGAGAAGAGAAGATGTAGTTCTTGAGAAGATATAGAGAAATTAATTTAAATTAGAGTTCATTCAATGAATTGGAAGGAAAAGGAGGTTGATATGATTTGAGTTTTGGAGTCAGTTCAGATCGGGTTGTGTTCGATTTTGGTTGATCCAAAATAAATCCAAATGATACATAGGTCAGATTAGGTCAAATTGGATTGAAAAGCACAAAAACTAGACCTGACCTGAAATTTAGATTGGGTCCAATTTTTGTTAAATTATTTGTTAAATTATCCACTTGTTCGATCAAGTGGGCTCCATCAATTAATGGTAGGTGGCTAAACAAAACAAACATATGGAAAAGTGAGTGTGAAATGGTGCTTAACTTCAATTCTACTGTCTTGATGAAATGATGAAGAATAGACATAAATTTCTCATGAGAATGTTACATGATTAATGTCGAGTTTCATATCATTTGCATGGCTAGGTGAGGTTTCTATGAATCTCACAAATAAATTAACGTTACTTATTAATGCAACTTTCACAATACCCCTCAATATAGAAACTTTAATTCGACACCGTACAGGCTATCATCAAGCAGTTTGATAAAGAAAACTATACATATTAATTCATGTTACTCTAAAATCTTAGATTTCTCTTCGCCATTGATTTCGAGCTAAGCAGTAAAAACTAAAGTAAGCTCGACTCAATGTTCTATCTCAATCAATATGAAATTAGACCAATGGCCAAGTCTACCAGCAGATATAGTCAACTCGAGAATACCTCCGAGCTGATTAACTAAAGATACCATGTTGTGTAGTGCAACTTTGTATACAAATATATGCTCATGAGGCTGTTGATTAATTGCATGTGATAATTGACTCATTCTAGAGATATCACAACCTACCACGTCAACACGTAGCCTTGTGCACTCCTAAGCGCAGGAATTCTCAAGGTTGCAAGTGTCTTTGTGAGAGATTGGGTGGAGATGGCTGTGACCAGCGTTGTCCATCTTCACCACCTCCTTGTGCTAGATTAAATGGTTGACATACAGGGTGCACAAAAGGGGAGCAGAAGAACTCATCCCTCATAGTAAATCTAGCGCATGTTTAAATCATTTAAGATATGTTTGGTACGAATGAATTGGACTCTGAAATGGAAATGAGAATGAATGACTCATATTCTGATAGATAGCTGTTTCCATTTCGATATGGTGGAAGAAATTAAAATGTTGCAATTCTCTAAATTTAATTCATATTTCGATCAAGATTTCAATTTCGATCACAAATTAAATGTGCTGGAGGCGTTTGGATTTCAATTTCAATCTAGCTGAGAACCAAATGCACCTTTAATCCCTTCCCATAGAATCACAAATAAAGCATAACGTCATTAATTCTTTTTTACCGTTGAGATAAAACAGAACCCGCTATTCCACCACTCCCTTTCACACGGTCTGAACCCTAACCCTAACCCTAATCTGAGCTCCATCACAGGTTTGAAAGCGAAGGGTATCATCCTCTTCTCTCTCTTTTCCCCTTTTGCTTCGATCTTCTCTAGTATTCTTCTTGCAGTGTCCGTTTCGATCAAAAAATGGGCCGATTTGGTTGCTTTTTCCCATCCCCCACGTCGCCCATGCTTAATTTCTCTCCTATATTCGCTTTTTCTTTAATTATTATTGGGCGTTAGGTTTTCCGACAGCTCGCCCCGTTTGTCGCTTCGATCTCACACAAAGCCCTCTCATTTCTTAATTCCCCGAGCGCTCTCTTTCCCTAACGGACGTGGTAAAAATCTCATCTTCCTGTCAAAAAAAAAACCCCTAACTTGCATGGAAATCGCTGCTATCTGTTGGGTTTTCTGGGATTTGGGCGATTTTGGTTTCTGGGGCCTAGGGATTAAGATTGTGATGGCCTGTGGTCTTTTCTCCCTTTTTATGCCTTAAAGATCGGATTTTTGTGGCACTTGGCTTTCCTTTTTCTATCCTTCTCGGTTTTTTTTTTCTATGGACAAAGTCGGGTTTTGGAATATCTAAAACTTAGTCAAAATTACAACGCTAAATCGAAAGTTTACCGTGAGGAGTTTTCTTTTCGCCCCTGGTCTTGGTTGGTGTGCATACCAGGGGAATAAGATAAGATTTTATTGATGCAGTGAACTTTTGGGTACTCCAGCGATTGAATCTTTCAAAAAAATTTTAACTCCGGTCCGTGTATCACCGCAAGAACTGGTCTTCGTTTTGCAAAAAAAAATTCACATAAATTGTTACATTATGATTAGTGCACTGTTTTTTTTTTAAATATAACGGAGACTTGCACTGGACGTGCATCAGTGGAACTAGTGAAATTAGAAAAAGAAAATGACGCAGAGGAGAAGAAACAGATGGCTCTTTCAGAGAGTCTCTCATGCGTGTTTTGAGTTTGGATTAGAATATAAGGCCTAATTCCTTGTTATTATTAGTTATTGTTTTAACGGTGACTCAAAATGGTCGAATATGAGTGCAACTAATAAAATTAGAAAAAATGTTATGGAGAGGAGAAGAAACAGATGACTCTTCTTGAGAGTGTCTCATTCTTTGAGTATGGATTAAAATAAGGCCTAATTCCTTGTTATTATTAGTTATAGTTTTAATAGTGACTTATACTACTCGAATATGAGTGCAACTAATAGAATTATAAAAAAAAATGATGGAGGGGAGAAGAAACAGATGACTCTTTTCGAGAGTCTCTCATTCTTTGAGCATGGATTAAAATATAAGGCCTAATTCCTTGTTATTATTAGTTATAGTTTTAATGGCGTCTCATACTAGTCAAATAAGAGTGCAACTAATAAAATTAGAAAAAAAAATGATGGAGAGGAGAAGAAACAGATGACTCTCCAGAGAGTCTCTCACTCTTTGAGTCTGGATTAGAATATAAGGCTTAATTCCTTGTTGTTATTAGTTATAGTTTTAATGGTAACTTATACTAGTCCAATATGAGTACAACTAATAGAATTAGAAAAAAAAATAACGGAGAGGAGAAGAAATAGATGACTCTTCCACAGAGTCTCTCGCTCTTTGTTGTTATTAGTTATAGTTTTAATGGCAACTCATACTGGCCGAATATGAGTGCAATCAATAGAGTCAACAAAAAAAAAAAAAAAAATGACGGAGAAAAAAAAAGAAACATGACTCTCCCAAATGATCTCTCACTGTTTGAGTGTGGATCAGAATATAAGGCCTGATTTGTTGCTTTTTACGGTGAACCATATTACTTATAATTTTAATGACAGACGAGTTGGGATTAAAGTAACCCAGCTTATATTTTTAGTAACAAAAAAATTTATACGGATACCGGGTACCTTTGGAACATGGAATACGCTGCCGACTTTTTTTAAAATCTATTCGCTCGCTCGCAGAGTTCTGAGAAAACGCGTTGAAATTGTCCAGCTCGGCTCTTGCATCCGACCTTTTTTTGCGCGTATTTAAAGGAAGGGCAAGGTCACACTTCTTCCCTGTGTCAAGAGCTGTTCTTCTCTCCTCCCCTCCCCCTCGCTTAGATTTTTTCTCTCTCCCTTTCTCTGACCCCCTCGTGTTTGGTGCAGTTGGAGTGGAAGCAGGTCAGAAGGTAATTTTCCGATCTGGTCTCTGAGATTAGCCTTGTGCTCTGATCTGGTGTTTAGATAATTCGATCTTTTGAAGTCGTCGTTGCTCTGGATTTTGCAAGGTTTTGTTTTGCTGCGACCTAATCTGGAGGCCTACCAAGATGTAATCTTTGTTTTGTATCGATTTCCTTTGCTGATCACGATCTATGATGCATGAGCATGTTGGTATTTCTTTCGCCCTGTAGATCTGTTTGTGTCGTTTGGATCTGATTTGTGGTTGAAGGATCGAACCCGGAAATGCATAGATCTGTTGGTTTCGAGTATTCTTTTGTTGTGGATATGATTTAAGTGATTTGTTATTTTGGAAATATAGCGCAGATTTTTTTTATTAGAAGGTACGGGTTCAATGCTGTACGTATATCTGGGATGCATTTTTTCTTTTTGCATTTTCCGAAATCTGAAGATGATATGAGAAATTGATAAGTTGATTTGGAAAATTTCAGGTTTTTTTTTGTTGTAAACTTCTACCTTATTGATTATGTTTTTAGCTTTAAATATCTGTCAATTTCTGTGATTCCCTCGTGACTCCTCAGATCTGTCTGCTAATTTGTTGCTCTCAGCAAGTTGGGGATACGAGATGTGTGTTTCTCGTTTGTTCCTCAAGATTTTTAGGACTTAATATTAGATGTGTTTCCAATTATGCTGCTTTTGATTTGACCGTATGCAAGGCTGGCTAGTATAATATATAGTTTGTAGGCATCAGATATTTATCCCTGTTTTCTCCTCAGGCCTTTATGCTTTCATTGCCGAATTCTTTTTTGTTACGATCCTCTTTGTGTTTTCTAGTTGTATTGAGCAGTTGGGATCGAGAATACTTACAAATGATCAATTGAGTTCTGGAGATAATTTAAGATTATTACATTATTATGTTCGGAGCCATTGAGATTTTTTTTTTTTTTGAGATTGTTACATTATTACAAATGATCTTCTTTGTGTGCGTGCCAATTCTGTCATGTTGGTTTGGAAAGTTATGCTCTTCAGTGTCGAAACAAATTGATTTGATCTTGAAATTGTTTTTCTTTTGAAAGTTTGCGATATGCTGACTTTACCTGTCCCTGTTAATAGACGAGGAGATCTTAGATCAATGAAACTTGTTGATGTTTCTTTAGTGCACTGCAGATTGGTGCTCTTCCCCACTGTTACTTGATCATTTTGTAAACTCACAGGTCACAGAATTAGGAAGAAAAAATGGTGAAGGTCTGCTGCATTGGAGCTGGCTATGTTGGTGGGCCGACCATGGCCGTCATTGCCCTCAAGTGCCCAACCATTGAGGTAGTTGTTGTTGATATCTCTGTCACCCGCATCAATGCATGGAATAGCGATCAGCTTCCAATTTACGAGCCAGGCCTCGAGGATGTGGTCAAGCAGTGCCGCGGAAGGAACCTCTTCTTCAGCACTGACGTTGAGAAGCATGTCTATGAGGCTGACATCATCTTTGTCTCAGTGAACACTCCTACCAAAACCCGCGGCCTCGGGGCAGGGAAGGCTGCTGACCTCACCTACTGGGAAAGTGCTGCCCGCATGATTGCCGATGTCTCCAAGTCCGACAAGATTGTGGTCGAGAAATCCACGGTCCCAGTCAAGACTGCTGAGGCCATCGAGAAGATTCTAACCCACAACAGCAAAGGAATCAACTACCAGATCCTCTCCAACCCAGAGTTCCTTGCAGAGGGTACAGCAATCCAGGACTTGCTCAATCCTGATCGGGTACTTATTGGCGGCCGGGAGACTCCGGGGGGCCAGAAGGCTGTTCAGGCACTAAAAGATGTTTATGCCCATTGGGTGCCTGAGGATCGGATTATAACGACCAACCTGTGGTCCGCAGAGCTGTCGAAGCTTGCAGCAAATGCCTTCTTGGCACAAAGGATCTCCTCTGTCAATGCCATTTCCGCACTCTGCGAGGCCACCGGGGCGAATGTGTCAGAGGTGGCCTATTCTGTGGGGAAGGACTCAAGGATTGGTCCTAAATTCTTAAATGCCAGTGTAGGGTTCGGAGGCTCCTGCTTCCAAAAGGACATCCTTAATCTGGTCTACATCTGTGAGTGCAATGGTCTGCCTGAGGTGGCTGACTACTGGAAGCAGGTCATCAAGATCAATGACTACCAGAAGAGCCGGTTTGTGAACCGGGTTGTGTCCTCCATGTTCAATACCGTATCCGGCAAGAAGATTGCTGTGCTCGGGTTTGCATTCAAGAAAGACACCGGCGACACAAGGGAGACTCCTGCAATTGATGTCTGCAAGGGTCTCTTGGGGGACAAGGCCACAATTAGCATCTATGATCCACAGGTGACTGAGGACCAGATCCAACGCGACCTCGCAATGAACAAGTTCGACTGGGACCACCCAATCCACCTGCAGCCGATGAGTCCGACGGCGGTGAAGCAGCAGGTGTCTGTGACATGGGATGCTTATGAGGCCACCAAGGGAGCACATGGCGTCTGCATTCTGACTGAGTGGGATGAGTTTAAGTCTCTAGACTATCAGCGGATCCACGAGAACATGCAGAAGCCAGCTTTTGTATTTGATGGGCGCAATGTGGTCGATCCAGAGAAGCTTAGGGAGATTGGATTCATTGTGTACTCGATTGGGAAGCCACTGGATCCATGGCTCAAGGATTTGCCTGCTGTTGCCTGATGGAGGACTGCTGCAGATAGGCAGAGGAAGTAGTGAGATCCGATGGAACCCAGTTGGTGCATGCAGTGTCAGTTCATACTGATGATTGTTTACAGTTCGGCCGAGTTGGTATTTTTTATGGTTTTTATTGTTTTCTGGGTTATAATTAACTAGAATATGGCGGGGATTTTCATGTTTATCTGCTGCTTTACTCTTAATTATACTTAATGTGCATTTTTCTCTTGTTACATTTGAGGAATTCTGAGTTGAAACTTCATCTATTAGTATACATCTTTCCTGCCTCTTATGAAATTATGAAATATGATTGCAAGAGTTCCAACTTCTGTCATTTATGGCAACATCAACCATCGGCATACATTTCCGAATGCCAGCTTCAAGTTTCATTACAAGTGTAGAGTGGCATTGTCATTGAATCAGCAACTTCTACCCCGAGTAAAAAGGTCGTCTAATCCAAACCGGGACTGAGCTTAGAAGGTTCCTGGTTATGAGTTCCATGGTGCCATGGGACGCACATGAAACTTCTTTGCTTATACGAAAGGATATTGTGATGTAGCAAAATGGTAAGAAAGAATCTTAATGTCTACCTCTATTTTGAATGAGCTTCTTGCATAAAGCTGCTGTATTCCCTGCTGGGACTCTGTTAGTTGGCAATTGGGTCGAAACAGATATGGATCAGATTAAAAATTTATCAATCCAAATCTATCCTGTTTATTAAACAAGTCAAAATTTTAAATTTGAATCCGACTTATTTATTAAACACGTAACCGGACCCGACCCATATAACCCATTTATTAAACAAGTTAAATGAGTTAGATGGGTTTTTAATGAAGTAAATGGATTTAAACAGGTTAAGTAAGTTGGGTTAAATAGGTTAGAAATAGGTTAAGCAAGTTTCAAACAGATTTTAAATATATTTTAAGGGTAGAGTCATAATTCGATCTAATTATTAAATGGGTTAAAACGGATTAAATATGCCAAAAGTTTAAATCTAAATCTAAGCCATTTAATAAACATGTTTACGAGTCAAATTCGTTTATGTCAAATCCAAACCTACTTAAATTAGGTTGTTCATGGGTTGGGTTGATGGATCGAGTCATAAATTGCCGCTAATAACATGTAGTATAGATGTTAAGACAAGCTAACTTTTATAGAAGCCAATACCATGTAGTTCAGATGTTGAGGCAAGCAAACTTCGTAGGTTTTTATGGTCTTCTTCCTTGAATACCACCATGCATTCTATCCACAAAGTCTTCCAGATAGAAGTACATATTTAAATTTCCCTTGCTCTCTGGATCATCTAATTTGAGGGTGCAGGATGAGTGTAGCACCTTCCTTTGTATTAGCGAAGGCATTTTAAGGATTGAAGTTGGAGAGTGGATTTACTTGGATATTTGCAGTCTTAATGTATGAGGACTGTTCAGAACTGGCAATCTATTCAAAACTTTACGAGCAAACTCGTAAGAAACTAAATATGTACAAATATCTGGTGTACACTGCCAAATAACATATAAATTTCAAGAATGACCAAAGTTTACCTTCACCAAACCAAATAAGATATCTGTTGAAACTTGAAAGTGTTATCTCGTTTACCTCATCTTCCATCACAACACTAACATATTCCACATGAAAAAAAGACAAAAAAGCACATTAGCAATCAAACGAAATATGATGACAAACAGTTGAATCAGTTCACCAAGAAACTCCTACAAAAACAAACCGTCTGTCATACATTTAAGGACATTTCTGTCTGAAGTAACAATCTTCAAAATGGTGGAGTAACCAACCTGTACATTTTAATCGACTAACAAACAAGAATTTGATCTGATGTTCGATGGTCCTTAACAGTCTGAAGTAGTTCCTCTCGATATCGATAGCTAGGCAGAGTTTTTCTCTCTTCCTAACAAAGGGAAAGAAAAGAAAAAAAAAACATATTACACTTTGCAATTGATGAAATTTGATATGTAGGACATATTTGTATAGCAAAGAAAGTTAAAGTATGAGAAATACTTTTTGAACTAGCAATTGTCATAAGTGAGCTAAATATCTTTTTTTTTTTTTTGGTGAGGGGAAAAGTTAGGAGAAAACTCTCCCTTAAGTGAACTAAAGTATCATAAATGCAGTTTCTGTAACTTAGATTTTGCAGAAGATGTGTCAGGTTCCTCGGAAGGCAACTCATCTTCATACTGCTTAAGTAAAAACATATCCGCAATTAGAAAAATCCTGAAAGAGGTGTCACCTTATGGCCATAAAGCTGAACATATTTTTTTTCTTGGCATTCCTGTACGCCATCCATAACAGATGCCTTGATGAAATCAATCCCATCTTTAAAAACATACCTAAGATAAAAGTGATTAATATATCTAAATTACGTAGAAGGATGAGGAAGAGATTAATCACATGTTTGTTCTGTTCATGTCATGAAACTGCTTATTAATGTTGTGCTCATGCCGCACTAAGGCGTTGTTTTAGTTTCCATCAAACTTGAGTAATTTAATTGATGAAAAAATGACTAATAAGTTGTGGCTTTCATATCTGCTATGGCCTCGTAGCCATGCATGAATATGTAAACATGTGTTACGCATACCCCGACATTGGCAACAAGCCAGATCTCATCTCAATTTTTGTGACCATACTGGCTATTTATTCTCAATTCTCTTCCCTATGCATAGGTATGATCTGTATAATTGAAAGTTCATGAATTGTTTTATTTTCAAGTCTTGTTTATTCTTGCTAACACATACGAAAAAAATTGCTCACAGGTACAATGTTAATTTTCTTGCTATAGTAATCATTTTGTCCCTTTATTAATTTCGGTCAATTAGGCTTCATAAAGGAGCTTAATTTACTCTGGATTCTTCCATCATCTATTGCAGTAGAGTAATCATAGATTCAAGAAACTTGAACAGAGGGTTTCAGTAAGCAAACCATGGGCTCCTAGAGCTTTTCGAGCATTTTTAGTGGGATAATGTCTCTTTTCTTTCTTTTCTTCTTTTTTGGTGTGTGTGTTTGATAGAGAGAAAGAGAGTTGGAGTTTCATGATGTTTTGAATTGTTGAGCTCACATTACTAGAACTAGCATGACTGACGCTTCAAGCCATGCTTAGATGTCGCAATAAACAACATAGCAGATAGCTTTGGTGCTCCCCAAAACCATCTCATCCACCATAAAACAAGGAAAAAAGGATGGTCCCCAAGTAGCATAAACATTCGCATTCCATTGATTCTTTTTGAGTATTTCCCAAGCATTGCTGGTGAGATCTTGCTCACCAACACATGCTCCATTATTACATTTGCAAGGGAAACACATGCACCTTTATGCTTGGAACCTATAATATAAAGGGTTGATAGACTTTGTAGTTGCCCATAAGGCTACACCCATCCATCCACCTCCTTTTGTTTATACCATCTGTACCTATCCTTGGAATAGCATATGAAGAGCTACACTTGGCCAACTTTCACATGACTAGCTCTGGTAAATAAGGCACACTGAGCACTCAGCTCAACCTTCATGGCAGTAAGAGCGTAGGTAAATACTAGTGAATCCATATAAAAAAGCTCACACTCGGCAGTCATTTCTGTTCACTTTAAAATCCATAACTTGCAGAGCTGGAGTGTGGCTTCGGTTATAATTTCCAAGTCATGCATTTGCATGCTTGTCTCGATAATGGTAGTACAATGATCGGTAAAGATTATCTTTTCACATTTGCTCATTGTGGATCTCATCTAATCCTGTGAAAATTAATAGGCTTCTCACAGGTTCATATGATCTTATATCGGACGCAAACAGAAACATCATTCGAGCATCTCCAGAGAAGAACGAAAGTTTGTTTCATATATTATCAGTCACCTCCTTGCACTGCATCCACTCTATTCTCCAATTCTTCATCAATGTTAGTAGAACTGTGCCTTGTCACTCATGCAGCAGTCATAATCCTTACAGAAACTTTGACATAATGTTTATCTATTTACTCCAACAAGTTTGGCCCTGGTGCTTTTCTTGCATTTGGAGCAAAGGAAGATCTTCCAGAGCCAGTAAGCTACTGAGATCCCAGTGAGTTGGGGAGTGGTAATATGGGTTGGCCAGAACCAGTTATTGAAAGAAGCGTAGGGCATTGGTGGGAAGGAGCATAATATCATAAGCATGGTGTGGGTCATGCATTAGTGTTGGATGCACTACGTCCTAGAGTTGGTTTCAATCTTTTTCTGAAATATGGTATGTTGTAGTTGGGGGTTCAGGTTTTAGGCAGGATGTGTGAGAAATGTGACTTGGCTGTCTTAATTAAGGGTAGGCATCTCAAACATGCCAAGGGCCTGTAACAAGGGATAAGGAGAGGCCAAACCTTTGTAGGTTAGGCACCAAGCTGTCTCTTTAGCTATTAGTTTTAGAGGGACTTTGCTCCAAAGTGAAGTTTCTTGAAAACTTATTCATGAGACTAAATATGTGCCTCAAAGGGCTTAAGAAGGCATTATGTGTATGTATGCCCCATAGTCAGGATAGATAAAAAGACTTTGCTTCCTAAAACAGAGTTCTAGCTTTTTGTGTTCATAGTGAAATCTTGGTTTTCTTTTTTTTTTCTCTGTATCATTTTTAGGACAACTTATTTTCTTTAATTAGGTGTTCGTTTTTTTTTAATATTGAAAAGATCCCAATGTTTGAACTGAATAATTTTGATTTCAAGCATAATTTCAAAGTTCAAGGATTTCTACACCTTCCATCTGCTAACTACCTTTTTTTGCACCCAAGCATATCCCTCTTAATAAATTTCAAATCAAAATCTAAAAAACATGAACTAAAGAATAGCTAGCAAACCAATTCCGTAATTAAAGCCAGTAACTTTACAGCCTTAATGTTGCTGAAATATTTGGTACTGTATTACTAATTGTTTAGCCTCTCTTGTGCTAGAATTATGAATCCATTTGGTTATTTCTATTTTATAACTCTTCAAAAATAAATCCAATTAACTCTACTTTGGAACTCCATTGCTGATTTCTGAGCACATCTGAATGGTGTTTCGTACGCCTACATAGAGCTATACGCATACGAAGGAATCATTGGTCTAATGCACATGAACATGCTGGTGGAAGATGGCATAGATAATTTGGAAGCAGCTCGAAAGCGATTAGCATTGGTTCATGACATGCTTGTGAAATGGTACATTTTGGTTGCATCGAGGGCCGGCCTGAGTTGGAATTATGCCGATGCGATTGCTTGTTTTGGACATGCTTGCTACCCACCAAGAAGGTGAGAAGATTATGTAGCAGCATAAACTAGCATCCAAACAGCTCAACTAACTTAAAAAGATTTAAGAGGAAGATTCCTGGCTCACTTTACCCATATTTGATGTCAGCAGCATACTCTTTGCTGAGGAAAGAGTTCCTATGTCTATTGAAGGATCAGTGGTAGAAAGTTCTTAGTCTTTTTTCCAACCTAATGTTTTTTTAAGTAACCCAATTGAATGTCCTGGTGGTGACATTGGCATTTACTTTGCTCTGCATCCTCTGATGCTCATTCCCCTGGATGGAGACCATAACAGTGAATCCATCAGAAGGGCAGAAATGAATGGAATAAGATAAGCAAATATAGAACATAATGCCACTCCCACTCTGTGATTATGGCATGCAATAATATGTTGCCATTAGGATATTGGAAACCAATGCCTAGAAGGATATTCTCCTTCATTGATGTGTACATTCCCAGGTTTTTCTTCTCTGGTCGATTATTGTATACAATGTCCAAGAATAAATGGACACAATTAGGTGTGCATTTATTTATTAAGAAAGAGGAGTGCATCCATGATGTGATGAGGATTGAGGAGGATACATAAGTTATTCCAAGCGTCGCTTCAAAAAGTTAGCAGGGTTACATCCTCTCGCATTGGTAAATCTTCATATGAATCCTTTTTCTTCCCTCAAATCTATGGCACAAAACCTGGTCCCCTTAGATAGAAGGTAAGAAGAACAAATAGCCATTACAACACCATCCAGATATTTTTTTTGGGGATCTATGTTAAATGTTACAAAATATAGCATGAAGTAACTCCTATGCACCCTGCAGCATTGAATGGTGCATTTATTTTTATATTTCTTAAGAGCAATCAATTATTAACTTAAAAACGTCTTTGATTCTCATGTATCACTTAATGTTTTCTATTCAACCAAAAAAAGAAAAATATTTGCTCCAAAAAAAAAAATTTGGATTTGGGAATTTAGTCCGATTTGACTAATTCATTTGCATATATAAATGATTTCTTGTATCAAATCCTGCCTTAATTTTGCATCATATGAGCTGAAAATTCAAAGAGTCACAGAGTATCAAATGTCCGACACCAAACTTTAGTGAAGGAGTTGGCATCAAATTGAAACCTGGCCAAAATCAAAATAGATCGAACTCTACTGATATATTTCATCATTGGAAGAAAAAAAAAAAAATCTTTACAAGAAGAATACCAACCATGTCCTTGACCCACAAATCAACAGCCAACAAATGTACAATGCCCTAGTTGACTTCGTCCACTTAACGTTACCCAAAAAGAACCTTTGGCCAAGAAATTTCCAAATATGGCCCCATTTTGACCTTTCCCTGTTTTTTTTTTTTCCCAGTATGCTTCCCATTTTATCTAGAGACATAGCACACCCTAGAATAAAAGGATAACCTCAAAGGAATAACGATGGAGGCTTCTCCGGTAGGCCACCCACCAGACACAAAACACGGGAAACATCAAACCACTGATCGACACATAACCCAAAATAGAAAACTATTAATTTAGATGTTCTATGTACGGGGCTAAACAGGGGATCCTGCCCACAGGGCGGATCCGGGGGGGGGCTAGAGGAGCACGACAATGGAACGAATAGTTAGGGGCAGTTAGTTTTGCAGCACACTGTCTCCATCCCCCTAGAGATGCTCGCCTGTCCTACGTGGCACTATTATAGCCGTCTGATCAGGTGGCTTCAGGATCCTCAGTTTGAGTACACGTGCCGCGTAGCTTTGCCGTTCTCCTCTCGCTCTCTCTCTTTCCTCTTTGCACTTTGCTTCCATGCATGGCTTTCTCTTCCCATCCATGGCCCCCAGAAGAACCCCAAATAAAACAACACAGAAAGAGAGCGAGAGCGAGAGCGAGCGAGAGAAAACAACCACTCTTTCTTTCTCTCTTTAATCTTCTTACTCCACAGTTAGATATAAAGAGAGAGCAGAGCTTAGTTGGAGTCCAAAGTCTCAAGATCTGAGGCTATCTTTGGGCTTCTTCTAAGCCTTTCTTTGACCTCTTCTTTTGTCTTGTCTTTCTTTTCGGTGGTCGGTTTTGGTCCCCTGGTTTTAGATGGAAGGAGAGAGATTGCAGAAGCATCGGTGCAAGGTGTGCCGGAAGAGCTTCCCGTCGGGCCGATCGCTGGGGGGCCACATGAGGTCACACTTCCGCATGGCGGTGGCCGGGAGCTCCGAGAACAACGGCCAGGAGAGGGCGGCGCCAAGCATTAGAGGAGCCGGCTATGGACTGAGGGAGAAACCCAAGAAGACGTGGCGGATATCGGATTGTACTAGCGATGATGGTGAGAAGCAGTGCCGGGAGTGCGGCAAGGAGTTCCCGTCCTGGAGAGCTCTGTTTGGGCACATGAGGTGCCACTCTGAGAGGGTGTGCCCGGCTTCAGAGGAGAGAGAAGAGCAGGAGGGTTCTTGGAGCAATGGCGGGCAGTCGGAGGGTGAGGCTGCGGCGGTGGCGGTGCCGAGGAGGAGGCGAGGATCGAGAAGGATGGTGGCGGCGATTGCTGCGAGTTCTTCCTCGGTGTCGGAGTACGAGAGGGAGGAGGAGGATGGAGCTATAAGCCTTATGATGCTGTCGAGGGATGCCTGGTACTGTGGAGGCGGCGGCGGCGCTGGTGGAATTCATTCGTTCACCGAGTCTTCTGATAAGAATTCTGTGGTCTTTGAGGGGAGGGGAATTGGCGAAGGGGATGGGGATTTTGTTCCAAGAAGCGGGGGGTGTTGGAGGAGTGGGTTCAAGAGGGTGGAATCTGAAGCTTCCGATGATTGGTTTGTCGGGGATAATGAATTTAAGAAGCCCAAGGTCTGTAATTCCGACGCTGATGAGCCTGAGGACTTCGATGAAGAATCAAAGAAGGATAGCTCGAAGAAGAACGATCTGAATTCTGCCGTTTCTGAATCGGGGCTGAATCCCAGATTTGATGGAAGCGAATTCGCGATTGAGAAGCAAAGATTCGATCTTTCCGATGCTCAATTTGGCATGGATTCTATTGAAAGGTACAGGCTCGATGCTTCCCATGGCGTTTTTGATAAGGCTTCCGAGAGGAGGAGCCGATTCCAGTGCACGACCTGCAACAAGACCTTCCACTCCTACCAAGCCCTCGGTGGCCACCGGGCGAGCCACAAGAGGACGAAGGGATGCTCCGGCAGTGAGAACAGCTTGGAGGCCGATGCTTCTGTTGATCAGGCAGCGGCCGAGGAGATGGACGGCCAAGGTGTGGGCATTGAAGCCGCCAATGGATCGCCGAAGAAGGCCAAGGGCCATGAGTGCCTGCTCTGCGGCAAGGTCTTCGCTTCAGGCCAGGCATTGGGGGGTCACAAGAGAGCTCATTTGGTCATGAACGCCAATGACAGAGGCGATGCAGCTCGCCGTCAGACCATTGTAACTCAGCAGCAGCCTCTGGAGATGCCCGACTTGCTCGACCTCAACCTCCCGGCTCCCGTCGATGAAGATTTTAACAGTGCCAATGGGAGTGCTGAGATGCAGTCATGGTGGGCTGGAAGCAGCCTCAAGCACGAGCCTCTGGTTGGTGTGATCTCCAATTGATGGGGATGGGGAGGTTGGAGGAGTGTGCAGGTTCTTCAGAGAGCTGATGAATTCCTGCTGCATCCATTCTTTCAGATCAATGTTCAGGTAACAGCTCCATTTGCTGCTTACTGCTCAGTTTCAAAGTAGACTACTCAAAGCCTTTTAAGCTCCTTTTCTTCCTCTCTTCATTGGATCTTATAATAAAACTTCGTTACAATGATCACAATACAAGAGCTGATTGAAGTGCCAATGGAGGCCAGTGGTTGGCAGCACTTGACATTGCTGATTTGATTAGTTTGATACTCCATCAGTAAAACTTCTACTGATGCAAACTGGATGGCTCTTTTTGTTGTTGTTTTTGGTTTTTTTTTTTTTTTGAAAGGAAAATCATGATTGGGTCTTGTTTAGAAGTTCATCAGCAAAATTGAACATTTTTTCTCAGCTCACTCTGCATTATATCGGTCACTAGCTAAGAACGGCACCCTGGAATTTGTGGTGCGGTGTATAGTTGATATGATTGCAATGTGGACAAAAAATGTCAAGAATTTTCATGCAGGCGTTCTCAGTAGCTTCTTCTATGAACAGCCTGTTCTTGGTGAATATAATATATATTTTTTTGTGTGTGTGCGTGTTTTCCACCATATCTATTTGAAGGAAGTTGTTCAGCATTTCAATGTTAGTATCCCTTTTGGCCAAATTGCTCTGCCTGTTCTATAGTGAAGTCATGGAAATGATCTGATCATCTGAGAATTGAGCCGATACTGTCTGTCCCAGGTGAGAATTTAATTCTTTTGGAAAAAAAGATTGCAATCTGAGTAGTTTATTGTCTCTCAGTGTTAGTTCTGCAACTATTGATTATTTTTCTTGATAATATCTCACTCTCAGCTGCATCAAACCTTGTTGTTCTCATGAATTGAGAGAATTGAACGGAAAGCAGCAAACATCTTGATTAGCTTTTCTGCAATTTTTATGATTACCAATCCTTTTAAGGCTTCAGAACAAACTGCACAGTGAATATCTTTCCTAAAGTTTACCATGCTTAAAATATTATTACATTCTGTCACTATCCTTGATCTTGCTTTACCATTGCAAGCTAAGATCTGAGAAATAGTGGAGGAAATCTGGTCTGGCATTTTGCTGAGACCGTGAACTATGGAATTGTGAGTGAACACAAAAGCAAATGCTCCAAACAACTAGCTTTACCAGTAACCAATAGCTGAGGGCAGAGGTTTGAGGAAGCTTTTGAGTTGGGGTGGGAATGATTGGATTGTGAAATCTATCAGCAACCATGGCTAATGGCCTATCTCTTTCTCTCTCTTTCATGTAATTTAATAATACTACGATGGCATGTGATCCCAAGTTGGCTTCTCACTTGTCCACCAAAACGGATGACAACCCATCTCCCTTATCAATGTGGGTGTCTTTTTTTCCTTTCCATGCTTTAAAACAAGTAGGAACAACAGTTCTTGGCGCATATCTTTACCGTGAGTCCTTGTCTTTTTGACTTGCTGGCCTTGGGAAGCGTATCCCTTCATGAGAGTACTTGCCTTCCCTACTCTGTACTCTCTTCACAAACCCAGGTCATGTCTAAATGCATCTAATTGATATATAGGATTAACATATTTCTAGAATGACAAGGTATGTATGCTGCATGAATGACCATATCCATCTTACAGTAAACAAGAATTATATGGTGAAATTCACCCTAGATTCAGTGCTGTACTGCTGCTGTATTAAGATTTGCTAGCTGTGGTGATATTAGCTTGATCTGATTAGAATTATGGAAAATCTGATGGGGATATGGGTTGTGTTTGGTAGGATATGATTGGATGTGGTCTACTGTCTTCCATTTTTAAATGTTGAGGAAAGAAATGGTTTTATAGTCTTCGATTCATGATGGCATCTTCTAAACATAGACAATATACAGAGCATAATGGTTTGTTTTCTGTCATTATATCTTCCCATCTTCGCCATGCCTCCATTCTCAAACCTAATGTTGGTGTGCTGATTCTACCGCTTCGTGCGGTCTTATATTGAGGTAAGTAAATATTGGGCTGAGCTCAGATCTTGTCTAGTTCTTTAGGCCAGAGAGCAGTTCATTTATCCAAGTTAGGCATGTCGGCCTAAGTTAATAAACCTATGTGACATCCTTTTTATTAGTCAATGTTGAGCTTTGACAGTCTCTCCCATCCAATCTTGTGATGCCCTCATCACAATTAGCTCCTCCTCGAGAGAGGAAGAGCCACCCATGGTCTAAGTCATGCTCGACCCCTGCATCTTTTAGCAAGAAGCCCACATAGCTAATAAAAGTTTTGACGCACAATGTGCCTAGCTTTTATACTACTTGTCACAGACTTATAGTCCAAAAACTTAAGCTATCGGGAGAGAAGGACTGGATCAAGCTAATAACCCAATATGGTTGGCACCTTTTTTATTAGTCAGTGTGGGACTTTGACACTAAGCACCCTCTTGGTCACCGGAATAGAGTGGACTGAATGGACTAGATTGTTCGAAAAGTCGCCGAGATGGGCCATCTACAACCATAGACAACCAGAGTATTGTGGGCCTGGTGAAGTGGATCTCTCAGCCAATAATTAAGCTTTCTTCCAGTCTTGCATTTAGATCTAGCTATCATAATCTTACAAGAATATTATGCAGCAGTGCAATGTGGACATTGCTTTCAGAAGCAAGCCTGATCTCTGCTAAAGCCACCTGGTTCTAGATCTTACTGACCTGATGGGCCACTGATGGTCTGATCATCCTATCCTTTTTGCACCAAAGGATTCTCATATGTATATAGATATGTATGTCTCTGTGTGTGTGTGGACCTTTCAGATTGCTTAATCATAGCAAATACAAAATTAGAACTCCTTTACTACTTTGCATTTTGCTCATTACTGACTCTTATTTCAAAATCTTGGTAATAAGCAATTATCCTACATAATTAGGCAAATAATGAATATATAGACATGAAATAACACCAAGATTCTCTTGATTTGGAGGATAGATATGCATTAGATTCGACCCCTTTAGAGATAAAGGAGCTGTGGACATCATTTACCTATGGAAATTATTTTTGGCGCATCTAGGAATAATTGCATCTATATGCTGACTAGATACACCCCTAGTGCTCATGAACATCTGGACTTGACCATATCTAGACATCAGCTAAATCATATTCTTTAACTACATATACATGCATGCATCATGCATGTTAATAACACATCGCATTTTGTCGAAACAATCTTCATCCTACCATTTTTCGACATATTTTTCCTTGTCTATAACATATGATTTCCTAATGTTCAAATGGACCATCCTAATGTTCATTCTTTTGAACTAAAGGTTTTTCGTCTTTGGAACAGCAGAACTTATTGATTACATATGTATGCAAAATTGGAAACTCCTTCATTGCCCTACATTTCGTTTTTTTTCTGAACACCGTAGTTATTTGCCACAACACATGCTGGAATCCGAGAATCCTTGCTTGAAGAGAAGGGTGCCAACTACCTACGTGAGAGAGAAATCATTCCAAAACCCTCTCCATTTGCATGCTTTGCATGTATTTGATAAAATAATATGTCATTAAAGAAGCTTTTAGGGCTCATTTATGTGTAGATGGCTTTCGCATGTCGAAAATAATCACCATGATGCCAAGATAATACATCTAGATTGCAATAGATGCTGTCGGGGTGCGATCGAAATCAAGCAATCCCCCTGAATTGCACCCCTTCTAATTGTGACATACAAGATGAGGGCATGATTCATGAGAGGTAATGGATGACCCTTCATGCTCCCTAGTGCTCATTAATGTCAAAATGCATTTGCGTATGACTTTCTCCAGTGACATGTGCATGTATCAATGTGACATACTTGAAATTGATTACGTAGGCCAGATACCCAGAGATGCATCATCTAAGATTTAAACCAAGAATCTCTTTTGCTAAGCAGGGAGTGTATCATCAGTCTGTCAGGTCCCAATTAACAATTGCACATGCATTTACATAATGCACTCTAATTAGTTAAAAAAAACTTCTCCGCCAACTTAATCTCCTAGACTATTTGCATGTAATTATCCTTGCAAATCTGTACCAAATCATTGTGTCATGTCCATAGCATATGGAAAAGTCATGGAACTATTTGTGGCATCCATTGTTACCGCCCATGCTATCCATGCTCACCAAATTATCATCCTGCGATAGCTATTAGGTAAATTATAGAGACACTTCTTCAACTTTTTGCGATTTGCACTCATACTCCAAAATTTTTAATTTTTTTTAGTTAGACCTCAAAAGTTATGAATTGGTTGCAATATGCTCCGGCCATCCACTAGAGTTCTAACATTGTTTATGTGAGAAATTACTAATTTACTCTCTTGTGTTAAAATGTGATTTAGGAGAAAAACTGCCGAACACCCCACTAATCCTTAGTTCATACCTACCATCTTTTCTTTCTCTATTCTGTCCAGGCTTCGAAGCTATCCCTCACCTTTCCTGCTCCATTTTGACCGGGCATCCAACGCACAATCCTCTCCATCCGACTAAACCCTCTTCCATCTCCGTTCGCTCTTATTTCCTTCACCTCGTCCATTTCGACGTCGGCCCTCCCATCCCCCCTCCAACTGCTACCCTCCTTCCACTCTTTCCATTTGTACAAACGAGGTAGAAGTCGTACCCTATTGGTGTATCAGTATGCTCAAGTCAGAGGCTATCCCCTGAACCATCAAATAGATAAGTGGATTCTAGGGTTATGTGTATTTTTATTTGAATATTGCTAAGTGTGTCATTTAGTTAGATTGAATATATAATGATATAAAAAATTTGAACCCTGTCTTCAAAGTTATTATCCATTCTTATTCAAAGGGCGGCAGAAAAGTCCTATCTTTGTCGCACTCTTTTAACAAATAAGAACCTGCAGGGACCACAATCTCTACAACATAATATTACCTCCATCCTTTGGAATGTCAGAGGTCCATAAGGTGGGACTATGCCTCAAAAGTTGCATAATCTAGATAGTATCTTTCTAAGATTTCTTAGCCAATGTGCTGTTAGTTTAAGTAACATCAATCTACAGTGCTATATGGTACCACACAATAAGTTAACTTTTGCTTAAACATACCCCTCGGTTGAGTTCATAATTTCATAACGACATGATTGGGGACCATATGATTGTTTATGTTAGACTTTATGGCTTTATCACCACATGACCACATAGTTTCCATGTCTATTAACATTGTTTTTCTATGAATATAGCATGGCTTTAAGCTTTTCACTTTGGAGATCCACCATGGGGGTTCCTTTCATTTCGCCCCCATGATGCAGCATGTGGGTGGGTCTATTAGTTACTACAATAATTAGACAAGCAGATGATGAGTTGATTGGTAGGGAAGCTGAGTTATCTAATAGCGATGAGGTTAGAAGCTTAGGTAGCTCTTCAAAAGAAGAAGCTTTAGAGCATTCTCGGTTTCTAAAGTTCAATGAGGAAACCAATTTTGGCAGGCCTATTCAATTGAAGATAAACATGTTTTTTTCTTCAATGCATTTGTTTAGAAAGGCATTGCGGCAATATTCAATACAGGAGGGCTTTGACTATGTTTAGAAACATAATGAGAGGGCTAGAGTCACTGCAGTGTGTAAGAAGAACTGTAGATGGAGAATTCATGCCTCTTCCCTTCATAGGGTAGAGATATACTAAATTAAGAAATTTGATTCTACTCAAATTTGAGCTGGTTAGTACCCTTAAATATCAGCTTTAGCAGCTGAAATGTGATTTTATTATATGAAAAGCTTTATAAATATGACATAGCTAGCACTAGATGTCAAAAATTTTCATCCACTACATTCTTAGGTTATTATACACATACCCTAAAAATTTACAATAGTAACATACAGACCCTAAAAGTTTACAATAGTAACATACATACCCTAAAAGTTTACTGTAGTAACACTAATTAGACCCCAAAAGTTTATAATAGTAATACTTAATCCCTCCAAAAGTTTATTGCATATATATTTGAACTTCAAAAGCAACCTGAACTTGCTAGTGTTTCCATGATATTAGAAAAGTTATGACACGTCATTCTTATCTTTAGATATGAGAGATAACAACGTACTTAGTCCCAAAAGCAAACATTCCCATTCATTGTATTATTAAAATATTAGAAATAGACCCTATAAGTTTACAATAATAACACTTGGATCCCGAAACTTTCAAAAAACTACACACGGCCCTTCTCCTGACTGCTACATTTACAGCTACTTATCTGGTAAATCCTTCATATTAACCATCTCATTTTGAACCCTCTCATTTTGAACCAAATTATTGGATGAGGAAAGTAGCATCACCCTTTCAACTGATCTTGGGCCTTCTTTAACACTAAGGCCGGGGTGGGCCAACATGTCATAGAGCTAATAATGGGCCCGGCCTCAGGTCTTAGTTGGGCTTCGGTTGGGACGAGGAAAGTCCCGTACAAATAGAAGCGAAACCGAACCACGGGAAAAAAAAAAAAAAAAAATCCCTCGCTCCCCATCTTCCTCTCGGCGAATGCGGTTCTGATGGATTCAAAGTTCCGCAGGCGCACCAGAACGGCCACCACCTCTACCGCTCTACGGCGGGCCGCCGCCGCGCACCACCCCCAACTCTACGTCGGCCCCTCCTACTCCTTCCTCCCAAACCCTAATCTTAACCCTAAACCGATCCTCGCGCACGATAATTCCGCCTCCTCCGTCGATCCTGGGGCCTTCCGGGTGCCGCGCGGGGACCCTTCTGCTGCGCACGGCGACGGCTACGATGGCTACCTTGCCCATCCTACCCCTATATCCAAGCGGCTTTGGCGGCGGCGGCGCCTGGTGTGGATTCGACGTCTTACTATTTATGGGGACGGAAGAGGGGAGGCACAGGGCTTTTCGGTTCGCCATTATGGAGCTGTGAGTGCATTCCTTTCTCTTCTCTTTATATTGTTATAGCTCCATGCTTTCTTTCTCCGTTCACCATTTTCCCACCTTATTTCTAATTATCTTTGTGAATGGGGTTTTCATGATTTATCTTTTTGCTTCAACATTACAATGGGCAGCCCATTACCGACATTTTCTACAAGAAAAGGGAAAAGAGAAAAAACGAAAGGAAAAGAAAAGAAACATCCGTCATGTTGCACATGGTCAATCCACAACTGTGATGATGTTTGCCATGGTATATTGTACCATACCGAAGGGTACCAGGGCATGCCTTATTGGTACCGCTATCAGTATCAATGGCATACCGATATTCGGTACGTCAGACGTACCGTATAGCATACCATATTGACACTCGGTACGTCAGACGTACCGCCTATCGTATCGTACCGACACTATGATAGTGTGGCACCGATACGAAGTTCGATACCGATACGGCAAACCTTACTTGCTACTCAATTGATATGATAGGGTTAGCTGAACTAGTACTGGGATCTGTGCCTGTCGACTAGCGGAACTAATATCGGGATCTATGCAGTTTGGTACGAGGGGAACCAGTTCACCCTCGTTCGATAGACCAGCTCTTTGATATATTAAAAGAACGGAGACAAAAGGGGCCAAATTGGTTTAAACCAGTGCGAACCGAGTGATTTGCACCGGTTCCAAACTGGGCAGTTTAGAGCAGCTCAAAACACTTTAGGGGGTTTCAAAAATTAGGGCCGAACCGACGTGGTTCCGTACCAGTTCAATTTGGTATGGGGTGAATTGGGCGGTTCGGCCCGATTCGGCGTACCTTGGTCCTAACTATTCTAGTCTAGACTCCAAAGATTCCTCTGCAGTGAATTTTACTCCAATTCAAAGAGTTGACATCTGGATGTGAGCTGTTTATCTAGCACTCATACAAATATACAATGGTAAATCATATGACACCCTTAAACCAGAAGTCATAAGTCATGTTTTTTACCCTCCTCATAACACCTCCTTTCGGATTTGATTTGTGATGCTTTTCAAAAATACAAAAAGAGAGTATAATGCGCCTTAGAGTTGGATATGCAGGTCTGTTTTTTTATCACTTTTTTTTATAAAAAAAAATGACTATGAGAATGAGAATAGCATCTATTTTGATGTCTCATTTTAAGGGGTGATTAGATGCAAGTTGCTTTTTGAAACTTTGTGTTGTTGGAAGAAAATCTTTATCTTTAAATTTTTGAATCTACATATGACAACCACGTATTTTAGGCTCAAGACTTCCTATAGCATTCAGATTGTTCTCTTTTTTCACTTTTTCTTGGATGAGTTTTGCAATTTAATATCTTTGTTCCCAATTGTTCTCTTCAAAGTCGAAGCACTTGGTGCAGCCTGCAAATATTTGGTATTATTGGTGATGTTCATCAACATTAATGTGATGAGTGATAGGCCATGATTTCAAGGTTTTATAGTTACCCAATAAGATTTATTGTCTCATGCACCTTTAGGCTGCAGATTTCTTTTGAAAAAGTTCTTCTGTTGTCCATGCAGAAGCTGTCATAAATGATAATTTTTTGAAATACATAGCTTCTGCCCTAACTACTCTTCATTGTTCAGTTGTATAGTATCCTTTAGTTTTAGTTAATCAAAGGATTGAAACTCTTTTTCTCCCTTCACCATTAAGGAGGATTTGAGAGTGATCTAAAAATCCTGGTATGTATTTAGTCTCCAAGTTGCCTAGATTTTCTAGTCTGAGGTCGAACTTAGTTACTGCTGAATCAGCAAATCTGCTGTTATATCATCTAAAAGCAGACCTTGCTTTCTGTAGCAGCTACACAAAATGCATGAATGGACACTGGTCTGATTTAGTCAGTTCTGGATATGACACTAATAGATTTTAAATATTCCTGTTGGATCCTACTGTTGATATAACCAGTATTTATGCTCCACACAATGTGTGATACATATGTTGCTATCCTCAATTGTCTCAACTTGTTACTTTACATTCATAGGTTCCTTCTCTTCCATCTGTAAAGAGGTCTTCTTTTGTTGATCAATTAAAGCTGCACCATTTCATTTTAAGAAACTCAAGAACATGCAGAACAGTTATGCTAGTTGTGTTATATTGTCTGGATATGGCACCAGTAGGTTTTAAGAAATTTCAGTCTAGTGCTGGGCTAGTGATTATGTTTTTGATGAAATCATTAACTACATATTCTCGATTGTCAAATTCTTATGAACAATGATCTCCTTGTCTTCCATCTACTTGATTTTTCTGAAGACTAAATAAACAGTGTTGCATCATTTCATATTTCGATAAGCTGTATCATACCTGCTGTATTACAGTTATAAAAATTTTGCTACTTATCATAGTGATTGCCCATACTATTTTAATCTACAAATTTGTGAAATTACCATGTCATTGTTAAACTTATTAATTTATATGCTGTTCATGGCATAATTTGCTGTTTCTCAAGTGGAACATACTTGTTATTCACGGGCTGTATGTGTTTATGAGTCTTACTAATACATAAGTGATTTACGTTTCTTCTTTTACTTATTTTATTTTATTTTTCATTCACTTCATCCGTCTTCTTGAATGCTTGTGTTCAGCCTAGGTGCACCAGGACTTTACCAACCATGTGCTTGTGTTCATATCTGCTGTATGATCTTTGTCAATGTGGAGATTTGATAGTTGATCGGTGCATATGTGACTCAAAATTGTTATCAGGTGTGCACATGTATGTGCGCGCGCGTGCACATCTTGTTGGCATAGAAACCCTTTTCCTTTTCCTGGTTATTTGTTTATTTCGTAAAACATTTTGGAAAAAAATCATTACATGTCGAGTGAAAGATTATTAGTTTAGTCAGACATTCGGATATGCTGTCTCTTATTGTATATTGGAGATGCCACTGAGTTTCTAGAAAGCAAAAAGCTTAGGGGTTACATATCAGTACTTATGTGCCGTTCACGACCATTAAATTTGCACCATGTGCTACATTCAAGTTACATGTGTGGGAAATGATTCATCAGATTGTAACTTGTCAGGTGAGGAAGGCTGTTAGTACCAAGAAAACCTTTGAAAACTTGGATACAAAGAAGCAGAAGCTTATTCTGGGAGGTGTAGCTGCTGATTCTGCAGTAGTTTGCATGGTGTGCAACGTTGTCTGCAATAGTAAAAGGGTTTTGCTTCACTTCTTGTAGGAGAAAAGCATGCCATAAGATAAAACAGATGCTTATCATTGACCCTGACCATGATTGTTATTTTACATGCCTTTTGTGTATTTGTGTCTTCAAGAATGCATCCTGAATTTTGAGGAGGCTTGAGGGGGGTTTCAATATACTCATTTGAATTGATGAGTGAATAGAATGTTATAGGATTTACCTTCTCATCTCTGGCACTTGCTATCCATGTCAATTGTATACTTAATGCAGTTTCTGCTGTGGTTCTATATCTTATATTTATATTATGCTGATATAAATGTCTGGCGATGTGGGCATTTGTTGGTGTATTCATCCTCATCTCTGTTATGTACTGAATCAGCCGCCACCTGCCTATGTTCATGAACTGATATATGTTATGCAATTATTTATGTATAAATGTGGCTTAAGATCGATGAAACAAAACTGCAAATTGTCTTATGTTCAGCTGTTTTTGATAAGCTAAACATGTTAAAGGAATATGTGGATATGATACAGAACTCGTTAATTCTATGTTTAATTGGCATAGGGTGTAAAATATAGGGAATCTGCTTCGTGTAGAAATCTGTATTAGCTCAATGGAAGTCTTTTTGTAAGAATATAATATTTAGACAGATTATCTATGAATGGTATTCAGAATACATATGAACTGGGTTTTCCCTAGAATCCTTATCGGCTTTCAGTTGAGTTGTTTTGGTAACTAAACCCAGGTCCATGGCTTAAGTAGCAGGTAATGGTATTTTGTGACAGTATTAAAAGCAAAAAACATGAGTCAATATAGATGCCTTCCTCACTAGTAATAAATTTATCTCTCTGTTGGAAGAGTTTACTATTATCTCCAGCATTGACGCTTGTATACATATGTGATTGTTCTTTCATATAATTGTTTTCGACATGTGCATGGTCCCATGTGTAAATATTTTCATGTCTTTGTATGCGTGTATGTCTGTATGTATCAAATAATCATTATCAGCAATTAACTATGCTTTTTCTTCCTGCAACTTGAGCTTTGATGTTACCTTTTCTTTTGATGTATGCCTCTATGCATATAATTGTATGTATATGTAGAAACATGACTACTGTGTGAACTTTTTATATCCATATCACATTTTTATTTAGTTTATAATGTTTAAATGCATATATATCGCATTCAACGTTAGTATTACATTAGTCGTTTACAGTGTCGGTGGTAGTACCATGGTAGCCATTTCCATGTTTCAAAGTGATCCATTTTGTTCTGTCTTATATAAGCTATTGTTCCTTTTGAGTTGATTTTAATGAATTTCTTCTTGCAGGCCCTAGGAAGAAGTTCTGATGGGCAGGCCCCAGCAGTCTCCAACCTTGTGAAACCCAAGAACTGGACCAACAAAGTAGCACAGCTGGCATCTAAAACTGGCGTAAGGAAGGGCTTGAAAAAAGACTCCCAAGGTCGTCCAATCTGTGTACTGTGAGGTTTGAAAGATTGATTGTAACAGCCAAGAAGTCCTCAACAGCCCCAAACTGGGCAAGAAACATAAAAGAAACTTGCAGAAGCTGCAGGAGTCAATCACACCAAAGCCCAGAAATGCTCCAGTGACGTCTGCTGGGAAGAAAACTCCAGCCACTGACAACATCAAGTTACAGATGCGCAAACAAAGAGAAAAGGCAGTCCCAGCATCCAAGCAGGATTTGGAAACAAAGAAAAGAGAGGTTTTGGAACAAGGGACATCTGCAGATTCGATTAGACCTTGCTCTCTTTGCAGTGTTGTTTGCAACAGTGAGAAAGTATTTGATTTACATGTTGCAGGGCAGAAACACCTTGCTATGGTGAAGAAACAGCTTGAGACAACTGTTAGCTAGGTGCAGTCTGGATGGTAAAGGAACACACTCAATTCTTGTGGAGTGTTTTTGTGCTTTAAATGATTTGTTACTCTAGGCCTTTGGGGTTGTGTGATCACATTCTGGCTATCATATATGGCAGACAAGTTGGATTCAGTTTCGACCATGCAATTGTGTATTCGTACTGGCAGCTTTTAGTTTGGAAAACAATACTTGTACAGTTTTTGCCTGTTTGATTTTTCTAGTGGAGTCGATTGAAAACATGGTATGTGTAGGAATGTTGTCTCACATATTCTGCTTTTTCATTTTGCATGTTCAAAAACTTAGTTCTAAATTAGGCCCTACACTGTAGCATATGCTTTAAGATCTGGAATTCAGGTCTAGGATCATTGTAGTTCTAAATTAGGCTCCACACTGTAATATATGCTTTAAGATATGGAATTCAGATCTAAGATCATTGTACATTATTTGGTGCCTTACTTCTTGCATTTTTTTCCAGCTTATTTACATGTCTCCTGACTACAATAGACAGCAAAATGCACAAATTCACTATTTGCCTGTTTAAGGTTAGATCATTCCCCAGTATTAAAGAATTGTTTACTGCTTAACCAAAATCTGCTGCACACTTCTTCTTCTTTTTTTTTTTTTTTGTGGTGGAAGCAACCTGGTGTGATATATGTGGTTGGGCAGTGAGTTGTGTGAAAAGAGTTGTTGGCAGGTCTGGTCGTTCTCATACAATTTTAGTGTGGTTTGCAGGATATGAAAATTATGCTAGCATTATCAACATCTCTGTCTTAATTTTGCTGTGCACTGTTCGCTGATTGGATTTGGAATAAATTTATAGTTGAAACTGGTAGCTAATATATCCTTCTCAACATGTCGGCCTTGATTAGATTTCAATTTAAAGTTGAATTTATAGTTTTGGTATCAACATCTCTGTCTTGTTGCGCTGTGTCTGTTTTAGGTGGTTTTATTATTATTATTATTACCTCCTTTTGAAATGCTAATGAGTCTAGACTTTGCTTCTCATGGAACCCTTCTGTAACAATGCCAATTGGATAGCTTTTCTTTTAAACTCGTCAACTGCTCGATCCTTATATTTCTTTACATACTATCGTGTGAGACCGTTAAATCAAAGAGTTCCGATTAAATGGTGTAGAAGATACGCCACAAACCTGACTAAAGAGAAAAGGGTTATGGATGCTGATTACTATAGTTTTATTTGCTCATCCTCATTTAACCATTTAATAGGACCCCTAAAGCTGTGACGCAAAATCGGTATCTGGCACATTGAAATCCTGGATTATGACAATTGCTTTCTTCTAAACTTGAAATTTAATGTGTTATCGATTTGTTTCTTCTCTTCGCTTCATCATCCTCCTTGTTACAGGGTTCATTCGAACCTGATAATGTTGATTGCATGCGCTACGATATGGTGCCTATTCAATCACACCTTTCTTATTGGGTATCCAATACTTGAACTTGTCACCTTGCAACAGGGCTGCAGGATTGGGTCTGCTTGGAACTTGCAGGTGCAAACTCTCAACTTCTATTTCTCTTCTCATTAACTAGGGATGAAGGTCAAACTAGTGTTTGCAACTCCTAGGCTGGGACAATACACACTGCATTCTATTATGAGGGTATTGCAGGTAATGTACACAATATTAGCCCTAATCTTGTGCAAGACCACACAACACACACTCTTAACCTTTGTTTGCAAGACCACCATAGTTTATCTGTTCATTTATCTTCATCTTGCTCTCCTGTAAGCTCTCATTTCTCCTTTCTTGTCCGCTATATATATGTCGCTTGCCCCATGAAAACTTGAAAGGATAATTTGCTGAAAGAATAATAATGTTCGCAATTCGGACCATAGAGGAATGCTATCCACTAGATATTTTAATGTACAATTATTTTTGTGCAATGATGTGGCACATGTGATTGAAAGCAACTTCCAGGGGAGTAGCTTTCATAAAATTTAATGCTATCTTCTTGAATTTGAAAACTACATCTTCCCATATCCATTCCTTCGGCTTTACTCCATCTTGAGGGCTAGTTTGGTCCGTTAAAAAAAATAAAAAAATAATAAAAAATTAATGGGTTGAAGTTTTTTAAAAAATAAAAAATAATATTTTTATGAAAATAAAATTTTTATATTTTATTGAATAAAATTATAAGAGACATAAGAAAGCCACTTTGGTTGAGAATTGATTTTTTTTAAAAAAAATACTTATAGATTATCAAAATTTATAAGTAAAATTTTTTATTAAAAATATAAAAAAATATATTTTATATAATTAGTTTAACCAATCATATTTTAATGACCAACCAAGATACTTTTTCAGATATTATATTTATAGAAGCCATTTTTTAAAAAAGAATATTTTAGTAAAAAAACAAATTTACAAACCTAAGGAGTCCTCAATGATTTATTAGAAAATTTCTACCCATAAAAAATTATTTATGTCAGACACACGTCATAGCTACTATTAAATTAATAAAGGATAAAAGGAAGCAGAGTAAGGAAGCCATGTACTGGTATGAACGTCCCATACTTGGGCACTTTTTTGGGGCCACAGGGACCGAGTGACGTCCCATGCCGGATCTAGGTTGGACCACACCAACCGAGTAGCTGCTAGCTGGATTCCTTTTTACGTTAAGAATTAAAGAAAAAATAATGGAAGAGAAAAATCCCAAAATCCAAAAGCCTTGACCTTAGATCTCCTCTGTCTGAGAGGTCACCACGTGTCACACATACAGCCTTGTTGCACCTAACCCTTACAACGCAGCGTTCAGAGTCATCGATTCATCCGACAGAAAACAGAGAAAGCATTCTCCCCTCGAATTCAGCAGGTCAGGGAGAGTACAAACGTCATTATACCTTTCTAGCAACGTTCCCTGACCTCTTTTCTTGCTTTCCCACGAGATGATGATAACCCTAAAATTAGAGAAAATAGTGAGTGTACAAAGAAAAAAAAAAGTTAAGGTTTTGATACTTCCACATGAATACAATGAGGAGGTTACGAAACTGCTTAGTTTCTACATGAATATAGAGTTCTAGCAGGTGAAGGAGATTTGAATAAATTAACTACTATTACAAATGATCAGGACACTAAAAGACCAAAAAAAAAGGCCAAACGCTGCAGGAATAATTAATGTGGCATCAAAATCTGCCAAGTATTACAGGTCTAAAGCTAAAATCAATGCCTACACAAGCTGTAGCTCATACGAGCGTTATATATGAATCGCCATTCTGTCTATCCTGGCTCCGTGTGATGGTACGCCGGTGCTACATTAACATGAAAAACAAAGAAGCTCCATGCATGTACCTCCCGGGACATCGATGATCTTGTTATGCTTAGATTTCTTTATAAGAACCTGTGTGATTTATATTATGATGGAGAGAAGTCAATACACCTGCCATAAGATTGCACGAAAAATAATAAGCAAAAGACCTGATAGCAGTCAAATTATAGTGCTCTTACTACGACATTTATGCAGTGGTATATGTGTGGGTGTAATGACATTTCATTCATAAAATAAATAGTTTCTTTTGGTTGTTCTTTCTAAAATAAACAATAATGTGGATACGAAGAAGCATAAGAAAGATGACATATAGTTAGTAGATTTGCATAGGTATTCTAGATCGTAAAGGGCAAAAACAAAGAGAAGCAGAAGGTAAAGGAGATAGTAGTTTGTCGACCAAAATGAGAGGCGCATATATATGCCACTCTTTAACTAGTTGGAACCATGAACAGTGTCTCATAATTTCCACTCACCACATGCATGTACTCTTCACTATCATCATCACCAGCACCATGAAATTACCAATCATGGGTCATGCACCCAGGTTTCCCTTTTTTTTTAACTGCATGTATTGAAATGTATCAGTTATGTGTCACTCTCTGATTTGATTATTTAAGATAATGGATAATAATTTTTTTATGCACATAAATCCTCTTTCTTCTTTTATGATTTGAGCAAAATATTACACATATCTAACTTTAACTCTTGTGTGAATGCCGTTGCTGCATTGCCAAACTACAGCAACTGGCTGCAATGATGGTGAGTCCGACGGCAAGATACTGCAAAGGTCGTCCCTACTACTCTATATCTTAGTTCAAAAGGAATCAAAAACTTAAGAGAGGTTATAAGAGTCTTGTTATACCCAATTATTATCCTCATCTGTTTCTCATCCCAGGCGGCACCATGTCACCCAACAGTCCCTCATCGGTGGGAAGCGGCGAGGAAGTTCCTGCCGGCAGGGATGTTTGATGCTCTCCATGGAGGGTTTGTGGCAACTGCTGGCCTCCACCCACTGCAGGGTTCTGATGGAATTGCATTGCTTGTAGATAGAGCTGTGGAGATGCTAATGCTAGCCGTTCAGCAGAGGCAGCTGCACTGTGAACGTACGCACTGCCACGAGGGAAAGATACAGTGTGGTGGCAGTGCTGCCCTTCATACGTGGTGATCACAATGGTGGGATCTTCGGGGGATCGCTCCACTCGTTTCTTCACCATGCATTTGCTGTTAGTGCAGCGGTAGTAGCTCCTACGAACGCAGCCAGAGAGTTAGAGTTGCACTGCTTCTCTTTTGCATTTCTCACAAACTGATAGTTTTACTTCTTAAGTGTACATACATCAGGTATCTTGTTGTTCTTTATACGTTTAGAGAAGTCTATAGTACAAAAGGATATCTCTTATGTTCATGGAAGAATAGCTCTCCAAGGAGGATAAAAGTTCAAAGCTAGTTTACAAAAAGTCCGAAAAGTAATAGCAGCAGCAGCAGCAGTAATGTAGAGATATGGAAAAGTTCAGCTAATGAAATAAAAGCAATTCTACGTTGACTTAGAAAAAACACTCAAAGAAGTTAGTTGGGTCTCTAGCGCCAATCACTTTGCTTCATTAAATTCCACACTTCACCATACCAATTCAAAGGGAGCAATCAGAATACCACCACGCGACTTTTTTGAGTGATATTTATGAGTTGCTTCATTAAATTCTCTCTCTGAGCGAAGACTTGATAAAGAATCATGGCCACAAGGAACGAAAACTGAAATTTGGCATAACATTTTGCAAGAAGATAGAACTGCTAATTTAAGATAAAAAGGTCTGGATTTTTTTTAAGAGGCATGTATCCATACACTAATAATTCATAGAAGAAATATATATCAGAAATCATTCACATTTTGCATAAAAAATTACTTATATTTACAAGATGAAAAGAAAAAATCTATTTAGTGATTTAAAATAATAAAGTAGGAACATGCTTTTTCATTCGCATGACCAGTTTAGACAATAGAATTAGAAAGGAAAAGCATTTTCAACAGTCCAGAGAATCCAATGAATATGACAAATAAAAAAATTATTAAAAGATAGTAACCTTGGATATGGGCTGTTTTTGACCGTTTTCTGCCCATACTTTCTCCATCGGTAGCCATCTTCCAGATGATCAATCTCGCTCTTAGTCATAAATGCAAATCTGGGTTGACGGCTTCGCTTCTGCCCCTTCTTAGTACTTTTGTTCCTGCAGCCAGAATAGTAAAATGTGGTATGAATGCATGAACATATAAAATTCACATGTTAAACAAAATCTAAATGGATTAGCCGTGAGATGCACCCTAAATATTTAAACAGGTTGGCTCAGAGCAATTTTAACAAATGGAATATATTAGTAATCTTTTCGTAACAATGATGGAAGTTATTACAAAACACCAAAATCGAGCAGAAATGTTGTAACTATACCAAAATAATAAATAATAATAAAACCAAGAAATGAGGCAGGCATATGAATTGGCCTCAACTTGTATCTGAAGTAGTTCTTTCAACATCAGATCTTCCAGTGATATTTTTATCTGACAAATCCTTAGAAAGTAGCTCTTACAATGAAAATTAATACAATTAATATAGAGACAATAGAATGAAACGGTATCTAGTTCTGCTCAGAAACTTATAAACAAACTGATAGTTATTTTAGCTCGGGAGAGAAATAATTCCCTGAGAGAAGAAACAGAAAATTATAAGCGTTAAAATTACATCAGATGGTCAACAATAAACATATGACTAAAGTTTCAGAGGAAGGTTTAAAGAAAAATTCGTCCAGGAGATTGAACGAACAATTCAGATTGAATCTCCACATAAGTGCCCTAAAAGAAATTTGCATTTGTAAAATAATAAGAATTATTGTTATATAAACTAAAGAACATGACACATACAGATCAGTTTAATCAAAGTCAATGAGTACAGCTATATATAATTCCAATATCAAGTAAGGTCATAATATTGAGTTTTCTGAGAATACTGGATATGCATTCACTGCATGAGAACATTGAACTACAGAAATTTCTTGTGGGATATGTATATAAATCATGAACACGCGGGATCGAAAAAATGAAGCACAAGTTATGCACATATTACGATGACCAAACAAATAATTCCTTTAGGATATGCAATTGAAAAGAGACCTGAATGTCAACCCAAAAAACCAAAGTGACCTGAATCTTTGTGTCTGATGAAATAAATACATTAATAAAGAAAACGAAGAATGCCACGAAGAGAACTTATCAACAAGCAACAACGCTGAAGATGGATGGTACACAATATAGTGAGAGCTAGGCTAGAGAAATAATGAATATTCACTACTTAAAGACAAATGACCATGAACAGGAGACGGCGCTGAGAAAACTACAAAGAACAAATGCAACAAAACAGATGAGAGAAGAGGGATTCTTAACCGCAAACATAGTGTATGTAATAAATGAAATTTGAAGACATCAAAACTGAGACCAACTACGGTACACACCGGATGATTGCATACAATTATACGCCATAAAAATTATGAAGAGAACTTCAAACATGTACAGTTAAATGGTAACTAAATCGACGTGAGATTACAAGAAAATCCATTTGCCATGTATGCATGCAAAACTTAGCCCACAAGTGTCGGTAGACGTTGGGATCTTTGTTTTTCTGTTTCAGTCTGTAATTTATGCTATGAAACAAATTATAATTTATACTACGAAACAAATGATCATAAAAAGTAACTGTACATATATGTATGGGGATAGGAAAGAGGATTAAAAAAAAAAAGAAACCGCGTAATCCTCGAAAGATCGCACGCGGAATTCCCACCGCAATGACGGCCGTGCTGCACTGAATACGATGGCCGAAGATCTTCCCTCCAATTTACGAGAGTGCCCTTCTCCGCGCGATGGAATCCCCAAGAATTCCATCGCGCGGTCTCGTCTCGGCGGCAATCTCTCTCGCGCAAGCCCTACGGCTCTCCACCATCCCAAATTCTCGCCCCCTGACATCCCGTCTTATTACGAATTTGCCACTCAGAGGAGAACCGGCAGGACACTAGAGTAGTTTATATTGTATAAATGGTACTCACGCTGTCTCGGCCGGCTTCTCGTCGGGCTCCGGCGGGGGTTCCTCGCTGGAACTGGAGGACACGGCGTCGCCGGATCTCGCGAGGAGAGATGCCGCCGGGGGATCTGATCTGTCCTCCAGGGGCGCCGCCGCCATCGCCGACGACGGTCCCGGGGCATCGTCCAGGCCGAACCCTCGGAATCCGCCGTCCTCCCCGATCGGGTTGGAGTCCAGCGGGATGCTCCACCCGAACGCCTTTAGGATGCTGGCCTCGTCCTCCTCTCCGGCGCAGAGGTCGTCGAGGGAGGAGATCCCGCCACCGACGTAGCCGGGGTATCGCCAGCCGGTGCCGCCGCTGTGGGCGTCGGATCCCGGCGGCGGCTGGTTCTTGTCGTCCATCGGTGGGTCGGATGTTTGGATGAGAGGGAAGAGACTCCGATCGGAATTCTTGATTCTCCGGCGAGGAAGCTCGGGATTCCGGCGGGTTTCCTGCGAGGAGAGACGGATGTGGAGATGATCGGCGGAGTGAGAAAGAGGTAAGGGTTTCGATTTCTCCTCTCTCAGTCTCTCTCTCTCTCCCCCCTTCTTCAAGTTGCTAGTCTTTCTGCTACTTAAGTACGCTCCTTCTGAGCTCTCGCTTTTTTAATTTAGTCTTTTATTTTTTTTATTTTCCATTTTCTCGGGTTTTGGAGTAGACGCGTCGAGGGCTTTTGGAACTTTCCAAGCTTGGCTCTCCGTCCTCTCGTCAATAGCCTCCGCAGAATTTTTTTTAAACAAAAACTTCAAAAATCATTTATTCCCGTAAAAGATAACAATTATTTAATAAATTTTTTTTACACATATACCTTCTAAACATCAAAATTTGTTTGAAAATTAATATTTACATATATATATATATATCCTCATTAAACACCTATTTTGCTATTTTATTTTTTTTATTTTTATTTTTACATATGTACCTGCGCCATCGTTAAAAAATTAATAATTTTTAAATTAAAATAACTGAAGTATTCTTAATGGATAGCTGTAAAAAAAATTATAAGACGTGGGACAAACAAATAATTTCAAAATTTTATTTTTTTAATTAAAATAATATATGGTTTTTATTAATAGTGTTAGAAGAACTATTATATTAAGGGCATTTGTAAAAAAAAAAATAGTGTTTTATGAGGATACAGAAATATATATAAATTTTAAAAAAAATATTTATATAAATTTAAATTTTTGGGAAGATATTTATGCAAAAAAAAAATTCTATTTAATATTGCTAAATTTAAACCGGTCGTCAAAACCGCTCGGTTTGGTATGGTCCAATCTCTACTCTATTCCATTAATTATGTTTAATTATTCTACAATCGATTGCTTTAACAGTTCAATTAACTAAGTCAAAAACTTGGAGCAGTTTAGATTTTTAAGTTGTAAGCACACGGCACACTGAGATGCGACTCGTGAAGTCCACTTGTACCGTGAAGCAGCTAAGATCGGATGCGCACGTCTGGCTTCAGGATTCGGGGTGTTCTTGATTGACGTGCACAAGATGTAAAGTCCACGCGTTTCGCACTCAAGAAATGCCGTAGCTAGCGTCCTGTTAAGAAAAGACGGGAGGCGGTTCCGTTCCGTTCTCTAAATTAATAAACAACCATTAAGATATTCCATAAGAGGAGATTTCAGATCAACGGTGGAGATCGAAAGACAGGAGTTCGAACGGCTACTGTGTCCCTACCGTACGAGTCGGTGGTCCTAAATTGGGCAGAGTCGTACAAGTGATCGGCGATTAAATTAATCAACGACTTTGTTAATCGGGGGATTTGGTGGGACTGACGGTGGCGGGAGAGCGGGGCCCAGCACGAATCTTTTCGAAACCTAACTTGGGCCGCACGAAAGCCCGTCGCTCCCACCCCCGCTGTGTGGCTGCCATTCCAAGCTCCACTTTGTGAACCTCTTGCACTAAATTCCTCCAGTGTATAGGTCTCAGATTAATTTACTCTCTGTAAGAATACTATGATAATGAGTTCATTAGTGGCAATAATGGTGTAATAGTTTAACTCGAAGCTTAATATTCAGGAGACTGGATCAGTAAAAGCTAGCTACTATGTGGAATTTAAAGAATTAAGACCTAGTTCAGGTCATAGAAGAACGAGTCATAGTTCAGGTAGAGGGCAACCTCGGTTGGAAATGGAAGCCTGAAAAATTCAACTTGTCCTTCTTCCATGGTTGCACTTTCCAAGTCAAATGACCACTTGTTTAACTTGGTTAGGTCTTTGCAATGTTAGCAACTTAATTGCCATGACCATATCATATGGTAATGTGTGCAATGGAATTCCAACACCAAGGTGGTCGTGAGGGCTCTACTGGGGACGAGGGTACGTGTTTGTGAGGGCACTTTTTTTTCTTTAAAAAGATAGAAGTTAGGACAAAGGGTGTGGGGAGAACATCTATATATGAGGACCATGTCAAGAGGGAGGTAGCTTTCCTATTGAGTGGAGAGGTTTGGAAGCTTGTGGGGATGGAAAAAAGTAGGATGTGGTGAGGGTTGACTGGCTGTTACTCGACATAAGACTAGTCCTGTTTCCACCGAAAAAATTAAGTTTTTTTTTTTTCCAGCATTCCTTCTTATTGGAGCTGGTCTTGGTGGTGTTCTCTGAATTAAACTCATAGGAAGCTAGAGCTATTTATTATGGCGACTCCGTACGCAAGTCTGTGTTGTGGTAAGTGTCCAAGTAAGTAGGCTTTTTCTCCATCCTTGCTTGAAGGAAGAAGCAAGAGATCGCATACCACGCGCCTTGTCGCAAGGAGAGATCTTGTCGCCTTCTGTTATTTTATTTAGTGATGTTGCTGTCGTAAGAGCTGGTGTTGATGGCAACCTATCAATCAAGCACAAATACGAATAAAAATCAACAATGATGCTTAGGTCCTACGGAGCTCATGTTTTAGCAACACGTCGATGATATATCGAGCTTCATGAATTGTAGACCATGGTTAGTTTAACAACTTTGATTCTCACCCAAAATAGTTAATTGAAAGTTTTTATTTGAATTTTCTAATTTTGTATAAACACTCAAGATCTATCTAACAAATAACTGATGTGGATCTAAACACACGCCTTCACGGATCCTCACATACTTCCTTCGTTCAAATTCATTCAAATCTAATCATAAACACCACGATCGATCCGTGATCAGTCCCAATAGAATCATATTGCAGTGTTTTCTAGCTTATATAGATTATAGGCTGGGTCCGTTCTGATACCATTTGTAACAACTCAGAATCTCATCCAAAATAACTAGTCAGAAGATATTATTTAGATTTCTTAATCTGTATAAAATATTTAAAATTTATCTAACGAATAATTGATGCAGGACTAAACATATATTAGCACGGGTCTTTATAGTTAGTATTTCTACCGCAAGTGGGTGGAGGAGGAGTAGGAGGAGTGAGAGGTGGTGCAAATTTTCTTGTCTCTTTCACGCGACTGTTATTAGTGGGAAGACTGTTTGGTCATGGGAGATTACTTCTTTTTCTTTTTGGAGGTGTGATGGCGACGCTAGAAGCCGTTTTAGCACATGGAAATTCTCGATTCTCATGCATGACAAACCGCTAGAATATATTATCTCTGGTACCCTGTGGATTGGAGGAGATGAAATCTCTGAAAATCTGAATTAATAAAACGCAAAGAGATATGGATCTCAGAAGAAAAAAAAAAATTTAAAAAGAAGAAGGGTAGATGCGGACCACTGATCTACCCATGGCTTTTTGGAAAAAGAAGAAAAGGTGCTTTTGCCTGCAGTTGCGTTCGCTCGCGCCCCACTTGGTAAATTGGATGCTTTGGAACCTGTTTGCTTAAATGTGAGACTTAACCTATAGGTAGCTTTCACCTCCAAAACCCACAGACCACCTCTTCTGGATATAGCCTTTGGCTGCACCCTGGATATGAGGTTCTGGTGGTTGTGAAGCCTATGGAATCTAGTGCATTTAAACAAAAAGCAGTGTGTGTGTGTGGGGGTGCAAGTGAGTAAGTGAGAGAGAGAGAGAGAGGACATGAATAGGGAGGAGGAGAAAGGGCCATAGCAATGGAGAAAATCATGTTTGCAGACGTATTTCTGGAATTATCTTGTCTTTCTGGGATATTTATTTTTGATTTCTTGACTACTTAGTCAAGGTTCAAATTTTCTGGTTAAGACAACTGAATCCTTAAACCCCTTAAAAAAAAAAAAGGAACGCATGCTCCTCCAGTTCTCCTGATGCTCTGTCTCACACTGGTTTCACCCTAAAACCATCTCTATCCCGTTGCAGCTTCCTCTAGCATGTCCTGATGGGATAAATTTTGAATTGATTATTTTGTTTTATGTCTTTTTGTCTCTTATGTTTAACTATTACGTGGGTTCGAGTTATATCTTTCACACGTTACCTTCGGTGATGTCAACAGTTGCATCATGCATTGCATTAGTTCATAAAGCACTCCAACCTTTTCTTTTTTTAATCTATTTATATAAATTTTGAAGCGGCTATTGCACAATCCAATAATTAATATTATAAAAAATTAAATTTTTTTTCAAACGAAATATACAGCTAAAATTCGTTATTTGGAATCTTAAATTAGTTGAGACATGAATCCGAATTATACTTTTTGTACGAAAGAAAGAACGATATTTTTTCACGATATCAACTATTGGATTGTACATCCGTCTGTGTAAATCACAAAACAGCCATTACAAGATCTAATGGTTGACATCGAGAAACAAAGTGAATCATTCTTTGATAATGTTGATTAGGTAAATCAGGCCCCTATGACCCACCTAGGCTCAAAAGATAATGTTGATAAATAATATCTGAAAGGGACTGATTCAAAATAAATGCAGCAAACGAATATGTAGAACTATTTCATGGGCCAGTATTTAATGTCATCAAATAGGAGTCTCTTTCTTCATCGCACATTTCCATTCCTTCTTCACGCCGATCCTAACTAATTTTAGAATATTCTTTGTTTTAGTCACAAGTTATTCATTTAATAATAGCCGTATATTTTAGAGAGAGAGAGAGAGAGACAAAATGGTAGGTTTGCACGGAGTACAGCTAAATAGGACTCCAGATATTTACGTCAATCATAAGCAACGTAGCCAATGCTGTACGCATTGTATTATTTGTAGCTGGGATGCCTCTGGGGGCATTGTTCCGTATGATTACTAGTTTTCTCTTCAGGTGATGTTTCTTCCTTCGGCCTTCTCTTAATTGGGGAAAATGAAGAGAAAACAGGTAAAATAGAAGTGCCACCAGGATTATAATTTATTACACAAGGTAAAATCTGGAACAAGGTTAGAAGTGCCACCAGGATTATAGAAAATATCCAAAGTGTTAGGAAGTGAAACAGACTCCTAAGATTATGAAAATTTTTGCCATTGAGCTGGCCATTCATTTAGGATTAACAATGGCAAGCAAGAATAGAAAATCGCAGTCTCAACCTCTCAAATTATTGTTGGTAAATTAATGGGGCCGCAGACTAAATGGCCTCGTATGTGGCCAGTCACTCCGAGAATACCTTATAGGCTGGAGAAGGAGAGTTGAATGTATCTGTATTAGAACTGTATGAATCAGCCATTTTAACAATATATATATATATATCTATATTTTTGATAATAGCCGCATCATTATATCATCTCACTGAGTGGTGAAAGCTGATCAGATAAACAGCTTAATGCTCATGTTAGATGGAGGTTCTCAGCTCCTTCAGCATCTATTATTCTCTGTTGAATATGGATCAGAAACTTTGCACACCCATGCCTAGCATGCTGAATACATGGTGCATGGCAAAGCAAGCCAAGTAACATGGTGGCAAGGAGTATGGTATAATTTTGCTTAATATACCAGTAAGTTTAAATGATGAATTTTATTTGGCTTGTACCACAAAACAAGATGCATTATTATATTTGTGAAAGCTGATTACTAAGTTGCTGTATTCCAATAATTAGCTCTTTCTACAGATGCAGTCTCAAGGTTTTCATCAGGGCATGGTCATCAGATCATTCAAGTGCAGCATAAATCTTGACAAATACAGAGCAATGTTGTTTCCTTCTTCTCGGTCATTAAGATTTTGAGGAGAAGCAAATCCTATATCTAAATCAGATCATGAAATATAGGAGTTTGTATGGTTTATTATGCCTTCTTCAAGACTAATAAATACTTTGTGGTTATTGCTCCTTAGTAGTTAAGTAATCACTGTGTGTTCCCACCACTTCCCTCATGGGTAGGCATCATCCTCTTATCTCATACATGAAAGGTGACTTTTTAGATCAGAGTGAAAAGAGGCATGCCTAGAGGTTGGAGCCAACCTATCATCTGCAGCCAAATTCATCTTCCTTTTTTCTTTTTATCAAACAAATGGCTCATATTTATCGAGTATGAATATATACAGACAAATCAGATAATAAAATATTCCAAAGTGGAAGTGGTGTAGAAATCTGATCTAGCCATAGAGTGTTACCAAAGCGATCTGCAATATAGGAAGCCATTCAATCCACTGCTCTATTTATCTCACCATGGATATAAAAAGTGTGAAAAGGGACGTTCTGGATAACTTCCACAAATCCTCCAATTGGGGATAGCTCTCAATTAGCTGATTCTAGCTCGCAACCCATCCAATTACTATCACCAAGTAATCTTCAAAAAGAACTTGTCTAGCCTTCAGTATAGGTCTTGCATATTTGAGTCCATTCCAAGAGCCTCGCAAGTCAGTATCTAGAATAGTAGTATCAAACAATTGAGTGGCACTAGCTAGTGGCTACTGATCCATGATGCATAAAAGTAGAACTCCAGCATGTTTAGAGAGTTCGCCGATGGAGGGAAGGCCAGACAAAGATCTTACTTTCTTGTTTTTAAAGCAAAGATTAGGATGAAGGAGAAGAAGAAAGGGAAAGTGAAGGAGAATGGAACAGAGAAGAATTTGCAAAATTTTGTTTTTGTCCTTCAAAACTAGTCCAACAAAGTATTCATCTAATGGACAAACTCATTCAACCACAAAAAACTATCCTATGTATCCATCACATAAGTGAGTTCAACTAGCATTTTCCTTGGAACTATTAAATTAAAATGTTTAAAATAGAAAAATATGAAACAAAAACATGCCCAAACTTCCCCCTTCTGCCATGGATAAGCTTGAGCGGATAATTGAGGCAATCCTAACCTCTATTTCTAGTATTGAACTAGGTTATGGTGAGGTATGTAGAGTAGTTGGACATTGAGTTCATCATTGTATCTGTCATTCTTAAGGATAATGGCCTCAAAGCTCAAAAAACTATCAGAGACCACAGCATCTTCTGCAGTAATATTCTAATTTTCCATTAAATGGTGCTTGTGATTCTTTTTATCCATTCTCAACATGGCTATCTGATTAGGGCAAGAAGGAGAAAAAAAATCATATGATCATAGAAAAGATTTATTTCTAACCATTGATTAAAAAAATCCTCACTCCTTTTTTTTTTTTTTGGTAAAACATAGGAGGGGAGGGGGAGGGACCAGCCACTCCTTCCCTCAACTTTTCTTCCTCTATTTTGATTGCAAGTAAAACACCAAATCTCTCATTTGCTTTTTCCTTCCTTTGAAGTAGACTGAAAATACCCCTGCTTCAAACCCTTAAATAGCACTGATCTCCTTCCACCACAATAAACTGAGAACAAGGATAGGAACATGTTGGTGCAACATAGCATTAGTTACCTAGAGAAAACAAAACCCAACTATTAAGCTAATATTGGTGCTTAAGGTTTAAGTATGAAGTTAACTCCGTCCGGATCATCCATCTTCCTCATTGGATTTGGATCTTATCTGAATCTACCAAATCACACATGCCAAATTGAGTTAAGATTCCAATCTTTGTAGCCAACTTTCTTCAACCCTATGTGCTTTTCTCCAGGCTTCCCACCCCCTTAAAAGATGTAATGTTTGCACCAACTTCCAAATCCGCATTTCCAACCGGCTTGTAAAAATTTGCATGCAATCTTAGTTTGAATATCTCCAAGACTTATTTCTGGAGACTACCATCATGTCCATTTTTTTTTTTTTTTGAGACCAACTATATTGCAAAGCTCTAGAATGGATACATCTGTAAGCATAAGACCCATCCAAATTATGAAGATGCCAAGGTAGCTCAGAAGAGGTCACTTAGATTTCTCTTGGAAAAAGAAAAGAAGCCTTCAAAGTAAAAGATCAAAACTTTTTTAAAGTCATCTAGAATCCCATGCAAACCAACACACACAAAATCTCAAGGTCTAATAAAAAAAATCAACTAGAAAATATATGTTATTTCCCTTGATTTTATCATTCATTTCAATCTAATAACCCAAAAAATATGTCATTATTAATCACTCAATCAGAATCATTTGGTCTGTGCGGCCTAAGGTTCCAGTGAACCCAATCTCCTGCGCGAAGGGAAGAATAATCCTGATGCCTGCGAACGCAGACAGCTGCGACCCCAAGAAGCGACAGGGGCCAACGGTCTGATTTTCTGGCGCACGCTCGCAGCAAAGCGAGAGAAGATCTCAACCGTCTACTCTACGCACGAAATTTAATTTGAGCCGTCTAATTTTTTGAAAAATCCATAAGATTACCCAAAAGTGTATATAAATATTAATAGATCTAAATTAGTTTAGATCACCACCTTTCTCCTCCCACTCCACTTCTCCTCCGCCCCATCCTCCCCGGCGGCGGCAGTCTCGCGGCGCCCTTTGGACGTGATCGCCGCGTGGGTGACGAGAAAAAGCTCGTCTTTTTAACCTTCTCCTCTCCTCCTCATCCTCCATCGTTTCTTCGACGTGTTGTGGTCGTGGAGCGCTATCCCTCTTGGGTTTTTCGAGGTATTCTTCTCTGTTTCGTTCCTTAGGTTTGATTACTTTGATCTCTTGTTACTGGCATTTCGTTAACTGTTTTCTTGAATTAGTGGAGAGAACGGGGGGGAGAAGTGGTTAAATTCGGTCTAACTTTAGCCGTGTTCGAAAGTGTTTCAGTTCTCGGAATGCTCGCCCCATCTGAAATTTCGGGCCCAGTTCGTTCTATAGTTTATATCGGATTGATAAGTGTCTTATTTTCTGAATTAGGTATTCTTTTTTCTGCGTTTGCATTCTTCTCTATTTGTTTTTTTTTTCTCTTGGACTTTTGTTGGGGTTTAAGAATCTTGTTAAGGAAATGCGAAGACCAATTCTTTTCCCATCCTCAATTCCATGATTCTTCTTTTGCCGATCTTTACTTGATTCTGATTCCATGACTTCTGGTCTCGGTTTCTGGGTTTTGATTGCCGTCTTCTTTTTGGTTTTAGGGTTTGTACTTTTTCGCTGATGGTGATGTTTTGGGATCTATCTTGTTCTTTTTTTTTAAAGAAATTTGTTTGTGGGGTGAAAGTTCGTTAGTTTAGGTTCTTATCAGGATCATGTGTCTTTTATTATCCTTGCAACTACTTTTGTTTCTAAATTCCCGAAATTGCTGTGCTCTGAATTTTTTGTATTATAATTACTTGCTATTGTTTTTATTTTGATAATTTCTTAAATAAGAAAGAGTATGTGATATTTAATTTCGTTTCATATGTTGATTTTATTGCCTGCTGTAGTTGTTTTTGTAGGATCTGGTCGTAAATCTTTGCAGAAAGAGGAAAAGGTGAAGGTAGAGCACCACCACCACTTACTTGATGAAATATTTTGGTTTTCCTATGGTAAACCCATATTTAATTTCTACTGCAGTACTTTATTGATTTTTTTACCTATTTAATTTCCTATGATTGGATTTTCGTTTCAATTGCCAATTGCTTTGTATGAACTGCCATTGCTTTTAATTTTTAAGTTTTCTTGTGTTACTATCTTTCAGAGGAATCAGTACTCCTTTGGTTTTGAACATATGTACTGTCGATATCGTTTCTCCATAACTGATTAATATGCTTCAGATTTCTGTTCCTATCCCCTTATGGTCACTGATATTTCTGAATATACTTTCTATCTCCCCGATAGGTTTTCAGGTATTGCTTAATAGTTTCATGGATCCTATCACGCAGGAGATCGCTGCAAAAACTTATTATTAATTTTGAATCTTGTTAACAACATTCTGCTAAGCTACCTATGGATTTTCTTATCTCAGATATTCTCAATACTCTTTTGCAACATCTAGCATTGTTTCTTTCCTCAATTTTCCTTTGCACTTTCTATCTTATTGACCATTGGGATATATCATACTGGAATTGCACTTCTTTTACCCTGCTCATGTTCTTTGGTTTCCATTGCTTTGATCTGTTTATTTAACTAAATAATTTCTAATGTTAACTTCTTTTTCATCATCACTATGCAGGTTTTTATTTGGTTATTATCTTGTTCAACCACCCTTTTTTGATCGATATGGTCTTTTGGTCTTGTTTGTGATGCTAGTTTTTCTGTTTACCTCCTCATGTCCATCTATGTGTTTGGTCTTATATTGTGTTTGTGCTGTTTTCTTTTTCATAACATTTTGTTGAAACCAGTGTTAGATAGCATGTGTTATAAAGTGGCAGCCTTTTCTTGTGTTGACAGGTAACATTGACAGATTTCTGTGGTGATTAGAGTTCTGCTGATTGTGTACTGTTTTTGTTGATATCTTTGTCAGCATTTTCAGCAATTATTGCTGTTGATATCTCTAAAATTAGCCTAATGAAGACATCTGTGTCTAAGGTCTCTAAGCAATGTTCTCCTGATCCTGGTTTTTCGGGTTACAACCCTTTTGATTCTGATTCGGAGTCTGACTTGAATCATAAGACTGCAAGAGCTTCCTCAGCCCCTGTGATCAGCAGACCGAAAAAAACAAGCTCCAAGTTTAGTTACAATGGAGATGAAGGAAATGGTGCTTCTTCTTCGTCATCATATTCAGGCTTTTCAACTTCAAGAATCAAATACAAAAATGACTTCCGTGACTCGGGGGGTTTTGAAAACCAGTCTGTGCAAGAGCTAGAGAACCATGCTGTGTATAAGGCTGAGGAGACTACACACAAAATAAATGGCTGTTTGAAGATTGCTGAAGAGATGAGAGGAGATGCTTCAAGGACTCTCATCAGCTTGCATCAGCAGGGCCAAAAAATTACTCAGACTCATCTAACTGCTGCAGACATTGATCATGACCTCAGTAGGGTATGCTTTGTTTAATTCATGCAGTTCTGTGTTCAACTGGATCTATGTGGACATGATAATCTAGCAAGATGTCTAGCCCTTTTCCTTGAAAATTTGCAGAATTATGGATATTCGTTATTTCTTGTCAGGCAACTCAAATATAGGGCATAAGATTATTTCATAAGATATTGTGAGCATGCTATTCTTTATAGAAGTCTTTGCTTCTGAGGCTCTAATGCTACTTTTTATCCACTTTCATGCTCTTTTATGTGGAACTCATTTGGTTACATGTATTGTGATCATATCTTTAATAACTTATTTGTTCTTGTGCCTATGTTTCATTGTTATCTTGATTTTGTCCTACCTCTTTCTTTGCTTTTCATTTTGAGCTTAGACTTTTTAAGGTTTAGCATACTTTTCAGTTAGATTGTTCAACAACTGGTTATTACTATCTCTCATTAGTAATTGTTCAGTCTTGGCACTGGCACTGATCACTGAGTTCATTAAATCTTTTAGCAACATAGTACATTTTACAGTCCACAGACAATGGTAGAATTGGTGTGGATAACACTAAATACCTTATCTTTTTAATTGAGGTGTCATTATCTTTTCTATTCTATACTACAGAATTGTTAAAATAGGAAGTCATTACTTCCCCTTTTTTCCCCTCTGAAGACTATAATTATAAGCTTCCTCTCTTCCTGAATGACAGAGTTAAGTTAAGAAATAGAGAACTTTGTCATATTCGAGAGGTGGTTATTAACTGAGATTTGGCAATGCTGCTGAGATTGTTAGTATAAAATTAGCTGCAGACATATAATTCACTTCCAAGTTGTTGGTATCTTTTGTGAATTATTTTTGAAGATAATAAAATCCTAAGCATTTGTTTTTGCATGACTGTAAAATAGGATGATGCTCTATCTAGGATATATCCCTGCCTTTTCTGTTTGCCATGGTGGGTTGGAATGACTTGTTTTTTAGGGCTTAGTTGGGAAAAAAAACTAATAAGATATCCATCATCTAGTGTTATTCCCTTATTTTTAGTGCTTTTTACAGACGATTCCCCATGTGCAATTCCTTCTGTCCTAATACGAGGTCTCATGTCAAGACTAAATCATCCAAGTCTACCATATTTTTGTGGCTCACTGTATAACTGCCACAAGATGAGAAATGCAGATGCTCAATATGGAGTTTTTTCTATTTCAACCTTTGATATTAAAACCACATGCTTATTAAGAAAATTGATGTACTAGATGGCTTTAGAAATATAAATGAGTACTAATTTTTTGATCATCAAGTCTTTGATTTGTTTTTAGTTTTGCTGCTGCTTGAAGGGATTGCCTTTTTGTTAAATTCCCATCTACTCCAACCTAGTGAAGATGGGATATACTACATAACTTAAGGCTTTCAAGTTAGGTTCCCATCTAATTCATATGTTTCTCTTTTCAGGGCGAAAAGCTTTTGGGAAGTCTTGGCGGAATTTTCTCCAAGACATGGAAGCCAAAGAAAAATCGTGAAATAAAGGGGCCTGTATTAACAAGAGGTAAATCTAAAATAAATGTTGATATGGTGAAATGTCTAGGTGATTTGTTATCTGATTTGATCGATCTATGAACAGATGATTCTTTTATACAAAAAGGAAGCCACATGGAGCAGAGACAAAAGTTGGGATTATCAGGTCCTTTGTGTCGGTCCAATCCTCGAACTTTTCCTTCTGAACCTACATCTGCACTGGAGAAAGTCGAGGTAATGCAGATAGTAGAGAGGAGGGAAATTTTAGTAGCTATATACGACCATCACCTATTAAATCTAATTATCTTGGTTTTTTCAACAGATAGAGAAGGCCAAGCAGAATGATGCCCTTTCTGATTTGAGTGACTTGTTGGTTGAGCTGAAGGACATGGCTATGGACATGGGTGGTGAGATAGAGAGGTCGGCTGTCTGTTTCTTGCCTTTACATCTTTTGGGATCTTGGCATGGTCTGTGTTTTGATTTGGAGAACTCATATTTGCTGGTTTTGATTAGATGCTTGATGCTTCATTCTTTTACAACTTCAGCCCTGAGCTTAAAGCCAATCCCAGGAAATTAAACCTTTTCACTTCTTTACTAAAAACATCTCTATGCGGTCGAGTTCTGCCCTCTCTAGGGAAAAATGTGGTATAGAGGAGGATTATGGCAAAGTGGAAGTTTTGAGGTTGGCCATGCTGACTGCCTAAAGCTTTCTTTGAGCAGTGATATCTACTAGAAACATTGATACTAATCCTTTGTTTGCATGAGCTTGATGTTTGCATCACATTTTGGATTGTGAGATTGTATGCTCTCCTGTTGCCATCTTGTCCTGTTCGGTCATGAAACATTTTCACATCTTATGGTGGGATCCACCTGATTCAACTGTGAATGGTTGAACTGGAGAGGTTGAGAAACTTAATGAGGATTGGAACTAATATTATATGGGTATAATTTGTATCCTTTGATCAGTATCATGGATGTCATCAAATCACCTTATTGCTATGCTTTGCTCTTTAATCTGTTTCTGTGTGCCTCATTTACATGCAGTTTTAGTTATTTTTCCCTGTAAGCTTCTTATTTTGGACTTTGAATTGATTAATCTTTGTAAAGAAATGCCTTGTGGGTTAATGGCAGATTGATGTTGCTAGAAGTTAAGCGTAAGTCATGATATCAAGCATTGACATTATGTGGTGAAACTATCTTATATTCGAGATAAAAATAACGTTCAAAGGCCACCTGACATGAAGTGATGCATTAAAAGGGACACACTTTATGAACATTGACCACACGTTAGTTGTTTATTTTACCAAATCCTACCTCAGTGACACTTTCCCCCAATTTTCTGTTAAACTAAATGTCGTTGTTTTGTTTGGTAATTGCAGGCATACCGGAGCTCTGGATCGTATGCAGGATGATGTTGATGAACTAAATTTCAGGGTGAAAAGAGCAAATATTCGAGGGCGTCGTCTGCTTGGAAAATAGTTTGCTAACGTTAGAAAGGGTGTTGAAGATGAGCCGGTTTTTATCGTAACATTCCACCCATCATATTGAATTGGGTCATGCTGGTTGCATGCTCACATTATTGATCTTCTTGTCATTTAAATGCATGTCTTTTTATGTTTCCATGTCAAGCTTGAGCGCACTCTTTCACAAATTTGCATCGTGTAAGAGTTCAGTTTGAACAGATGAGTAGGAAATTTTAGTCTAGAAACAAGAATGGATTACAGTTCCTTGGGGAAGATGGATGAAGATAACACTCTTGAAGCCTAAAAATAGAGCTGTAAAATTTTACGTGCTTTATTATAGAAGTGCTAGATCATGAAAACACTTATTTGGGAAAATGGGATGCTTATGAAGTGCACGTTGGATTCTCTTTCTTATGCGACTTTAAAGCGGAAATTATAAAACAAGTCAAACTGTTTTTTATTTTGGTACATCAGCTACTCATACTAAATATGCATCAATACAGCCAGCCGTGTCAAAAGAAAGAAGACGACTCACAATAAAACTCTGAGTCCAAAAAAACTCGCCAAAGTGATGAATAACCATAGGAAGCGATCCAGTCAACTGTTTTATTCGCCTTGCGGTAAACATGCATGGCTTGAAAGGCACCACACTCTCTCACTTTCTCAAGAATAATGCTCCCAGCCTCGAAGGATGAGACCCCATTCTCAAGATGATCCAACTCAAAAGCCTGCACTGGTTCCAGGTCAGGTGTCAGTATGAGAAACAAGTGTTGGATGCTAGAGATTGTATCAGGTGGGCCATCTTCCACTAATGCTATGACAAAAAAATGGCGATAAGATCAACAGGAGACATCATATGTATCAGGGATACTGATAGTTATTAGGATAAGCTCATTTCATCTTCAATAGGTCATAGAAACATCACCTTCTGAGATAACCCACAGCCAACCCATCAGCCTGAAAGAGTAGACAATAAAACAAAGAACTAGACCTAACCAAATAAGAAGAGAGAACATCTGTAAACAGGTTTAGTCCAAAAATAACCCAACAAAAAGTTCCCAAATACCCCAATTAGATACCGCACTGACCGCTTCCATGCTGCTGAAATCCTCTCTTAACCTCCAAAGAGAGTTCCTGATGCCAAACTTAGAACAACATGGCAAGAAGTCTGAGATGCTGAGACACAGATCGGTTCTTGATTCCACTTGCATATCACCAACTTCAATCTCTAGTTATGGATTACCTTGCTGCTGCTACACTGCCAATTTCCATACAAATCCTATAGGCCTAATCCAAATAGATTCCAAGAGGCATATTTATGTATGCATCAACCGGGAGTTACCGCGCCCCCACCAAAAAAAAAAGAAAAAGAAAGAAAGAAAAGAAAAGAAAAGAAAGTGAGTTCATCCTAGTTCTACTTTTGACTTCAAAAATGACACAACCACCACCTTCCTTTGATAAATGCTCTTCTCTTGGTTTACATAACAAATGCATCAATTAAAGTGCTAGTGCAATAATCTATTTGCATATATATAGGGGAAAATTACAACCAAATGAAATTTCAACCAATTATTAGAGATTTTCATCTCATGCAAGAGGCTGAGTTAATCTATTTTTATTATAATATTTTTTTTTCAATTCTTGTATGGCGAGAGTCTGCTCAAGACTTTGTGATGCAAGATCGCAGTTTTGGAGAAGGTACTAGAGCTAGAAATTTTTTGCTAGGGTATGTAAAAATTGGAGGTATGAGGCTGAAGGATCAGTAGGAATGGAAGGCACGAGGCTTTCTAATTATCCGTTAACATTACTTTATTCTTGTTCCTGTAAGGCCCGGCTCATTAGCCGGCCTAGACCAATCGATCCGCCTGGTCCATTGACCGGCCCAGAAGGTAGGGTGCGGCTCGGCTTTGGCCCGGCCCTCCAGCCCGAGAGTGGCCCGAAGGCCCGTTCCATATTTCCAAACAGCGCATAGGCCTTCTCGAACACGGACACGGAGGAGTACTCCTCGTCCTCCTCGGACTCCGCCGGAGGCTACGAACCGCTCTATATAAGATCTCCCTGCGGCCCCTTTGAGCTCTACATCCGAACCACCGCCGAGTATCGCCGTTCGTATCTCTCTTCCTCTTCTTCTTCCGGAAGACGTTCGCTGCACCGGCCACGAAACCTCGCCGGAGTTGAGGTAATTTGCGCCTCCCTTCTCTGATTACTCTTCTCCCTTTCCACCTCTGTGTAAGTCCCGGTCACCGGCTGATATTTTCACCGAAAAGTAACCGGAAATCTCCCATGATCTATCCCCTGTTTCACACGGTACGGTATCGGTCCTTTCCCCCATTTTTTTTTTGTTTTTAATCAATTGGAGCCGGCCGCTGCCGGTAGCCTCCTCGGCTGTCTTCGCTCGACAGACCGAAGACCTTGTCGGATCCCCAGCCGCCGGCGAGCGTGCTGAAGCCCGGATTCGATCGAGCCAAGAAGATCTCCTATTCAGCCCTGTTTTCAAATCGACCCGCGTTTCTTTTGCACCGGTCGCCGTCGCCTGCTGCCGGACCTTCGGATGCGCCGCCATGCCCTATGTCGCCGGTCCTCTGGCCGTTGACCCCCCCCCCCCCCCCCCCTCCCACCAGGCCACAGCTTTCTTCCTTTTCTTCTTCTCTTCGCTGCCTCTCTCTCTCTCTCTCTCCCTCTTTCTCACTGGGGGAAGGGTGGACCCAAGAGGTTCCCTCCCCTCTAACTTGTGTTGACCTCGGGAAGAGGTCCTAGCCCCTGGTTGATGGAGGTAGCTTGTCGACCCGCATCCCCATGAGGCCCTTGTTCGAAGCCACTAGGCTCCATTACCCTGATCGGCCCTAGGGCATCACAGCTTAGCCGACCTTACCTTCATCGAGCCTAATTCCAGCATGAAACCACGTGCTCTGCAAAATCTCAAAATAGATCTATTTATCCAATTTTAACTCGTTTTAGGTTCTTTTGGGTTTTTTATTATGTATTTGGGTTTTAAAGTTATTAATTATATATCTTACTAGCTTTAAATGGGTTTGGATGATTCTTTTCGTTGAATTTCGAGGGCTTCACGCAAGGCAAAATTAACTCTTAACACTCCTGATTAGTTTTTGAATTACCACCAATTTTTCTATGCTGAAGAGTTATAAAAATTATTAATAATATTTAACTTGTATGATTCCATATTTTTTTTAAAATTAAGGATCAATATTATGAAACTCATGATTGGTTAATGTAAAAATGTTCTAGGAATGTTTTATTGTTGATCATTTATCTAAGAATTATGAACTCTAAATTATAAAAATTTACATTTTGTTATTAAATAAGGATTACATGGCTATTTTACTGTTAATAATTTATGAACTCTATAAAGTTGTTATTATCTTTCAATTTATTTATTTATGTTTTAAGAAAATATTAAATAAAAAATATAATTTAAGAACTATAACTATGGGCTCGTAGGTAGCTATGCATGATTCTCACCAGCGGATTATAGTAGTCGGTACACGGCTCCGCCAATGAATTATAGTAGTTGGCATATTATTGATTACGATTATTATGGGTATAAGATGACCTCAGCAGTTAGTTTGAGAATAATATTTTGAACTATGGCATGGTTAAATGGAAAATATTTGTGACACTTAGAGCTATATATATGAAATTTGCATAGTTTCTATATGTATGAAAGAATAATTAGTTTTATGATTTGCTTTATCATACGATTGTTATGAAATATTTTATTTCGAACAAAAGTCATTTTTAGCGAAAATGATTTGCTCCATGTCAAACTTATGCTTGATACGGTAAAGTTGCATAAGATTACTATAAGATTTACTTATTGATATGTATGGCTCATTCTTCTTCTTTTTTTTCTTTTTCTTTTCAGACGAATACAATCACTAGAAATAGGGAATAATCCAAGTCAGAGTTCGTGCTAGGAAGCTTTTGCAGCAGAATTTTTAGTTTATTAGTTGATTATCGATTTGTAGTTGATAATTTTAGGGATTTTTAAGCATTTAAATTTGGATTTTATGTATGGTAATAGTTTCTTTCGGAATTGGGCCCAGTTCAGTCCAGGAATTGGGCCCGGTTCAGTCCGGGAATTGGGCCGAACGCGGCCCAGACGGTTGACATGGCAGTGCTGCCCACGTGGTTCGCTGCTCATCGCCGATTATAAGGCCACAATATCCCAAAGAGATCAAGCGAAAAAAACCCTATGCAAACCCTAGAACTTCTCCAAAACTTTGTTCCCCAAGGAACGATCCGTCTCCGTTCCGCCCTTCGCCGGCGTCTCTCGCAACCCCTTCTGGTCTTTGGATCCTCCTTGCTCCTCCGAAGCTCGCACTTTCGATCCTAGTAAGAGTTACATTATTGATCTTTTCGAACAAAGATATAGTTTTCTTTGGGAAAAAAAACCGAATTTGGCGACTTTTTAAGGACCTCGAATCATTACTATCCTGGCACACTAGGAATCAGGAGTTGTAACTATAAATCTTCGCTGTGATTGGACGGGTTGGAGCACTTTGGTCTGTTGAATTTTACACGAATTCGCCTTTTTTTGTATCAATAATAATTTTCTCGGTTAGTTCAGTTTTTTAATAAATTTATGATTTTTGTGAACCCAAAACTGGAAGGGAAGGTATCGATTGACGGCTGATGACTGATTCCGCCCGCCTTCCTCTTTTTTTGTGTGTTTATTAATCCTCAAATTTGAGCTTTTTATCTCATTTTGTTGCTGCAGGTGTTTAGAGCTTGCCGGTCCAATTCCATCATGGCAACTCGTAAGTTTCCATTGATGCCGCTATTTTGTAGCTGCTACAGATAATTGATTTTTATACCTTTTTTATGATAATCTATTTTATATCAATATGATAACTAATGCTGGCTTTTGTGATTCTTACAACTCAACAACTTTGAAAACTTATGATTTATCTGTAGCTTCGTTAGAGAATCATGGTATATGAAATGCTTTTTAATTTAAAAAAAAACTGCTGTATAAATCTTTTCAGGACTTCAATTTGAGAACTCTTGTGAAGTAGGGGTTTTCTCGAAGTTGACAAATGCATACTGTTTGGTTGCAATTGGAGGGTCAGAAAATTTTTACAGGTTAATTTGTTGAGTGCATTTATTTTTTAGTGATTTTTAACATTGTGGTGCTGTTATAAGTTGCTGATGTTTTTTATTGTTTTGCTTTGTGTGTGGAACAAAGTGCAGTGCGTATGAATCTGAGCTTGCTGATGATATTCCTGTGGTCAAGACCTCTATAGCAGGCACTAGAATAATTGGGCGGCTGTGTGCTGGTTAGTGTTATTAGGCCATTCCATTGAAAGATTACATGAGGTTGCCTCTATTGACATCTCGCTGTAATTGTTTTATTTTATTTAGGAAACAAGAACGGGCTTCTATTGCCACATACAACCACTGACCAAGGTAAAATTTCACCTGCAATTGCTTTCCTGTGTTATTTATTCCTAGTGGATAATTTTAATTTTACTATTTTGATATTTCTTTTTATTTTTGTTAATTATATGTGGACCCTATACTTTTGGGTCTACAGGATCTCAGCAACAGAGGCTCTGACTTAAAAAATTGGTCTCATCGTAGAAGGCATCAGTTCCGAAGTTTTATCTCGTGCCAGTAATCATCTATCAAGTTTGATATGCTTTGATTAACTTAGGGTCTTGTTAGGGTCTTGTCTATCTGATAAAAGTGATAAATGGCATCCAAGGTTATAAGTATCAGACTGTATTGGTTTGTACTGGGCATTCCAGACTGGAATGATAGGGAACTAGTCCTTGGTATGGCCTCCATGCTGACTGGAGCAATGTATGTTACCAACATTCAGTATGCCATATTGGTTACGTGCTGATATGGGTTCCAATGCTGGTACTTGAAACATTGTTTGTGCAACTTTAGTTAAGATTACAGAGGTGAATTTACTAATTATTAAAGATGTTAATAACTGCATCCATCGATTAGGTAGGATAAGCGCTAAGATAATGGAATTCATCATTAGCCTGAAACTACCATGCAATATAATTCTGGAACAACCGAGAGATGTGCTTTGTGGAATTTTTGTGGAATTGAAATCATAAAAATGGGATTGATGTAGTGGTAGAAGTTATTTGATCTTACTGCCTGTAAGGTCAGGCCATAGATCTGTCATTATCTTCAGTAACTATCAGAAGCACTATCCAAGGAAGCAAATTGACATTTACCATAGGTTATACTTCCACATTTCTGTATGATACGTTTACTCCCTTGGCATCTTTTATCATGTTCTTTGAACTGAAACATAGCCGTAGGGGCTGAGCCATTAAATAGGCACACTGTGCTAGATTGTCACCATCCACTTTTGATCAAAAGTTGGTGTTAATCATGCCTTGCATCATAATGCTAGATTGACAATATCTTGCACATAGAACTGAAATTAGTTCTTTAATCAGGGACGGTGAATCAACAATTTGGCAGTGGGTTTTGGTGACATATTATGTCCAGTTCGGGTTTGCAATTAGACTGGAATATGTAATAAATATTTTAGTCTAACAGGCTACAGGTTTAGTAAAGGTGGTAATCAAGCTGAGTCAGTGGGTTAGTTGGATAAATGTTTTCATTTACTCAAGCAAGTATATCAATCAACATTAAGATACTAGGTTCTATGAAGTTTACCAAGCGTCCATTAGTTATACTTTTGATTTCAATTGATTTCTTAAGTAATTCCCATAGAATTAGATTTAGAATTTATGGAGTGTCCCTGCAAAGAATTGCATGAGAGTCGTTAGTGTAACTTTTATCTCTTTTGATACGTTAGTGTAACTTTTGGTTCTTTACTATTGGTGAAATATATGTCTTCCTTGCTTTAGTTTTATACTGCAACCAATGTCAAACTATACTCTTTTAACTGCCTTAAGTTCTGCACCATCCTTTTGTTCAGTATGCTGATATTTTTGTCTTCTTAAGTGATCAACCTCATGTTTCTTTCAAGATGTTGCTTATTAATATTTAATCCGTTCTCTATTTTAAAATCCTTCATTATTATGGATTATGGTGAAAGCCTGACTTGTCCACTTTCTCTATTTTAATCCGTTCTCTATTTCAAGACCTGATTGAAGCATTAGAGGTGTGCTTGTGCACATGCAAACATATATAAACCAAAAGACTTGAAATACTGTCCTTGAGATCCAAATAACTTGTATAAGCATCATGGCACATGTGCTCGTGCACATGCTAACATATATAAACAAAAAGACTTGAAAATTCACTTGTGAGTATGGGGGACATGCGTTACTGCATCTTTGAAATGTGGTGACTTTATAAAAATTAATTTTCTTTGCTCAGGCTTTACAATGCACTTGCATTAATTTTCTTATGTGTGCTCATGCCATGTCTCATGGATTTACTTTTCCCTGTTAAAAGTAGTTTCTGTGAAATTTCTTAGGAGAAACCTTAGTCATATTTTTTGTTTAAAGTTCAGAGTGCAGAACACTGTTTTTGAGCTTTGAGTTCATTTACTGATAAATTACTAACTTATGATTGATATTATTTGCTTTTTCGTTGTTTTCCCCCTCTAGAACTTCAACATCTGAGGAACAGTATACCTGACCAAGTGGTTGTTCAGCGTATCGACGAAAGACTGTCTGCTTTAGGCAATTGCATAGCTTGCAATGACCATGTTGCTCTTACACATCCTGATCTCGACAGGGTAAGTTCTTGTTCACCGTAATATGTGGAGAGAGATTCTATTTGAAGATATTAAAAAGAAAAGATGACAGCTAAAAGACTAGTTGGGGCCTAAAATATGAAAAATGAAGTGCCAACAAGCTTATATTATACTGTGACTGACTCAATAGATATGGTTCATGATACTATGAAAAATGAAGTCCATTGCTGATTTTGCTTCTTTAGATTTGCTGCCTTTTGGTTTAATCACAAATGTCGTGATGCCTGCTCTTTTTTTGAACTTTCAGGAAACAGAAGAGCTCATTGCAGATGTTCTTGGAGTAGAAGTATTTAGGCAGACAATTGCTGGAAACATTCTTGTTGGCAGTTATTGTGCCTTTTCAAATAGAGGTGGCTTGGTGAGTTACCTCAGATTTTTGTTTATCCTTTAGGCATTACAACCGCTGCTCACCAGCTCTAAATATTGAAACAGGTTCATCCACACACATCCATTGAGGATCTTGACGAACTTTCTACGCTACTTCAAGTCCCTCTTGTTGCAGGAACTGTGAACAGAGGCAGCGAGGTCATTGCGGCTGGTATTACCGTGAATGACTGGACTGCATTCTGTGGGTCAGACACCACGGCAACTGAACTCTCTGTTGTTGAAAGTGTGTTCAAATTGAGAGAAGTCCAACCAAGCTCAATCGTCGATGAGATGCGGAAATCACTTATCGACAGCTACGTTTAGTATTTCAAGATAGTCTGCTATTTTTAGTGCAACATAAGTTTTCTCCTGAACACCTCTAGAAAAGGTTTCCGTTTAGTGTTGTGATGTTATGTTTCATGTCATATTTATGGCAAAGCTTGCACTGATGTTGTTTAACATAGTTTATATTTCGGTAACATTGGTGCATCACTTTTCTTTTGTCTGGTAGGGAATTCACCCAATATTTTGTACTTACCAAATGGGAATGGAGCATGGCAATTATAATTCAGTCTGTAGATAACTGGCACTTCTGTGCAGCATCACAATTGTGAAAAATGTTCTTCCATGAGTGCCGACTGCCGGTCCATTTTGTAAAGGCATTAAGCTGTGATCCTCCATAATCTGCGTTCGAATCTGCCGATACCAGAGTGGTGGCTGTCATGGGGTGGCTGTTGAATGTTCCAACGTCAGTGAATAATACTGAGGGAACTGTTTACTGGATGCAGTTTAGTTTGAAGCTGCCTTGTAACGTGACTTCATTTGGATCCATTGGGAGCCTCTCTCCGGCAGGCTTGTTGACTTCACAGCTTTGTAGGAAGCTGCCAATTGAACAATGTCCTTGTTTAAATTTCTTAGATTCTTGTTGAGATAATCACGTGACCCTGAATTATTTACCAACATTTCATCCTCTAAGAGCACAATAATAGCTCAAAGATCTGTAGGTTATTTTACTTTGTAAACCTTTTGGTTTTAAGGTCTTATGCAAAAGTTATCATTTTTATACAGGATTTAACTGGAAAGCCTTGTTACATGGCATGATTATAGCATCATCATCATTCAGCCATTAGTATTTTACTAGTAAAAGTGGATACACTAGCTTGGATGGTTCTTCTTTATTTATGGACTGAGATATAAAGAAGCACATCAGATGCAGCTAGTTCCATGAGATGACCACATTACCTGACAAGCCAGGCACAAGCATGATCACCTTATGGCTATCCCTACACTTGATGGTCCCTCAGGCCACAATGTCTACCTGGCTTTATATCCTATCCTCCAACCTATTCCAGTGGAGATGTAGGACGTGTTACCATGCGAAATAATTCTGTTAGTTCACCAGTAATGACATCTTTTTGATGACTCCACCACCTTTCCCTCCTGTTATCCTGTTCTCCAGCCAGCCCTCCACCTGAAGAGTTTCCATGTAAACTCGCCCACCCACTAGCAACCATGTACACATGCAATCATAAACACTTTCATTGGTTTGGATATGAACTGAGTTGTATCAATGTGAGAGCATCAGTTCAGAAGCCATGATTAGGACTGAAATTGGATCGAATATGAATTGGATACCATCTTATCTATATCTATATTTGTTTTATTTGATGAATATAAATACGGTTATAGATGTTAGTTAGATGTAAAAATTTATTTCCATATTTGTTTTAAACGGATACGGATATAAATCGAATATCGAAAGTATGAATATAAATCGAATAATTAAATCTTATGACCGCAAAGCGAAAGATATTACTAAGTCGGCGATAAATTAAGTTAAGAGCATGTTAATATAGTCATTTATTTTATTTAAAAGTTTATGAGTACCATAAAATTTAATGTGATTACAAATGGAATCGGATAATTGGATACGGATTAGATAGTTGTCTATCCATATCCATATCCTTAATATCTATATCTATTTTTTTTTTTACGGATATGGATACGAACATAGATATCAGTTGGATGCTCGAATTTCTACCAACATCCGAAGAGATTTGGATACAAAAATGGATCCAGACGGATATTATCCAAGCTATTTTTACCTCTAGCCGTGATATAGCTCTTTAAATATACACCTTATTTAGACCTAACATAAAGAGCCTAAGGTAGATCTATCTAGTAATGGATTAGATATAGCAGACGAGACCCTTTGTGGTGTGACTTTTGCACCGCAGATTGTGGTACCATTAAAGATAGCCACCACATAATTCATCTCGTAGACAAGCAGCTTTCCTTCATCTCTACGAGTCGCCTTGTATTGCATCAAAAAGTACTTGGACGCGTTCCTAAGATAAATGGAAGCTGCCCATCTCCAAAATAGGTGATATGGAGGCTATTCACATTTGTACAAGATTCTATAGTGTAAAAGTGGCACCACAAATGATCCAACGGGGCGGCCGACTAGGTGGCTGCGTACGCGGCCCACCACTCAGGGTACACCTTCTAGTTAGCGGAAGGGAAGCTGTCACAGGCACTTCGCGAGCTAGTGTTTTTTGATTTTATTGGATGTATTCGTATATATGAAAAACCTGCCAAAAAAAAAAAATCCAAACTTTAGATACAGGCCCAAAACCAAGTCAGGTTGGAACTCTATCAAGCTTGACCTGAAACCTGACCCAACTTACTTGCATCCCTAAACGTTTGTGATCTTGTGCCATGCAAGCATATTGTCTGTATCCTCCAATGTAACTCATGCTGGAGTAGGCCATGCATGAGCATGCGTTCACAAACCCAGATACAACCTTGCAAGCGGCCCCTCTGACCTCACTGTTCCCATGTCCTTTTGTAACCTGAACACGACCAACACGTCGTCAAGACTCGAGGAGCGGTTAGGCCATGCTTGTACCTTTCTGATGGTCCCTTTGACCCTGCTAGAATTGGCTACTGGCTTCCCATAATAATGGCCAAAACTCTCGTACACGACCATAAACTTTCTCTTCCTGTTGTAATCCCCACCTAACTGCATCCCATGACATCATCACACACGGTATCAGCCGTATGATCAAAGACACAAAAGGTCCACAACGTTACATGCTATGTGAGACTCACACCATAATGTCCACCCAAAACTACGACCCAAGTCCAAGTGTGCTGCTCTCGGATGGACACACACCCATTTTTGTAACTTGGCCTCTTGCCATTTACTAAGAGCCTATCTCTTCATGGATTTCTTGCCGCAGCGTTTAATCTCCGTCTCTTCTTCTTTCCTCCTTTTCCCACTTCTCCTCCCCTTTCTTTCTACTCTCCTCCCACTCTTAGCCATGAAGATCTCTCCCTCCCCTTCCGCCACCACCCTCACCATCTCCATTCTTCGGGCTGTCTTCTTGATCACTGTCTTCCTCTCTGCAACCTTATGCGTCCGGCTTTCGGAGGCAGCGTCGTCGCGCAAAGCCTTCTCGGGCCACCTCTGCGACCGCCACCGCCTCCACCACCGCCGCAGCCACCATCATCACCATGTCGAGAACTCTTTCTCCACGCGGCACCAGCGACCTTCTCGGTGCCTTCCATTCCCACGAGGCCAACTTCAGCCACCTCCTCAGCCACCCCGGCCGCCAGTCGAGGAGGAGATCGATCCAAGATACGGCGTCGTGAAGCGGCTCGTCCCCACCGGGCCCAACCCTCTCCACAACTGAGGAGCTCCGTCCATGTTCTAATGGTTCATACGTAGTTTAGGTTGGCATTTCATCCTTTCTTGTTCCTTCTTTCCATCTCTTCATCTCTTTCTTGGAGAACCGAAACTTCTCGCTTTCTTGTTCATCCAAGGCTGAAAAGATACCGATGATGTCACTGTTTTAGTTGGTGGAAAGAATTTACAATGGAGGATGTTTTACTCCAGTTTACAACATTTTTACTTCTTTATTTCAATATTAGTTTTACTCCTCGAGTTTTCTTTCATTTATTTCCTGATCATTCTACGTTTTTTTCCCCTTCAACATGGGGTCCATCCGGGCTCCGGAGAAGCTCGTGAGTTCATTAAATTGGAGGGTGGCAGAGAGCTCGATGCAACACCTTTTTGGTGGGGGCGGTCGTGTCCTGCCCACGATGCCACCTCTCTAAACCGTCGTCAAATAAATGCGTTTATGCGCTATTCTTGTGTCATGGTGATGCAGCCTGCCATTATTTCCTTCTCACTCATTTATGGGAAGCAGCTCCCTTCCCTTTCAATGCTTATTCTCCGGCTTCTTAGGTTGATTTACCTCTGATCACTATGAGATCTTTTTTTTTTTTTTTTTTTTTGACATTGGAAATCTGGTCACTTTCGAATCTTTCAGCTCGCAGTAAAATATAGAAGAGGTACCAATCGGACATCATATGGTTGAAAACTGAAATCCAGAATATAAGCTGATAGGAACAGAAAAACCACCAGATCTTTCTAATAAAAATGGTTAGCCTGCATTGTAATGTTATTGCTATGGTACCAATTCAATGTTTCAGTGAGTTTTTTTTATTTTTTTCCTCTAATTTGAGGGATACAGCAGCATAATCCGAGAAAAAGTATGCCGTCGGCCACACAAAATTAACATATCACCTCAACCAGCAATTTGTTACATTTAATGGTTAAGAATTAAATATCATCCAAGGGCTTCATTATCCCCTTCTAGCACAGCCTTCTTTACAGGAACTGGAACATGGTGGACAACCAGCTGCGCTTTATTCTTAGAAGTTGATGTCTTACTCAATGAAAAAAAAGATTAGAAATCGATATTTCAGAGTTTTGAGCATTTAAATAAGACTGAAAAATTCCGGCAAAACCAAGGGGATGATCACTACTCTGCTCAATTGTTTCATGTAAATTAAAAGAAGCCGATACAAGCCTAAAAATCTTTAAATTCATAATCACAACCTCTGAGTTACTTTGAACACCTTAAAGTTACAACTTTCGGCTGAGGTCTCTATCTTCGGGTCGATGATACATGTTGAACAGGAATAACCTACTTGCATCATAGCTCACATATATAGCATACGCTTCGTCGATTGAGACAACTGCATCCCTTATTTCTGCTGGTAGGAAGCATGCTTCAAATTTGCGATGTAAAAATGAGGAATTGGAATGAGAACAAAATCCATCCAGATGGAAAACCTGCATGACCAATTATTTGCTGTAAGACTGCTCCGGAACTGCTTTAATATCCAGCATATCAAAGAGACATGTTACCAGATTTCATACCTAATCACATGAAAAGGAAATAGAAAAATGAAAACTAAGCTGCATCTATCACTACATTCGAGGTCAACAGAAAGTTACAGGGGGTTTTTCAAATTGCTCGATTTTTGGAAAGGAAAACTTGGTCCATGATTGGATGTGCACAGAGGAAGCAAAATAGTCCTCTACTGCTTCTTAAGCATACTGATATCTTAAAAACACTAAGAGTTCCAGCTGAAAGTTCAACTTCAAGCAAAACATACAAGCTTTGAGGCCTTCAGAGGAATCAACGGTCCTCTGGCTCACCATTTTACCTCATGAAATCCCATGCTCCATTTCCAACATTCAAGGTTCTATAAACCTCCCTGCAATTTATTTTTCACTTAATATGACAAAATGGCCAGATTCAATCCTCAATCAACATGCAAAACCTCCCTCAATACATAGCTGCAAACATACTCAGGCCAGATTGGCTCCTCATTCAAAAGATGAAATATCCCTCAGCATTTAGCTGCAAACATACTTCAGTCCACGTTTCTAAATATGCATATATAGCTCTTTCACATTTGAGAGCTGAACTCCTCCAACCAATGCCACAGAAAAACTCAAAATAAACGGTATATTTATCTATTGTAAAATAACTCAACGTAACTGCCATTTGTTAAGATTCCCGCATTCCTTTTATTACATGATCAAAGTCAAAAGGACAATGAAGATGGCAGCAACCACAAAATTCTAAAGCAAGAAAAGGAGGCTTCATTGTGCTTGACAAAGACCAAAACAGAATAAACTTTCTCCCAGCAGTGTGAAGCGGGCTTAATAATTCCTTCAAATTCCTTCCTATCAAAGGCTACATTACCATTGTACCTAAAACTAGTGAGTCACGCTTCCTTCAAATTCCTTCCTAATAATTCTCAATCTCCTTTTTCACCCTTCAAAACTAGTGAGTCATGCTTCCTATTAGGGCATCCTCAGATCTAAGTTGCACGTTCCCATACCAAAGAATTCATCATAAATTAATGCATAAAATGACTGTTCCACACTAAACATAGACCAAAAGTAAGAAAATACTACCATCACAAATATAAGAAGAAACTACCACCACAAGGACTTCAGTACATAATTTAAACCCAGATTTTTATGACGTATAATTCTTAGGATCCTTAAAATTTGGCAACACAAACAGTTCGCACTTGAGCATCATGCTTACATCAACTTGATATACTGACATCTCCTTTCTAGCAATTATGCAAGTAATGGCCCTTCAATCCCAAATAGTTTTAAGTTCTAAATAATATTAACCTAAACTACATGGGCACTTGTAATAAGTTCCAAGTCCTTAATTTTTAATGTAAATAACACTAAGTTAGTTTACAACAGTAAGGTTGAATAGTACATTTTGGTTGTGTATATCTTGTATTAGTGCTGTCCTGAAGTGCCTAATTTTGAATTTTTAGCAATTAAGCCATCATGTTTTGAAATCCTTCTATCCTTGAGATTTGTGACACGTATCTAGGTAATCTACCAGTTGTTTCCCTAGTCCTATCGTTACAAAGGTAATCAGTGAAAAACTAGTCAGAGAGTTTCCCAACCCCTTATCAAATTTCATTTCCATATCCTTCCATATGCTGTGATTTTCAAATATATAAGCCATCAAAAGCTGTATTGAAATGTATTTGCTATCATCCCTAAATCAAGATTTGCCTTCTATGGCCAATGAAGCCCGCTCCATTCTCTCTTGCTACAATGCTTTAAGAAAGTCATGTCAGGAAATTCATCTTCTGTAGAAAGGACGTTCACAGAAATGACATTTCATTTCTAGCATTGGCAGATCCACAGTATGTATGAGTTCTGTCAAATTTCAAGACGACTCTCCAAACTGTTCTAAAATTGGCTATGCTTATTTTCTATCCTCTTCTCAATTTCATACTAAACAAGGATGAGATTCCACATTTGTATTTTTTTTTCCCATTACATGGACTTCCGTGCATCCAAAGTCAATGATATTTTCCTTCAAACAACATCACCCCACTGTGGAAAACTATCATGCAGATTTCAGTTCTATCCCTCACAGACCACAGATAAAAAAGAGATAATATAAGAATATTGACCAGAAGAACTTGCTTCATGGATATTCTCCTCCATATACAAATGACTTCCCTAAGTCAACTCCAACATGACATAGTTTGGACCAGAAAGAATACGGCCATTAATATGAGACTGAAGAAGGAGGCTATTTCTGATCTCCCAGAGAACAACTAAAATGCTCTTGCTGAACTTCAACTGCAGGCTTAAACTGCCTTAAAGCATCAAGAAGCATCCCCTCTTACAAATGAGATTGCTTCAGAAATACTTAACGTTAAATCACAGAAATGAAATATAAGAAGACCAAATTGCCTGTCCTGGTCTATCATGAAGTTTTGTCCCCTTCATATCAAATATGGAATAATTCTCCAGCCAAAGCAAAAGTAAAAGAAGATAAAGTAGACCTACTTGCTAAGCAAGGATTAGCATAAACATTAAAACAGCCAAATATTATCAATCTTTAGTTTCATCTAACTGATAAAGGCTTCAATTAATGGCAATCACATCCTATCTAAAAGTGAATTATTTCCAATTATAAAATCAGAAAGATGTCAAAGAATGTATAGGAACTTCAATAGCTTAGTTCAGCTTATAAAAGCCTTATCTTGTAGTTGGAACAAATTATTGGCCTTTTTTTCTAAAATGTTATTTTTTACCACTGAAATGAACAAAAAAATTGGGGAAGAATTATAAACCCTTCCCCTCCTCATTCTTCTACTTCTTCTCCTTCTTCCTCTTCTCTGATGTAACCTCCAAATTAGGGATTACACAGATTTATCAGAAAGGAAAATTGGTTCAGATCAGATTTTGGATCTGAATTTCTGTGCACCTAGCAGGTTTCTTCAGCAGTTGGCACAAAACTATTTGAGATCTGATCTCAGAATATTTGTAGATAACTGCTAGAACAACAATATAAAAGTGGAATAAATAGCAAAGGTATGAGGAGATTTGAGTAGTAGAGAGGGATATAGAGAAGAAGTGGAGGATGAAAGAGAAGCCAGTGGCCTGTCTTATTCTAGCCAGTGGTCTGTCTTATTCTCAAATACTTTTCATGTACATACTTTTGCCCCCAAAATCAGCTGACTAGCTCCCTTGATATTCTGTTTTAATCAACCAGCCTTCCTTCTTCCAGTAGGAATCTGAACAAGAAATAAATAAAAATGGAAACAATGACTAAGTGCACCCCCACAAATTCTGGCCAGATCCCTCCCCTTGAGCACTCGTAAAACGTAAAAGAATCAGTCAAAGCCTGTTAATTATAATGGACTTGTCGTCTACAATTTTATAATAATATCCCCAAACTTGACTCTATCTAGGACTGTTTATAAGAAATAAATGGATAGGTATTGAGTGCCTAATTACAGTGCAAATTGATGCAGAAAATAACTTCTAAAGCAGTCCTAAAAATACCAAATCCTCATGCAATCAGAAAATACTATAACAAAATAAGCTGATGGTCTTGAAAGAACCCAAACAAGACTATTTAAAATGATTTGTTGACCAGCAAGACTGGCCAGATGGGTATACTCTGCTGTTCTTTGGCTGCACCAATTCGCTTCTGCTGCATGTGGGCTTGTCCTCAAGCTTAAATAGGTGGTTGAATTGGTTCCCATTCAGGATACAGTCCCAACAATCCATCACCTTCGCCCAGCACCGTCCTTCATGCAAGTCCTAAACTCCTTTGCTTTATTAGCATTGCTTCAGGCTTCTTTAGAAGCATGATCAGTTGTTTGTTGTTCTCTATGAAGGACTAAGCATTGTTCTAAGCGTCATGTTGGACCTTCCTATTATACAACCAGGGACGGCCTAGCAAAATATGGCTATAGACATTGGAACAACATCACATAGAACCTCATCATTATAATCATGCCGCAATGAAAATCTTACCATACATTGATGCTTCACAACAACTCGCTCATGTTTGTTCAGCCATGCTAGCTGATATGGATGCTCTTTTAGATTTGTTTTCAAATTCAACATCTCCGCAAATTCAGAAGAGACTACATTTACTATGCTGCCACTACCAATGATAAGATCATCCAATTTTCCTTGGCCAGTAACAACTGTTTTGAATATGCTGGTCCTCCTCCAGTCTGATATTGTCTGCTGCTTCTGTTGCAGATCATCTTTTGAACAAGCCGATCTTCAATAGGGAGATTTCTAGACCACTGATTTTCATCTTTGTGGTCTTCATTTTTGTCATTGATCTTTGTAAGAATTGGATTTTCTTGATCAAAATCACATAATTGAATCTCACCTGAAACATTAGGAATTACTGATCTACATCTTTTACTTTGGTTTTTCTGTTGCCCCTTCCCTTTGATAAGATCTACATTATATGCAATTCCCTCTATGCAGTCATCTAGCTTTTTCTCAAGTTGATTGAACCTAGAATCATGATCTTATAGCTTCCAAACGATTGTAATTTTTCAACAAGGTATAACATGCAGGACAAAAACATCCACTAGGTGCCACCTTGTACAAACTTTTAAAGGAAAAATAGATTGCACAGGATAGGATACCTAATCTTTGAGCGAATTGACCACTTCCACACAGGACTAGTTTGTAGTTCGAGGTCTGTCCCCCTTGTCGATTTTGCGGATGGTGATGAACTACCCGATCCCTGGAAGGCCATCTACCTCAAGAGGTACTACGCGTAGGCCAACCTTTGTTTGGATTCACATTTTGGCCTGTAGAAGGAGCTCGAAGTTGGAATTCAATAGTCTACAAGCCCGCCCCTGAGATACTTACTATACCAACGGAGCAAAGCCCTTTCCATACGCTATCGATTGGTATAGCTCAGAATGGTTCTGGATCGATTCAACCGGAACTTCAAAACGATTACTGGCCGATGATGAGATTGAGACAGTTGTCATACCTAGCACTAGGTATATCTTCTAGAGATTAAAATATCCTCCTATTAATAGAATGTCAAGTCAGTTGTTGGGTGGGGGAAAGATATGGGATGATTAATGATAGAATTTTATGGATTTATATTTCAAAAACTAATGGGGAGATGGATTCATGATAATAAATTAAGGGAAGTACCAACGCAAATTCATAACCCTTTTGACACGTATTAGGTTTTGGTGCTGGATACGTAGGAAAAGCAGTAAACTGTAATTACATAAACAAGGAACTTTCTTCATGGTCATCCTGCAACCCTATGTATCAGCTTAAAGAGAAGGACCAAAAGATTTTAGAACAACAAGAATAAAAGTTAAAGAAATAGAATTCATAAAGTTGAGATGATTAACATCTATAGAAGATATGATACATAAAAGTTATGTAGCTAATTTCATAGACACCATTACCAGATGAAGTTTAAGTCATATCTGTATATTGTGAGATTTTTGCAAGCAGTTCAGAACCTCTTGAGCATGGGATGACACCAGTTAAGTTGGTCAAAATGATTCATAGCAAATCAAAACCAATGATCCCCAACCAATGATTCATAGCAAATCAAAACCAATGATCTATACTAATTTTCCTGGCATGAGATGACACAGTTATTCATATCAACATCAAGACCAGCATTTTGACACATACAAGACAAAAATTCGTGGCCTTATAAGTCGCATATCCCCCAACTTCTTCAACCATGCTATTAAAAAGTCACCATCTAATCCTCAATACACAAAATCTACCAAAATTTAGTAATGTCAATTATTTGACAAGTACATAAACTCTAAAAAACTTCATAAAATTTTCCAAAGTGGGAACTTTTTAAAATTCAGCATATAACAATGCAATATCATAGAGTAGCAATATTACTCAGATAAACTTCACGATTCCATCAACTAGATATCACTCAATCCATTATCATAACATCAATACAGAGAATAATTTTATCTATTTATTATCGCCATTGTTTTCCAAAAAAGATAGAAAAATCCGCCCACGAATTATCACAAATCGCAATTAAAAATAAAAAATTTCCCATTTTTACGAACGGAATCACTAAACCCTACAAAACCCTACATAGAAAGTTTATACCTTTCGGTCAGATAACCTCATCCGCTCCCGATCTCCATCACGCTCTTGACCTTTGGAGCGTAGAGAGAGTACACCACCACCTGCCTCATCGCCACCTCAAGCTGGTTCCTCCCGTCAGCGAAGGCCGAAGCAATCGAGGAAGGATCTGAGAGCCCCCGGTTCTCTCGGAATCCATCGATCGTTCTCCTCTTGGCGTACTCTCTCACGTTGTAGTCGGTGAACTTGGCAGCCGTTCGGAGGAGGGAGCGGAACAAGGAGAGCACCTCGGCTCTCGAAGGAGCCGATGCCGCGCTTGCCATTACAGAGCGCGAGCGAGAGAAAGGAAGGGTGGGGTGGAGATTGGAACTCGATAAATCCAGCCTTCGCCGGGAAATTTCCAGACCTTTCATAGAAGGGCGCGGCCCGTCTCGCAGCCTGCTGCGCTCGCGGATGCCACTTTTGCTTGACACGTTGCCCTCCTCGTGATCCGACGGCAGGAAATGCCTCTTTTCTCGATGCGGCAGGCTGTGCGGGGCGTCCAAAATGAATGCAGCCACAAATGCCTGCGACTCACATTGGGTGCGAAAACTGCGATCGCTGGGAACACAATTGTATTAGGCTAGGAATACACCTTGGCCCAGATTAAGGATTAGGTCTGACCTTGAACATGGTGTTACCTGACCTATAAATTAATAAATAATTTATATTTCTATTTTTAATTTAATATTTATGTTTGATATAAGTTGCTTGTATAATTTATATACCTTTTTCCTTAGCCATGTTAAATATATAGAAGTATGTAATTATAGATGATGAATAATTGAGGTCCCAATCGAGTAAATATTAATCAAACACAAAATTCAAATATTTTCTATTTGTTAAATTTCTTATTTAGAAGATACCAAGGTATTTTTACAGCAAAAGAACAATATATATATATATATAAATGAAGACATTTATGTTGATATTCAAGCTATAATATTTTGTGTACTTTTGGATTATTTCTATGTATGAGCCATGTTAATGTTTTTGCCTCTTGAGCAGCTTGATGTTTCTTGAGATAATCTTGAAGTTGAACAGGTCTGCATGCTGAACAAATTTGTTCTTTTGAAACATTCATGAAACATTTACCTATGGCTTATATGAAAAAGAATAAAATACTATATTACTAACCATGCTTAATGTTTCTACTTGATTTAATGTATGTCTGAGTATTGACTATTTGAGTTTCCTCATGGATGGAAATGCCAAACCTTTTAATAAGTCAGAGAATCTAGCATTTCACATATAGGAGGTAAAGTGAAATTGTGATGAGTATATGAAGAAACCTCTGAGTTCCTTCTTACTTGCAGTTGGTTGTTACTTGACTGAGTTCCTTCACACTCCACAGTATACTGCCATGCTTTTCTCATTTCCAATAGCTGTAGCTATGTTTACTTGACTGAGTAATGGAAGGGATGCTATTGTTTTGAAAGCTAAAGAAGGCATTAAAAGTGGCTCCAATCTCCTTTTAAGCTGTGAAAGAATGGCTCTATGTGATCAAAGTGGCTATCCATTGTCATCTGCTGAGCTTCCACTGATGGATTGAGAAGCTTTATACTATGCAATCTTATGAATGACCAACTAAAACAGTAGCCTCTCCAGATGTTACTAGTTATTTTTCCCTCAATGTGTATGGCAGAGCTTTGCCTCTACTTTCCACCTATCCTTGGTTCCTTCTTTCCATCACCATCCCTGCATAGGCTAGCTAAAGGCAGAAGCAATGATATCAACTGCTAAAACCATGAAGGAAAAAATAACTGCAACCTAGCATTGGGTTCTCATCAAGAAGAAATATCCTGACAATATATCCAACTGAAGTGTGGACATCTGATCTTGTAGCCTCTGTGTGAGGTGCTAGTCAATGAAGCAGACAGGAAAGGGTCCCTCCACCAGACCAACCAGTGGTATTGAAGTACATCTTTTCAATCAGTTGGATGCTTTGGTACTGAGCCACATTGCCTGGTTCAGGATAGCAAGGACATGACCGGACCTTGTCCCTAAACTATTAATGCTGTATACAATGTTCTCCATAACTTTTTTGCATCAAGGCTCAGATTTCACTCAGGATTTACCCATGGTAAGTGTCCACTGCAGTGGGCTTACTCCAAGGTCACCTCTAACCTTAAATCTGTCATCAATTATAAGCCTGCTAACTAGGTGCATTGGTGCTCTCTCTTAAAAAAAAGAAAAGAAAGAAAAAAAGGAAAAAAAGGTTGCTCTGGTAAGTATTTAATTGATAAGGTCTTCAATGATGAGATTAGAATTAAGATGAATGCTTAAATGAAAATAACAAGGGAAACTTGAAATGGCTTGTATCTAAATATAAATGATCTAAAATACAGCACATTTCATGAAATTCTGACAAAAAGGCAAATGCCATTATGCTAGTATTTGAGAGTAATATTGGTCATGGTTACTGATACATAATTTTTGCTCACCTCTTTTCTCTACCTAAGCTATATCTTCAATCATATCCATATTAGTTTTAGAAGTTGAATAGAATTCTAGTAACCGCCAACATATCAATCTCTCTTAGATTCTTAGGCGGCAACGAAACGCAGCAGATCTGGCGTAACAAAAGATTAGGGTCCCAGCTTGGATAGAACCACTTCAGCATGCAAAAGAACATAAACCAAGCAGAAAGCCTTTCCAGGGGACTAATGAAACACCCAAGAGGATCAAATAAATAAAACAAATATTCACCACCAGCAACATTTGGAGCCCCTTAATTAAGGAGTGCAAGGCATGTGCCCAACCCATACTTGTGGCCAGATCTTGTTTTAACAATGCATGGTCAGCAGAAAAAAAGGAAAAAGTTCAGACAGAGCATGTGCATCCATTAATCCTGCACACCATTCAACCAATCCTAGACCAAACATGGTTTTCTTGTTCAGTAGGTGTGAAGACCCGTGCGGGCATGTGTTTGGTCCCACATCAGTTATTTGCTGGGCAGATCTTGAGTACTTATACAGAATCAAGGAACCCAAATAATATCTTTTGGCTAGCCATTTTGGATGAGGTCCTGGGTTGTTACAAATAGTATCAAAGTCGACCCAGCCCATAGTCTATGTGGACTAGGAGACACTGCAGCACGAATCCATTGGAGCTGACCACGGGCCGATCGTGGTGTTTGTGATTCGATTTGAATAGATTTGAACCCTTAGCCTAACGAGGATGTTTGAGCTTAAACGGGAGGAGTATGTGAGGATCTATATGGGCGTGTGTTTAGTCTCATATCGGTTATTTGCTAGGTAGATCTTGAGTACTTATACAGAATTAAAGAACCCAAAGAATACCTTTCGACTAGATATTTTGGGTGAGGTTTTGAGTTGTTACAGTAGGCATGAGTGGCACTTAATAAGCAACCATTAAGTAAAGGACCTACGGAAGAAAATGTGTAGCTACTCTGCAAATGTAAAAATCAGGCTGAGTTCTTGTTTATGCATGGAGTATGTACAAATTTTAAATGCAGAAGCCTGCATGGAGTCTTTCTTGCATTCCCTGTCCATGGCATGCATAATTGCATGAGTCCTGCCCTCCGAAAAAAGAAAGCGAAGTTCTATGAGTCTATACCTTATAGAGTCTTGCATGATGTTTTTTTTTTATAATCCTCTTTCTACCATTGTCGTCGGTTGATTAATCATTCTTTATAATCCTTAGCTAATTACATAGACTTTTTATGCCAAACCCACTTCATTCAGAATATTTATTTTAACTCTTCTCATAAGCTTTAATTTTTCTTCCATTTTTATTGAATGATCTATCATGGTCATCTTTTCTTTCTTTCTTCCTTCCATTTTTTTTTTTCAAACTAGGATAGATTATTCTACATGATCTTTTCTTGATTAGAGTTTTCACAAGGAACCACCTGATGCGATCGAATTGGTTGAAAATAGAGCAAAAGTATTTTTTGGGAATCTGATGTAATACATGGTGCGACAAAAATTGCTTCAGATGGTTAAAAGAATATCGTATACTATGTAGAAGCATCTTTGACAAAAGAGGTTCAAATTACTCATGTTTTTTTTTTACAATTTGTATTTGATGAAGGACCGTCTAACAAAAAATCTAGACGCACTTCTAAAAATATATAAATTAGAAAATTTTACTTTATTTGAAAATAAGAGAATTTTATTGTTATATGGACTTTAGTACCAGAATTTCATGGAGTGTAAAATTAGAATTTTATGTCGACTTCAATATTTTGTCTTTATACAAACTTTTATTAGAGTTTTGGATTGTCTATATAAATTTATTGCTATATTAATTAAGAATATAGTTTGCATTGTTGAGATTTAACGCTAGTATTGCCTTACGACTCAACCTCAGCCCATCGGTCACTAAATTATAGAAACCCTTGCATAAAATTTAGAATCACATCAAGCAATGGCTGTATTTTGTCCTCAACCACTGCAGCTCAACCAAATCTCAATTATAGGAGGTTGACATTGCAACATTTGGACAGCTCTTAAAGCTAGAAATGCATACAAACTTCCATTTTGCAATGTATCAGCAATAGCTGGACTCTAACCCAATCTAGCTGCCCACAGCCAAAGAGAAAAGGGTCCCCAAACTACACTCCCATTTGATCTTTAAGCCAAACTTAAACAATTGCATCAAAATCCTATCCCTCTCTATATCTTCCAAATGGGTAGGACCCCTATAAGCTTGGCCATCCCTTATTCCTTCTCTGGGATCGTCTTGCTTGTCCCTAGAATTATCCTCAGGTCAAACCTTCAATTCCCTTCAATTAATTATACTCCGCATCACCTTCCCTAATTTTAGGCCCTTGCCCCGCGCCCCCCCACTCCGTTTCTCCTTCCTCTCTCTTTCTCTCTATCGCTCTCCTCTCCTTATACGCGGTTTTGAGTCTTTTGACTTCTGCAAGAAAACACAGAAGAAAAATCCATGAAATCTTGCAATTATGTGTCATCCAATTTCCTTTTGACTCATTCCTTCTTTCTTTCCTAAGCAAGATCTCGGGACAAGAAAAGGAACAAAAAATCCACCCGAAGAAAACCAAAACCAATCGTTCTTTAATTTTTTTTTTTGCCCTTTCTCCCGAAAAATTCCTATATTTCTTATTATAGAATCCAATGCCGGATCCGGCGACGCCGGAAAAATCCAATCTTGGCTCCCTCCGGCGGTCGTTCTCCCCCTCCTCCCCTCGATCCCAAGGCCGCCCGCCCCGGCGATTTTCTTGCATGGGCAGCGGTTAGAACCGCCGGCGACGTCGCGGCGACGACGACGACGACGGGCGGCGAAGAAGCGCGGAGGCGGCGGAGGGCGTGGCGGCGTCGGCTGCTACGATGCAGATACGGTTCTCGCCGAGCATGAGAAGCATCACGATATCGAGCAGCAATGGGTTCCTCGACTTGATGAAGGTCAAGGTCGCAGCTCGCCACATCTCCTACCGGACCCTCTTCCACACCATCCTCATCCTCGCCTTCCTCCTCCCCTTCGTCTTCATCCTCACAGCCGTCGTCACGCTCGAGGGCGTCAACAAGTGCTCCTCCTTCAGTAAGCTCTTCGAGTTCTTCTTTAGTTGGTCGCCCGAGGCCTCGCCATGATTTAATATATATTCGGCTTTGAATTATTGAGGTTTTATACTTCATATATTCATGCATCTCAGTCTTTGAATTGGCAGATGATTTGTTCCTTTTGTGGTAGAATTTTGGTTGATTTTTGAATCTGAACTGCTACTTGGTTGCCAAGTTATTATTTTTTTGTGTTATTGAGTCCTTGGCTCTCGATCTGGGTCTTGGTAATTTTCTAGTCTTAGTTGTCCTGGCTTCTTATACATGGTATTGGGTTAATTTGGTTTCACAATGTATCTTGGTTGGGTTTAGATTGCTGCGATGAGCTTAAATTTGTGTATTTTGTTTGATTGATCTGGAATCTGAATAGCCTGGTTTAGTTTGACCTGCGATTTATTGATGTTTTTTCATTCTTGGTGCTTGAAGCAGTCTCAATACTCTATTTTATTTTATTTTATTTTATTATGGTGCTTGCATTTGCTGTGTCGAGATGCTTTTGGAATTGGGGTGAATAAAAATCCTGCTAGCATATCGGGTTTTGGGATTGTGGTGTTTTTTCTGATGTTGTTTGTTGTGTATCCCACTTCCCTTCCCATCTGTATTAATTGAGCTGGTCTCTTGGCTTCATCTTTTTTGGTCCTCTTTTGGAACTATTGCAATAGTGTTACTCATGAACTTTTAAGGTTGATTTGATGCTTTTCTTGTTTCCAGTAGACACTGAGCTGTCTGCCATTTGATATGGATTTTACGTTGATGTTTAGCTGTCTGGTATGGATATATATCCTACACTTCTCCTATTCCCTTGCGATGTGAAATTGCTTTTCCTATTTGGATACTTATCTCCCACTATTATCTCTTCTTTTCATTAGTATTTAAGTATTATCCTTTTATTCCAGCTTCACTATTAGTCCAATTTATTTGGATGGTTTCTTTCGTTGTCACTTTCCCAGCAACATTAGGTTGTCATGTTTCACTTATGTGTTTTTCCATATACAGAATGTTTCATCTAATATTTGTTTAAGTCAAACTTTGCTGCATTTTAGGGCATTGAACTTTGATTAGGCAGCCAATTTTTAGCTAGTTGTTTGAGCCTGACATTCTAATTATTGGATATTCATATCGTGTACCAACCGTATTTACCATATTTCAGAAAATGCTGAATCAGTCTTCTGCACAAAGAATAGTCTCAACAAGGTTTATAGAAAGGCGATTGGTTCTTCCATCTGTAATATCTTAGTTAAGCATATTTATGCATGTGTGTATATGTATATGTGTGTGTATGTAAATGTATATGCGTATTCCAATTCAAATAGTCTGTAGAGAAACTCTCTTTCAACTGGCATTAAGGACCTCCTTTCTATTTTGCTTTAGTGGGATGGAAATAAAATCTACCTTCAGAATGGTTCAGGTGTTCATGCACAATCATCTTTAAGACTGTTTATTCTGTTTATATGAATAGATCTGCTTGCCTACTTGTTTTGGCAAACCATGAGGCTTGCTTTTGTGTAATATATACTAGCTGGGTGAGTCATATCCATTTCTTTTTAATACATTCATTTTTTCTCCTCCAGATTGTTTGGGAAGACGGTTAGGTCCAAGGTTTCTTGTTAGGGGCGGTGGTGATTCAGTGGTAATTATCTGTTTTTAAGTGTTTAGGTTTGTGATAAACGGAAGGTTGTGTCCTGGTAAAATTTGCTATCTTATTTTGGATCACTTGACTATACTTGTGCAGAGGCTTATGAGAGATTTATACAAGATTCTTGATCAAGTAAATTCTGAGGAGATTCCAGTTGGCTTGAAGTTGCCAGAATCTTTCAGTGAGTTTCTTTCTGAAATGAAGAATAACCAGTATGATGCCAAGTCATTTGCTATAAGGTTGAAAGCGACGGTATGCAATTGATTGTATTTGTTTATGTTTTTTATTGGTGCATTGTGTTCTAAAACTACTAGGAATGAACACTTCTACATAAGTTATTTTGTTATCTGTACAAACATTGTACTATCTCCTTGGCATCTCAGATTCTCCATTTTGCTGCAACCGCAAGTTGAAAATATTTGGTAGAAAAAATTGTTGCTCTGTTTACTACTATGTGGAGCAACTTTAGCAGAAATTGTTCCATTTTTTTTCAAAATCTTGGCATTTGTTTTATTTTTACTTTTTTAAAGGATGGCAGGAGGGTGATCCTACTTTAGCATATGTTACTCCTCCATTTATGGGGCCATTAGTTGATCTAAGCAGCCCAAGTTTGGCCTGAAATGACCTGAAATCAAGCTCAGTTTGAGTTAAATTGAGCCAAGCCTAAACCTATTTCATGGGCTTGAAATTAATTTCAAGCGTAGCCAAAAACAAAATCGACTCAATCATGCCTAAGTCTTGAAATATGAATAGTTTGTTGTAATATATATTTCATTCATTCGTTCTTGCATACATACATACGTACATACATACGTACATACATACATATGTATGTAAGTATGTATGTAGTGGTGGTGGTAGAATCTTCTAAGAGATTACCGGGCAAGCTTGCTTATGTTTACAAGAAATCTTGTGTGCTAGTAATCTCTTTATAATCAAGTCCCTAAAAAATTTATAAGATATATGTCAAGAACTACTATAGCAAAGTATTGATAATAGTTACCATGGTTCGCTGAACCATCTCGAACCGGACGGTTTGGGGTATATTGAACCGAACCGGTCCTTAACTAAGACGGTTCACCACATCTTTCCCTGGCCGACCGACACCAACATGGACCACTCCCAAGTAAGCCCTCCTCTCCCTCCCTCCCTCCCTCCCTCTCCTCTCCCTCCCTCCCTCCCTCCCTCTCCCCTCTCTCACTCTCTCTCTCTCTATCTCCCCCGCCCTCCGTCTCTCTCTTCCTCCTCCTTCTCCCTCTTTCTTGTGCAGTCTCCTCGACACCATCGTCTCCGTTCCATACCGGTCCCTGCCGTCTTTGTTTTAAAATAGGAGAGAAAGGGAATGAAGCAAAGGATCGCAATCGTGGTCCTCTATTTCCCACTTTTTGTTTTAATTTTTGAATTTTGAATTGAAATCAGCAAACCATATGCTTACTTTCCTTTAAAGAATGCAACAATTAGTTTGCTGACTTCAGTTCAAAATTTGAAAATAATAAAAAAAAGAGTCCGAAATGCTCCAAAACGGCATGGTATAGATCTATATCATACTGTACTGCCCGCCGACCGGTACGAGTCCTGGTACCGGTCTAGTTAATAGTTACTATAGCAACTGATATGACAATACTGTAGCAGCATAAAACCAAAGCTAGTAACTATTCATTGAAAGTGACTTATTTCATATTTAGCTTGATATATTGCTAGTCTAAAATTGTTAAGCTTCTATTTAAGTATGTACATTATGTACATACATATGTATATTTTAGTGTGTAGCCCTTTTATTTGCGGCCCTAATAATTAGGTCTGGAATCTGGATCATATCGCTCCATTTTGTATGTGATATTAGTTAATAAAACTCTTACGTTTGATTATTATGTATTTGGTGTATCCTATTATGCTCAATTTATTTTAGTGAATCTTCTAAGAACCATTGTTTTTTCTGATTCATGCAGATGGAAACTATGGATAAGGAGGTAAAAAGATCAAGGCTGGCAGAACAGTTGCACAAACATTTTGCAGCAACTGCTATTCCGAAAGGCCTTCATTGTCTCTCCTTGCGCTTGACTGATGAGTATTCATCCAATGCTCATGCCCGGAAACAATTACCACCTCCTGAGTTGCTACCTTTGCTCTCAGATAACTCTTACTACCATTTCATTGTAGCTACTGATAACATTCTTGCAGCCTCTGTTGTGGTCACCTCAGCTGTGAGATCTTCTTTAAAACCTGAAAAGGTAGTCTTCCATGTCATCACTGACAAGAAGACTTATCCAGGTATGCATTCATGGTTTGCTTTGAATCCTGTGTCCCCTGCCATTGTTGAGGTGAAAGGTGTTCACCAATTTGATTGGTTGACAAAAGAGAATGTACCAGTTCTTGAGGCTATAGAAAATCACCAAGGTGTCAGAAATCACTATCATGGAAATCACATGATGGCTAGCAATGCAAGTGAAAACCCAAGGTTTTTTGCTTCAAAGCTGCAGGCCAGGAGTCCAAAGTACATTTCCCTGCTCAATCATCTCCGCATATACCTGCCTGAGGTAAATGGGTCAACATACATTGCTAGTCTCTTTTTGCTGTGATGCCGACCAGATTCAAGTTTGGATAACAATTTGAAATTTTAAGTTCAAAAGATGCTGAAGAAATGCATTTAATATAAATTATAATCAAATTGTAATGAATAGAGATGCTTAGACCAGATACATTTTTAATCTGAATGGTAAATAGAAGAAAGAATTGGAATAAGCTAAAAATAAGTGTGGGGAGAACCGGTTGAGAAAAGAAAGAGGAAGATTATTATGGGAAATGGTAAACAGATACAGAATATGGGTTCATATCTTTCATTCAATAAGTCATTTTCTATTTAGGTTAACATCACAAAAATTTTACTCAGGAAGCAAAATTTAGAAAATTTGTTTGTCTAACTCACCATGCAATCTGGCTGGATTAATAAATTTTGTGGATTTAAAATTGAAGAATCCGAAATATTGTATAATATCTGAGTTGTGTCTCTAAATCACACATTTATTTTGCTTAGAAGACTTTGTTTCTTAAACTTTGAGTCATTGAAATGTCACATGGTGATAACAAGAGCTTTGTCATATGTGCAAACAGCTTTTCCCAAACCTCAATAAGGTGGTATTTCTGGATGATGATGTCGTTATTCAGCGTGATTTATCGCCATTGTGGGAGATTGATCTTGCTGGAATGGTAAATGGGGCTGTAGAAACTTGCAAAGGTGAAGATAGATGGGTGATGTCTAAGCGCTTCAAGACATATTTTAATTTCTCCCATCCTCTCGTAGCCAATAATTTGGACCCTCATGAGTGTGCATGGGCATATGGGATGAATATATTTGACTTAAATGCATGGAGGAAGACAAACATAAGAGACACATACCATTACTGGGTGAAAGAGGTAATGTCTCAATTCGTTTGCCATCTCCTTAGTTCTTTCTATCTGCACTTCCAAAAATTCAATTTAGAAAATGTTGCATTCTCTTCTTGTTTCCCCTCCTGAATTTGGCCTCATAATGAGATTATGTACTCTCATGTTCCAGTAAACTAAGCATAACTAATGGAAATTTAACTAATATGAAAATTTTGGTTAACTCCAGTACATGCATTAAGTGTTTTTTTTGGTTAAATATTCTCTTCTACAAGCTATATCAAAAATTTAAACAAACTCTGATGGAATTAAATGGAGGTAAGACTTGTTTGAAAAAGGTAGCTAGATGAGCTTATACATGTTTTGTATAAATTAGTAATTTACTTTCTGCATTTATTTTGTGTTCTTTCTACATATACAGCACTAACTATTTTCTTAAAAAACAAAACTTTATTAATCTCATTATTAAGAAGAAAGTCTTCTTTCATCTATAGTTTAAGTACCCCTAAGAAATTTGATTATTTTGTGAAAGCACCCTCCAGTTAAATTTTGTTGGAAACATGGAGAATATTTTGGATTATCCTTTTTTCAAACTTTCACAAGTCAAAGACCGTATATTTCCGTAACCCTTTTACTCCTAAGTCCCAAGTATAGACATGCGCTAACCCTCCTCCCTGGATCCATGATGTGTTGTTAAATAGCTATCCGAATACTAGCATTCGGCTTGGTATTTTGATTTTAATTGCTCTCTGAAATGATGCCTCCGCCAGTCGTTATCTACAAAATGATTTTCCTCAGTACTTCACAGCAGGAATCAATGCTACAATGGTGACAGTAATGTCAATTGGCCTTGGATCCACCTATTGTCTGGCCCATGTTCTTTTGCTACCCTTTTCAAATAATGGCATTACCTTAATCTTCCCACCCAGCCCATTGGACACACCAGGATCAATATCACCTCAAACTTTCACAAAACATTTCTTTGGTGAAAACCCTTTCGCAGATAATCTGAAGCTTCTTATTTGATCAGTAATAATTGTGGGTTCCATGTCAATTGGGGGATGGTTGAGGATATGCTAGTATTTAATTTCAGTTGTGGAGAAGTGTAATGATAGGAAAACTGAACCATGAGTCCTCTGTTTCTGTATCCTTGTTTGATTAAAGTCAATTAAAGTCAACTACCTTGTGTTTTTACACATGTTTAGATAACTTTTGGAGTATATCTATAGCTAGTCAGAAGGTAAGGTTTTCAATTTGAATTGTGATCAGGGATTCAGTGTGAAACAGATGGATGTTGCTCTTGTGTAGGGTGCAGTTCATTCTTATTGTTTATTTAAGATTGTAGCACCTATTCTATCAAGGTGCAGGATGTAAATCTTGGTTGGCAGTTAGACAAGGACATGTATCATACAAATATATAAATTATGTCAATGTGCATCCATATACATATAGCAGCAAGCTATTTTTCTTTTTCACTAAACTTTTCCATGCAAATCCATGTCAAAAATTTAGTTGTAAAGTACTACTCTCCTTGTGAGCTTAAGATTTTTTCTAACTCATTCTCACAATTTCATCCAGGCAATTGCAGCCTTCCTCTTCTCGTCCATGACTTTTTAACATTAACCTGAGCCCCCTTCTTACTCATATTTTTGTTGAATATACCACAACATTTAATTCTCCATAACTTTATCTTTAGTGCTACAGCACATGCATTTCTTTTAATGCAATCATTTCTAAACTTCTTGATGAGCTTATCCACCTCTTATTCTCATCTGCATGATGCTTGTGTCTTTGCCCTGTCTATTGCTCAATATTCTAATCCAAACTAAATGTTATTGTCATAAAAAGTTCTCTTGATGTCTTAAGTACAAGATTTTATGACACCCCAAAAGTTCTCCTCCATGTTATCCACTGTGCCTTGGTTTTAAATAATTGTATGTTTGCCTCTCTCTTTTCTTCTGTGATTGGGGTAATCTTTGACCAATTACAACAAATGTCTGTTCTTTTAACTAAACATCCTTAATTGTTTCAATTTCAAACATCATTATCCTTGCCTGTGTATAATACTATTGAAGAGTAGTGCAACCCCACACCACTCCATTCCCTGCTCAAAGCACCAATCCTCTATAGCAATCAGGGATTGGTGTGCTGTCGAGGGGGTACTTGTGTGTCAGTCAGGGCCTTGTGTAACGGTCAATCAGCAACTTCCACCTAGAATTAGTGCTTTGAGCGGCAAATGGAGTGTAGTGAAACTTTTTTCTTTGTTGAATAATATATCTATATCATCTCAGTTTGCAGTCTCTGTCATTTATTTGTTTTAGTTTCAGTTGGTGGAACTCCTATTTTCCTTTATTATAAAATCCTAATTTACTACTTTATGATGCACATCAAACATGTGTTTACCTATATTTCCAATTATGTTGATCCACAAAAACTATAGTTCTTCTTGCTATAGACATGGGTTGTATTCATTCTTAAAGGTGTGCAGTGTTTAGATAAAACCCTGGGGCAATCCTCTATTTCATCCAATGAAGCCAAATTATATTGGCTGTTTTGTCCATTTTTGTATGCTATAATATGATGAAAGCTTAAGAGCAACCCCTTGGTCACCATGATTGAAAATTTGTCTTGCCCATATATTCCTATATTTTCTCACTCTAAAGCTGTCAAGAAGCCCTTTTGATAGACATTTTTTATGTCCACAAAGTTAAAGCGTAAGGTAGTGTTTCTTTTGGTGCCTCCTATGACGTGCTTTCTTTCACACATCGTTAAGTATAGGCATTAGACAAGTATCCTCTCTCAAAAGCATGTCAATTATCTGAAGGCCTATTTGTATGGACATAACTCCCAAAAGTAGTAGAACTGAAGTTCGGGGAATTTGTTACTACTTACTAGTATTTATTCAAATGCAATTTGATGCAAACAAGTTGTAGTTCCAATGGACTCTGAGTTTGCTTGAACGTAGTGAAAGTGAAATCTTCTTGACTATGGTCAGGTAGAGTCTTATTGAGTCAGGTTTGGTTTGCTTGGTTTGATCCCAATTTGACTGAGTTGGGTTAAGTTGGGTAAGACTTGATGAAGTTTGGAGCAAGCCAGATCTAATCCAATAAGGTTAGGTTTCATGATCAAGTTGGATGAGGTATGTTGGTCAAGTCTAGATAATTGGGACTTCCTGTGTTACATGGACATTTGCATCTAGCTCCAAGAATTCATGTTAAACACATATCTGAAATAAATACATGTTGTGACACTTGAATACTTATCAAATTCTTTGGTTATATCTTTAAAAGTTTGGTAAAGAGTTAGACTCTCAACAGTGAGTTTGATCTACCATAATGGTGTTAGGGGCAAGTTTTATTCTTTTTAGAAATTAACCAAGAATGTAGGTATTAAAGTAAGTATACAGAATGTTATTTGTCTTATATCCTTAACCTAATTGCGGAGCTTGGGTGACCTTAACAAATAAAATCTCTATATGTCCCTTCTTTTTCTTCTTCTTACATCAGATGCTCGGATACATGTCTTAATCCGATCCTTTTGTCAGTGTCCACTATCCATTTCACCACCACAAACCCCTTATTTTTATTTTCTCCCAGTCATTAAAGCTTGAAGTCTGCTACCCCTAAGCCAAAAATAAGATGGTAATTAGAGGGATTTGGAAAGTCCAAGTTGCCACCTTGGTCCCTATCTATATCTATACTACCTATAAAAGTGTCAATAATTTCTGTCTAGAAGCGATCTGGACCCATAAGTCTAGCAGAACAAATCCTATCCATCTAAAGTTTCATAAAAGAATTCAAAAAACCCTCATGTCTACCAATCTGATATTCGGGAAATTTTCCTGATCATATAAAAGCTCTAAAATCGCCATAGATCTGTATTATGGATCTCAAAAGGTTTTTGATGATATAAAGATTGTTATATCCTGCATAAATCTGTACTCCAGAAGCAATAAATCTCATTAAGTTTCTCAATCATATAAAGACTTTAAAATATCCATGTATATCGCTGCATCAGATAGCTGATTAGTAGTGGACGATCTCCTCATGGCTGCTGCATCAGTCAAACGCTAAACTCTTCTCAATCATCTGCTTTTCTCCCGATTTGGTCATCATGATCATGATTTCTTCACAGTTTTAGTCTTTTAGATATATTTCTCTTCTGCTTGTTTTCTAAAGCTGTGCTGTTTTCCTTTTTTTTGGATTAAGTCTGATGGCTATTTTGTCTTGGTGGGATGTGGGAGACTGAAGGGAGGTGATGATCTTTTCTCCGCATGTTCAGTTATGATTATGCTGTCATTTTATTTTTTTTCTTTTATCTTTTGAAGAGAAACCAACTCAGAGATTCTGATCCTTGCCCTCTATCATCCAGCACAGATTAATGTTAGGATTTTTCGAAGACTTTCTCTCTTTTTCTTAACCTTTTAATTAAAGTTCTAGAATGGTTGTTAATAGTTTTTGGGCGTTTGATAGAAGGAAGAATGCATGAGGAAAATGATAATCCTTTCACCATATGATGGGTGCTGGATATAATGTTTTTCATTGCATTCTCTTTGGAAAAGTCAAACCAGGACTTTCATCCTCTCAATCAAGTAACCAGTTATTAGAAAGCCCAATACCAATACTATCACATGCATGGTTTTTTCTCTTGCAAGCAACAAAACTTTGCTCCATCTAGATTGGAGTCCATCTTCAGACAAATCTGACCTCTTTTGTCTTTCTTATTCTGATCCCATGGTTATCCCCAAAAATTTTCATTAGAACCATGAAAGAGCACTTCAATCACCACCTTTAACTCCAACATGATCAGCATGGATCTAGGCCACCACCTTTTACTTAGCCATATCCTAGACTTGCATCATTGATATCTTGATAAGGTACAATGATAATGGATCACGACAAAAATTTAACCTTATTCTCTAAGAATAGCTTCTAGTAAGATTCACCGTCTCAATACCGAACCTTGTACTGGTGCTACACTGCACTATGTCGGTACGGTATTGGGTCTTTTGTATCGAGTGTCGATACGCCTCCCGTACTAAGTATCGGTTCCGAACCAGTACAGTACGGTACACTCCGTACTATCTGGTTCGGGCCAATACAGCGAACCATGCTTCCAAGTATAATTTTATTGAGATTGGTCATGGTGACAATGCGCATGAGATGGTATAATCTACTACTAATATTTAGATAAATATTGTGCAAAGTATCTATTTTAAAAAGCTTGCTAATAAAATTTAGCATTTTTAGTAGACAAATGTCTTGACTTTTGAACTTTGAATGACATGACTTCTTTCAACTTTGGATGGTCTGACTTCATATGATTTTATTATTAATGAACTTGGTATGACTTCATATGATTTTATGAGTTTATTAATGAACTTGGTTTAGTTTGCAAGTTCATGCGAATTTGTGAATACTCCAAGGCTACATGGTTCTGATGTAATGGACATGTTTCACAAATATCCTTTGATGTAACCCACAACCATATTGTGTTATGTACCTGTTGAAGTTGGTAGAACTAGTAAACAAACTGTGTTCTTGGTTAATTTAGATATGATAGTTCCAATTCAAGTTAACATTTGTTAGAACATTTAAAGGAAATAGCTTGACGCAATAGAATCCTTATACATTGCTAGATATGTACTCTTCAAAAAATAGAAAGAAAAGTGGAAAAGCAGCCATATGAGAAATCATAAATGGTCTATAATGCAAACTTAAGTCAAGTCAAATTACAAATTTAATTGGATTTAGGTTTACAGAACATCCCATATTCTATTTTGGAGGTCTACGAGCATCAAGTTTACTCAAGTTACATTAGATTTAATATTAATATACTTAATCTAAAACTGATACTGACTCTTAGAGATCCATTTGAAATATTTTAAATTTAATCATGACTAAATCATGTTAAATGGTAAAAAAAGTATTGTATAAGTCTGAAGTTAAAGCTATATTTTATACATCTGACATGGTACATTAAAATTAAAAAAATAATATATATATATATATATATATATATTTTCAATACGTGCATTTGCATGTAAAATTTTCCTAGCCACTTAAAAAAAGGGAAAAGTTTTTGGTTGAAAGTTGCAACTTCAGGGTTAAGTCTAGTACTTGCTTACCTTGGAACAAATGAACCTAAGATTCTAGTCTCCATGGTTGACTATTTCAGAATGATTTTCATTATTTTCTTTTATCTTTGATTCATCAATGCTCACCGATAGCTTGGCCATTTGCTTATATTGCATGGTAATTGGTATGATTTTTGCACTCTTTTTTTTTCAAAAAAATGGTTCCATATGACTTATCTTTTAGTCTCTTGACATTTTTCATATTTCATCCTTACCGAATTAACAACTTACTCAAATCAACTTGTTTTCTTCGTAATTTTGCAAATAGGTATATCATCTTATCCTGGCCCTTAATATATACATTTTAAACTGCCTTAACTATAATTATCTGAATTCTAGCTGCACGTTTGCATACTCCATAATTATTGCTCTTCTTATTATTATTCCTTTAGTATATTTCAACAAAAATGGTCCTTTTCTATAATTTCATTATAAACCATATTGTATGTTTCCTTTCGCTTTCTTTTGAGCTTAACCATTGATAACCATTTACATTATGTATATATAATTTGATTTATAAATAATATTTCAAACTGAAATAAGACACAACATATTCTATAGAAGTTCTAATTTTAATATGTTTCACCATAATATCATTTTTTCTCAATATTCATGCGTGTAATTTTTATTGATATATATTGTTTTCTTGCTTTAGCTAGTTTCCGTAATTCGGTGGTTCAGAAGTCACCCCATCATATACTCCTTGTGAGAATAATTCTACATATAATGCTAGAATATTGATAAGAGTTCAACATTATCTTAGTTGGAATTTCAATGATATTTTCTTCTGCAAACAAGAATTAAGCATTACAAATGTCCTGTTTGCATCCCCAATTATGGTTCCTCCTATGCTGTTCTACGAACTATCATTTCCAAATACTGCTGATGATATTTCATTGACTTGCACCATCTTTCGCTCAAGGGTATTATCCTCCCAAAGATAATGTGCTAGTTATCCTTTCCCTCTCTTAAATATGCTGCAAAATTCCCTATGAACTTTTCTGGCCTTCTTTTAAATTTATCTTAGTAAATGCTGCCTTTTCTGCTGATTTAAGCCATAAGGGCTATAGATGTTGAAATGGGATCTTAATAACCATAATCTTCTACCACATGCAGCACACCTGCTTTGGAATCTTTTCCTGCTTGTGCTTCCTGACACTTTTGACCCTCTGTTGTACTGATGAAAAAACCGTTGCTTCCTTTATACTATCTAGATCAATCTTAGATCATTTCCTGAATTATTTCATTGTTAGTCAAATCGATGCTTTCTCCCCTAAATTGGAAATACCAAATTCACATAATAAGAAGAAAACAAGTTAGATAAAATACTGTTTTTTTTTTAAGTAATATTAGATGCTTGAACTGTTTATACTATTCCAAGTAAAGGCTTCCTGGGCACTTCTGCTAAGTTTCTACATGCAACTTCCATCCTGCAACCTTACCTGCTTTCGAAACTGCTCCCAATTCCGTTACTAAGATACGATATAGATTGTATTTAAAAGTTGAGTTGTTTTGTTTATTCCTTTAATATATCATCCTTCACCAAAGTCATGTTACCTCACTCATTCAGGACCTCTATGGTCATTTTTTTCTTAATTTCTCTTTATGTTTGCTTCTTTGTAGAAGATATCACTGTATATTTGTAGGTCTCAAGTCAAAGCTATAAATTATTTGGGAAATCTGCAACTTAAATACAGCCTATTATTTCCAAGGCATGAATTTTGCAGAAATGACCGATTTTATTTTTGTCTCTGAAGATTTGACAACTTTTTTTGTTCTGTCTTTTCTTAGATATGGACCTAGTTTTGAAATTTTCAGACCCCTTTGCCCTGGACACCATGGGTCACTTCAGCCTGTGATTGTATGCCAACACTCAGACAAATATATGCATTCATATAGGAATACATGCATTCCCTTTTAACCTAATGCTTTGGATATAAAAAGCATGCACATTTACATCCACTTAGACATATTGCTGGAGTGTATCCACTGGAGCTAGGGGCAAAGCACCCGAAGATTTAAAGAGTGGACCATTTTTGCAAAAAAAAAAAAAGGAAAAGAAAACACACACACACATGCACACACTGGAATGCACGCACAGATCTGACACTGGAATAGAAATAAGATGAGCTATTTTTGGAAAGCCCCATTCAAAATATTTCATTAGTATGACGGATTACCTTGGAATGATGATAATGCACACGGACACCACACACATACGTACATATATCTGCATATTTTTGTGTTTTTATTGTAATATTTCTGGATTTAACCCGTCTCATTCTCGGATTGCAGAATCTGAAGTCAAATCTGACATTGTGGAAGCTTGGAACATTGCCACCGGCGCTCATAGCATTCAGAGGCAACATACATCCTATCGACCCATCTTGGCACATGCTAGGCTTGGGTTATCAGGAAAAGACTGACCTTGACAGTGTCAGCAAGGCTGCTGTGATCCATTATAATGGGCAGTGTAAGCCATGGTTGGAGATTGGCTATAAGCATCTCCAATCATTCTGGACAAAGCATGTAAACTACTCCAATGACTTCATCAGGAACTGTCATATCTTGGAGCCCCAATAAAAGACCAGAAGGCAAGACAGGATGAAGTAGAGATGAGGGTAGTAGGAGAGACGTAGTTATGGTCAATCTTTTGCATCTAAAATCTGGATCTTCATTAAGAATGTTGAGAAATCAATCCCTTGAGCGATGCTGTCAAGCTCAGGAGTCGTCCCTCCCAGCTGTTTCCCTTTATTAGTAATGGCTGCATTGCTGGTGGCAATGGAGGTTCAGTTCATTTTGTTACATAGTGATCAGTTTTCATCATATTGTAAGGTATTTCTTTGATGGCTACTATGAGATGTGACACCATTTTTTTGGCACGGATGATGCTCTCTGCATTGCTATGGGTGGAGCAGCAGACTGCATGATCTCGCATACAGAAGCATGGATTGGATTACCCATCTTTTTTCTCTCTTCAAGATCTGATAATTTATTTTAGATCACCAGTCTTTTTTGGTCCTGTAATCATCTTTTGATTGTAGCGGTTATGGAGATTATTGTGAAAGAAACCCCATATAAATCTGGGGATTGTAGGATATTTCTTACCATTCATAACTCATAAGAAATGTGCAGATAATTCTTTTGCTTAGCCTGTCTCTCTCTGGCCGTGGGCATCATTTGTTTCATTGCTTTCACAAGCCAAGAGGCAATGCTGTCACAAGGTTTCTTTAGTCTTCTGTAGGTATTCCTCTTCATAGAGGATGGTGGCCGTTAAAGGATAGTACAGGAACAACCTCGGTTAAGGAAAGTTGAAGTCAAAGGGTGCAAGTCAGACTTTGCTGCACTGCAGCCACCGAGCTGGGTTCACCGGGTTATCTTCTTGTTTCTGAGAGGATCTTGCTCTAGATACAGAATAAGAATATTATGCTGCCCATAGTGGCAACTGGAAATCACAATAAAATATTCCTAAATGCAAAATGCACTAGTTATATAAATTTTCATGTGTATATTCTTTTGAATGTTTGATGCATGCTATGGATTATTCATATGACAATAAGTGCAAATAATTCATGATTCATTATGAACATTTTAATGTTTTCAGCTCTGCCCTTTCGACATATTTCCAGCATCATGATATATACATTTTTGTCTTTTGGTCCAAATTCTTTTTGAAGTTATGTAGCATATGAGTGTGTACAAGATGTGCTAATGCCATGCTTTGTCTGCATTGGAATGCGGATACTCTTGGGATCAAAATTCTCATCTGTGATTGCGAGCTCCGGCACCTGGCCATGTATAAATTGTGTTGTGCTCTGCTTGTGTACCAAAAAAACCACCTATTTGTTAATTGCTTGTGCTCAGATTCAAGCTCCCTGATCTTAAATGTAGACAGACCTGGAATCACTTTCAAGGACAATAGCTGATCTGCACTTGACCTTAACATCTGATAGCTTCAGTGTACACCTTTAATGAACTCTCGAATTCCATAACACCAGGGAAGGTCTGATAGCTTCAGTATAAGCCTTTTTGGGTGAGAAATTTTTTTAGCAACCTTGCACTAGATACACTCTGAGAATCCATCGCCCTTCATCAATTTTTCTAATGCTTCAAGCTTGAGAGGGACGGCCTTGACGCAATGGTTAGGTTGCTTCACTGTGAGTTTCACATGTTTGAAATATGAAAATATCCTCTCTACACAAGAGTTAGGCTACATACATCTGACCCCTCCTCAGATTCCACAGTGGCAAGGGCTTTGTGCACTGAAATGCTCTTTAACCAAATATAGATTTAGTATTCAAATATAAAATCTAAATTTGAATTAGATGAAATTCTTTTTATTCCATTGGATACTTGAGACATCCTCCACTGGACTTCAATGGTCCCAAATATAAAAGTAAGTAGTACCACTTCGGGCTCTCTGAATGTCAACTGATTCACCCCAAATAAAGCTAAGAGTAGTCGTCCCCTTCAGGTCTCTGGAAATAATTTCAAACTTCTCGTTAAAGGTAAACAGCATTTGGGTGGCATTTCACATCAACTTTGTGATGATGATCTTCAGACTTCAAATAATCAGCCTGTTTGTACTTCAATTTCACTATTTAATCTCAATAAGCATATCAAGCCTAATAGGCACTTCAGTTAAATGTGACTGCTATACCAGATGCTCCCAAGTATATATCAAAAGCCATATTTGTTTTTATCGTTTTAGCAACCAAGGTCCAAAAGAAAACATGCATAAATATCACTATAATATTAGAAAATTTACTCTATTGAAGCAAAATGAAAGATATGATCTGAAGATTTATAATGCTTTTTATTCTTTCGAGTCAAAAACATTTGGGACCTATTTGGTCCTATGACCAAGCTCTTGTATACATTCAATAAGTCAGTACAAATCAGCGAACATATACAACTGTAGTATTAGCTAGATCTGTAAACAACTGTCATACACAAGCTTGAGCCTCAAATTTTGGAAAGACGACAAATGCAATGGATAAGGGAGCTATTGATATAGGTGAGTTGGCTGCAGTGAGTACAGGGTTCAAAGGTGGAATATCTCCATCTTCAGTGAGCTCCAAAGGAGTCCCATTAAGCAGCACAGTTTGGCTTAGATGGTTTCCATCCTTCGCTGTTAGATGATATTCTTCTCTCGTCTCTGACTGATCTGATGCTCTCCTTCCGACCCAAGAAACTGTCCTTTTAAGACCATGCACAAAAGAGCCATCCCTTTGAATGCCTCCTCCCTCGGCAAGATTAACATTGATGTCATTTCTTACTGTCACAATGAACTCAGTGGATTTGCTTAGGTTTATCAGGAGTAGGGAAACACCTGACTGCTAAGAGAGAGCATGATAGGAAAATGCAATGTTTATTAGTTTTGACACAGGGACTTACAACCCGAAAATTTAATTACAATAATAGCCCGAGGTGATTTTCTAAAACTGGAAAAAAAAAACTTGCACTTCCAATGCGCAGTTTGATATGAAAAAATATAAGAAAGTTTTTTTCCCTATATTAACATACAATTGTACAGGGGCAGACTTCAGTGGTTTACTCAATAATTATAATATAATTCCGGACTTTTGACTAAAACAAACTGTGTTGATTTAATATTTTACATGTCAAGACATAATTTCATTCCAGATATGAAAAAATATGTAGGTTGACTCAGTTTGAGTCTAGAGGCAAGCATGAAATAAAACTAAATATTAGCCTCAATTTTTGGAGAACCATTGTTTAACAGATAGCAATATAAAGACCTACAGGAAATGAAATCAAGGAATACGGTGAGATAAGTGCATACTTTTCTTTTCCTGCAATGAGCATATGCACGTAAGTATGAAGAGCCACTGAGATCAATGGAAAGAACTCCATTCCCCATGAGCCGATTCCACAACAGTGCACTGGTTAGAGGTAAGAATAGTGGTAGATCTGAGGTTTAGGCATGTTTTTTGAAGCACATAAAAGATTAATATGTCCATATGTGGTTTAAATGGTCTCACCTGTAGTAATCAGGATTCGGTATGAAAGTTTTTGTGTCAAGGAGTCCGTAGTTTCCACCAATCAAAGTCTGTCTACAATACACCCTAGTGTTATACTTTGAAGCCATTCCAAGTTGATCTAGATACCTGCATTTATGTCATGTAAATAAGATTAATATTTTCGCATTCCATTAATTCAGTAGAAAGTTTAGATTAACCTGAGGACTTTATGGGGGAAAAGGAAGGAATAGTACCAAAAGCTGTTTAGAAAAGTGCTGGACACAAGATGACTGCCGCTGTTGTATGCACCACCAGCTTCACCAACCCAAGCAGAAGCCCATGGTCCATAACTCTTTATGGTAAGTTGGAGACTTCTGAATGTATCAGCTATGCGATTTAAATATTGTGGATCCGTTATTTTGCTTATGATATGAGGATCATTACCTGAAGTTCAAGTCCAAATAATTAGTAATTACCAAGAAAAAGGTGAAATAATTGGTTATCATCCACTAACATGAGTTCATATATCAAAACTAAATATAACCATATTTAATTTCTTTTTGACCAGATGGTGACAAAATCACCACAATTTCATTGAGTTGGATGGAATCATAACAAAAAAAGGTGATGAACACCTCAAAAAGAAGAAGAAAGAATAGAACAGGGAGCCATAAACATCAGTAGGCTCCCCAGCCCAGAAGACAGCATGGATGGGCTACAAAGAGAAAGAAGCCAAAATACAAAGGCACAGTCTTTGTGCCACATCCCCCGAGAGCAATTCCCCCACACAACAGATGGAAGAAAAGCCACCCTCAAACAGCTACAGAAAATAAGCAGAAAGGAAGAGCATAAGTGGAGGGAGTGAAGCTATGAGCTCCCAGGAGCCATGCCAGAGAAAGGGTAGGAAATGCCTATCCAGATCAATGATAATTTTTTAATAAGATTGACAGCGCATTATGTGGTTGTTTACCTAATTTGCAATATATCATGTTTGTGTGTTGGAATGAATTAAGAAGCACTTGAATATAACAGAGTTTTCTACATGGTTGACGCATTCTGTTGTATTAAGTATTAATGACAAATAAACAATGGCAGCAAAAAAGTGTTCTCCCATGTAAGCCAAAAAAAGTAAAAATGCCTCCAAAAACTTGTGACTTACATGCAACGACTGTAGTACATATTTCGTAGGTAGAGGTTTCTGAAAGAAAATGTATAATGTAACAAAAAGATAACAAATGAATTGACTTTTTTCTTCTTTTGCAAAAGGAATCTTGATGCATAGCATGTCAGACAAAAAATGGAGATGCTACATATAGCTCATGTGCACCACACTCACCTCCACCTAGATTATATACATGATGTGTCATTGCATCGAGAACTCCTGATCCTGAAACTTGAAGAAGATGAGCATACCATGGCTGATCAAAGAATCCTCCAGGTGCAACCAGCTGTGGCTTTGACCGAGAATCCTTATATAACTCATCAAGGATGGCTTTAAGATGAACAAGATCCTTTCCATATTGTTCAGCACCAACACTTGCACCAATTCCATGTCCACTCAATTCATTTCCTGATTTGCAAAGAAGGATGCATTATGATTTGATGAAATAGAAAGAGAAGGAAAAGAGTAAAGGTTGAAACATGCTTACCAAATTCCCATGAATCAACCGGATAACCCTTAGAAATTGTATATTCTATGAAATCACGAGCATTACTGGAGTTCCAAGCACCTCCCCAGACTTTATTGCGTATATGTTGCCTCCCATTCAGCGCATTAAGGCCAAAAGTCACAGTTGCTCTGAAATCATGACAAAAGTTATTAATCAGATCAAAATTTTTGGTATCTGTGACCTGTCTATCATGTTGGTACAAAGCTTCCAATGAACAAAAGTTTTCCTCATATTGCATACAAAATAAACATAGGAGAAATTTTACATAAATATTTATGATGACCTCCATATAAATAAACATAAGATTTCGAATTGGTTACAATAATTTGCTGCAAAATGATCCCAGAGCTACTCAAGTAATAAATTAATTGCTATAATTGCAAAGCGATGAGATTTATGATACTTTATGGGCTGTTCAAGTTCTAAAGCTAGTTAATATACCTAGAAAAATCATTAATATTTTCCTCATGACAATAGCAAGAATTTCATATCACTTAGAATAAAAGTGAATGGCAATGAGGCTCTTGAAGCAGCCAGTTTGCAAATACCTGATTCAAATGTAAGTTGAATGCCGCACATAATTTCAATTATTTCAGAAAAAATGGATTAATGACTTGTCTACGGAAAATTTGATTCTGAAAAGCACTATTATATGCAAGCACTATCTTCACCAATGATGACAGGCTATTGAATAGCTATGTTTGAAGGTATACTGATCCCATGTTCATGTGATGTATATAGATTATATGAGTTTTTCTTGGTGTCAACAATCAAAGTTATCAACCGTGTTCAACTAAGAATACATAAAGTAACAGCAAAGAGAGGAGAAATAGAAGTTCTGAACCAGCCTTACCCTGTCTTCTGGAATAAAGAGTTTAGCTCATCCCACCTTTCCATGCTTAAACATCCCTTGGACAATCCAAACAAACCACCAGCCATCTTTTTGAATGGAAAGCACGGACCACCAAAATTTGGCACACCATACATCACTTGGTCTTGCAAAGAGCCCCCAACTCTTATCCGCAGGGAATTGAAGGCTGCAATTTACAGATGAACCGCAAACAAATTTTTAGTGACAAAATGCAACAGCAGTTTTATCCCAAAAAAAAGTAAGCAAAATAGAAATTGCTATTAAGAAACCCGTTCATAGTCCCAGCAAGGCTTGAATCATCAAAAGACATTAGAATACAGGCATTATGGTCAAAACTAGCATAGAATCTAACAGCCATCAAAATTGTTTTAATGGCTGAAACTTATGGCCATGCGTATAGGCATAGTAACATTATTTTTCAAACAACTTACAAAAATTCTAGGATTAGCCCCATTTTATTTTCCTTGGGCAAATGGTCTTCCAAAATACTATAGGTAATATAATTGGAATACTCAGTTATTTACAAATGTTTCAAATTATTCATGAATTATTCAAGAATCACCTACCGATTACATACTAATATATGTTGCTAGCAATGGTATTTCTAATATCTATGGTTCTTGTCCCTGTCTTGTTTTTCTATGAATGATACAGGTATACATATCAAATTTCTTTTTCTATTTTTTTTTTTACTTTTGGTTGTCCAAATGCTTTCGAAGTTTTGGCAAACTTGAACCTTTTTCAAGTATGGGCCTCTACCTCTAGATGAATTATTCCATATGCCGAACTTGTGACTAAGCATCTAGGTGGTACAAGCTGAAAAAATTCACGGCCACCATTCTAAAATGGAATTAGCAATTTAGGTGGTCATAGTGGCATGAGGATGATGATGATGATGTAACTAGAAGAATTTGGATTTGTGGGCAGATATTTAAAAGTAAATGAAACATAAACAAATTATTGAAAAAATTCAACTTACCTTGAATGGATTTCGCTAGGAAAGGATGGGTTAAGTCCTGAATCCAGCAAAAAGAAATAGTATCAATTTTTGTTGTAGTTGTAAAATGGTTTGGCTCAAGTTCTTAAAGAATGCAGAAATAGCGAATGGTGTCGTCAACAATAGCATATTGGGAGCCAACAGGACTTGATCCAGCAGGTTACCACCATACTTCTAAAAGAAAAAAAGGAAAAAATGGCAGACTTACCAAATTTAGAATAGAAGATTGTCCCCATGGGCACTGATTATAATTACACTTCTCAGGAGGCCACCAATCAAGAGTCGCACATACAAAATGATCATCAGTTTTGGCTACCGTGGAAGACCCCCTGACTATAACAGTTACATCCGCGGATTCTTCAGAAAAAATACCAGGAAGACCACAGAGAACAAGAAACAACAGAAGGTGCAAACCCATGGCTTTAACTCTGATATTTTGATGTTTTAATAAATAACCTAAAGCAAAAAAGCAGAAAAAAAAAGATAGGTTAACCATCTTATTCAAGCATAGCTAGAAAAACAGAAAAGGCAAAGTAATAATGTTTCTTGTATTGGCATTTTCCTTGAAAAAAAAGGAAAAATCAGACCAAATTTTTTTCTTATACCATGAACAAAGATTGTTCTGGAATCTTTGCTTTAGATTTCAGACAGAACAAAAGATAAGAAAGAATATGCCTGGAGTATGTCAGAAGTTATGAATTTTCTTCACCAGTAAAAAGCATGAGTTCGTTTCTTTTTCTTTCCATTCAGGTCAATCTAAGAAGATGTAGAACAAAAGCTATAGATATAACAAGGCAGCATAACTTTATAATTCAGATAACAAGGTTTTATGGATAAAAATTCCAATTAACCAACACAAACTAAAAGCAGCCGCGTATCTAGATATCGATTGAAGTCCGCCTAAATACGTTGTAACTGAGAAGCTGGATTTCTTAGAAGATTTAAGAGAGCAAACAAAAAAAGAAAAGAAAGAAAAAAAGGAAAAATTCCAAATAGGGCTAACACCTGAAGGTGGAAGTAAAAAGTAACCAAAATATGAAAGCTTAGAGCTGGTATTTAATCCGCCAATAAAAGAACTGGGACTGATATCTGCTACGGTCTGGAACAAGGAGTACGCTCGGAGCTGCAAGCACAAAAATGGATGAACTAATCTATTCATCCTACGAATATAAAATAAATTACAAAATTAAAGCATTAAGATAATTACAGAAGAATGAGAGTTCCATCTGAAATCCAGACATCAAAAACACAAAGAAAATAAACCAAAAGGGAAAAAAACATGAAATGAATTCCATCTCTGATCCAAACTGCTTCCATTAGTCAAATATCACAAGTATAGACAACACCAAAAACAACAACAACCACAAAAAAAGTTTGCACGAAATAAGGTTACAAGCCTTGGATTAAAGGATAAAATCAACGAAAGGAAAACAATTGATGCCAGACCTATAAACACCAAAAAATCGTCGATAATGGCTCCAAAGGAAGCTCTTTTCCAAGGTTTTAGCGGCTGTTCTCAGAGGAGTTTTAGCATAAAAATGGCGTTGTTGTGCAAAAAGGCGCAAGCTTTTCCCTCGATCTGAGCCTCTTTTCCCCTTCCTCCCACTCTCTCCGACAAGAGAAATCGTCGTGGGAGAAATGGGTCTTCGATAGATTTGTCTACTGACCTTAAGATATGGTCCATATGGCCAGCGCTAAAAAAGCCATCTTCCTCCGGTCCCGCACGCAGAGCTATAGCTTTCCGAATAATTAAAAGAAGGGTTCGGGTTGCATCTTTCGCGCGAAAGAACGATTCAGCTTCTTTCGCTCCATCGACCGTTGGATCGCGCAATATCCCCTTCGAGATATGTGCATGCGGATAAGGAATTTTTGGATTGCTTTGCGATCTGTGCGCTCTGGGATCCAACGGATAAGACCGCGAAGGAAGATCAATCATTCTTCTGCGCGGAAGACACAACCCGAACCCAAGAAATAAAGCTTCATAAAATAAAGCAAATGATTGGCAACTGTTCTCAGGGCCTCATTGCTAATCTTATTCTCATTCTTTTTTTTTTTTTTTTTTTGGTGAGCAATCTTAATCGCATCTTAAACAACAGTGATCTGACAGTGCTAGATTCCCACTCCCTGTTAAAAAAAAAAAAAACTTACTTTTTTTTTTTTATTACACTGAGATCTGTTCATGTATGAATCTACACAAATATTCATGCATGAACAAATGAATCAATTTATTTATGTTGGTTTCAGGCTTCATCCCAGAGTTGGATTATGTTCTGTTGGATGATCATAGAGATAACTGCTTAACTTTGATTGAATGATGGAAAAATTGCAACTCACTATAGTAGCAGTACATCTAAAATGTTGGGTACTGTGTCTTATTATTACCAAAAGAGTAGGTTCAAAGCTCACCTAATCCTTCATGTCCTGATGGAAGATGTGCCCTGCCTTTTCTACGACCCCACCTTGGAGTGTCTTTCTTTTTCAAAGTTGGTTGGCAACTGGAGCTGCCAGCATTGGAAGAAGGTCAGTTCCTTCTCCCTAGGTTTCACCTGCTTTGCTTGGCTTCTACTTTCATTTTAGAATGCAGACATCCATGGAAGCTAGACATAGGCCCAGTGTTCTCTTGACACCTGAATTATTAATTTTTTTTTCTCCAATAACTTTTTCATGAGCCAACTAATTCACTTTGTGTTTTGTGGAATAAGAAATATTACACATCTCCAACAATTCATGAATTACATGATCAATATGAGAATTATATATAACCTTATGTTCTTTGCCAATCCTTTATAATCTTATTTTCTATATGTATTTCACTTGTTAAATAACTGATGGTAAATATTTCACTTCTGTCCATGCGAAAGTTATGCCCAAGTATTACTGTCCTTTCGAGAAACATTATTTGCATGTTGGCACACTTACAAGGAAACTGCTTCACATAATTAAGTATGAGCAACAGGATAAAAGATTTTGATATTTATTAGTTCTAGAATGAAAGGAACATCCAAGTTTGGCCATTATTTCGTTCCATAAATAATTTCTAATATCTAGTTTCAAAAATTTGCCAAAAACATTCATATGGGAAGGTTCTTATAGCATGACAAGTTCTCTAGATCTTTTCCATGGTCTATTCTGACCAACTTATTCTGGAATTCAAAGACTTGTTCAAACCAACCCAGTCCAAGAGCCTTGTTCAAACCAACCATGACCCACAATTTTTTTCTTATGTTTGGCTTGAGCAGTCAAAGCTTGCTTATTTCCATCAGCAGGTAAGCATAACAAAACGTCCCATGTATGTAGAAATACACGAAAGACTTTCACTTAAAGCTTCAAAAAAAGCCTGGTTGTGATCTTGGCTAACTGGGTTTGACTTGAGAGAGTCAAAAAACAAAAACTTTAGCTGCCTGGTGTAACACCGTAAGGCTGGTCGCCCACACCGTCATTGACCAAGACCGAGAATTCTATTAGTGACGTGGCCTCTCCTTTGGATTGGTTCAGTCTAATTACGAAGTATAATACCATTGACTTCCCATCCCCTTTGGGTGAGTATGCTGGGATAGCTGCCATGTCATTTATCTCAAAAATAGAGTTTTTGCACAATCTCTTAACAATAATGTTCTTCGTTGATCTCTCTAACACGCAGTTGAGGGATTGTGTGAAAGTCCTCCATTTTCAAGACGAACGATATGGCAGTTTTTGAGCATGCACAGCTCTCTATAGTCTAAAATATGCACCTTAGAGTATCTGAATTTAATGAGTTATTTCTACGTGAATGTGGTTCCATGTATTGCTAATTTATAAATGCATCCATGAATAAAAAAAATGTCTTTGTATGTTCCTATATATATGGCTAAAGATGTATATTCGCACCTAAACTGTTTAATCTTTTGCATACATGAAACGTAGTCATATATATGTAATTGCAAGACATACCTACATACATACACACACACACACAAATATATATATATATATATATATATATATATATATATATATATATATATATATATTAAAAAAAATATAATTTATGAATATTTGTAATTAATTTTGTTTAAGCAAAGAAAATATGAGCATGATTCCTTTGGTGACTGTGATCCTTCCAAGTATAACTTGTATGGTCCTTTTACTGAGGATGGTCCAAAACAAGATTAAAACACAAGATCGTGCTCATGTGCATCTTTTGAGCATAAAGGCGGATAAAATTCCTATTCTATTTCATTTTGAAGGTGATCTTAAATTATAGTTTAATTAAAAAAGCATCTTTCATTCCATTCTCTCTCGAAGAGGTCAATTCTTCATCTTTAGGAGATCAAAGCAGGGAACTCCCCCACTAAAATCAAACGTAAATTCAAACAGAAAAAAAGAAGAAGCATATTAAAGTCTTCACCACTTAAAAAATAAAATTGAAATTAAAAAAAAACATATCATTGCTCAAAAAGAACAAAGAATAAGAGAATAGAGGATAAACTTGGGAAGGGATAACGTGAGCACACTTCAGACTTTGGCGAGCGAGCCAGCAGATGCATGGATCTTTCCTCTGTACAGAGCCCTTGACATAAATTATTAGATAATAACTTATTCTCAATCATCCAACGATACGTTTCAAGCGTGTTTCCAGGAACATGACTCCTTTGTGCACGCTGGAAACACGTTTTCAGCGGATTTCAGATGATCTGACGCTTGAAAGATCTCACGCTCTTTAAAATCTACAGAAATTAAATATTGGGCCTTACTCTGGACAATTAGGATAAATTTGCATCTGGAAGGTCATATCCCTGCAACAATCTAGAACCTCACTCAAAATGACTAGCCGAAAGATATTATTTGAAATCTTTGATCATGTATAACTATCTAAAATCTATCTAATAAATAACCGATGTGAGACTAAACACACGCCTGCACGGATCCTCACATACTCCCTCCATTCATGCCCTGACGTCCTCCTCAGGCTAAGGGTTCAAATCCATTCAAATCTAATTACAAACATCACGATCGGCCCATGGTCAGCCCCAATGGATCCGTACTGCAGTGTTCTCTTGTCCACATAGGTTATAGGCCAGATCTGTTCTAATACCATTTGCAACAATGTAAGACCTCACCCAAAATGGCTAGCCGAAAGGTATTATTTGGGTTCCTTGATCCTATATAAGTACCCAAGATCTATCCAGCAAATAACCGATGTGGGACTAAACAAACGCCTGCACGGGTCCTCACAATCTCTACCATGTTTCTCAAAACATTTCAAATACATTCAAGTTAGATAGTGCAAGTCAGCAACTTTCAATATGTTGGACCCCTATGTATTACAGGGAGCTAAATAAAAAATTAGGAAATAAATTTTATTTGATAATTTTTTTGATAAATAATTTTATGCAACCAAAATTATGTTTTATTCTAGCAATCTGGCATCTGTAATGTATGATGGAGGGAAGATAGAAAGGGCAAGTGAAAGGATCCAATCTCTTTAGGAGTAATATCAAATAAACCAATCTGTTTAGGAGTCAAATTGAAGAAAGAAATAGAGTCCAATCAATTTGCTAATTTTATGAAAGGGTCCACTTGGATAGGAAAAGCAGAAGAAAGAGCATATAGGGTAGTTAACATGGGCAACAAAGTGGAATAAGTAATGCATTCTTTAAAATAATAAGAAAAATATTTTTGGTATAAAAAATAATATGCAAAATAAAAAGAGAATATATATATATATATATATATATATATATATATATATATATATATATATATATATATATATATATATTTGATCCATATTTATTGTTGAAATCATTCTAATAGCTAATAGATGATATCTAGGCTAAAAACAGGAAAATTGCAAAGAGATGCAGAATTTTCAAAGAAATGGCTCAAGAATGAATTTTACACCCCTCCAAAAACATAAGAAGGGATAGGATCTAGGCCTTATTTTGGACAATTAGAATAAATTTATCAAAATCAATCTTTTAGTTGAATCCTCGTTTTCTTGTGAAGGTTTCTTTGATAGCTGATGTAGCTTTGGTGGCCAAGATTGGTCAAATAAAATCCAAGGGTCCAGATCGTCACCATAGGACAGAATTATTCTCTTTTATATAAAGTATAAATCTAGGCAAAAGTCCAGAAATACAATTTTAACAATTAACACATTAATGCATCCACACTTTGTAAATTTGGTTAATATTGGGCCATTCTCAAATCTGGGTTGTAGATGGACGGTCGCACCAAACTAGCCTGATTATTGAACACATATTATATATTGGTCGACAAGATTCTCAATCTCGGTATCAGAAATCATAATATTTTATCGATTTGGTATAGTACATTCAGTATAGTATCATATTTATTTCGTACTAAAATAATTTTTTTATTTTTTAATTTTTATCTCGGTACACTTTGATATAGATCGGTATATTTCGATACAGATCTGTATACTTGGTATGCATCGGTACAAATTGGTACAGTAGGATATGGAATAGTATAGTTTGATATGAAGTTTGTATTGATTCAAAATTGAGTTTCATATTTATTTCGTTCTAGTCCGATAGGGTATATTTGATGGTTGGAACAACCAAAAATCAATTACAAATCCACCTGCTCGTTGTTGGATTTGGTCGGGTAATAAGTGGGTCGGATCAAGGATTTCCCGTACCGAAATCGGATCTCACGCCCGATTCGTAACTTTCGGTAGCCGACGGAAGAGAGATCGCGCAGTGATCGCAACGAGGGCGAGGGGATGGGAGATGGTTCAGGGGGGAAGGGGAAGCGAGCGAAGGAGGAGGAGGAGGTGATGGAAGGGATAGCATCCATCGCGCTGCTTCCTTGCGGATCGATCTCCGGCCATTTCATCCGGCTCCCGGAGTCCATCTGCTACGGACTTCATGGCACCGGTATCGATTTCCAAACCAAATTATTGCCTTTTTGATGCATTTGATTCATTTCAGGCTGGTTTTCCTAGTAAATTTCTCTTTCTTTATCAGCTATTCTTGGTAACTTTTAAGTTGGAGCAGCATTAATTTGGCTGTTTGGGTGTAAAAAGAGCTTAGTTTCTTGCAGGATTTAGGGTTTTAGAGCAAATGCAACATTGTTTTAGCTGTTGGAATAGATCTATATTATCTCGTTTGGAACCTGAAGCCATGTTTTTCTTTCATTTACTGTTTTTTTTCCCACTAATTTTATGGTGAATTTGGATTTTTTTTTTGTCTTCATGAGGTACTGCGAGGTAGTACGAGGAAGGTAAAGATCATCCCGAGGTTGAGAAAATAGGGATAGTCAAAAAACAAAAAAAAAAAAAAAAAAACGTGGCGAACTGGGATACTTCTTATTGAAGTCGGGGCTTTCAACGTTTTATGATTGAAATATGAAACTCTTTTAAGAATGCTAAAGAGATGGGTGAATGACAAGGTGAATCCTTTTTCACCCCACTTCCTTGTGCTCTTTTGTTTCCTTGGTAAAAGCAAAATGTTCCTAATTCTCAATCGAGTACAACATTCTGTGTTTGAAGGTCAATCTTTCCCCTCCATTGCTCTAAGATGGACTCTCTTAACATGCGGTGGACTTTTGTCCTGATAAACTTTTCTCGCCCTTTTAACCTCCTCACCAGGTTGTCTTTGCAAACAAGGTTTGCTACACATGCCCCAATTTCTTCAAATCAATTCATTTTTCAAATATATGCTTTATTGTTCCGTAAATTCAACCTTCTTCTGATTCCCTCGCTCTATCCCTTCAATTAGAGAAAAAAAAAGGTTACAAACTTGTACATATATCTCAAGTTCCCCATCATTGGTATGCATTCTCTTAGACTCATGGATATCTGACAGCAGTGTGACACTAAGATCCATGCCCCAAACCACCATAGACCTATTTGAGGCAGTCACATCTATCTCTGCATCCTTCCTCATGATAAAACTAAGGTAGTGAAATGCCTTTGGCATTGTTCAAGAACATAAACTGCATGAGTCATGTGCTCAACTAATGATTACAAGAAGGTATTGGATACCAGGCAGGAAAGCAAGTGCTTGAATCAGCTATACAATGTAGATATTATATTACCTAACTGCAAGATACAAATCAAATGTTTGATGCACAAACCCATATTGCAAATATTATTTGGTTATCATACTCTTGGTTTTCATACTCTGGTCTTTCAAAAGTTTATCAAAGCTAATATTTTACAACAAGGTTTAGATATTCAGATTTCTCTCTGGAATGCCTGTTTACTTTGTTCGAGTTGGATGAGGGGTAACAGCTCCTGATGTGTATAGCATTTGGTGCTTATTGATGCTTAGGAGGATGATTGTTGTTCTGCAAACAGGCTGAAGAAACATTAATGGTGAAAAGTTAGTGCCTTGAAGCATTATTTAGGTTGGTGACGTTCTCGAGTTACAATGTTGCAATGGTGAAACAAATGCAAGTTACAATCAGTTGCCTTTTTTTTTTGCATGAGCTTTTGTGCAAGATGATAAGAAAAAAAATTCTGCAATTGAATTCAGCGACTGATTTTGTATCATACATATCACTGTAGATAATATCCTTTTATTTTGCTTCCTCCTTTTTTGATTACATTTATTTTTCATTCCTCGGTAAGTGAAAATAACTGAAAATTACCATTAATTGTTTCTTTCATTGAAGAATTATCTTGTGAGAGGGAATGCAGCAGAGGAGAAGATTACCGCTTGATTAAGCTCTCAATCATTGATTATGCTGTAAGACTCATAATATAATCCTTTCTCACTTCTGCAGTTTTCCTTTCTCACTTCTACATTTATTTTGGCTCTTTACTGTAGCCTGCTTCCAGACTTTCTTTGCTTACAAACAATAGTGGGTGTTTAACAGAGCAAAAGAGAGCGAGTGGTGGTTGTGGAGTGTAGAGGACATGATGCTGCTCGGCTCCAAAATATTGATCATGTTCATGGGTAAGTCTGTCTTATAAGCATCCATGCAGTCAGAGATCAAAATATGCAGGGAATTCTCTAATAACCAATTAAGTAGTTAATTTTTTCTCATTGAAACCAGTTAACAGATTGGATTGTTATATTGCATTTTGACCATCCATTCATGCAAATAAGAAGCTGCCTGGCCTCTATGATTGGAAATATATTAATCAATTCACCTGTCTTAGTTAGCCACTTCCTAATGAAGGCTGTTCTTTTCTATAGAACTTTTTTTTGTTGTTGTTTCTTTTTTTTTCCCTCTTCTTTTCTTTTTTTTTTTTTTTTGGGGGGGGGGGGGGGGGGGGGTGTGGAGGGGAGTGTTGGTTATAATCTCTGTGCTGCTTAAGGTCAAATCATGCAAATGTCAGTAGTCTCTACATGTATGGTTGCAATGCAAGATTTCCAGAAGGAAGTATTGAAAATACTAATCTGAGCTAAGTGGTATTTGCATATCAGCCTTAATATCTGCAGTTTGTTGGCCACTAGCAAAGTGCTCATTATTACAAAGATGAAAAAAACTTTTTTCTTTTTCTTATTTCTTAAAAAGTAACTTAAAAAAACTAAAGTGCTACTAATCTGAACTGTTGAGCTTCACTTTTCCCCCTTTGTTTCCATATTTTTGCCTTGTTCCATTATATTCATGGCCTGTAATGTGCATGGATATCTTAAGAATAATGAACTAATGCTTATTCACACTTGTTCTCTTTTCAATAATGTTCTATTGAACTAAAATCTTGTTAATAGTCTGGAATGATTATGTGACTATGGAACATCAATGCATAAGGAACCCGTGTTCAGGAGTAATTAGAATTGGTAGGTTTTAATTCCTCTCATTTCTTTAGTTGCTTTATGTACGTTCACCTTATGCATTCATACCCTATTCTTGATAGTTTCATGATCACCAACCCATTATAATTTCTTAAGCAAGTTAGCTATTATTCAATAATTAATGGATACGTGATTCGTGCAGGTGGGAAAATGATGTTGTTGACATGGTGGAACAGAAGCATGGAAAACAGAAGATTTCAGTCTCTTTCAACTGCGAGACACTGAAGGCAGAAAATGCCGCTGAAGAACACATCAGGAAGTACATGCCCAATTTAGCTGGTTTTGATGCTATTGGTAGGTATAAGGAGATATTTGTAGTTTTGATCTTTGTATTTATAAACTTATAAGATCACTGTTCATTGGGAAGATATAACATAGTTTGAGGAGCAAAAGATTACAATTTAACATATGAAACACGTGTGCAACCTCAAGTTTCTTACCCCCACCCACAAGACATTCTAATTACCATCTAGTAGAAGACAGACCAGTGTGATCACACCATGTTCACTACGAATGTCTGTTAAAAAATAAAGGAAAAAGAAGGAAAAGATTATTGCGTCTTGTTCCTCTTTTATGCATATGTGTTAGAGTATCGAATTAATTCCTAAAACAATATCTTTCGAAGAGACCATTTTTCACATAATTTCTCAAGGTTGTTTTCCTCATAATTTCTCAAGATTGTTTTCCAGTTACTTAAATATGCTGCAACTGCTCCAATACCAATTAGGTCCTGCCAATATTTCTTTAAGATTCATCTGTAGGAAGGTTAGGAAGCTTGATACTTGCATCCAGCTAATGATCAAGAATAAAAATTGCAAATCTTTACAAGGATGGTTCAATATTTTCATCACCCAAGATGCTCTGTGGCATTTTAAACCAAAAAATAATTTTAAAAAATAATGGAATAATTGCAAAGTGTAGTTTGTCTGGTTGATGTTTCCTGACTAAATTGCTGTTCGAATTGCAGTAAATGTTGGTCCGATGATTATTTCTGGTCTTGAGTTTGAAGGGGATGATGATGAATCTGATGGAAAGGATTAAGAATGGAGACCTCGATGATGTGCAATATGAAGGAATTTTGCGTACCCATTAAGCCTGCTGTATAAATTAGCTGTGTTACTTTTTTCCTTTGAAAGTGATTTCACTCAGGTGAATCCGCTGCCATGTTTTCAATAGCATCAAAAAGACTAATTTGAAAAAGGTAGATGCAGCAGCATGTTTTAACACAGTTGATGCTGCCAAATACTAAATCAAGCATTTTGCTTTATTCACTGAATGAGTCCCAGATGTCATCGGCTATTAGTGACATTGCTGTCTTTGTGCAATCTGTGGTTCCAACTATGTACAGCAAATTGAGAAGGTGCATAATTTCCAGCTTTATCTGTGCCAATTTTTAGTTGCAATACAAAAACTATAAAGTGACTTTTAAAGTCAGACCATAAGAAAAAATAATTGAGTACATAGTTTACTTTAATCCAGTGCTGAGGCAGAAGGGTGCAGTTCCAAGATGAGAAGAAAAAGATATAAACATTTAAAGCATGAACCTGAACTAAATAGAAAGAATACAGCAATTTGTTTTTTTATTGTGGAGCATTTTTTTCAGATAAATCTCAACCTCATATTCTGCAAGCTTTCCAACTCAATTATGTATGCAGGGGGAAAGAAAAAGAACGCAATCCCCTTCAACAAGAACAAAAGCCTGGCATCAAACCACACAAGCAAAACCCTGTAAACCTTTGCAAACCAAAGCTACCTTTCTGAAGTTTACTTCTCCCTCATTTACCTACACACACAAGGCTGTCCCAAAGTACAAACTTATTTACAGACATACACAAGCCAGTCCACATGTCCAAACTCATATATACTAGTAAAATCCAAGCTCACTTACTGTCATTGAGTTATTCACAAGGAAAGATCATGCAGAAGTATCACATTAGACCACCATCACAAAGTAGTCATGGAACTGCAACAGCAGGAGCTAGTTTGTTCCCTTGGAGAGAGATCACAGTTTCAAAAGCACCCACCAAGGCCTTCACCCTGCTCTTCCGGGTCTGCACAAGCTTACTTGCAGTTTCTTCAATCACATGATTGAACAAAACTTGGGTGTCTTTCTTTTCCTGCACATCTTGATGTCTCAAAACAACAGCTGGAGCATCTGAAGTGGGAGTATTTAACGCTGCCGCACCAGTCTCTCTCTGCTTCCTAAAGCTTGTCCTCCCTAAGTTTTTACCGTTCTGATTCGCACTCAACACTTTTGCTGCTCTGAATTTAAGTTTCCTTGGACCATTATTCTCAGACTGAAGGCTAACTACCCTGCCACTCCAAAATTTTATGTTGCAAGGTGTAGGAGATTTACCTTCAGACTGAGTACTTCCAGTTCTACTTGGTGTCCTTTTGTTGTCACCCTTTGAAACAGCAGCTTTGCTCCTTTGCTCAATTCCCTCTTTGTCTGAAGCAGATACGCTTTCACTTAATGTAGACCCAGAGTCATGTGAAGACACAGATGGTGAAGACATTAATGATGAGGCTGATGATGAGGAATGTGATGATAGATATGATCCAGGTTTGCTGGGTTTTTGCTTTATGGTCTTCTGATCCACCTTCTCTGACTTCAGCTCAACAGCGTAGGGAGTTTTCACTTCGAGTTTCTCACCACTTCTATTTACTTTTCCTACTTTTGCTTGACTTTTCACTGGGCAAGAAGGTTCAATGTTCCTGAATTTCCTCAGTTTCATGCTTGGAACCTGAATAACAGGAGGGTTGGTTGAGACACAAGTTTTCAGTGGTTTCAGTACTTTCTCTGCTCCAATTTTTAACTGGCCTAGACTCTCAACAATCCTCTTCTCTAGGCCTCCTGTAGAAATTGATGGAGATGCAGAGTCCTTGTGTTTCAAAGAGGTTGCACGTTCAGCAGATACATCACCTCCTAAGGCAGGATAAGGAGCTTTTTGCTTGATAATACTGCATGCCAGAGGTGCAATAGCCTTATTAACAGATGATGGAATCTTCTGCCCGGTACTTGTTGGCTTCACAGATGTGATGGTTTTCATGATAGGTGATGAACTCTTCTTCTCCATAGATGCATCACTTGTTTTCTGCTTGATGACTTTAGCTCTAACAGAGATCTCAGCCTTCTTTTGTGAAGTCCTCTGCTTACTCACCTCTCTCTTTTTCCTATCCCCTGCATTCAAAGTGTTCACCTGGTTTTGTTCCTCAGATAATCCTTCTGCCTGATCAGCTGATGTATACTCAGCAGAAATAATGCTTTTCTGAATGGATGATCCTTCTGCTTGTTCGGTTGGTGCATGCTCTTCAGCTGCAATGCCTTCCTGGAAAGACAACGTTATGATTTCAGGCTCTTCTGATGATTCTTCTGCTAGAATGCTAGTTGGCAATGAAACCACAAGCTTTGTGCTGCCACATTCCACATAAGGTTCTTCTACCTGTGCGACAGGCGTATGCTCAGCAGACACAATACCCTTCTGGGTGTTTGATGCATCAGACTTGATCCTTACAGGTTCTTCATATAACCCTTCTGCTGAAAATTTGTGCTCATCAGGCATATTGCTTTTCTGGATGCGTGATTGGCTCACCAACTTGATGGTTATAGATCCGTCGGATGATTCTTCAGCTAGATTTGCAGGTTTATGCTCAAGTGATGCAGCTGTTGTCGGGCCAGGGAAGGAGCTCTTCAGCTCTATGCCAGAGGAACCTCCAGAGAATCCTTCTTGTTGTTTGGTAGGTGTATCTGAAAGCTGAATTACTTTCTCAGGTAGCAGATCCTTCGGAGTGATGACTTCATCAGTGTGTCCATATACTGCTTGAGATAGCTTGGACTTGAGCTCTGCTCTCGTCCTTCTCTCTTGTGGTGTCAAAGCTTTTATTTGATTTTGTCCTTCATCTGATGTCTCATTATTGCCTGGAAATTTGATACTTATTGGAAGCCTTTTCTTTGTTTCAAAACCATGTTTAATTCCATATTTACAAAAATCATGACAGGAGCCGGTGGAAGCTCTGAGGTAATTAGGAACAGGCTTTTCATTGCTGTTTGAAAGGGATGGTGAAATAGTACTACTTGCTTTTCCTGTTGGATTTCTCCTCGCTCCAGTTCTAGGCTTATTCACCTCAGGGGTTACTGAAATGACACCCCTCTCTGCCACTTCTTCACTCATTGAAAACAAATATGGCTAGTACGGACAGTAATTTCTTCACTCATGCAGTAAAGAAACTAAGGAAAGTAAGCACAGAGCAAGTTCCCAGCACTGCAACCAAAAAGAAAGATACACGAGGTTAGACAAATAGAGAAACAAGCATAGTTGCTAAGCTCTTTATGTTGTCAACTTTCAGTGTGTACATGATCTTTAGAGCATTCACTAAGCATACAAGATTTTTTAGCTAATTTAGGACCAACACAACAAAAATGCCAGGAAGGCTTGTTAAATAAAATTTGAAGCTTACTAATTGACACGATTTATTTAATGAATAAGGAAGCTACCAAAAAAGCACATGCCAAAATTTTGTTTATAGCACAGATAGCAGTGTCATAATTGATAATTCAGTACAAACTAAATCTATAAAAATTTGTCTGGAAATAGCATTTATCCTTTATTATCATCTAAATTACTTGGAGTCAATGTATCATAAGTTACCAATATTTTGAAGTAAGATCTTCTAGAGCAAGCAGAAGAAACAGCATTATTAGTAAGTTATTAGGCTTTTGTATATATCTCATAGTATTAAGGCTCTTGTTTGTTTCTTATTCCACTCAGTTTACTTTACGAACCTAGTTCCAATGGAAATCAATCACTTTATGAAGAGAAGATAAAGAGCTCTTATCAATAGACCTATTGCTAAATTCTAAGTCTGCAACTACACTGGACAGCATTTCTGCCTGAAACAATTCAGCACTAAATTTCAGAACTTATTTACAACTCCAACAACGCTTACGATATAATATAGAAAGAACCAATGAGAGGTCATAGATAATGAAAACAAGAGAAGGAAATGCCAGAGGGACTTTTAGACTCCATTAGATGAAATTGTCATCTAATGAGACAAATGTTTATAAGCACTTCAATCCAAAAGGATAAAAATTTCCACAAAGTACCTCTCAATAAGCCAATTGTCCTCAAGTCATTTAAAAGAAAAAAATCCAGTTAGTGCATAATAAAGAATCAGCATCCTTAGTAATGTCAAGAAACAGAAAATGACTTTATTCAGTGATAAGGAACCCTAAGAGTCATTGCTTCCAAAGGAACAACATTCCAACATGAGGAGGAAAAAAACAAACATCAATAATACCAGTAACAAGATAAAATGGGAGGAAAAAATTAGAGATTATGCAAATTATTAAAAATGTCTGTGAAATGCTTCTGCAATATTGTGCACGTCCTGAGGGAAGGAATTATACGAGGAGAGTGCCAACCGATTGAGGTGATAAAGTCTCTTGTTACTCATACAAGAGAGGCAGGTCCAATCCAACACTCACTCCATTGTCGGCTAGACTTGCACCCATGCTAGCTCTTAAATAAAAAAAAAGCAAAAATGTTCTTCAGGTTTTTCAAATATATCCTACTGCAAAGAGTGATCTAAGAGAATCAACATACTTGATATGGACTACTTTGGCCACTACGAATAAACCTGGACAAGGCGGGAAGCCAGATCCGCCATATAGGGAAGCAGAGTCATGATCCAAACTTTCAAAAACCATAACTTAGTCATACAATGCCCATTTAAGATGATCTTTTTTTTTAATCAGGTAACTTTTCAAGGTCTACGACATGACGCATCATTTTGAAGATTGCGGTGCACCTAGTGATTAGATCCAAATTCCATCATTTAGACCCTAACTAGACCAGGTAAATCAAAAGTTTATTTTTCAATAAAGACTTTGACCGAGCGTATCTTCCAATCTGAGAAGAATCAGCCGAAGCGAGGCAAAGTTGATGTAGAAGTAAAGATCTACCTCACGTAGAATTTTAGCTTTTTCAAATTTATTTCTACTAATTATATCTATTTTAAGAAAATGAGCTCTATTAGAACTAGAGAAGGAATTCGATCCGAATTGTATAAGAATGGACTTGACCATTATAAAAAAAACCTATGTACCTTGGTTTTATCATCATCAATAAAAGAAAAAAGAATTGACACCCTACTTTCACAATTTTTCTATCTTTTTCTAATTTTTTTTGGAGAAATTCAAGTTGAGCGGGTTAAGAGAATTCTTCCTTTCCCCTGATCAGATAAAAAAGGATAGAAAATCTAAGAATATGTCCTTGCATTTCCTTTGTTTTGCTATTCTTTAGAACAGATTTTTTTCTGCAACCTTCTGCACCTGAACTATTTAAACAAGACGTCCACTAGAACCCTTTTATTCAAACAAACCGCTAAATTTAAGAAATAATAAATTTCACAACCAATCATAAATCATGAACCCCATTCTATAATACAATAGTCACGTCTATATTTTTTTTTTAAAAAAAAGAACCATCAAGATCCAAACTTTCTACAATTCTCCGCATCAACAATTAAAAAGATCACGTGATCAGCATTCAAATCTAAGAAGCAAAACCTTACCTCTATTTGATTCGATTTAAGCTCGAGAAATGCCCGTCAAAATCAAAACTTTCCGTCATTTCCTTGACCGGCCGTCATGAATCGAAACCCATGCCTTCACTATAAAACCATGAAAAATAGCAAAAACAATGGAGAACAGATGAAGAAGCTCATCCGGAATCGACGTGAAACCAGAAAGAAAGAAAGAAAGACAGAGAAGAGAAGAAAGAAAGGAAGAAAAAGGCAGGCTTTCTAAGAGAAACGCACAAAAATACACATCAAGATCGCACCTTTGGGGGAATCGCCCTCGCTGGATGGCGAGGAAAAGGATCTCCCGCCGCCGAGCGGGAAAGCCGAGCGCTCCTTTTAGAGATCGCGCGAGCGGCGAAGAGGACGTTATGGGAGTCCTGCGCCTTTGTTGCCGCCGAGGAGCAAGCAGAGGAAGCGGCAGCGTAATAGCGAGAAATGTGAGAAAGTATGAAGAAAAAAGGGGGGGAAGGGGGAGAGAGGAAGGACGCGACTTCTTCCTTCCTCTCAACCTATTTAACCATGCAGAGAATCTAGAAAGATTTCAATAGAGTCAAACCCAGGAGTGTATCACGGTCGGGTTAACAGTGGGCCCATTGCCGGTTGACCGAGCTATGAAAATCTCCATGTAGAAGAAGGAGATAAGGATTTAAATTTTATCGCATTTAAGGGTAATGTAGCAGGACATATTATTAATAGTAATTTTTAAGATTCATGCATCTCAAGCAATTGACTTCATAAAATTGCCCGAATCTAAGATGTATTTATAACGTTATAAAAAGATACTGTGAATCTAAGTAGTATCCACTTAATTTTGGCTAGGGGATCAATATTTATGAGATATTTTTAGAAATTGACTAGTGCTAATTAAGATTCATTGTACTGAATAGTACTGATATTACGGCTTGTATTGATTAGATACCTAATTAGTATAGTACCATATCAATACCATATTAACATATCATATACAATATTATACCAATTAGGTACTTATATATCTAAAAGGAGGAGAAAAATCTGGAGATATTAAGAAAGACACCGTAACGATTTCTAGAGTTTTTTTGAAGAATTGTGATGAGAAATCATCAAATTAAGGCTGGTTCTTCATCACTAATCTATGATAAGGCAACAAAGCACCACGATTCTAACCATTAGAAAAGGTTCGGTTTTCCTATCGAATGAGATTGAGATGGGGTTGCGATTGAGGATCCATGACGTGAGAGAGAGACACAGGCCAAAAGAGATTAATCACGGGTTGAGGTTGGTTAGAGATCAAAAAGAGAAGATTTGGTGATTTTATTTTAAAAACAAAAAATAAGAGATAAAAGGGATACGTACGCTTGACCAATCCCAAAACGGAAATCTTAAATGGAGTATGATGGGTTGGTCCACGCCGTCCGCAACCCATCATACTCCCACACGTGTCCTTCCACGTGCAAAGTGTCAGGTGGTGGTTTGCAAGCCACGTGTCTCATGAGTTGGCAAGCCAGCTAAAGCACTATATGTCAAAAGGAAGGTTCAGATATCTTAGCTCATAGAAAGACTCAGATTCTTCTCGGGACTTCTTTTTGATAGTCTACAGCCAAACTTTAATTTCAAATTAAGTAAAGCGGTGCTACTTTGAATTTCAGCTCTGAATTTTTGATCTATTTAATCAATATCTTGAATTTATGTTAGTAGATTTTAGCCTATTTTATATTAAATTCGATCTGTATTTGATCCGACCTAATTCGTTGCTGTTCAAAAGTGTCCCTAGTAGAATACAAAGTTTCTCGGGACCATTTGGAAGAAGAATGTACTTTTTATAGCTATCATCATGATTCAAGCCATATGTTACAAGAGTATCATAATCTTGGATGCTCTTTGCTTGCGCATCATGAAAGCAATGGATATGAACTGGGATAATATAAAGGTGCAGCCTATACAACCTGTTGGAGTCTTGCATTGCTATGCCTTTTAACACCTCTTTTATTTATTTATTTATTTTCAAATTTAGATATGCAAATACCATGATATACCTAGTGCTTACTTTCTCCAATATTAGTGGAAAAGGATATGCCTAATTATGCATCACTATTTTTGAGAATGTAATTATGCATTAAAAAAAATACATTAATATTTTTTTGTTTTGTATTTTTCAGATTTTATCGATTGATCTAACTAGCTAATGAGCACTATATGATTACTTGCTTAATATTAAGTGTTCTTATTGATGTTTATCTGTGTGCCTTCGAGTAAAATGCAATAGTACAATGTTTCTTCTACAAGAAGGCCAAGGCCTTTTACTGCTGCCTTTATGATTTGAGTCATTTAAGATGAGCATATTCATGAACTGAGATACATCTGCTCATATAAATGTTTAGTAAATCAAGAAAAATTAAATATATAATTGTTGAATATATAGTAGCAGCTTCGGCCATCTTGCTTTTTCGACTGCAGACTTTGTGATTGCAGATATAGCAGCATTGCTTATACTTCATCCAAACTCCAAATATTATTCACCAACTCTAAGAATCCATAACAAATATTTGCTGAATATTTCATTTTAGTGACACTCTCTAATCTTTTAACAATGGACACTCAACTTTGGAGAAACTAAAGCATCTTCCAATGGATCTATTCATCGCACAACACAGAATTTTGCATTTAAAATGGTGGAAACTAAAACACACTTAATGAATTATTATTTTGAATTTTTTATTATTTTTATATTTTTTATTATATTTTTTGCACAAGGTTCAAATTAACTTTAGAATCTTATTGATTTTGAAGAATCCCATATTGGATAATTTAATACAAGGGAGGCTCTAGTAAAAGCTAGCTGTTTAAGATCTAATTACATTTTATAAATTTTAGGTTGAAGACTATATGTGTCAGCATTCTCTCAGCATATGATTAATATTTTTAGCTCTCTCCTATTTTAACCTACCCAAGCTGTTGAGGTCTTTATGAGTCTCCTATTTTAAACTAAACCGTTGAGACCTAAATGAGCTTAAGAGGAGGCAAAATTTGTTCTTAGAACAATATATTTTACATATATTGGTTCCAAAAACTCCATTTCTAATCCTTATTTTTATATTATTAAACTCAATGATATTTTTAATTAATTTTTAAATTTTATTTGTAAATATTAGCAATTATCCTTACTAATATCTAGATCTTAAAAATATAACAACTTACTTTAAATTATTGTAGAGGAATGTTGTTATTGGCCACCATCAAATTAATAGCAATAACTCCCTCCCTCCCTCCCTCTCTCTCTCTCTCTCTCTCTCTCTCTCTCTTTGTGTGTGTGAGAGAGAATGAAATATTATCTATTTTGGTAAATGGAGAGGCAGAAGGAGATTAGTTGGAGAGAGTGACTCAATAATAAGAAAAATATGTCTATCTCGATAAGTAATAATAAAATAAATATATTTAATTCCTAACCGGCCACAAATCTAGCACTCGCGAAGAATAGAGCCAAGGGCGATTCCTTGTAGGTAGCCATGTTCACCAAAGAGGTAGGAAAACAAAATCAAAAAATAAAATATCATAAAATTAAGACAACATATTAGCAATTTCTATTCATAATATACCATCAGTGTGATCCACAATATAGAACACCATCCAATCCGCCACGTTGTTCACATCATGACAAACATGGGAAGCATTGAAGGAGATACACGTCCATTGTTTGGGTTTTTCTTGATCTCTTGTCTATGAAGCAAAAGTTAATTCCATCCATGCTGATGCCTGGCAGTGTGACGCCTAATATTTTTTACTATTGAAATTATTCACTATTATTGTTGTACCAATTAACTGATTTGATTTCATTTGATTTATTTGTTTTATTTGTCTGTCATTTCTGTCTCTGTTGCCCTCACAAGCAATCTTACTATATGCAACAAAAAACCCTAGATAAACAAGTTGTTCTGCATCGCTTTATTTCTGGCAAAATTATAGTGCATGTTTTAATATTTCTCCTCAGTTTTAAAATTTTCTTCTTAGCCAAAAGAACTCCCAAGAAACATACTTGACAAATTGAGGAAAACAAAGTCTATGTGCAAGGTTGCAAAATTATTTTTTCTTTTCAACCTTTGAATATGAATCTTCGTTCATCAAGTGTAAATGGTATCAATAACGAACACAGGAAGGAATATGTATACAAATATGTATACCTTTTGAAGAGAGAAATTATATATATATATATATATATATATATATAGAGAGAGAGAGAGAGAGAGAGAGAGAGAGAGAAAATTTTCTTTCCATTGCCAGACAAAGAAAAGGAGCACTCTTTCCTTGCTATCTCCATATCCTCTCACTTTTTCAACAACCAAACAAAGCTTACAATTCTTGCAGTATATATCCAGCGGAGACACGACCTAAATCATGCTCCATCTTAGGTGACAGCAGCAGTATGATGGTGCTGCCATTGGAGAACCATGGCCCTTACATTTGTACCGAATATTTTTGTTCTAGATAATATGAACCACATGAAAATATTCTTGGCTAATTACCGAATTCTTCGCCCATTGTTATATTTCTCCATCAACCCTGAAGAACACAACAAAATTACCCTACAATGAACCTGAATTTAACATGTCCACTTTTGAAACCTTTTCTTTTTTGAGGTAAATGTGCTCTTAGAAACTCACCATCTATAATTTGTAAATATTCTCTCTTGGAATTGCAACATTCAATTGTTAAACATGATCTTCAAGTGGATCATTGCCTAGTGAGACCAAAATATTGTCCTAGACTTTAGCTTGTGGAGGACCACTACTTCCATCAACATGCACGTTGGGTTCCAGGCCCACATGAGCGCTCTATGTCCTAAATAATTGACGAAACAATAAGCTCACTTCTCTTTCTTTCATTATGGTGGATTCCTGGAAGCTTCAAATGGTATCATAATTAAGAAATCTAAAAAATATTTTTCGGCTAGTCTTTTTGGGTGAGGTCTTGAGTTGTTACATATAGTATCAGAACGGACTCGACCCATAGCATATATAGACTAGGAGACACTATAGCACGGATTCATGAAGACTAACCACGGGCATGTTAGCCTAACGAGTACGTCATGGCTTGAACAGAAGGAGTATATGAGGACTCGTGCAGGCATGTTTGTAATTCTACATCGGTTATTTGTCGAGGAGATTATGGGTACTTATACAAGACTAAGAAATCTTAAAATATCTTTTAGCTAGCCATTTTAAGCGAGGTCTTGAGTTGTCACTGAAATAATAGTAGGAATGCCATGATATCCGGTTCAAGTAAAGGGCATTCAGTTCAGGATCTTTCAGATGTTCAGCTTCGAAATAAGCAGTAATAACCAAAAGCTCTAAAAACAAACAAAAATTCAGTACTCGAGGAGTTCTGGTTGTAGTGGTTGAAATGAGCGGACAGCATCAGCATGAAACCATGATCTATAGGAACATTTGAGGGGATAGGAGAGGATGGTAATTCAGGCGAAGGGCACCAGGTAGTGAAGAATGGGAGGAAATACACCTGGACTGTCCTTTGATAACAGGAATCATGCCACTTTGCTCACATTTAGATCAGTGGATGGTCGATGTCAAGAACAATTTGCAGCTTCTGAATCTATTCCATATCGATACAGCGTTAAAAAGCTATGAAAGAGGTCTTGTCTGTCTTAATCTCTATGGATCTTACGCTGACACACACCAAGGGATCTGCCCACCATTCAACTCCTCCTTGGGACTTTGAATTGATAAAAGCCTCATTTCATGAGAAACTTCAGCCTGAAGTTGCAGTCTTTTGCAGTTGTAAAAGAGCCATGGTTTGTGCCAGGTTTCGTAGGATGATTTCAAACAAACTTGGTTGGTTTGGCATGATAGCTATACAGACACAATGTTAACTGATTAAGCTATATAGTAGAAATTTTATCCATCGACATATTTCCTGATCATTGGATTTACCTTTTCTCTCTTATGATTTTATCTGACAAAAAAAGGGGGAGCAGATGACCTCCCAAATAACAACTTAGAGTTCTGCTTGCATTTTTATGTATTATCTACATAGTTTAAGAAGCAATTAAAAGATTTTCTCCATAATATATGCTGCATTGATAAAGAAAACAAAATCATGATATTTGTTTTTTTGAGTAACCCAATTCAAGCATTTGAAAAATAGCATCTGAACACTGTTTCAATCATAAATTACAACATGATGCTCATAACTTCTCCATTGATGGTTGATATTACCTGCCCATCTGTTTGAAAGGGACTCACTTGGCCATATTATTTGTATGAAACATGGCATTAGCTCCTACTTTGGCCTTAGGATGGCAGACATAAGATCAACACCATCCAAATTAAGGAAACATTTTGTTTAAGGTGCAAATAAATTATATATATGTGTGGAAGGCAAAAGCTGCAGATGTAGTCAGATGGATCATATGGATCAGAGACGACACCTTGTCATTATGTGTATCAACAATAAGTGGATGGAAATTGCAAGACTTCTGCACACCAGTGACAAGTGCCATTCTCCCTTCCAGACTAAAGAAAGCAACCCTTGAATGATTGCATTAGTTGCCAAATGCAACTTGCACAGAGAGAAGAAAAGAGTGAACGCCTCATGCCATTATTATCTCTTGATTTGGACCTATGGCTCACTTGGTTGGCAAGACAAAATACTAGCAGCAGTGGAAAAGGAAGAAGAGAACAATTTGGATATCGGAAAGATAATTTTTTTGGGAGTTCCTCAAGATAATAACCTAACTGAATTCTAATCTTGAAGATGCATGGCATGACGTAATATGGATCGAAGTAGCTCTTTTGACTGAATTTTACAAAACCAACCTTTCTAAACCATCTTAATCTTCAAGAATAATGTTTTTTTTTTTTTGAGAGAGAGAGAAATTCAAGAATGATGTTGTTGCTCAAATGAATCAAGAGAATAATCAACTAAAGGAATATCTAGTCCGAACTTGGTTTAAATTGGGCTTGGTCCTTTTACTTTTCTTGTACCCTTCTCATTATCTCAATAAATTCAGTGAACTTTTCCCTCCCTTTTCATCAATAAAAAGAAAAAGAATAGTTCTATCTCTGCTTTATTTTTTATGTTCAACTACTGACACAAGAGAAGCATGGTTAGGATGTTTGCAACCTTAAAGTTCCTTGCCAGTTGAGGAAGAAATTGAAATGAAGGGCTGGATTCTGTTAAATCACAAATCGACTAATTCCTTTTGCCATGTCCAATTCCTTTCTTCTTTGATAACCATTATGTGCAAATGTTTGCCAGTTCCTTTTCTTTGGTCAGTCATTCCCGGCAAGCAATCAAGCATTCCATTGAAGCAAAGGAGGCAAAGCAGTTCCTTGAGTTTGTCCATCGAGCCAGTAGCACGCTTGCAAAGGGCCAATCTGAGAGAATTCACATATTGCATGATACCGGTGCGCCGAGATATGGAGATGAGAGCAGCAACTCACCTTACACAAGTATTGTTTCTAGGTTCCTATGATTTTCTCTAATGAACGTAATCAACATAATCAATATGCCTAATTTCATCAATTTGAAGTATCAACAGTAAGAGCATGTAATGCAAGCTGGACAATTCAATGCTTGAGTCATCCAAGTCAAGCCAAATCAGGATGTGGGATCCAAATTTGCCACCCTCTCTTTTTTTTTAATATAATGAGGACAAACAATTGGCTTGCAGAAATAGTGAAGCAGGTTCAGAAGCCAACCAATATAATATGTAAAAGCTTTCTTCCAGAAGAGACACAAACAAGTTATCCCATTTATATTTGATTCCAAGCATTATCCATGAACAGAAAAAAGAATTTTTTAATGCCATTTCCATTTTTCTTTTGATTTGTTTTTAATTTGTTGACATCCAATAATAAGTTCTAGAGCCTGTTATGTGAGAAACAATAAAACCCACAACTGTATTACTGTTCCTGCATTCTAACATGAGCACACATTTCAAATGCACTAATAAGTTCTAGGCAGAATCTATTATACTACAATAAAAATGAAACCCAAAACTTTATCACTATTTACTATACCTGTATTCCTACATAACTACACAGATCACATCTATGAAACAAAGACAAGGAAAAAGTGAGCATAGTGAAAACCAACCTTTTGAGTTTGTACCCATTTGAGTTGCATTAGGATACTAAACTTGCTCATCTTTATTCTAATAGAGTAATTACAAAACTGCATCTTTTTTGACACAACAATAGTTATACCCAAATTCTTTGTATGCTCTATCCTTTACCAAAGACGAAAATTAAAGATGGGAAACAATATTTCTAAGGTTAAAAAACAGATGAAAATTCATCTTGCGACTCAAATAAAATATCAGTCCTAGTATACAATTCCATAAGAACTAAAACAAGTAGCACATAAGTAGAAAGAAGAATCATAAGTAGTCATGCTTTCAGCGACCAAATATCCTGATTTTCACTGATCCAACGAAGATTGGTCTCGAGGGACGACGATCCCTAACAAATGACCAACCATGGAACAAAAGATGAAGCTAGGTAGCATTTTCAGAGTATGATCAGCACATTCTTTTATGAAGACATTACAATGAATATACTTGAGCTAGACCATAAGTCCATAACATTTTGGAACAATTAGATAACCATGCCAAGAACCATGTACATGAGATGCACATGTTGGAGAGATGTTCAGGGTTGGAAATAATCATATTCATACCACAATTCTCATCTACATGAAAACTAATTATCATTCATAGGAGATCCTGTCCTCAGTCATGGATCATCCATGTTAATTAATGCCTAATAGACTAGGACTAATTGACAACCCTGCTCAATTACACAGAGGCCCATGGCTGAAGTGAATCAGGGCTATACGTCTGATTCAATCATGCATGGGAGAAGATCCAAAACGAAGCAAGTTATAGCACGCCATTCATCATTATTTATCGAACACAATGTCATGAAATCTCTTGAGCAGCTCCAAACTCGAGTTTTTCCGCCTCATCCGGCGCCGGACGGTAGGCAGCACGTCGTCGGTGTCCCACAAGTCACCCTCTCTCCTCGGGCTTCCCCGCGTGGCAAAACCGCCAACCAAGTGCTCGACGGCGGACCCCACCTTTCCGTACCCCATCCCCGGCCTCCTCCCGTCGCACGACACGCGCCGGACGCCGTCCCCACCTACATGACCGCATCCTTCTACCCACCACTTCCTCTCTACTCTCTCTTATCGCATCCATCTTGTACTTCTGACCACCTTCTATTCTCCCCAAAATTCACGCACGAACTCGTAATGAAGGAGGGAGAGAAGGAAGGGAGAGGAAAACATAACCACACTCTATAAACCCACTCTCATGGTTCCCATCATTAATGGAAGAAGATGTCTTTGTTCTCTGAATTCCACTCTTTCCTCTCAAGGTATGTCAAAGGCACCAATCCCCCAGCTTTTGCATCTGGTTCTACTACTATCACTACTGCTGCTTTCGTGTTGTCGAGCTGAAATCATCTCTCAGGTGGGTGGGAGCGTTCCGGCATCGAAAGATCCGGTCGGACGACGATGATGACACGGACAGCAGCGAGGAAAGTGGCGGCGGCGGCAACCCGATACCGCCTGCGGCGGTGGAGTGCTACGCATGCACCCAGCCGGGCGTGCCGGCGTTCCACTCGACCAGCTGCGACCGCGCCCACACGCCCGAGTGGGAGGCCAGCGCCGGCTCCTCGCTGATCCCGATCCGGAGCCAGCCCGCCCCCCGCCCCGCGGGCCTCCAACGCCGGCCGAATTCCTGGATCTTCGGCTCGGTTCTCGATCCGAGGAGCAAGCAAGTCCGGCGGTGGAACCGGGCGATACTGCTGGCCCGGGCGGCGGCGCTGGCGGTGGACCCCCTGTTCTTCTATGCGCTGTCGATCGGGCGGGGCGGCGCGCCGTGCCTGTACATGGACGGCGGGCTGGCGGCGGTGGTGACGGTGCTGCGCACGTGCGCCGACGCGGTGCACGTGATGCACGTGTGGCTGCAGCTCCGGGTGGCGTACGTGTCGAGGGAGTCGCTGGTGGTGGGTTGCGGCAAGCTGGTGTGGGACGCCCGGACCATCGCCGCCCGCTACCTGCGCTCCCTCAAAGGCTTCTGGTTCGACATCTTCGTCATCCTCCCGGTGCCCCAGGTAATTATAATTAGGACCAGTTAATTAGCTTTATTCAGCTAGCGATATTTAGATTAGTGTTGCCTTTTTCTTGAGATGATACAGTCTTAATCACGCATTACTTCGGTTAGGATTCAAAATATGAAAGCGCTTCGTCAATTAAAGAAATTGTTGAAATATTTAGAGAAGAAGAGAAAAACAAAAGAAAAGGAGAGAGAAAAATGATTTTATTTCTCCATTACTTCTGCCATATTCAGTATATTTTAAAGGTTATATATATTCCCGTACAGATTTCATATATAAAAAATAATATAGGCGATACAGGTTGTCACGTAATCCACTAAACTAACGATATTATGCTAATAAAGAAAACTAATATAAGTTGGCACAGAATTATGCTAATAAAAAAAATATTATGAGTGATACAGCTTTTTATAGGATCTCTAAAATTATTCTAACATCCTTTCAAATTCAAGATGGTTCTATATGTGTCAATTTGAATTTGGAAACTGAATTACAAATGTACCGAAAAACTGACGTACTAGATAGAGAGCTAAAATAGTAGATGATGCAGTGGATTAATAAAATAATGAACAGATCTTAGCGTAAGATTTCTTGTTGCAGTCAGGATGGCTGGCGCGTATCTGCGTTGAGGTTTAGCAGACCAGGCAATGGAAAATTAGACGCCATGATGCAACCAAGACTTGTCAAGAAGTTTCTTCTTTTTGTGGAGTACTCGTTGCTCAATCTTTTGGTAGAGATTTAATTTATAGCATCTATCTCATGGGGACTAATGCACTGACATGAACTGATTGCATTCATTTATATGAGGACAAGGGTGTGTGGTAGATAGGTGAATAGGCTGAGACCAATGGGACCAAGCTATGAACCTAAATTAGACCAAACCTAACTTAGGTGTGTCTGGTTTATTTGATGAACTTTGAATGTTGTTTATACTTACTCTTCCTTACATTCTGAACCTATGCAGGCTGTCTTTTGGCTGGTTATACCAAAATTGATAAGAGAAGAACAGATTAAGCTCATTATGACTATACTTCTGTTGATCTTCTTGTTCCAATTCCTCCCCAAGGTATATCACAGCATCTGTGTGATGAGAAGGATGCAGAAAGTTACTGGCTACATTTTTGGAACAATTTGGTGGGGCTTTTGCCTCAACCTAATAGCTTACTTTATTGCCTCTCATGTAAGTAGCACTTCATCCTAATCTAAACTCTTATACATTAATAGATTGCTGTACTGATTAGTTAATCTTACTGCAGTAGCAAGTTGCTGTGTAGTTTAAGTTCCTGAAATGATAGAGCTCCCATAGAAATTCACCTAGACTTGTAATAACATAAACAAGAGGGAAGAAGGCAAGGATCGATATAGGAAATACGAAAACAAAATGGAAATTGTAAACAGAGACTTGAACCGAGTCATGCAAGCTACCTAATTTGAACTTATTTTCACCTGGAAAGAAAAATTGCTGTAACTTAAGCTTACCATCAGGGAAAGAATATGGTACAACTATGCAAATATAACTATAGTCCACTTCCAAGATAACCAGAATAGTTATTTAAAATAATATTGCATCTTAAAGTCACCCTATAGAAAAAAAATTTTGTATTTAATTGGCATTGTGCTCCGACCAAACAATGGACTTAGCCTCAAGTATCAATTTGTCAGTTATTGAGATTATAAAATGTCTTTGCTAAACCCAACATCTTGTAAGAAAAATAATAGATGAAAGAAGGAAGAACTTATCAGTTGAGGCGTGATTTCACTGTCCTTAAGAATAGATCGCGCCCCTCGGAGATTGAATCTCGGTGTAGCAGGTAATGGCGGCCTATCCTCCAGGATACAACAACTGGATCACTCCAAGCGTACACTCGCAGATGAAGTGACGGTCGAACAGCCCAGAACCGCGCTCTTGGAATGACAACAGAGAAGAAAACAGGGAGACCCCCCCCCCCCCCGCGTGATAATCGCAACGCGCCCGGTTAAACGTTTCCGGATCGGATTTGCCAATTTTGGCTTGGACCTCCATTGGGCTCATGCGCGCGTGGGCTACTTTCTTTCTTTGCTTCACCAAGTTAGAAAGGCTGAATACTACATAAAGACCTTTTAAGTTTTATCTCTTTCCAATGTGGGACTAAAGGAAGTACACTAAACAAAAAGGCAAAAAGCAAAGAAGGGCAGAATTGGAATTTTAAAATATTCCAACAATCCCCCACATATTTTAAAATTCAATAATAAGTTAACGAGCGCGAGAGTTTAATGCATCAAAAATGGTGTCTTTGAGACTATGAACCATGTTTTAGGACTAGTAAGTATGACTTACAGAACTTTGGTGAAATAAAAATTTCTATGAACCAAAAGTCCTTCATGTAAATCAGTGACCCATAGACCACATTGACCTCTAAAGTTCTGGGCTTGTTTTAAACGGGTTGGTGCAAATAGGCCATGCACCTTACCTGGATATTCATGAGTGCTTTAGAGAACTGCCTAATTCTCATAGGAAGCGGCCCCACTCCCACACCCATATAGGTGGATCCATCAAGTGTGTACTGCAGGTAGACACACCATCCTAAAGGACTATGGTATCCATTAAGAGCTTTACCTCATCCTTATCTACTGCAGTTTGCACTATCTACACCATAGGGATGGATTTTCAAAATTAAATATGATAGTGTACTCACAGTCAACTAGCGACTTGTTATTACCCATATGAACATGCTTCATGGGATCTCCAATCACACATGTTGGGTTTCTGTCGTTATTGACTTTGATATAGGCATTAGTCCCATCCCCCTCGATGTTTCACTCACTAGTTTTCTACCTAGTGGTTTTGTCAAAGGATCGGCCAAATTCAACTCTGACTTTACAAACTCAAGAGATATAATCCCATCATCAAGCAGCTGCCTTACAATATTATGTCTCAACCTTATGTGTCTATTCTTCCCATTATAAACTTTATTCTTAGCTCGATATATAGCAGCTTGGTTATCACAAAGAATAGACACAGAAGGTGTTGGTTTATTCCATAATGGAATATCTCCCACAAGATTTCTAAGCCATTCAGCTTCAGAACCTGCCTTTTCTAAGGCAATAAACTCGGACTCCATTGTAGACCGAGCGATGCATGTTTGCTTGGATGATTTCCAAGATACTGCACCCCCACCAAGAGTAAAGATATATCCACTCGTGGATTTTATCTCATCTGAATCAGAGATCCAATTTGCATCACTATACCCTTCTAGTACAGCTGGAAATCCACGATATAACAAACCATAATTAATGGTTCCTTTCAAGTACCTTAGTACTCTATGAACAGCACTCCAATGGTCCTTACTAGGATTATGAGTATACCTACTTAATCTTCCTACTGCATAAGCAATATCAGGACGAGTGCAGTTAACTAAAAACATTAAACTACCAATGATGCGAGCATATTCTATTTGTAAAATACCATTATCTTTATTTTTCCTTAAATGTATACTAGCATCATATGGAGTAGATACGGGTTTACTATCATAATGCTCAAATTTTCTTAAAATTTTCTCAATATAGTGTTCTTGTGATAGCATAAGTCCATTAGAACTTCTTGTTATTTTAATCCCAAGAATTACATCAGCTTCACCCATATCTTTCATATCAAAATTTGAAGCTAAAAATTTCTTAGTATCTATAACTATATTCAAATCAGTTCCCATTATAAGCATATCATCAACATACAAACATATGATCACAACAACATTATTAACAACCTTACTATAAACACACTTATCAGCCTCATTAATTAGAAAGCCATTAGATACCAATACTTTATCAAATTTTTCATGCCATTGTTTAGGTGCTTGTTTTAATCCATATAAGGATTTTACTAATTTACAAACTTTGTGCTCATTACCAGGAACAACACAACCTTCAGGTTGTTCCATGTAAATTTCTTCATCTAATTCTCCATTCAAGAATGCAGTTTTTACATCCATTTGGTGAATTACTAAATTATGAATGGATGCTAATGCAATGAGTACTCTAATAGATGAAATTCTAGAAACTGGTGCAAAGGTGTCAAAATAATCAATATCTTTTCTTTGTGAGTATCCTTTTGCTACTAATCTTGCTTTAAACTTATCAATTGAATTATCTGGTTTTAACTTTCTTTTAAAAATCCACTTACAGCCAATTGATTTAGCACCTGGAGGCAAATCAACTAAGGTCCATGTATGATTAGACATAATAGACTCTATTTCATTATTAATAGCCTCCTTCCAAAAAGGTGCATCAGCTGAAGTTATTGCTTCTTTATAAGTTTGAGGTTCATTATCAACAAGAAAGGTGTAAAAATCATTTTCAAAATTTTTCTCTTTTCTAGTTCTTTTACTTCTTCTTAAATCAATTTCATAATTTTCATGTGCCTCCTTTTCTTGTTTATTATGAGACTGAGAGTCAATTTTTTCTTTACCTAGTTTCATAGGAAAGATATGTTCAAAGAAATCAGCATTTTTAGATTCTACTATAGTGTTGGGTTCCATAATATTAGATTCACATTTTAATACCAAGAATCTATAAGCAGCACTATTTAATGCATAACCAATAAATAAGCAATCAAAGGTTTTAGGTCCCAACTTTCTTTTCTTTGGTTCAGGTAATAAAACTTTGGCCAAACACCCCCACACTTTAAGATATGTAAGGTTAGGTACATGACCTTCCCAAAACTCATAGGGTGTCTTACCAGATTTTTTATAAGGTATTCTATTTTGAATGTGACAAGCAGAAAGAATAGCTTCCCCCCACAAATAAAGAGGTACTCCTGAGCTTATTAACATAGCATTCATCATTTCTTTTAGAGTTCTATTTTTACGTTCAGCAACTCCATTAGATTCAGAAGAATATGGTGGGGTAATCTCATGGATTATACCTTTATCTTCACAAAATTTATTGAAGAGATTATACTCATATTCTCCTCCTCTATCAGTCCTTATTCTTTTAATTTTCTTATTAAATTTATTTTCTACTTCAGTAACATATTGCTGAAATTTTTCAAAAGTTTCATCTTTAGTCCTAAGTAGATATACCTTAGTGTATCTAGAATAATCATCAATAAAAGTTATGTAAAATCTTTTTCCTCCTCTAGTTGGAGTGTTTTTCAAATCTCCTAAATCAGAATGTATTAATCCAAGTAATTCAGTTTCTCTTTCTATTGACTTATGACTCTTTTTAGTAGATTTAGATTCTACACATACTTCACATTTATCATTCACATTTCCAAAGGTAATATTATTTAACAAGCCTAGGTCTTTCATTTTCTTGATATAAGAAAAATTAACATGTCCTAATCTACCATGCCATACATCAACAGAATCAATCAAATAAGCAAAAGATGATGCATTTTCATTCATAGTTTCGGTTACATTCAAGACAAATAAACCCTGGTTACAATAACCCTTCCCAATGAAAACATTGTTCTTAGTCATTACAATTTTATCAGACTCAAAATACACTTTAACTCCAGCCTTTCCTAATAAAGAAACAGATACTAAGTTCCAACGGATATTAGGAACATGCAGCACATCATTCAGGGAAAGGACTTTTCCTGATGTTAGCTTGAGGAGTACTTTTCCTTTGCCAACCACTGGCGAGGGTCTCGAATCACCCATGAACACTTGTTCCTCGCCTTCATTCAATGGAGTGTAGGAAGTAAACGCACTTCTATTTCCACAAATATGTCTGGTAGCCCCAGAGTCTACCACCCAGTCCTTTGCTCCCATAACCATGTTGGTTTCAAACACAACTGCTGCAATAATATCTGTCTCCACCAAGTTAGCATTTGGTTTAGCAGATATATCATTCCTTTTTCTAAACCTGCATTGATTAGCATAATGTCCAGGTTTTCCACAAACAAAACAAGTTCCTTTTCTTTTAAAACCTGGACCTTGGAACTTAGGTTTCTTATCATTTTTGAGATAAGGCTTCTTGGACTTTGAACGAGATCCACCTGGTTTGCTGACTATAACATTGGCTTTTGTAGTCATTTCCTTGGCCAATTGTTCTCGGTCTCTGACTCGATTTTGTTCTTCTATTCTAATATGAACAATAACATCTTCAAGACTCATATGTTTCCTTTTGTGCTTCATGCTATTTTTATAATGTTTCCAAGACTCAGGTAATTTTTCAATTAAACAGCCGGCTAGGAAAACTTCTTGAAGCATTATATCTTCATTTTTAAGATCAGTGACTAATCTATGAAAATCATGTATTTGGGATGACACATCCCTATCCTCGGACATTTGAAAGTGCAGAAAACTTCCTATAGCATATTTCTGTACTCCAGCATCTTCTAACACATATTTTTTATTCAGATTTTCCCAAATTTCTGCAGCTTCTTTGTATGAACAGTAGACATCAAAAAGTTCATTGGACAGTGTACTCAGAATTGTGTGTCTACAGATTTTATTTCCATGTTCCCACTCTTTGAATTTAGTGTCAAAATCTTCAGACCCTTCTATCGGTTTTGACTGATTTAAATACTGAGCAAAATTAAGCATATCCAATGCAGAATAAACACGTTCTTGCCATCTCTTAAAATACATACCATTGAAACTCTCAATTTTAGAAGTATCAGGAATTGATCTAGCAGTAATCATAGCAGAATCCATGCCGAACTATTCTTAAGATTGTAAGAAAAATAATAGATGAAAGAAGGAAGAACTTATCAGTTGAGGCGTGATTTCACTGTCCTTAAGAATAGATCGCGCCCCTCGGAGATTGAATCTCGGTGTAGCAGGTAATGGCGGCCTATCCTCCAGGATACAACAACTGGATCACTCCAAGCGTACACTCGCAGATGAAGTGACGGTCGAACAGCCCAGAACCGCGCTCTTGGAATGACAACAGAGAAGAAAACAGGGAGACTCTTCTCGGGAACAAGAAACAGAGAGGCTTTCGGAAACAGAGAGAGGATAGGTTGGATTAGATAACTCTATCGGATCTGATAGGGTTTAAAAAGAAATGAAGAGGCGTATTTATGGCAAAAAGAAACCTGGCTCAAGCCCACACCCGGGGGGGGGGGGGGTCCCCCCTGCGCGTGATAATCGCAACGCGCCCGGATCGGATTTGCCAATTTTGGCTTGGACCTCCATTGGGCTCATGCGCGCGTGGGCTACTTTCTTTCTTTGCTTCACCAAGTTAGAAAGGCTGAATACTACATAAAGACCTTTTAAGTTTTATCTCTTTCCAATGTGGGACTAAAGGAAGTACACTAAACAAAAAGGCAAAAAGCAAAGAAGGGCAGAATTGGAATTTTAAAATATTCCAACACATCTATCAATGGTTGTTTTACTTAGCAACATACATCACTTGTTAGTCACCAGTGACAGTCAAATATATGGATGGGTTCAACTTAAACTTGTAGAATCTCAGGAAGAAAAATAAATAAAGAAACTCGAACATAAGGTAAAATTCCCAAGTGCTCAGTATCTCTCTCTGTCACAAAAGATGAACATGAAACTTACATATTTCCATGTGGAGAAATCATAGGATTCATGAACTTGGATATGATCTTGTTGCGTCGAGCACCTCACTGCTTCAGCCAATTTCAACCTGCAAATGGAGAGAAGACATAGTTAGAAATTACAAAGTGGCGAAGTATATAATTTATTATTCGAAGTTATAATGTCTATCCCTGCTAAAGCAAAATTTAAGACCGTAGCATATAACAATCTGCAACTTATCAAGAAATTCAGTAAGCTTCAAGTTGTCAAGCATGAGTGTCGAATTTGGTTGGAGAGTACACAATTCAAACAGTTATGAATTCGACTCAAATCAAAATAGACAAAGATAAACCCTTTGATTCAAGAACGATTACCAATTACTAAGATTTTGTTTTGATATAAAAGACCCAAGCTCTTTTTATTTTGTTTGGTCAGTAACTACAAATAATACTAACAGTATTAATGCAACAACACTGGAGTTATATGTTGGTTTATTTCAGGTAGCTGGTGGGTGTTGGTATGTTCTTGCAATTCAACGTGTTGCCTCGTGCCTCCGACAACAATGCGAGAAGAACAACAATTGTGATCTTGTATCATTGGCCTGTTCCAAGGAGGTCTGTTACCGCCTTCCCTTGCCATTAGGCATGGACGAATTAGCATGCAAGAGTAACTTGACAACAGCCATTGGAATCCAAAATATTCCAGTTTGTTTAAATGGCAATGGACCATTCCGCTTTGGGATCTACAATGGGGCTCTCCCTGTTGTTTCCAGCAACTCACTTGCTGTCAAAATCCTTTACCCTATATTCTGGGGACTTATGACTCTAAGGTAATTCTAACTTAAAAAGCTGTAGTATTTAAAGCATCAAACTATCATGGTTCAAATCTGCAAATTTCTTTCAATATACCATATATATTTTTCTTTACTAAGCTAATTACCAATCATACCTTCAGAGGATTTAAACGTATTAAGTATATGCAGCTGTGAATTGAAAATTACTGATGATAGTATTCTTATACAGCACTTTTGGCAATGATCTCGAGCCTACAAGCCACTGGCTAGAAGTTATATTCAGTATCATCATCGTATTAAGTGGCCTAATGCTCTTCACTTTGTTGATCGGCAACATTCAGGTATGTTTTTCTTTATCCATCTTCTCCCTTAATCATCTATAATTATCGGTAGAAAAAAGTACAGAAGTATGTGAACTGTGAGTTTCTAACAGCTTGAGCTTGGTAATTGATAGGTATTCTTGCATGCGGTCATGGCGAGGAAGAGGAAGATGCAATTACGGTTTCGAGACATGGAATGGTGGATGAAGCGGAGGCAGCTACCGTCACGCCTGAGACAGAGAGTCCGCCAGTATGAACGCCAGAGGTGGCTTGCAATGAGAGGGGAGGATGAAATGGACATCATTGAAGAATTCCCAGAAGGACTAAGGCGAGACATAAAGCGCCATCTCTGCCTTGATCTCATCAAGAAGGTAGTTTAATTGTTGAGACAATATGTCAGTCTATAAGAAAGAGCAGGAGGGGTGTCATTGATGAAACAGAGCATCAGGCATCAAGTTCGAACTCAAGTTTGTGCACCCTCCTTCCCTTCCCAAACAATGGTTCATTCATTAGAACCATAAAGATCGAACTGGAAATGAACAAAGTAACAGCTAATATTCTCTGTACAGATGTCATAAAGTAAGAAGACAAAAGAAATCCATGGCTAAATCAGTCATCAAGTACAACCCATTCACAAAAAAACTTACAGAAGAGCATTCAACCAAATAAATTTAGAGAAGCATACTAATATGCCCATGCAATTAGGATAAAGAGCTACTATTATTCCAGATAAAGGATTTTTTTTTTTTTCATTCGACTATTGCTTGATCAGATAGAATAGCTAGTACTTATTATGTGAAGACGAAACTAATTCGGTTGGGTTCATTTTTGTCATTCAGGTGCCATTCTTCCACAACTTGGATGACCTTATCCTTGACAATATATGCGATAGAGTTAAACCCCTTGTTTTCTCCAAGGGTGAAAAGGTATGACTAGGGACAGAAACACTGCAGTCATCTAGTGGAATGGAAGGATCTTTTGTTGCAATGCCCTCTCCTTTTGTTGCTATGAGCTATTACTTCTGCACCAGGTAATCAGAGAAGGAGATCCCGTTCATTGCATGGTGTTTATCGTCCGGGGGCAATTGAAGAGTAGCCAGCACCTGAGTCAAGGCACGGTGGCCACATGCATGCTGGGCCCTGGAAATTTCCTAGGGGACGAGCTCCTGTCATGGTGCCTCCGCCGCCCTTTCGTCGATCGGCTGCCACCTTCTTCTGCCACCTTCGAGTGCGTCGAGCCAACTGAGGCCTTCGGTTTAGATGCACCCCATCTTCGATACATCACCGAGCACTTCAGGTACAACTTCGCAAACGAGAGGCTCAAGAGAACAGCAAGGTACTACTCATCAAACTGGAGGACATGGGCAGCTGTTAACATACAGCTAGCCTGGCGCCGCTGCAAAGCGAGGACTGGAGGCATGGTGAATCCACCACCAGAGCTCGGCGACAGCGAGCGACGCCTTCGGCTCTATGCTGCAATGTTCATGTCGCTTCGACCTCATGACCACCTTGAATAATAGAAAAGCAGCTGCATTAAGTCGTTACAATGGTGAAGGTTATATTTAAACTGGGTACAAAAGAAGGAGATGCAATTAGTGAAAAACCTTGCATTCAATGGCTTAATTGTTCGCAGGTGAAAATAATGGATTGGTTTTATTATTTTTGCCAATGAATGAGTGCCATTGGTCCCTGGGAAGCTTTTATTTGCAAGTGAATTCTGCTCTTCAGCAAGTAGTTTCACATTCCTATGATTAAATGGCAGCAACAGTGGCTTGTTAGATTTTTTATGTCAGGCAAAAACGTTAGAAGGCATCGAAGGTGTTTAAAGGCACCATCTTAGTTCTTACAAGGAAAAGAGCTTTTAACTCTCGACTTGACACCCAACTTACCCCATGTACCGAGCCAAAGAGAAGACAAACCAATGTCTGCATAGCTTGCAGAAAGAGAAGACAGACCAATGTCTGTGCAAGACAAACTAGAAACAATGCAAACAAGAAAATATTGTTATTTGAACCTAGAGAAGGAGAGGGTTCGGGGGGTGGGTTGTGATTCCTTAGCTCACTCACCTTGCAGAAGCCTGCTCTTTCTATTTTATGATCCTGCTCTTCCAATTTTTCTTACTAATGGCTGCCCGTTAAGTTTATTAGTCTATGCTTGTGGTTGTATCTTAGGAGTAGATGAGCAAAACAATCTTGTGCATCAGGAGGAGCTCGAACTATTTCAAGGACACCATCCTCCATATCTTAAATTAAATTCCATTATCTATTACTTTATTTATCTGTAAATTTAATAAGTATATTGTTTATTAATTCTTTTTAATGAATAAAAATCCTGCATGACCTCAAATATAATGTTATTTTATTCCATTTTCCAACAAGTGCTTGTTAGCCTGATCGAGAAATTCAAGTACTTGAATTTGGATTCACAAAAGAAGCCAATTGGCGCTTGTGCTAGGAATTAAACACTCCTTGTGGGATTTCCGGATAGAGAATGCGAGTATAAACCATAGCAAGCGAGTAGATCCATGCTCGATAGTGTTAAGTGTGTTGGCTATAACTTTGTTGTTAGTGCTACACACTTCCCTCAGTAAATTTTTTTGATCTCTTTCTATGGACAGGTAAGTCCTCTAGCTTAAACACTCTAAAAGTATAAAGGTCCCATACAAGTTTAGATTAAACCTGATAAATTTACTATATTTAGATTCTAATGTCGTATAATTTGACCTAAAAACCGATAATTTAGACTCCAGCCCTAATTATAGGATGGTGCCTATACATGCGGCAAAGGTACATAGTATGACTGAGCATAGATCTTCTATAGTGTACAATTTGTATTGCAGAATATTGTGTAGTGCTCAATAGCTGATATTAAAAGATGTACGGCTATCAAATAAAATAATCTTACGTGCTAGTTATAGTACATTACCGTAGAACATTATATTCTGAAAACTGCGTATTCATTTATCTAGAGGTATGCATTCGACTTGCTGGATAATTAATCTGTTTGGTATGTATCATCTAATCATATAATGTAATGACAAAAAAAAAAATATTCTAAAAATAAGAGATAAAAGAATATCATATTTTTTATTTAAATCATAAAAAAGATGACTTTATTATTAAAAAAAAATTAATTTTTAGGCTTTGTTTTCTTTAACCTAGATACTAAAGAAAATATGGCCCAAGAGAAAGCCGGCTCGCTGCTTCTTTCTTTAGTGCCCGCCCAATAAGGTTTTTGTTCCCCCGTGTAGGATATAATTTCCCGTCCGGTGATTGCAAGAACTGGGAGTCTGGAGGGGATCCGAGCTCTGTTCCGGAACTTTCGCGAAGAAGGCCCCAAGCCCTGGAGCCATCGAAACCCTAGAACCAAGGCTTCTCCGATCGACGGCAATGGAGGCGATGGAGATCGATGCCCCGAAGCAAGAGGACCTCTTCCAAGCCGCAGAGAAGGGGGACGCCTCCCTCTTCTCCTCCCTTCCCGAGGAAGTACTCCGCCGGGCTCGATCCATGCGGAACGAGGACGGCCGGTCCCTCCTTCACGCCGCCGCCTCCTCTGGCCGCCCTGAGGCGAGTTTTCGAACTAGATGCTTTATTTCACGAATTTGGTCTCTCTTTGTCGAATCTATGCATCTAGGGTTTGAGTTCTTGTTCAAATTATTGGGCAACCGAGGATTTAATTAGTCTTTTTTTGGAAAAAAATATTAGGTGGTTAATGTGCTATCGGCAGCTGATCCATCGGTGAGTGGAGTTAACAGCAAGGATGAAGAGGGATGGGCGCCGCTGCACTCGGCTGCCAGCATCGGCAATGTGCAAATCGTCGAGATCTTGGTTGATAGAGGTGAGCTTGCGCATAACTTGGCATCTTGATCAACAGCTCTGATTTTTTTCTTTTTACACTGAAGCATCATATGGTATTCCCTTTTGCAAGACGAAATAAGATCCTTGAGAATCCTAAGAGAGAGTCTAGGAGTTCTAATGTAAAAGGACCATGAAAATGTGATAAATTTTGAGGTGTTGTTATTTATATTGCGTAAATTCTTCAGTGTCTGTCTAAAAGTATTTCAGACTTGTTCTTTTTTTTTTGTGGTTGAGATGCTTGAGCATTTTGGCCTCTACTGTGATCTTTCTCAGGCTTTACACTGTCAAATACTTTTTTATGCAACTTTGGTTACATCTGTTAATGTGATGTGGTGTTGGTTGTTAGCTTGGAAGTTTCAAAAAAGTGACAAAGATGGTCGTGAAACTTGAATGTTGGTCATTCTGCTAAGCATATTGTGGTGGGAAGTTGAATATTGGGTGGGAGGTCTTAGAGAGTTAGAGCATAACGCAAACAAACCGTGGACTTTAGGAATATTCTCTTGGTCTTATTGTTTGTGCACGTGGTTAATTCAAGGCCATTGGAATTTTGAACTAGTATGTGAAGTGAAAATATGTTACAAAAATTGACCCATATTAAACTATTGAGTTAGAAATAAAAGAGGTGATTTGCTTCGATATTCCACTAGTTCTTTTTTTCTCATGATGGAGTGTGATTTTATGATGATGGAGTGTGATTTTATGATGTTTAAAGAATATATCACAATAGAGTTTTAAAAAGGGCTTTGATTTCGTTTCGATGGAGGATAGTTTAGTGTTTAGAAGGAGCATGGTTTAGTATTTAGAGATTTGATGGTTGTAAGTACATGCATGAATTCCATATGAATTTTTGTTAATATGCTTGTGGAAAATTTGATGATGACGTGTAAGACGACATTGAAAACCTTACAAAATGATTAATCATGAATACCATAAGGCATGCGCATATGTGAAGTACAAAGCAATATAATTTAGCAAATATTATTCACAACAAGTTTACATTCCTACTCTCTTGTTTTTTCTACATTTTTTTTTTTGAGCACCTAGAGATCACGTGCCGAATTAAAACTTAGGCCTATAATGTTTTATATATCCTTCCTATTGTCCATCTTACCTCATTTTAAAATGCCTATTCTGTAAATAAGTAGCATTCGGAAGGGCTTCTCTTCTAGATGACTCTGTAATTATATTTTTTTCTTAGTATTCTTTAAGGGTTCCTCCCCAAGAATTTCTCTCTATACATATTTTATTTTACTTTGTTGTCATACAAGCCAAAAGTGTTCTTTCAATTAATTTGACAATTAGATCAGAACGATCAGGTGAATCACAATAGTTTCGTGGTTGTGGTTGCATTTTGCACCCTTTATGCCATGGTCAATTGAAATCCTAGAGACTTTATGTGAAGCAAAAGATAAAACCAAGGTTCGTGGTACTGGTATCGAATTCCGTACCGGTGCTACACTAGTATAGAATCGATACGGTACGTGGTACGCCTAGCGTACCGAGCGTCGGTACGGTACGGTATGCAGTACGCCACTGATACTAATACCGAATTGGTAGGCCATCGGTACCGGTACTGAATCGGTACGGTACGGTATGTCCGGTATCGTCTGGTACAGTACAACATATCTTGGATAAAAATGCACGAGCTTTCTTGATCCTCAAGTTATAGTTAATTTGCCTTTCCAGCTTCTTTTGATTGGTGGGTAATGTTTAATTAAAAGAGTACGATTACAAGGGATATTAAATGGGAGTTAAAACAACAGAAGAGAAAGGGCATGAGCATAATTGAAGGCTGTTGAGTTGTGTGCCACCACAGACTATCCCAATCATTCACGGTTCTTTTAGTTTGCTCCTAGTGCAAGGATAGTATCTTTATATTTCCATTTGCAGCAGCAACAACATTTTTCAAAGTCTTGCTTTCAACCTTGGTGATGTCAATTAACATATGCCTGATCAGCATAGAACCTTTATGTTAAATTTGATGAATCCTTTCATTTTACTTAATTCTCTTCACTCTTAAAGTTAATATGACAGCTTGAAATTCTTATAATATTTTTTAGATTTCCTTTTGGGTTTCCAGCTCATTGGCCCTAATTCCAACAGTCAAGCGTTTTTTTTTTTTTTTGTTGAGATAGAGAGAATGATTAGGCATCAGGCCAACGTTCAAACAACTCAATTGATTGTCAATTTTCTACATTCTACAGATATCTTTAGCATATGCTAGAAAAATTGCTCTATTTTTGTCACTACAACTCCAAACTACTACTTCATGATTTGCACTTGGATCTTGTACTGATTTAAAGTTTGTACAAATAGGAGCTGATGTCAATCTGGCTAATGATGGTGGCCGCACTGCTCTTCATTATGCTGCTAGTAAGGGGTGGTTGAAAATAGCTGAAATTCTAATAGCCCATGGTGCAAAAATAAATAAGAAAGACAAGGTCTGCAAACTTATGAGAAATTAGAATTCGTTACCATGTTTGCATGCTAAGCTTATAGTAGACGTTGCGCACATGGTTCCTTAATGAAGTTCTGATGTGCATTTGATTCAGTTTGGTTGCACCCCACTACATAGGGCTGCAAGTACTGGAAACTCGGAGTTATGTGAGCTATTGATTGAGGAAGGAGCAGAGGTCGATGCCACTGATAAAGCAGGCCAAACTCCTCTCATGCATGTAGTGATATGTCAGAACAAACAGGTAAATGAGAATACAACATTCCACTGTGTTGGTTTTCTTTTTCTTTTTTTTTTTAACTTTTTCCTGGAGCAAATGGCTTTCATCGTAAGTTTTATGCAAATACCCCTGAAGACCCCTCATTCACCTAGTTGTCTCCTGATTTGCTAATATCAATATCCTGAAATCAAAGCCAGGGAAAAATCACGCATGACTCTAATAGTAATCTGGTGTCCTAAAAAACAGCTGCGATGTATGGGTGGTCAAGGGACCATATTGTGCATATACAGCTTGCAGGCTGCATATGTGGCTGCATATATGTTTATTTTTTAAATATTTAAGAATAAATATAATATATTAATTATAATATAAATAATAATAATGATAATATTTTATGGATGGATAGTAGCAATATTGATAACAATAACAACCAATAATTAATGTTTTTTTATTGCCGAGTGACTAATATCCAATAGCTATAACTATAACATAATCAACATTTTAGTACTATTAATGTCCATATCAGCCACTCCTGAAACCCATATCAAACCTAATCGTCAGCTTGAACTCACTTCACTATATGGGCCTACGTAATAGTGGGCTGTATATGTAACTTCAGAATGCTAGATAAGCTCGTATATGAAGCCATAATACTAAGCAGGCCATATATGTGGCCAGGCAATATTAAGTGGACTGTTTGTGTGGTCCATATGCGATAGGACCACATAGAGTACTGAGTATGGGCAATATGGTGCCGTCAAGGGACCTTATATGCATATGCAGGTACATATGCGACAGTATGCACCACAATTTAAAACATTGCAGTAAACACCTTGAAACTTCTTCTGATGGTAATGGTCATTAAAATATATTAAAGGTTTTTTCTCCTGTTTGCTCTGTGGGTCTGAACAAGTTCCTGAACACAGTGCTCAAATATCATGAGACAGGTGAACTTTGGTATAAGGAAACTAAAACCACGATACTTAGAAATAACAAGGACCCGGATCTTTTCTCAAAAACAAAAACAAAAAGGGAAAGAAAGCCTGGATTCTTGGCCAGATGGATTTTGGATTTGTTAGCTGTGGTAGGATATGCACAGGACATGTTCTTGCCAAACATTTGTAAAATCCTTTGCATTGCACAACTTCTTATTTGTGGTTACAGCGAGCACCATAATCATGTTCATCTCCATCTTTCTCTTGCTGTCATTTGATTTTTTGGTTGGATAGGTTGCTCTTCTCTTAATAAGACATGGGGCTGATGTTGATGTTGAAGACAAGGAAGGATACACTGTGCTCGGTCGAGCATCGGCTGAATTTAGACCAACATTGATCGACGCAGCCAAGGCAATGCTGGAAGGTTAGATTATGAATTGATGACACTTTCAAAAAGGACTACTTATATGCTCACAAACAACTATGACTCCTAAAAGTAAGGCTGAAATGCTTGCCTGGTGAGGAATTTCTGTTCAGCTGTATCCGACTTCTCCTGCATTTCTAAATTTTCCCTTAAGATGGGTGGAGAATTGAGTTTAGCTTATGGGCTCTTCCTCAAGTTTAAACTACTGATTCTGCTTGGAGAATACGGGCAATATGTATTTGTCAGTTCTCAGAAGTCATTCTAAGTGAATCATGTTTTGATCTTGGACTTCTTGATCATTTTTGGGGAATTCGGTTGTAATAACAGCGTCTCGACCCTTGTGGGAGAGGTCCATGACCCAATCTTTAGTGTTGCACGTGTGATTGAAATTGCATGATTAGTATGTTAGTAATTTCAGTGTGGGGTGCTGCAGTTTGAGTTTTTGCTGTTCCATCCAAAGATGTAGATCACTTTGGCGTAAACCTGCGCGCGACACAACCGGGAAGCCACTTATTGAAACCCAATGCTGTCCGAGGTTACCTTTGATTGATGATATCTGTCATATATACTCTTCTAGCAGGTCCACCTAGCCCACACCAAAAATTAAAAGCTACCTCTAATTTGAGGCAGGTTGTAAGCACTGCTTGGCTTATTCCCAGCCAGCTTCTCAGACAGGTCCATCCATCCAAAAGGAAATTTCTGCAGCACTGGTCACAGAAAGCTCCTGCGAGCTCAGCACACAGGCCAGTTGGCAAACCATGCCGGCAAGCGTATCGAGCCTGCCCGCTGCAAATGATCGTTCGAGAGTAATCACAAAGAACAAAGGCAAATTTGTTTTTCTGTCTCTGCCCACGGATGAATGATGTAAGATGATATAAGTGCTCCAATGCAAAAAGCGAATAGAGTGAATATGTAATTTTTTACGCATAAGTAGATGCGGTCAATCATTGGATCGACCAGGAGACTACATCTATCGTGCGAGATTTTCATGATACCCTTTTTTTTTAACCTTATAGCAATCTTGATGCCGTCTGAAAGTGATCTCTCTCCAGAATTTTCTATGATGCTCTTTTCTGGACAATTGATGCCAATTAATTTCAGGGTTCTCTTCTGGAAGAACACCTGAGAAGCAGCCTTTGACAGGCACCATATTGGAACAGATATCGGCCTGCCTTGCCACAGTTCGGTTCAGGCGGTCGAGGTTTATAGTATTTGTTCACAAACATCCTAAATGAAGTTGGAAGATGCTCTGGGGCTCCCATCAGCGTGTACTGCTTATTTGACACTTTATCATACAACTGCTCTCGTATATTGCCGCCAAAAAAATAAAAAAAAAAATAAAACAAACCTAGAATATAAATGCTGAAGTGGCAGCTATCCTCTATAATACATGGCACAAGGAATTTTTTTTCCTCATTTTACACTCCAATTAACAAGAATCACCTTGCACAAGAGCTCTTTATAATGCTGGCTTTGGTTCTCTCTCTCTCTCTCTCTCTCTCTCTCTCTCTCTCTCGTGGCAGGGTCGGGTGGCGGGTTATTAGCTTGTGAGGTTTTGATGCACCAAATGACAGCACCATTGGTTGCACACAAAAGCTAAGCTCATACATTACTGAAAAATGAGAACTATAACAATGGCTGTCTTAGACATGAGTTGGCTGAAAATAATTAAACTAATCGCAGATAGAAAGTACCAGAATTTACAGAATTCCAACTCAGAAGATTATATATTTCTATGCCAAAAAAAAAAAGAGTTCAACACATCAAGAGAATAATTTTTCATCTACTTATTTCTGCCAAATTTATAGTATCAGTGCCAAGGAAAACAATGCACTAGCAAACCTTGGTTTAAAGAACCTAGTCTACTGTAAATAGCAATCCTAGAATGAACTACATAACAAGTCCACCCAAACAGCTAACACATCTAGTCCTGAAGCATTTTTAGATGTTACCATGTATTCCTAGAAAGAAAAAGCAAACTTTTTCCGCCTTTCTACGCTGCCATCGTTTCTTGGTCATACCGTGAAACAGTGAGTGGGTCAAGAATCATTTTCTAGCGTACATACAAAAACTATGCCAGACGGATAGGATATTAAGGTACACTAACAAAATGTACAGGAAGATCAGTATCATAAATCCCACTTCGATCAAGAGTAAGGGGAGGAGAAGAATGATTGGTATTGAGAAGGATTGCTGTTATAGTTGTTCTCCCCACCACCAACTCCCTGGTTTGGAAATGACTGTGGCAGGAAATCCTCATCTTTCAAGTGATAATTCCTCTGGACCATTGATCTGGAAAAATAATTAAAGTGCCCTGTTAAGACAATAAATTAGCAGCAACATAAACGATCCCAATGAATGACAAGCAATGGAAACTGATCAAAATTAAAGAGAGAATCTGCAAGAAGTATAGCATTAACTCCAAGATCATTTCTAACAAACTTAAACTTTTTATTTAAAAAAAAAGACGCTAACTTTCGAGCTATGGTAGATCATTCAAATTCTTAAATTGAAGTGGATTATTTAGCATCTCTATCTACAATTATTGAGAAGTTCTGACCATGCATTGTGTTTGATAGGATAACTTATATGAAGCAAGTATAACATGCTTTAACCAGCCATCCAATTCCAGTGTACTTGTGAACTGTCCACATTCATCAATCATTACAGGATGAACAATGTTTGACATTTTAGTTGAATCTGTTGTTAATAGAGATATCCCTATTTGCATTTTGCAACAGTATTTTACAATTGTTTCCAAATAGATTACAAACAAATAAAATACATGGCAAAAATGAGTAAGTGATGAGAACCGAAACTACCTCTGGAGCTGGGGTGAAGAGGGATGATCTGGAAAAGAACGTGAAGAACTTCCCTTATACGTGCCATGCCTCTGATCGTATGACTCCCTAACTGGGTTTACATCATCAGATGATGATACTTCGTTCATACCAGATAGATGGACTGGACCAAGAGAGCCAAACTCAAGGGATTCAGCATGTGAACCATACCCAATGACTTGCTCATTATGAATACAGCATCACAACAGGTGAAACTGCAGGATTAACTGGACTCACGCCATTTTAGTTCACTGTGGGCACTGGGTACATGCCATATGCCTAATTTGGTGAGTTATGTGAGGAGTTTGCAAGCCCAAAAGATCTGTTCTGGGCTTGGTTCGACGCAAGTGGCTCATGCCTGTGTGGATCCAATGGTCTGTCAATTCGGTTGTCAGTTGTAGAAAATTGGTCAGGCCGTAAGCTGAGCTTCTCAGCTTGGGTGCGACCACGGCTGCGATTGGCAGCTCGTGATTTTGCATAGATCCAGCTGCCTTCTCTGTCAGCACTGTCATTCCGGTCATAGTTGTAATTCCCTCTGTGGTTTCTTGTACTGGACTGTCGATCTCTGAATGAAACTTTCTGGAGAAGGGGAAAAGCAAAATCAGTTACAAGTCTCAGCTAGGGATGACATTATTGTTTACAGCCGAATATTCATGTTTCTAGTATACAATAACAGCAACATTTCTAGTTTCTTAATAGATGATCAAAGAATCATATGAAATTGGAATTATACAAAGAAGATCTGCATGGTATTGTGCACGGATGACAGATTTTTTTTAGAGAAGAAAACTATAGGTGGAGATCCAGAAGAGTGGAGCCTTTGGCTGAAAATCAAGTTCAAGAAAATTCTGGCCAGGCAAAAGAGACAGCACATCCATGACTTGAGTTTTATTCCTTCAAAAATTAAACAACAATAGTGGAACTGCTACTGTGCTAGCATGATCGACAGTGCATTTTGAGAGGAATATGTTACTAACTGATCAAGTAAAATATTTCTGAAACCACAAGTAATTACAAAATCACCATCTTTAAGAATGTACATACACAGACATATCAAGTTATGATAGACTTTAGGCTCATCTGTCTGCATAATGGTTCTCCAAAATATTAAATCACAATGAGAAAAGATAAGCAGTCAGAGATGAAATTTTGCACCTGATCTTTTCATGAGAATCATTGGACATGATATCACCGTGAAAACAGAAAATTTAAGATGAGACTTATATCTGTCTCCATCTTCTGTGTAGACGACATACAAATAGCAACGGATCCAACGAGAAGTATGTTTCGTGCTAAGATTTCAAAGGCTAAAGAAGACAAGCTTGATGAAGTTTTGCCATTTAGAAAGCGCAAACCAAATATCAAGGTCATGCCCCGAAACCCAAAAAGTAACATGGGCAGAGAGTGAACAAAGCATATAAAAGGAATTCATAACATGATATCCACTCTCCACCTATAGCATTGCAACAGATATGATTGATTATCAGCCTACTGGTACAGACAACATCCTCCTGTATCCTAAAAACTAAGTATGGCAACATCTTATGTGAAAACTTTTATACTCTCAGAATATCCCTCTCCCGAAATATCCCTATAATATTTTCAGTTATATCTTTTCTCCCAAAATACCCTTATAATATCTAAGTTTTCCCGATAATTATAACATGCAACCGATAGATCACCTAAAAAAAATGGATTGATGGAATTGTAATCTCGACTGATATGATCAAGAGTGTATCTGTTTGTTGGCAATATATTATGTAAAAAGCTTATAGTAACTAAAATATTTTTCTCAAAATATCCTTATAATATTCTTGATTATATCTTTTCTCCCAAAATATCCTTAAAATATTCCAAGGTTTACCCATGATTATTCCCTCAAAACCAATATAAGGAAACATCAGTTTGTTTCTTTCATACCAAAACTCTTTCTCACTAGTCTAATTTTCCCAACTTGTGCAAACGCATCTTAATCCGATTCAAGACTGTCTTATCTGATTCAAAACTCTTTTCTAGGCCCACCAGATTCAACTAGAGTGAGACTTTTTTTTAATATACAGAATAATAGGAGTTTCCCACTTGCACACCTCAGAGTTCAGCAATGTCAAAAAGTTTTATCACTGAAGCTTCCCGATGGTTAATAAAACAGTTTTCAAGCATGCTAACGATCTGATTTTAATGAAATGGCTGACTCAAGCCTCTTGCTTGTTCTAATCTGTTGAAAGATGCAATGAAGGGGCACTGATTAGAACTACAAGAGATGGATTATCTTACATCTTTGATGGTTCCAATTTGTGTGTTTGGCCCACAATTCCCTTCATGACTTACGATGGGTCTCAGCTCCCATCTTGGTGTCAATCTTGGGTTTTAGCAGCGCTGGGGAGAGGGAATCAGAAGAGATAGAGCAGTTAGGAGAGAAGAGAAGGGTTTCGTCCGTTGGTGTTGGGTAGAGAATCTAGAGACTAAAAAGTTAAAACCACTTTTACAAATCATTTACAAAAAAAATCTTTAAAATCTATGTTATATATGTAAAAAAAATACCTTCTTTTATTTATGAGTAAGTACTTTTATTAGGTACATGTGCATTAGCTCGTGCATCATAACTAGTCAGAGGTTAAAAATGGATACTACAATTCCAGGTTCTATTAGAAAAGCAGGCTAATAAGCAGAAAAAAACATCCCCAAGGCCAAAAACATGACAATTGCTGATAGTGGAAAGTACAAAAAGATCTTCATGTTTCCATAGATGAAACCTAAATTGTCCTATCTGCCTAAAGTACTATTGTTGGACATGTATTGACGTGCATATGAAAAACAACTCTTGCAATATTCTTCTATATATGGAATTCTGATTTTATACAACAAAGACCACAAATCCTACAAAGCAGATCTCGACAAATCTGATAGTTGTCTTTGTTTTTGCTACATATAAGCCAATAGATAATTATAACATATTTGAGAAATACAAAAACACTAAAAAACACACTGCATAATTATAAATCATCAAAATAAATTCAAACTATGCATCTAAATGGACTCTCCTAAGCAAAACAATGCAATAGCACAGTGAGACAAGATTATAATATGCCAAAAGGAAAAATTGTTATAACAAATAATGGGGTTGTTGAAGAAGATAACTGGCAGCTCCACCAAGCAGAGTCAAAGAAATTGTACCATTTGCATAGTCATACAGAGAAGAATCTCTTACTTTCCAACTTCAAATGAGTTCTTAAAAAAAGAAGGAAATAACCCCTCTTGGATTAAAAGAGGAAATGACTGGCTTATATATGGTCCTATATGGCCCCTTTCCCATGTTGATAGGAGTCCCATTAGGTAACATAAATTAAAAAAATGAAGCAGAATTGAATTTGGTTACTTGAGGTTCTTAAACCTCCAGCATTCTTAATAAAGACAAAAGTTGAGAGAGAGAGCGAGAAGGAAGAAGCATCGTCAGGCCACTTATTCTAGTCAAAAGAGTCCTTGCTCATGACTTGTTTCTTGACTGACTTCATAGCCTCAATTTCAAGATGAAAAGAACCCAATCTCTCCCCCTCTCTCTCTCTCTCTGGGTGGAAGGGGAATCCGCTTTCTGTCCTTCAGTCAGATAATGACACCACAAACAGGCATAATTATGCCTTTATCAATTAACAAGCAATATAGATCTTGAGATATATACTTACAGGATTTGGCAGATAGGTTCCAGTACCACCACGGTAACTAGGGACTTCATCCCCAAAATGCTGGAAAACATCGGAAGTCCTATGAGGACCTGGCTGCATAGGTGTAACGGGAACTAGGCAGGGGCCATAACTCATAATCTGTGTTAAGATGTTTGCATTGGCTGTCAGTGGTCTACCAGGACCATCCCATGGAAAATGACCTTGCAGGTATATTGGTGGTACCATAACAGGAGATTGGTGCATAAAAGGCTCGTGGTAACGAGTGTTCTGGCATGACCGCCCATATTGCAGATTTTGCCAATGGCTAAGAATGTCACCATTGAGAATATCAGACTTATGCTCCTCAGGGGGCTCAGGATCAGCACTTCTGAAAGCACTCGAGCTCACTTGAGACTCGGACTGATCAAGGTTTTCTGCTGAATCATGATTCTGATCACATGGATTTATACGACCATGATCCAGTCTTTCATCCCTGTCAAATTGGTTAATTAATCCATCAGAACTGCCTGTCGCAGGTGGCATATTACATACTGGAAACATGGCTAAAAATGGAACTGGTGGACCAGTAGGATAAAATGCAAATGGCATGACCCCAGAGTTATCCATAACCCTCTGTCCTGAGCCATTGACAATCATTGGTGCAACAGGAATCACAGATTCTGATCCACTTATTTTTGCTGGTTCATATCCAGATAACTGATGGGGTCTAGCATGTGGTGAAGCCTCATCATCTACCAATGCTGAAGAATGATTAGATGAGCCCTCCAGCTGCCACTCGCTCTTTGATTCCCTGTACAATGATGTCAGAACTGCAGGAGAGGCGGTTCTTCTTCCTCGTTTATCCCTAGATGACCTGGAGGTTTTTGCAGATCCATCGGATGAACTTTCAGAGGCTGATTTGCTCCTGGGAGGACTAGCCTGTGAGGCAGGAATGTACGTCATATATCCATTCCTGTCACTAGAGTAAGTATCATTGCCTGTACCAGTTTGATTCTGGAAAGCACCAGTGTGTTCTTCACTTACTACACTATTTTCTCTAGCAAATTTGTGGTGTCCTGGTATAAAAGGACCAGAATTACTGGTTTGTGATGAAGAAACATAGTTAAATCCCCCTAGAATTTCCTGCTGATTGTCATCTGAATGAGGCACCTGGAAATCTCCATTTCTGGGGTCAAACCCCTGATCAGATCGAGGATCATCTTCATGCAAATAGCCACCACTTTCCTCTGGGTTCATTTCTGTCATGCCACAACTCTCATTACTAGGGTCAACCGTGTATTCTGAGTTCAAATTGAAGCCGGCGGTTAGGAAATAAGGCGACAAAGGTGAGGAAACAAAGCCTTGACGAAACGGCATATCAGATGACCGTGGAGACTCAATCACAGGAAAACTAGTGGGAACAGAACCTGCCAAATTTCTCTGACTATAACCCATTGAAGCTAGAAGAGAGGAAGGTAACGGAAAAGGTTGATGAGGAGAACTAAAATGAATTGGCATTTGAACCTGCCCAATTGAATTATGTACAGTGGAAGATGCCATCATATTAACCAAATCCTGCTCTTCCTGGTGCATCTCCAAGGCCTCAGACACAGATGAATGTTCTTCCACAATGTTTGCGAAGCCAACATCATCTTGATAAGTGTTTGAAACATTATTTGAATCAGCAGCTTCAAGACTTTGCTGGGACGAACAGTGCCTTGAAGATGACGGGTCACCAAAAGATTTTGCATATCGACTCCTTGAAACATCAAAACCCGAGTACCTTCTTCTACTGCCATGATCTAACCTTGCTGTGGCAATCAAGTTATTGCCTGTTTCAGGAACTTTGTTACGGCTCCCTCGAGACAAAACTTCAGAAGATGTGTCAGTCAGCTCGGGACTCGAGTGTGTCCTCGCAAAATGAAACCTGCCTGGTCCCCCCGGATAATTCACATAGTGATCAGGCTTCAAAGGTTTCTGACTCTTTTCAGCTGGAACAAATTCTCTGGAACCATTATTCTTTTCAATGTGATCGGAAACCCTAGAACTATTCTGCATTCCATAACTTTTCTGGCTCTGTGTACGCAAAATTGCAGATGTCATACTTGTCCTATGTACATTCTGAGAGTGTTGGTTAATGGTCTTTTGAATCTGAGAAAAGTTGTCATAAAAAGGAAGAGCACCATCAGTCTGACAATCATGTGTAGCGGGCAAAACAACCTTTTCATTCTTTTTCTTGGTGCTTGAAGTGATTCTGGAACTGTTGGATTCTTCATATGGAACAGTTCTTAAAGGTCGCGAGTGCCGCGAATTTGGGGAAGGAGCATCAGGTCGATTGCCACTGCCATGTCTCTCCCATGTGTTCATGAAGAACTGATTTACTTCGGCAATCAGGTCCTCTTTTGGACACTCTAGTAACCTTGCCAGCTTTTTGGCCCCAAACGCAAAGGCACTGCGTATCCTAAAAAAATTGCCTGCAGAGAGTAAAACAAAATAAGTTGAGTGCTGAAAAAGTATAGTGATATAGAATGATGAAGGGAAAAAAACCTTTTTTAAAAAAATGACATCACCGACCATGGAGAAAAGGGGTTTACAAACTGATTGTCTTGAACACCAGTACCAGGTGTCAGATTGTCTGAGCCTCAAAAAAGAAATCAGCAAAATGGTTGTGTATCTTTGTATATGCATGCAATAATGTAATATTTACAGGGTTAAAAAATGCTTTGTGAAAATAAAAATTATTTTTAAGTCATCATATATCAACTAATCCAAATAGTTGAGAGTACCATGGTCTGCCGAACCGGTCCGTACCGGCCGGTTCAGCCCGGTACGGACCGGTCCGGCCTGGAACCGGTACCCCGATAGCGTGGATACCAGTTCCAGCTGTCCGGATACCAGTTCCAGTTATTTTCGGAATGGTACCGACCGGTACGCATGCGTACCGGCTGCATACCGGTCTCGTACCGGCTAGTTTGCACCGGTACCATTTTTTTTTATACCTTGGGGCAGAGCGCCCCGTACAGGCGCTATTCCCCGCACTGGGAATCGCCCTGCGAGCGATTCCCCCACCCCGCACGGACAACGTGCGAGCACGCTGCCCCGCGCGGGCCATAAATGCCACAGAGTGGCACTGTGGCCAGCTCTGGCGCATCCACGAACCCAAAAAAAAAAAAATTTCGCGTCCGTGAACAAAGACCGGTTCGCACCGGACCGGCTCCGATACAAACCGGTCTCGAACCGGTCCGGTAGGCGACCGGTACCGGTCCAGCATACCTTGGTTGAGGCAATGTTTGATAGGTTATTGATAAGCTTCAACAGCACAAATTAAAGTTACAACATAGAAACATATATCAAAGAAGCCTTTGAACTTATAGATGACTTGAGCAAAAATTTCATCATTGAATTTTCATGAGTATTAGAGACAAGGTACGCCATCTCGATACCGGGGCCCATACTGGTATCACCCTATTATTGTGTCAGTATGCCCAGTATGGAGGCTGGTTCGGTGTACGCCCCTTGCACTGCATACCGATACTGAACCTATACAATACGGCACGCTCTGTACCGCTCGATTCGGCACACTCCGTACCGCTCGGTTCGATATGGTATGGCGTACCTTGATTAGAGAAGAATCCGAGTGTAAGTAATGTAAATGACAACATTATATTGAGAATATAGAAGCTGCAAACAGAGAGCTCATGAATGCACTCCACACTCGATAGAATGCATGTGTAAAAATGTTTAATGTGCAAATACATGTGTACTTCTCCAAGTGAGTTGTTGAGATTTTTTCTTGGTTCAATTAGAATGGTTCGCATGACAGCATGTGGGCCATACAGCTTGAGTCTTAGCACCAATAAATTAAAAAGAAAAAACAACTGCCTTGTTAAAGATGCTGTGGTTCCCCTTTTTATATGTTGCTAGTATTGTAGACTATATGAAAGACCATATAGATGGGGCCTAACTGTCAGTCATACAAAGTGTACTAGTTTGTTGAGTAGTTCATTTTTTTTTTGATTTCATTTGAATCGTTCATGGTTCTTCTCACAGCATATAGACAGGTAAAAGATTCCTCTAGGCCTATGTAGATAAAGGTTGGAACACGAAGGATTTGGAATATCAAGCTGGACATGAGAAACAGTTCGTGAAATGTAAACACATCAAATCAGGCCAAGTCACATTTGGGACTGTTGGAGAACAAGCAAGCAGAGCCCTTCATAGTGTTTTAAAGTCAAAGATTAGGTAATCAAGTATCTTTCTCATTTTTTGCACCCTATTAACTAATAGAATATCTAATAATTGTTAAAAATGATCATTCACTTCTTAGCATTTCAAAGAAGCATTATCTGCTACTTCTTAAAAAATCTTGAAATGAAAAGTCAACGCGTTTGAGAATCTAGAAAATCATGCCATACTAGAGTACTATAGTTTTAGAAAAAAAGTGGATATATCACCAAAGATTTTATCTCTGAATCTGGTTGTACAAGTAGTCAACACACCCAAAGAACTATTAGACCACCTACATTACCATGGGAAAATCTATGCTGAAACAGAAGAGCACTGAGAGGAAATCATATAGGAGCTGCAACAAAAATCACACTTTTTTACCATATGTAAGGTTCTGCAAATTATTTCTATACAACCAGAAAGATAATTTTTGACGGGGAATATATAGAAGCCTTTTATTTCAAGATATATTTAACGACCCATCAAAAGTAACCAGTTTCCCATTACTGAGGTTTTATATGTAGAGAATTCCATTTTTTGGGCCCTGCAGCATGGTATAAGGCCCCTCTAGACATCAACAGAGACCAAAAAGAACTTCACGGAACTCTTATTCCAAAATTGACTTCATATTTACAAGCTAGTCCCTTAATCTTAACTATTTCAATCAACCTAACACATCCTAAAAACTAGATCTACAACCTGATCCTTCCTGCACTTCAATAATTCTCAGAATAGTCATCTAATGGTCTATCTAGCAGTCATCAACTGAAACATTTATTATTCTCCTAATTGAAACTTCATCCTATATTTTCAGGTCCACTGTCACTTATCCTAATCCCAATCAACTCCTATACACCTACCCCTGTATCAGCAACACTTCAACTGATATGCTGGAGACCTTAAAAGTTAAAAAAATTGTACTTACAAAAACTGAGTCCTAAATCTAATCATTACAATGCATCATAATTTTTAGTTAACTGCATTTGTCGATAACTTAGAACATCTTTAACAGTATTATAAGCAAATTTTCTCACACTGCCTGCATTTTATTGCATAAAATAGTGCCATCGACTTTATTATGCAATCCAATCACATTCAAAAATGTAAACTAACTGCTCAAGAAATTCTAAGGTTAATATTATGCAACTTGACTAAGTCAATGATACATTGTTATACTTGATCTAAAATTTGCTCATAATCATACTAAAGTGTATGCCTTTTAGGTTATTAACCCATAATTATATTCCAAAATGACATGATGCAAGGCAATCTTAATTTGACTCCAGATAGAGAAAAGCAAAATCAAATTTCTGTTTTTCCCCTTCATCCTTAAAGAAAAATTCCAGCAACTAGTTTTTAATTTTAGCATGATGCAGCAACTGCAGGATTAGGTTTAAGCACCCAGTAAGAAAATCTTGAATCCCATCACATGTACTAAGCAATGATTCATTCCTACCATATGGCAAACTCTTCAATGAAAAGCAGCACGACCAGCAACAATCACTATATTGTTAAATAACTGTTATCAAAAAGGTGCATAGCTCACATACTCTCAATATAAAGGGAAATGGAAACATATTTTGAGTTCATTACCAATACATCGGGGATTATTTGGGGAAAAAAAACACTGTGAATGAAAGCATATATCAAAAGGGGAAAACACAAAGAGATATGTTTCCTTAAAATTATAGTGCAATATTTATTTAAAATTTGCTTGATGATACAAATTGCAGGGCATATACCAAATAAGACACTTAGTTGGCATCCAACATATGATTATGTTCAAATATACCAAGGTGTGATGTACGTTTGATTACTATAATTAACCAGTCTCAATCAATCACAAAATGCTTTACATTAATAATTTCCAAGAAGTAACATTTAGGTCCTCCCAGGTTCCCGTTCTTTTGACCGTTCCAAATAATAGAAAGCCTAACACACCTTGTTCAGAGCCTCTCCTAATCAATGTGGCACTTGATCATAGCATCTTAGTAAGTCTCTATCATTTTATCATCTGCAAAACTCCAATCTTCCTCTAACATACTCTTTCTACTCAAACCAAACCAAGCATTCTTAGATATAGTAAGGTAATCCTACGTTTTTGCAGCTTATTTACTGTTGAAAAATTCACCATCTAAAAATTGGTTGGTCATTTTATTGTTCAATATTTAATTCCATGGAGTGTTAGGGTGATAAGATCTATAAAAACCATTCAAATGCTATTTTTATGGTCATATAAGAAATGGATTAACAAGTTGATAGTAATAAAAGAAAGAAAGATCAGAACATGAATTTTCCTACTGCAAGTGATCTCAATATTACTCCTAGAAAACTTTTAGCTGAGATTTTCCTACTGCATGAATGGTGTTGTTTGGAAGTTGCTGGCTCAACTAGGAAAAAACAGTTCATTTAAAAAACAAGTAGGTCAACTCACGCAGCTTTACACTGCACATCACCAGTAGTTAATCTCCATGAAATGAGTGAAAATGAAATATGAAAGCACAAAGGAGTTTGCATTACATCATTGTAAGGACCTATGGTGTAAGCAAGATATTATGATAAAAAAGATAATAGGGAAAAATTAATTTATGCTTGAACTCTAAATCCATATTGGGCAATTGATGTAGCTAAGGCTATGCAAAACGTAAAATTCTTGATTTGTTAGCAGCAAGATAAACAAAAACCATAGGTCCAAAGTTTCTTTGTTCAAGAAGAAATGATTTAAAAGGTTAAGGGGATTCTTGTTGGTGTAAAAATCCATGAACACAAAGAAACATGAAGAAAAAAAATTATTGCCTTAAAGGATGCAGGTTTAAACTTAAGGGAAATGATAAAACCTTCGAATATATAAAAAAAAAAGATGCTCAGAAACTGTCCAAAATATTAGAAGGATATTGATATTCTGAAAAGATTTGTTCCTGGAAATATAATTTAACTAAAAAACTTGCTTCAGACAATTAGAACAAGAAAAGGTCAACAGTTTCAAAACTCTCTCTCTCTCTCTCTCTCTCTCTCTCTCTCTCTCACACACACACACACATACAGGCAAGTGTATTAAGCTGCTCATGTGGTTCTCTTGTTTAAGAAAACAAGGGACAAGAGACTATTTGTTCACAGCTTCACATCCTAGTGCCAAGGTGCCCAGCTAAAGCCAAAGGGCTGATTCAATATAACCGGAGTCGTGAACAGAGAAAGCCAAAATCAGATCCATTTGCTCAAGAACTTAAACACCCTGCCCTGCGGCCCCTTTCTCAAGCCTAAAACAAACATACTTTCATCTAAACAGCATAGAAAGTAGATCCTCTTGAAGTCCTGGTTTAGATTGTGAAGCAAACAACAATATAACCTTCACTTGCAAGATAAACAGATAAATATGCTAGAAATGATTTTCAAAAAAGCACCATCAATTAAGCAGTTTCGGCCGATCCTACCATAAAAGACAGAAAATAGCAGAGCCAATATAAGTGCACAATACCTTTACTAACACTGCGTCCAAGGTTGTTGTTTATACGTAAAGGATCGATAACATTGAAATGCTTCGAAACAAAAGGCTGACCAACTGGCATAACAGCAAATACCGTACTACACATATCAAGAAAGACCTTGCTGAGCAACAATTCACCGCTATCCTTTCGAGGAGGTTCCGCTGAATGATATTTCAAAGGTGAGAAATAGGAGGTGGCATTTCATATTTTTCTCCCATTATAAAAAAAATGCAAGGATGAACTCACCAGCCATATCTGGAAGTGAACTAATAGGTACAGGACCCCAAAGGCTAACACAAAAGTTATCCCAATCAAAGTTGCTGAAAAACTCCAAAAAACGATATAGGACCTATGATTGACAATAATAAATATTGTTATATTCAAAATTTAATAACAAAAAGGAATAAACAAAATAAAAGAAATTACCTCAAGCGGTCCAGCAAATGAATTATTGAACACATGAAATATATATAGAACCAAAGTTTCCAAAGCATATGTAGAAATGAGGCCATGATGAGCACCCAATATACGGCTCTCATAGTAACACCAGGCCTTGATCAGTATAATACTCCGTTTGAATAAGTGATCATGATTTATGATATGATCAATCTGCAGAAATTGGATATTAATTAGCAAAAGGTTTTATAAATGCTCGAAAGGCTTTACAAACATCATTTTTCACTTTTTTTCGAAACATAAGTATGAGCTATGCTTAAGGCACCAGCAACTCACCTGTTCAAGGAAACAAAGTGTACATAATCCACCAAGCTGATTAAATGATATATCGACCACAATATCTTCTACAAGACACTTTATAATCTTTACCTGAAAAAATGGATAAAATTGGGGGTCAAATCTACATGTGTGAAAGGTGGGCATAATGAAACATCATAATGCCACAAACATAAAAAGCTAGAAGAACTGTCCTGAAAACCTTAAAAAAAAAAAAAGGCAAGCAGGCTTTATCCCAGCTACTGGCATCAGCTGAATCTGAACTTTAATGCAGATTAAAGACATGACCAAATTCAAATATGATGAAGAAAGAGAACTGCATTCAAAGGGCTTCATAAATATGTTTACAAACATATAACCAGATAATATAGACAGTAACTAAAAAAATAAGTGCCAAAAGTATAGATACATAGTATTCTTATGCTAGGTCAAAAAAGATGCAGAAACTATGCATGGTACTCAACAGAACCTAAAAAAAAATCATTATAGAAAGAATATAAAAGTACCAAAAGGCACAAAAAACATCTGGGATCTCAGCCTCTTAATTGAGGACTAGAGATTAAAAATCATCTTTTAAATGATGCAGAGGCATAGCTTCATATAATGTCATCATTTCTACCTGTCACCTTATGATGTTCAGGCACAGCATTGTCTGCTTTATAGCAACATCACAATAAATGACAGAAAAGCTCCATCAGCAAGAAAAACATAGATATGATCCAGCTCCCAATTACTAATTTTAATAAAACCAATGAACGACTATAGTACTGGCAGGTTGGGTCGGTACCGCCAGTGGTGCACCATTCCTGCCAGAAACTGGCACCTGGGATGCCTGCAGGATATTGGTCCCTTCATGGGCTAGGATGTTCTGCCTGTCCCAGTTAAAATGGTCAGGATTGGCAAACTGAGGCGACCACCTGACAGAATTGCCTAGTTTTCAAAAAAGCGAGAAAGAAACTTTTTTGGAGAGGGTCAGGGGGGAGGGGCACGCCCTCTTTTCTCATTCTTTCAGTCAGGAGGATGGAATCTGCAAGCAGAGAAAGAGAGGCGGAAAGCGTAAAAGAAAGAAAAAGAGCAGAAGCGGGAGGAGAAAGAAGGGAAAGGGGGCAGGTTTGGCCTCCCTTCGCTACAATCTGGTTTCCTTGATGCCAAAACAACCTTGCACATCTGATAAATCACAACTTCCCTTTTTTCAGCACTGATTTGGCCAATGAATAAAAAATATAGAGGAAATCATGCCAAATATATTGATATTCACTAAAACTTCATTTAAGATAAAAAAATTAAAAAAGGGGAAAACAAAAATAATTACTTCACAATATAATACCAAAACATTGGACTGTCACAAGAGTCGGGATGGTACTATCCTGGCACTAGTAAAATACTGGTACTGGGCTTGATACCTAAACCTTGGTTATGAATACTAAATATTAATATTTAAAGATAAATATTAGATTAGAAATAATACAAATGATGATTCCCAAATTGCAAGGGCATATGCACAAGATATCAAAAATGCGAGTTAGGCTGAATTTTCTAAAATTGAAAACTTTCATTCACAACTTAAAAAAGAATTGTAGTTATATGCACTGTGCCCTTCTTTAGGAACATTCTTTACATACCTAAGTATAAAATGGGATGAAAAGATAGTTCATCTTAGCCCTCACAATCAATCATATAGACAGATGTATCTAAGTGTAAACAGCAAAATTAACTTAAGAATTGAATCCCCCCCACCAAGAGACAAATACATCTACTAAGTATTTTATAATGAAATAGATGCTAACATCTATTATTAAACTATATGATCCATCAAGGTAGTATATACTTCAAGCTCGCACATGCATGGACACCTAATAAGCCCACTTACTTTTTCCATCCTATTGTGTACCTAATCCTAGTTTTTGGTTTTTCACCTCAAGAATATATTCCATACACCTGATATATGTACTTTCTTCCAAAGTCGACTACATCATACTCCAATCTCTAGCCCCATCAAAATGTCCTTCTAGCACCTTCAAGTTTTCAGCTTCAATCATCTTGTTGGCCAATCCACTTTGTTAATGGCTCACTTTGCAAGCCTCACTCACAAGCTTGCTTGACTCATTAGCATGCAATTATTACTTGCCAATCTCACTAACTCAATCTCAAGAGATCACCTGCATAACTATGAATTTATCTCCATGAACTTTTTGTTGTTCTCAAAGTCATCGATGCATCCATCATCCCTCTTACCACCAGCCAGTTTAAAAGCTTAATCACCATAATGATAACCTCCATTTATGATAGATTCATCTCGCATCTAAAAAGCTACAAAATTGCAGATCTGATCATTGATTTAAAAGTGACAAAATTCTTGTTAAAACCTCTGTATGCTTCCCTTAATTGAAGCAATCTCGCTTCATATCTCAAGCTGCTGTTATCATGTTGACCTGCATTGCCAGTACTGGAATTCATTGAAGATTCATACCGCTAGCAATATTCTACATAGCAAAAAATGCCTAGAATCTAAATTTCACATAGTTTGGTGGTCTCTAATCTATGTATCAAGTGGGTACAAAAATTAATGGCAGCAATTGCACTAGTGTACTACAATACATGATATGACACATACATATGAGTTTGACCATACATTTTTCATTAATTCCTTGTAAAAGGAGTTAACAATTTTAAAATTGATAGGGCATATAAATTGAACATCCAAACCCTTGACCATGATCTATACTATGAAAATGCCTAGAAATAAAAATTCATATATTTTAGTATCTCTCACCAATGTATCAAGTTCATAGAAAATAAGCAATATCAATTGCAGTTGTGTGGTGAAATACATGACAAGACATAAAAATCAAAAATCCACTTCATGGATCATGATCTACATATCTTAGAATATGAGTAAACTTAAATTCACTAGGTTTTGATAATTAGGTCATAGCAAAATACAGTATTGTGTTATCAATCATCTATTTTGACACCTCTACTTGATAATTATGTTAAACACATTTTTTTGTTTCTTGGCACTTTTTGTAGTGTAGGTCATGTTCCACAATTTAGGCTTTGAATTTGGATGATCCATTATTGATTTTGAATAATTAACTCCTTTTTCAAGGATTTAAGGTAAAGTGTGTAGTCCAGTTATACACACACACACACACATATGCTAAAACATACATACATATATATGTGGGGGGGGGGGGGGGGGGGGGGGGCATATGTATCTATGTATGTATATGTATGATTACATGTATGTATGTATGTGTATATATCTATGTAAATATATGTATACATGAGTATGCTATCTGTGTGTTATACCTTTATAATGAACTTAATGGGATGTCAATAATAAAATCTTAAATGAAAATACATGCTTAAAGAAAAAAGAAAGGAAAAATAAATGACCTTTGAAGCCTACAACATAACACATAATATGTAATCTGTATGGAGAAATGTATACACTTATTATCTAGAAAATTCACTGTTCATAAGACTTCACAAACCATGCAAAACAACTGTTCTTAAGGCACTGAAAAGATTAACTCTTTGGGAGTGTTTGGTTATTGCGTTGATTTATGTAAATCATAATATGAAGTGAGTTTTACATAAACTGATGTTTAAATCAAATAATTGAACACATTATTATTTTACAAAGTCTTTCTTAAAACTCAAAAACTGGGTTTTATGAAAATCTTTATCAGAACCCCTAGTTTATTCCCCACCGCACCTGCTCATATCTCCAACTAGAGAATCTCACCCATCCTCTAGACACCAGAAGCCCTGCAAGATCAGCTCCCCCCTCCAGGATACAAAGTGGACTCCCTCTACAATAAGATCAAGAACGTCCAAATCAGGTATTTCATTTTCTCCCTCCCCTTGTCCTCTTCCTCATCTTTCTCCCGTCAATCGTTCTCTATGGATATCCTTTAGCAGCCTAAGCTAATTTCCAGCCAAAATCCATAAGCATAATCCCTATGCTTGCATTAAAAACTTTTTCTTTGCCAAACCCAACCATCATGATGAATTAGTTGTACTTAAAACACAACCCTTACGCAAACCCTCCAAGTTTTGATTGATAGTCAGCATATTCTATGTCCTTGTTTTGAACATCTGTGCTTTTAGAGACTTAGTTGAATATCTGTTACCATTTGCATACAAATTTACACTAGATCTTTGCTAGGAAATCTTGCAAAGGATCAAGTTCAGGATGTTTCCCCTAGTTGAATCTTCCTTTGTGTCGCAAGCCCATCTACAGTACTAGGAACAGATCATTACCTTAGAATGCTCTTTTCCCTTTTTTTTTCTTACCTCTTATTGAGCAAAGGGCTTATGGTTGCCTTTATTTTACACAAGTGTGCTATATTGATTTAATTGACCATCCTTCCTAAACTCTATAATTTTTGTGCCTTTGAATGTAGGTTCGCCATGGTGATTATACCTACAAAATCCACAATAATATTGACTGTCAGCATCATTTAATATCATGTACTCACTAACCAGTGTTTTAACATAATACAGCCAAACGGTCGAATATATAAAACTGGGATTTGCATGGCCACTAATAGGACCTGCTTTGATAAAATTTACAAAAAAATGTTTTAGAAAAATGATTAAATAAAACTTGACCAAACAGCCCCTTCAGGTAGACTGTCTAAGTGACTTTTTTACCACCTACAAACATAGGTTTTGAATACCTTAAATCTCCATTGATGTTACACTTCTTGTTCAGGCCTTAAAAAGTTAAATTATCTAAGACCTTTCAGGAAATATCTGCATAATCTGAATAATGATATAATTAGTCCATATGTGTTTAAATAACCCATGATAATATCTTTCTTGATTGACCAGCCTAACCAAATATTGGCCAAAATAAAAATTATTGTCCTTAACACATCTCACTCTTTGGTTTTTCAAAATGAACCGAAATTATCAATGATGCTCTCTCAGTTAAAAAAAAAGGAAGAAGTGGAGTTCCTCTATCATCAATCAATACATGACAGACTTAACAAATAATTATATTCCCATTCCTGTTACCAGATACATGTTCTGCAAGTGAAGATATTGGGGAATATAAATTACATTTTCACCACACTTTTTGGGATGGTTTACAACATAATTCACTTAGTCCAATAAATTCAATAAGACAAACCACGTTTAAGACAACTACCACAAACATATAAATTGCACTATGCAAAGAGAAGTTTTCAAGACTTGAAAAATAAATATGCATAAGATTAGTGAAGCATACTTCTGCCTGAATGTAGTGAACTTCTTTTACATGAAATTCAGCATTCTCATTCTTCTCTTCATTCTCTAGGACTTCACGGACTTCATTGGCCCATGTATCCTTCAAACTCTCATCCTTACTAAATGCAGTCAAGTCAATATCTCCATCAGGTAAGTAGGTCTTGAGAGGTACAGACCCAAATGTGAAAACCTAACAAGCATCATGACAGAAGATATTGAGTCATGTGACAGTATTAAAAAAATGTTACCTAAATCCAACATATTATCAAAAAATATAGAGAAATGAATGATGAAATTAGGCATTTGTACATCAATACAATTAGTTACAGAAACCAATCAAGAAAACTATAAGGTTTTGAGACAAGAATATCATGGCATCTACCACTCATTCCTTCCATTTCTACTCTACTCTCCAAAAAGCTAAATTCACCTATATATTTTTTTAAGAAATAAGTCAAAAAACAGAATCAATATTACAAATGACCGAAAAGAAACAGATTATAACTACAAAAAGAAAATTAAAAAGCAAGAACTGTGTGGCCCTTCAGTATGTGATAATAACAACATGAAAAGAACCCACCATGCGAGTAGTAGAATATGTTAAGAAAACACAAATAGAAATAGTTGAGCATATAAGATATGTTAACAAAGGTATGAGGATAATAAATAAGAAGTGACCAAAGAGTTGGGCCTCAATTAAGGCAAGAGATTGGACATGTCAGGAATCATCAAAGCAATAGTCAAATGAAAGGCATAAGAGTGTTATAGTGGTACATTAGGAAACTTCGAGGAACTTGATAAGCAGATGTACAAGAGTGTTGTGCTTTTGTGAAGAAAGATCCACAAACAAGCTAAGATGGCAATGGGGAAACCACATGAAGCAAAACTGATGCTACTATGAGAAGCTATGAAGATAGCCTGATAGATTGCCCAAACAATAATTTATCAAATGAAAGCCACAAGTGAGTGAACCTCTAACTACAAGCATTAAAAGTGGAAACATCTATATGTGACCGCTAAGTACAAGACTGAGAGTCGGCTAGGCCAAGCTTTCTACAAGGCAAGCAGAGCAAATACCACCTCTAGCACAGCCCAGCCAGCACACTACCCCTAACAACGTATAAATTTTAGTAAATACTAGTCACTCTAGCTCCCTCCATATACTAACTTCAAAACGACCCTAGAAAATGACTCTAATGCCTAGATTTTTAGTCAACTAAGAGATCCAAAAATAAGCTGAGCTTGATTAGGTTAGGCCAGGCTTCAAAGGAAGGAAAAAAATGTGAATTCAGATACACCAAGAAAAAATTAGCACATGTGAATCGATCATTTATCTAACATTCACTAACAAAAATTAAAAGTACTATCTCACTATTTTGCTACAACTTCACAATAGCAATTTGTCATCATTACCCATCTAAAGCTACTTGAAAATCAGAAACTTTCAAGTAATTCCAAATCAATTTTCATTTAAGTCTCACCCTATTATTTCAATCACTAAGCTTGTACTTGAAACCTGCTCCACATCAAGGCCATCCAGCCCCAATGCTTTTCTACATTCCTAATGTACCACCCCAATTATCTCATGTTCATCAGTCTCATTGGCTTTCCTTACTAGCAAACTTTCTGACATATAGGAAAGTTAGTCTTAATTAAATAGAGGAAAACATGGTTCATATGACACAATTTGCTTCTTAGTTATATAAAGGAAAGTATGGCTCATATGATACAATTTGTTTCTTAACTATCTTAATATTTTCAAGCCCCATGTAACAATAACAAGGCATTCAAAAGTACAGCACCACTTTGATGACTGCCTTCTTTGTTATTAAAAATGTCATCAACAGCATTTCCACCTTTTACAAAATAGAACGAAAGGCAAGAGATTCCCCATATATATTATTTTAGCTACCCAAGGATCGAAGAGCTGGTTTTATGAGCCCGTGCAGCTCGGCATGCACCATGCTAGGCCTACACCATCACATGGCATGGCCACTTGCCAATGCAAACTTTGCATGCAAGCGCATATCAAGCACTACTACAACATGGCTTGAACCATGGTCATGCCAAGCCAGCATGGAACTAGCATGCAGCACCGAGACCTTGTTGCTCCCTTCAACAAGAGAAAAGGAGAATGGTAACAAAGCAGTTTGTTTGAATATATCTTATCCTCCCAATTCTAATTACATCCTCAATTCAAACCATATACCCACCAAAATCAGACTCCAAGCACTTACTTTTGATTCAAATGATTCAAAACTCTATTATCTCAGGCTTCCTTTCACTAACCCAACATCATGTCACTACTTCTTACCATCGTTGATAAGCTTTATGTCATTTATAAATAGCAGAATATGATTGCGCTTTTTTCTGATCAATAGGTTTCTTAATCATTGTTATCCAGTCTTTCTAGTATATGAAAATCAAATTTTAATTATCCTGACTACATTTGAAACCAAATTACTTCAAACAACTGAGACATCTGCACTAGATAGTAGGATGCAAAAAGGTATTTTAACCTACAAGTAAAAGCCTAACTTCAGATAAATTATGCAGTTAACAAAGGAAATTGGCAAAGCCCAGCTATTGCTTTCAAATACAACAAATAAATGAAAGTCTCAAGGTTTGAAGAACTGCCATTTTTCTGAAGGAAAAAGTTCGAAAAGAAGACCCACCTGACAGGAGAAACACTTCGTTATAAGCCTCTGAACGTAATTGGCCACAGCATTCCTGCGCTCCTCAGATGGTCTGTTGGGTTGAATGCAATCAATAAGCTCCGCCGTTCTTTCCTCAGCTTTAGACCACCTCTCCGCATCAAGGACTTGGGTCACACAGGCCACTTCATTGGGCAAAAGGCCATTAGGCAACAGGCCACTTGGCTGCGGCAAATCTCCATGATCGCCCATGCAGGGCTACTTCAACGTAACTGATCTATGCCGTCTCAGAAATGCCTCCTTTCCCTTTTTAACAACAACAAGAAGAAGAGGATTGTTAGTTTACCCTCAAACCACAAAAAGAACAGCCTTAGCCTACGAAGATGGTTTTTTCCCCTTTCTTCTCAATGAAGCCCACAGAAACTCAAATTAACAAGGGCAATGAATCTCCCAACTGCTATAAATCCCCAAAAAATGCAATATTTTTCTAATGTCGGTTGCAGGAACCAAAACTTAATACTAATGCACCAATCTAACTAAAAGAACCTACCTTCTTGAAATTCGACAGATTGCCACAAGATGGAACTGGGCAAGAAAATGGGGGTGCAGCAAGGGAAAAAGGAAAAAGAAACCGTGACCAAGGGACCAAGGATCAAGACCTCGTCTTTCTTCTCCAAGCCCTTCAATCCAATCGATCGCACCCGATCCGGGCCCTCGTTTCCACGAACCACGGAGACCCCCAACGACGCAACAACCGAGATATCCCCAATGCCGCGGGGATTCGAGTAAACCGGTCTAGCAACACGTAAATGACTACCGATCGAAACCAAAAAACCCTAAAGAAGACAGGAAAGAAGGGTACAAAACCCTAGAAAGAGCGCGCCTTCTCGATCCTCAGAACCCCCGAGCTCGCGCAAGAATTCAAGCTCCCGGCGATGGGGCTCGCGAGAGAATCTCAAGATTAGAAATCGAGGAAAACATTCTTCCTTTTTTCCACCGTTGCGGGATTTTGGGGGCGATCGACGGGGCGAGGAGGAGGAGAGAAGAGAGAGGAAATAAACGAGCGATTTGTGGAAGCGCTAGAGAGACAAAACGAAACGAAACGAAGGGTTCACAGCGTTTAGGGTACGTTGTTATTGACAAATAATATATAGGTGACAGATTTTTCATTTTCCCCCTCGTCTTTGGGAGTTATCCAACCGCACACCCCATATTATAATGTGTCATGGTGATACGAGTATTTGTTCAATCTTAGCTGTCTGCCTAAATTTTAAAATTTCTAAATATTAATCTATTTATTTACTTATCTATTTATCTACAACAACATGAGAAACGGAGGATGTCTCCAGAGTCCAGCAAAATACGTTGGATTTTGATATTTCTATTTCTTTTGTATATTGTTAAAAGTCCAAAAACTTTTTTTAAAAATGCAAGTTATTATTTTATATTTAAAGACAGTTTTCACATAATCATCACAATACTTTTTTATATTTAAAAAACATGTACAACTTGGAGCACCGGATAGTCTATTTAGGTATGGCACATATCGACCCAATACCTCGATAGCTCGAATTCTATAGAAAGGCGAACAAGACCACTATAGATCTTTATTTTTCTTATAGAACAACAAACTCATAAGCTGAGATTTAGATTAAAATTTAAGTGGGTTATTAGAAGATTGCAACTAGGCGAGACAGCATGCCCAATTTCTGCAGGAATATCCAAATAAGCCCTTATAACTTTGTGCTCTTATATTATGACCGAGTTAAGTTAATCAATTGACGACATACCAAAATTGGACCATCAATCCGTTGACTAAGTCCACCGATTGATTACATACCAAAATCGATCCAATCACTCGATCTAATTACTTGACTCAATTGATTTGCCTAATAACAAAACAACTGACTAAATTGACTTGACTAAAATAAAAGTAAATAATGCAATAAAATAACAATGACTTAAACTCAAATGGATCCAATCTAGATCTGACTCAATCTGGTGGCTCATGATCATCTCCCAGCCACAATGAAATCAATCTCCGGTGCGAACGCGAGTATCTGATGGCGCGATCGTCTGGACGAACGGCTTTGATGTCCCCATCATATTCCTAGGAACCCACTTAGAAGCAATAAAGCAATGAATTCATGCATCTACAAATTAAGCATACATTTGGTTCCTCTTCTTCGGTTGCACATAAAAGCATAAATCTGCCCCACTGCAGGTGATGTATACCAATCCAACGACAAAATCAACTACATCTTAACATGAAACCAAGAAGACATTCTACTTTAGCCATCAAATCCACATGGTGCAAACCAATCCAATCACAGTAAAACCTTCATCCAATTGTCATGGTTATCTTACATACTCCTAATATATTTACAACCTAGGGGTTCCAAAAGGTTTTCAGATTACCACAGCTCATGAAATATCAAACATTGTTTCACTTAGTAATTTTCCATGGATATGATTCAAAACCAAAAAATGGAACTAAAAAGGCCTCATAGTCATTTCTTGTTTGGAGTGAAGAAATCAAACTTGGCATCAATGGATTCAGAAGCTTCTCCAGGGTCTTTGTACTCAATACTCAGGCTTCACACGCCAGACTGGGACTGTGACAGAGTACACAGTGCCAAAATCTGGATCAGTAGAGAAGCTTAGCTGAACTTTGTCTTGGGAGTCTATCTTGAGTCCTTGACAGGATGTGATAAAGCCTGAACAATATTGCTCAGAGTCTTCGTCTATGCACCAATACTCCTAAGTTTTTGTTGTCTGCACTCCTAGTATACCTCATATACCATACGTTTGCTCCTTCTTTTCCAATACTAACATTTAAAAAAAGAGTTGTCATATTGTCTGCTCGAGTTTAGATTCCTTTCTGTATTTGATTCACCATTGGATGCTTCATCTTTTCTTGGAGTTAATATAAACAAACAGAAAATTGTGGATGAAATTATTATAGAATATGGATTCAAATTTTCAACAAATGGTTGTTGAGCGAGTGCATATTTGTGTTTTTTTTTTATAAGTTTTTAGGGGCAGATTATGGATTTTAATTTTCCAGGAGAGAATGAAGACTCATGATGCGTGAATTTGGACCTTCCAAATCATCATTAGAACATGTTATTGGTAGTTAAGCACAATCGAGGGCAACCAGTTAATTGTATACTTGTGAGCAAATAATCCTGTGGCAACTAGACTCTCTGATCCGTTGATTTGATATAACCAAAAAAAAATTTATCTTGTTGCTACTAATCAAGCAATATTTTAAGCAAATGATTCAAAAGAGCCAGTTGACTCGATGTAAAATATTTTAGCCATTGCATATAGAATTGTTAAAAGGTCGAATCATGTGCTATTAATTTTTTTTTTCCGATCTACGACGTGATGTTTATAACAATCGTGCCCAAATTTTTTTATCTGAATATAGAATGATCAAACTATTTTTAAAAAAAAATTATAAGGTGTATCTTTAAATGCAGAAAAAATTTTATAGAATAATAGAAGATAAAGTTGATACTTGAGTGGTAAGCTACCTCCATTAATTGAGTCAACTGTTTCTTTCCATGGATGCCGTGAAAAAAAAAAATTTCTTGTTGCTACAAATCAAACGATATTTTAAGCAAATGATCCAAAAAAATAATAAGACTCTCATGGCATACAGAGTTGTTAAAAAATCGAATCATGCACTAAATTTTTAAAATGGCTGATTGATTATTTTTTTTTTATCAATCAAGTAACTTTCCAAGATCTACAACATTATATCTTTTTTGAGGAGGATGATGTTTATAACAATCATGTCCAAATTTTTTAATCTGAATTCTAAAACAGAATGATCAAACTAATTTTCTTAAAAAAAAATTATAGGACAAATCTTTAAATGCAGAAAAAATTTAGAGTAATAGAATATAAAGTTGATACATGCGTGGTAAGCTACCACCATTGAGTCAAGCCGTTTCTTTTCACGGATGCCGTGAAAAATTGGGCCTTTTGATGGGGAAACGGCTAATAAAGCATCAGGCGTTACAACGGAAAACTCCATTCCAATCAGACGGCGATGAATTCTCCATTCTTGATCTCAGAATTTTTCGTCGAAGGGTTCATCATTTTAACCCTCTAAAATGACGACGGAGTAAAATCCCATTCCTGTACGATAACCAAACAAAGAGACAAGAAGCCAACTTGCTCACGTGTCAATCTCACATGGTGGGCCCCGGGTTAGCGATCAAGGCTCCGTAAAACGTGGCTGTCCACTCGACCCAATGCACGCAGTTATTATTACACCCACCTCCTCCAACGGCACGCTACCCCTCGAAATTAGGCACAAAGCCCGAGAAAGAAACCCAAGTTACACTTCGCATTACGAAAAACAAAAGAAAAAACATCACTTTCTATTCAAACTTCAGATCACAAACCAACAACTACGAACCCTCTCGCTCTCAGTCTCTCTCTCAAGCAACATTCATCGAATGCAGATAAAAAAAAACGAAAGATTCTAAGGAAAGAAGAAAAGGAAAAGGAGGGAGATAGGGGGGTGGAGTGGGAAACGTCTTCTTCCCTTTCACAGGAAACGAAGCAAAGCGGCGGAGACGGCGAGAGTCACGACGGCGGAGACGGCAGCGGATCTGGGGACGAGAGAGAGGGCGGCGGAGGGTTTGTGGGACGGGGGAGGGGAAGGCGGGGGAAGGGGCTCGGCCTTGATGGCGAGCTTCATCCCCTGGTAGCAGTAGCCATAACTACAGATGAAGTAGTAGCGCTTGGTGTGGTTGAGCTGGAAGGCGTAGCTCCTTCCCTTGCTGTAGTTGGAGATGGGGCTGGACGCGTCGCACTTGTTGTACGCCACCTCGTCCACCTGCACCACGTCCGCCAGCCCGGACTGGTAGTAGAACACTGCAACCAAAAAAAAAAAAAAGACAAAAAGAAAAGCGAATCACGAAGCGGAGATCATATATCTTTTGGATCTGGTGGGAATGGAGAGGGATATCATACCGAGCCAGTCGCCGACGTGGAAGGGGCGGTGCTTCTTCTCCCATTCGGTGTAGTTGACGCCGGGGTTCCAGCCCTTGGAGTCGCCCACCGTGAACCTGTCGGTGCCGGAGACGGTGGCGAAGGCGAGGAAGAAGAGAGGGAGGAGGGTCGCCGCCGCCGCCGCCGCCACTCGCCGCCGCGATGCTTCCATTCTCTGGGATGAGGCCTGGGGATTACTGGAGATCCAGTAAGAGAAGCCTCTCTCTCTCTCTCTCTCGCTCGTCTGCTTTAAATTCTTTGACGGACTCACCAAACCCTGGGCCTGGGAGCGGCCAGCAGAGGCACATGGGGGAGCGGGTGAGTTTTAACCTTTTTTAGTAGAAAGGCCCAAAGGGCAGGGCTGGGAGCTGCCGGTTGATTTTGAGAGCACCTTGTGTGGGCCCGGGAAATGTGTTGGCTTTTTTTTTTTGCTGGTAAAGTTTTTGATGATGGGTAGCGGATGGTTTAAATTTTCAGTTTGGGCCCCTTTTACATAGACCACAATACATGGTAATATGGATCATCAAAAATTGATGTACAGCTCATGTAAGTATTTATGTTAATGCATAAGTACAATTACATATTAAATTGCTGAGCTAATATTATCTTAGATGTAAAGTTTGTCGAGCTAATACTAGGGATTATACTTGTTGTGGTTCAAATTTGGCCTAAGGGTGACCACGTCGGTGAAGTCGAGGGAGCCGCCGGTAGTTGGAAAGATGAGACGGGAGCCACCTCCTGCGCGACGGCTGCGGACCTGCACAAAGCCTCACTGGTGTTTCCGGTAAGTCCCCTCCGACGATCAAGTTAGAGTGGGGTAAATTTGGTCCAGCCCAAGAGTTCCTTAGAAGTTACCTGACCGAGCTATTTATAGTCTCGGTGGAGTGGCCCAGGTAGCAGAGGCACTGTCTGCCCTCATCATGAGGGGGCGTGGCTCTGAGTTTGGATGGTGCGCAGCTTAGGCTAGCTGGTGGAGTCACGGTAGGGTAGGGTCGGAGAAGTCAATGTGTCGTCTGATTGTTGAAGGCCGGTTATTGAGACATGACATGGAGTGTTGTGAAGTATGGCCACGTAGATGAGCATAGGCCCGTACAGGGGTGCGGTTATTAGCGAGGCCGAGCTCATTAAGTAGTCGCGTCATGCGTTTGACGAGGTCGGCTTGGCAAGTGCTGGGAGTAGCTCAGCTTTCCGGGTTCCGAGGCGTGCTTGGTGGAATGCCCCGAGCTCGAGGGTCGGGGCGTACTGCTGGGGTAGGCGCCCCGAGTTTGGTCATGGCGGATCGGCGAATGTCTGGAGGTATCCCGAACTTGGTCGAAGAAGTCGGCGGATATTTAAAGTAGATGAAGTTTTTGGCGAAGTCCCGAAGATGAGCTGATCCTGGGCCGAAGTGTCGAAGCGAAGATTCAGCTGATTGTCGTTGACGTTTACTGGGCGGCCTTTTAATTATGGGCTGGAAGATTCTTTTTTTTCTCCTATCAATACTGATAGCCACCAATTCAGTATACGATGCAGATCCGATTCGTACCATTTCAGGAGGTATCAAAATGAAAGAGCTGAAGAGAGATAAAGGAGAGGAGAGAGCTAGAAAGAAAGAGGGAGGAGGGAAGGGGGAGAGAGAAAGAGAAAGAGAAAGAGAGAGGGTGGAAGGGCGGGGGAGAGAGAGAGGGAAAGAGAGATGCTTACACCGAGAAGTCCTTGTTTTAGTTGCAGATGAGGAGCGAGGAGATGAGAGGGAGCTCCTACTCGACCTTCCACTTGAGGTGGTTCACCTGCCTCCTCCGTCTCCATCTCCAGCACCATTAATTGCAACCTCAATTCCGCAATGCTCACCGTCTTCGTCGACGCCCTGTTCTCTGCTGCCTCTGGCCCCATGACTGTCCCTTGAAATCAAGAAAACAAGAGAAAAAATTCCAGCAAAAATTCAACCCTGTGAGTGAAATTCGAATCATTGAATTGCTAGAGAGGAGGGTTATTAAATCGAACAGAATATCACTAAAAAAAAAAATCAAAAGCATTCTTTAAAGTGGGAGCTTTCGGTGGTTTGAAGTTGAGGAATGGCTTGAATTTTTTTAAAAAAATCAAGTTCTATTTATTATTTTTTTAAGAAAATCTTACAAACTTTCTTCAACTGGAAACATTATTTCTAGTTAGAGAAGCTGTTTGATCCTTATTTAGAACTTTGGAATAAACTCGCAACATTGGTGCCGCATGTTGAGAGACGTTGATCTATCTTGTTAGAAGAAAACTAAATTATATAGTTGCACACTTAAGATATAAAGATCCTTCAAACACTTAGGAGATTGTTCAGCTTGTTAAATAGTTTAACAGGTCTACTTACAGACTACTATCTTTTGTAAAAGATTTTTATTTTATATTTTTTTCATACAAATCTTTTATAAATATATAGTTTCTATAAACTTTTCATTTCTAATAAAGGTTAGGTGGCTTTGTCTCCCTCTTCATAAAAAAAAAAAAAATTGAGGAATCGCACAACCATGGCCATGGGCTTGAGGTGGACCTCATCTACAGGACATTCTTTTGGCATTGCACCCGGCCATGGCCCGCCCACTACTATTACTATTAACACAGAAGTTTAGCACAAGAAAAGTGTTAGATGATGGACAGGTAGATTCTCTGTGCATGCTTCCTATGAGAGAGGTAACGGGGAGTGGCACATCAGCTACATTTAACCTTTTTTTTTTTTTTGCCTGAATTTTGTGGGTTATTTTTGTTAGCAATATATCTCCTAACTAAATAAATAAATCTATAAATTCAATTAATAAAAATCTTAAAGGAAATAATATACATGCATATCATTCGGCATCCAAATAATTCTATTTTAATACAAAATAAATCTATTCTAGCACAAAATAAATCTATGCATTTAATAAGTTTATATCATAGAATTTCAAATCCTACCAATCTACTAATATTAAATTAAAAATAAAGGTAGAAGAAAGTAGCCTGATTGAAAGCAGGTCGAAGCGCGTAGACGCTGTCCCAAAGAAGTATTTGCCCCCACGTACGGGTCACCCGGCAATCCTTCTCGGAGATACGACGACCCTACAACCTCTTCTTCGGCACGTCTCGGAAGAAGTCAAAACGAACCCGATCGGACTTGCAGATCCAGCAAAGAACGGAATGAAAAGAACTAAATAAACTTAATAAAAATGTAAAAACAGAATTTGGAAGTGGCTAAGAGGGAGAAGAATTTTTCCAGAATTTTTCTACTGTTTTTCTCAATTTTTTTCGTGTGTCAAAAGAGATGAAATAGGGGGTATATATAGGGGTTTTTACAGGGGCCGTTTGGTCATTTGCGGACGCGTTTTCAAACGCGTCCGTTTTCAAATGCGTAACGCCCGCTGGGCGTTACCTTTTTCTCAAACGCGCACGCGGCCCGAGATTTTGGCCGCGTGCGCATTTAAGTTTTTTTTTTTCAACAATCCCCCACAAAAAAAAACTTAAATAATTTTAAAATCAAAATAAAATGCTGGATATCTTATATTATGTAATAGGTGTAGGTACCTTTCGGTTTGAACCTTCACTTAGTGACAATTGATTACATCTGTGGAGCCAAGGTGGTCTTAACCTTGAACCTCGGTCCATGGCTCAGATTAAATCAACAGCACACATAATATAGCCCGATCTGGGTTCTAAGCGGGTTGCGCTATTATGGCCATGCGCAGGTATCTTTCATGTGCTTTTTAGGGAATCGCCCATTTTCCATAATCGCGGCCTCACGACTGCACATATAGGTGAGTCCTAATAAGGATGCTAGCAAGGAAGCTCCTGCCTCTTGGGTCTCGGACTCATTAAGAGTTATACAAACGAACTCATCCTACCGCTTGCTTTTATGAGCACTAGCGCCATAGGGATGAGGAAAACATGAAATAGTGCTCCTCTTAGTCACACTCCGGTTTGTTTCTACCCATTGAACCTTTTAAGGTTGGGTTCCCACCGTGGTGATCTATCTTTATGGGCTAAGCCCCATCCCCCTCGACGACTCTAGAACTACTGTTCTAGACAAACCTTTTGTAAGCTGATCAGCCAAATTATTTTCTGATTTTACAAAATTCAAGGCAATAACATTATTTTTCAATTTATATCTCAATGATTTATGACGTACTTTTAAGTGCCTGTTCATTTTTACATTGGCATTTTCTTGGTTGCACTTATCTATTGCAGATTTACAGTCACAATGTAAGGAGACAGGTGGTAAAGGTGACTCATCTACAGGAAGGTCTATAAGTAGATCTCTGAGCCACTCAGCCTCAGTGCTAGTAGTGTCTAAAGCTATCAGTTCAGACTCCATGGTACTCCTAGATATTAAGGTTTGTTTGGTGGATTTCCAAGACACAGCAGCACCTCCTAGGAGAAAGACGTATCCTGTGGTGGATTTAACATCTAAGGTATCGCTGATCCAGTTGGCATCACTATAGCCTTCTAGAACAGCAGGAAACCCACTAAAGTGCAAACTATAGGACTTAGTACCCTTAAGATACCTAAGGATCCTTTCTAATGCGGTCCAGTGATCTTTATTTGGATTAACAGTATATCTGCTGAGTCTATTTACAGCATATGCTATGTCTGGCCTAGTGTAGTTAGTTAGGAATCCTAGTGAGCCTATGATTTGAGCATATAGGCTTTGAAGGATAGGAGTTCCTAAGTTCTTCTTAAGATGTGTAGAGGGATCAAAGGGAGTAGAGACAGGCTGACAATCCGAATAATTAAATTTGTTGAGTATCTTGTCAACATAATGACTTTGGGATAACTCAATTCCATTTGCACTTCTAATTATTTTGGTATTTAAAATTAAGTCAGCTTGTCCCAAGTCTTTCATATCAAACTTATGACTTAAAAATTGTTTTACTTTATCAATTATCTGAAGATCTGTCCCAAAGATCAGTATATCATCTACATAAAGGCACAAGATCACAAATTTGTGTCCAACTCTCTTATGATATACACATTCGTCTGTGCTATTGATTTCAAATCCAAATGTCATTATGGTTTCATCAAATTTCAAGTGCCATTGCTTGGGTGCTTGTTTAAGACCATAAAGAGATCTGACTAGTCTGCAAACTTTGTTTTCTTGGCCTGGGGTTTTAAATCCCTCTGGTTGGTCCATATAAATTTCTTCATTTAAGTCTCCATTTAGAAAAGCTGTCTTAACATCCATCTGATGAATCACTAATCTATGAATGGAGGCTAATGCTATAAGGACCCTAATAGTAGTTATCCTAGCTACAGGTGCATAAACATCAAAGAAATCTACCCCAGGTCTCTGAGTAAAGCCCTTGGCAACTAATCTAGCCTTAAATTTATCTACAGAGCCATCAGGCCTAAGTTTCTTCTTAAAGATCCATTTGCATCCTATTGTTTTACAACCAGGAGGAAGATCAGTCAATTCCCAAGTATGGTTTTGGATAATTGATTGCATCTCATTGTCCACAGCTTCTCTCCAAAAAGGTGAATCCAAAGATTTCATTGCGTCCTCAAAGGTAGTTGGAGAGTCTTCTATTAGGAAGGTATAAAAATCATCTCCAAATGTTTTCTCTATCCTGGATCTTTTACTCCTCCTAGGTTCTGCTTCTACTTCTATTTCTCTTGTCCTTATTCTACTAGAGCTACTAGCTATACCGCTATCTACTCTAGTCTTAAGTGGAAAGGTGTCTTCAAAATATGTTGCATCTCTGGCTTCTATGATAGTGTTGTTACTAATATCATTTATTTCTGAACTTATTACCAGAAATCTATTAGCATTACTATTGGCTGCATAACCTATGAATATGGCATCCACTGTTTTAGGCCCTATTTTCTTTCTCTTAAAATCAGGTATTTTAACTTTTGCCAAGCACCCCCACACTTTCAAATAGCTAAGATTAGGTTTTCTATGTTTCCAAACTTCATATGGTGTTAGATCATTATTTTTAGAGGGAATCCTATTAAGGATATAACAGGCTGAAACAAGAGCTTCCCCCCACAAATTTTCTGGCACTCCTGAGCTTATAAGCATGGAGTTCACCATATCCATTAAAGTCCTATTCTTCCTTTCTGCTACTCCATTTGATTGGGGAGAATAGGGTGCAGTCACTTCATGAATGATTCCATGATCTTCACAAAATTGAGTTATATCATTGGATGTATATTCACCTCCCCGATCTGATCTCAGAATTTTAATTTTCTTTTCTTGTTGGTTCTCAGCTTCGATCTTAAATATTTTAAATTTGCTGAGCACCTCATCCTTGGTTTTAATTAGGTAGATGTAACAGAACTTCGATAGATCATCTATAAATGTTACAAAGTATCTGTTACCTCCCCTAGAAGTTCTACCAGAGTCACAAACATCACTATGGATCAACTCTAATAGATCTGAATCCCTATTAACGGATTTAAAAGGCTTCCTAGGGAGTTTAGCTTCTACACAAATTTGACATTTCTCATGGTTCTTGAGATCACTTTTTGGTATTAGATTTAGGTTCATAAGTTGCTTAATTGAATTATAATTTATATGACCTAATCTACCATGCCAAATAGAAGGAGGCTCTATATTCATAATCAAAGGATTTTCATTTATTGAAGGAGCTATTACATTCAATTTGAACAATCCTTCACTAAGGAATCCTTTTCCAATAAACATAACACCATGAGAAATTACAACCTTATTGGACTCAAAAACAAGACGAAAGCCTTGCTGGACAAGCAAAGAACCACTAATGAGGTTTCTCCTAACAACTGGAACATGTTGGACGCCGTGCAGTGACAGGACTTTTCCAGAGGTAAGCTTTAAGTCCACACGTCCTACTCCTAACACACGTGCCTCCGAGCTGTTTGCCATGATCACAGCTCCTCCACTTGAGATCTGGTAAGAATAAAACCAGGAACGATCCGAACAAATATGAATACCAGCTCCGGTATCAATCCACCAATCTAGTGATTGTAAAGTCATGTTAACTTCAGGAGTGAAGGAAACAGACCTGAAAGCTATCTCAGAGGAGCCAGCGCCGGAAGTCACCATGTTGACTTGAGCACTGGATGTGTGTGGACCCTTCTTCTTAGATTGAATAGGTGCAGTCTTCTTATAGAAGCACTGTGGAGACAAATGGTTGGTCCGACCACACACATAACAGAAACGAGCACCACCTTCCTCTTTCTTCTTCTTCTGCTCCTGGGATTGAATAGGCTTCCCATTGTAGTGGTGGTTAGGGTTTCTAGGGTTGTAGGGTTTCTTCTTGAAATTCTTACGGAAGGGTCGGTTCTGATTTTTCTTAGGAGGAGCTTCTACATTATATGCATTATTTTTAGGTCCAGTAGAGGTATTATTTCTAAGCCTATGCTGCTCTTCAATCCTAATGGAGTTTAAGACTTGGGTTAGGGTGAGAATTCCTTGGGTATGGCTCAGGGTCTTAGCAAAATCAGACCAGGAAGTAGGTAGTTTATCTATCAAACAGGCTACCTGGAATGATTCATCCAAATTGGTTCCATTAGCCCTAAGCTGGTGGATCAGGGTTTCAAATTCATGAATTTGGTCATTCATAGGCTTTGAGTCCACCATCCTAAACTTATTGAAATCGGAGGCCTTGAACCTCTTTACCCCAGCATCATCAAGACCATATTTGCTATCTAGGGTGTCCCAGAGTTCTTTGGCACTCTTGGCTGTGTAATAGATATCATACAGCCTCTCAGAAAGAGCACCTAGAATTCTATGGATACAATGATAATCTATCTCATCAGGTGTCCTAGAGGGTGTGCTAGTGGAGGCAGAATGTTCAGTGTTGGAAGAGGTAGTTGGGTTGGACCCGTTATCAACTTCGATCGTACTTTCACCTATGGCTGAGATTAACCCTAATGTGGTGAGCGAGAACCGCATTTGGTTCTGCCACCTCCTAAAGTTATGGCCATCAAATTTTTCAGGTTTGGCACTAAGATGGTCACTAGTGTTTGAGGCCATAGGATCAGGGTTACAGAATAGTGACAGAAACCTGATTGAAGGTAAAAAAATCTATGTCAAAAGATTGTACTAATATTTATATTGAACTTTGGATGTCTAATTGATATATCCAAAAAACTAATAGCCAGATCAGCTCCAGATCGGTGGTGGAGCACTAGGCTCACTTAAGTACCAGCCTTTCTTAGGCACGTATGCCTTTTTGACAAGCTTTTCTTAGACACTATTAGTTAGTGGATATAATCACTAGAAATCACACAAATTCAATATTTAAAATAACCTAAATGCAAATTTAAACGAATTAACTAATTTTTGAATTTTTCGTTTGACCTTTCCGAATTAGCAATGATTGATTACTAATTTAGTAGTAGCAAATCAATTATTTTAATTGAGATCTAAAATGTCAATTTAATGAATTATATGTTATATTTGAATTATTGCTTTATTGAAATAATTGATTACTAATTTTATGGCAAATCAATTATTGTAATTAAGATCTAAAATGTCAATTCAGCGAATTAAAATATTTATTCCTTTATTAGAATAATTTATTGAGATCTAATAAGTCAATTCAATAGATTAACTATTATGTATCAACCAATTTCCGAATTTCCCGTTTGAATGGGATCTGGAAATTACTCCTTGAAGAGTCCAAATGGAGGTATAATAAACCTCTTGGAGGTTAACCAAATTATTAACTCTTTAGAATAATTTATTATTAATGATATGCTAGCAAAAAACAATTATTGCAATTAAAATCTAATATGCCACAATTGTAATAAAGAATTTAATTAATTATATATTACTAACAAAAAATAAATACTTCTTTGGATTGTTAGCAATATATCTCCTAACTAAATAAATAAATCTATAAATTCAATTAATAAAAATCTTAAAGGAAATAATATACATGCATATCATTCGGCATCCAAATAATTCTATTTTAATACAAAATAAATCTATTCTAGCACAAAATAAATCTATGCATTTAATAAGTTTATATCATAGAATTTCAAATCCTACCAATCTACTAATATTAAATTAAAAATAAAGGTAGAAGAAAGTAGCCTGATTGAAAGCAGGTCGAAGCGCGTAGACGCTGTCCCAAAGAAGTATTTGCCCCCACGTACGGGTCACCCGGCAATCCTTCTCGGAGATACGACGACCCTACAACCTCTTCTTCGGCACGTCTCGGAAGAAGTCAAAACGAACCCGATCGGACTTGCAGATCCAGCAAAGAACGGAATGAAAAGAACTAAATAAACTTAATAAAAATGTAAAAACAGAATTTGGAAGTGGCTAAGAGGGAGAAGAATTTTTCCAGAATTTTTCTACTGTTTTTCTCAATTTTTTTCGTGTGTCAAAAGAGATGAAATAGGGGGTATATATAGGGATTTTTACAGGGGCCGTTTGGTCATTTGCGGACGCGTTTTCAAACGCGTCCGTTTTCAAATGCGTAACGCCCGCTGGGCGTTACCTTTTTCTCAAACGCGCACGCGGCCCGAGATTTTGGCCGCGTGCGCATTTAAGTTTTTTTTTTTCAACAATTTTAGCGTTAAAAAGTTTTCTCTGCACAGTAGGCTTGTACTCTAGCTGGTGCTTCACAACATTTCTTATGTATCATACCGACAAGTATGAAGTATCTATGGATAGAAGTGAAATATATCAGATTCCAGCTGCTCCCCATGCACCCATGATTGGCCAACCTGCCCACAGCCATGCACATTGCCTTCTCTATACACATATTGAACCTCCTAAGCATCAAAATGCTGCAGTAGTATGAAGAAATTATCTTCAACTATTAATCTGAGCCTCCAGTAGTAGGAATAGTACGTTTTGACATTATTAGCTATCTGACGACCAAAATACTGAACCAACTTCTCATAATTCCAGTTCCCATTCATAACAAAGTCAGAGACCCTCATATTACTATCGAAACTATTGGTATTGACGAAGTAAGTTACGTTTGTTTCAGATGATATCTCCACCACCAAGCAACATCCCAGAAGGCTCTCTAGTCCCAAGGATCCAGGTCTCCATACTTCAACCTAGTGAAATGAATCCAAGTGGAAGGAATCCAATGTACATCATCATGCCGCAGGACCCTCATTATTTGCTTGGAGACCATTCATGGCAGACAGCCATAATAGGATCCCTTATGACAAGCCCTCCATGGTCCTTAGGTAACCTAAGAATGTCCCAGTTTAATATAATTGATACCTTGAACATTCTTAGATTTCTCTCCCAGAAATTAGCAACTTCATGCAGGACGATTCTCGATAAAATCGGACTCTACACGTCAGTTTGTGGCCTGCCTCCTCTTCCGCCTACTTTTTTTTTTTTATATTTTCTTTTCCCTATATCATGTCATATATACATCCATGAAATATGAGGAGGCAGAAACTGTATACATAAATAAAACATCTCTGCAGAGAAGCAGGAAAAATAAGCTGCAACCTCAAGAAGAAGAAACAACAAGCTTGTAAAAGAATTTTCATTTACATCCTTATCCTCTATAATTAATGTTAACATTAACAGGAACTGCTTTTGTTCTTTTACAATAAATGAGTCTTCTACAAAATCTGACATAAACGAGCAATCATTTAGTCAACCTCTTTTAGCGCTCTCAGGGAACTTCTTTGCTTCTTTCGCACCAAATGGGCATTCACTTTTCCTCCCATCTGGTGTGCTCCTGTTACAAATCTGCTTCGAGCCTTCTTCCCTTTGAGCTTCCCCGTGAGCGGCATCACCTGGTGATGGCATTAGAAGTCTTGACTTGCATCCCAGTGGACACAACAGGAGCTGAGATGCAGTTTCTTTCCATGATCCAGCCGCGGCCACAAGCACTGAGGCACACCGTCATTGGTCCTCAAAGATGCGACCAAACTTTTGCGGCAAAACAGAAATAAATTAAGGAAGACGTTCAACACTTGTTCCAACATAAAACAAGTACAATGAATGATAATGATCCAATATTCATTATTAGCTACATACAGACCAAGAAAAAAAAAAAAGGAATACACTTTCATGTTCTCCCACCGCAGTTGATACATCAAAATGTATCAAGATCTAGCTAAATGAGATCATCATCGTAACCATACGTAGTGTGTTGCATGGCACGATATAAAGCAACAAAACTAGTGGAGAAAGGAGACTGAAAAGAAGAAAGAGATCTCAAGTGCCATAGACCACAAGGTGATCAAACCAGAGAAGCAACAAAAAAGAAACATCCACTAATAGAGAAACAAAGTTGTTGGTTTTCTATACGTGGACTCCATCACCTCAGCGCAGCCCCGTCACGTACGAGGCTGATGTGAGGCCGCGATCTTCGGTTAGTCTTCCATTTCTGAGGACAGTCAGCATTAAAGATGTATCTAGGAGATAGGGGTTGTTCTACAGGTCTGAGCTCCTCCATCTCATCAGAGATGGAGGTGGAGGAGCTCGGGGGGCTGAGAAAGAGATTCTTCTTAAAGGAGAAGGGTAAGGAGGAACAGAAGGGACTAGGTTTTGTAGCAAAAGCCACCACCTTACACAGAAGATGATGGCAGAGAAGGAGAAGAGGGGAAGGGTTGAGGAAGAAAAGGGGAGAAAGGCCTGTTATATAGAGAGAAGGAAACCTTAATCTGTGGGTGGACGCGGATTTCGGTGGGCATCGAGTCCGGAAAGTGGGATGGCGCGGCTAGGAAAGGAGGAGCGAAGACACGCGGGGCATGCGGTTGTCGATTTGATTTGATTTTTTTTTTTTTTCACATTAAAAACGGACATTTTATACTATACGGATACGAATACATCCAACAGAATCTGCAAACAAAAAGCTCCGAAATGCACCGGGCAAGACATTCTCGAGCCTCTCAAATAGAATAAAAACCACAGAAAGAAACGATGTGCGGAGTCTACAAAGTCGAGCACAGGAGCGTGGTTAGGCCAGCTTGTGTTCATCTAAATGATTATCCTTCTATTTGGGCCATGGCTGGAAATTGTGATTCTCTATATTGAAATTTAGTGAAGAGGGGGCATTACTAAAATTAATATTGTAATGATATTGCTAATTCTCAGGTTGAGTTTATGTGGACAATTGTTGTTTCAATGGGGCCATGAATGGAAGGTGATTATATTGTGCATAGTAGTTTATAGAAATGGACATTACTAAAATAAATAATGTAATGATGCTATTGTTTCCCAGCTTGAGCTTATCTCAATGGTTATCCTTTAACATACTCAGCATTGAAGTCCAATAAAAAGGGGGGTTGTTAATTACTAAAATAAATATTGTAACAACACCGTTAATACCAGCTTTAAGTTATGTGGATAGTTGTTGTTTTAGCGTGGAAAGTGATATATTCCATGTTGAAGTTCAATGAAAAGGAGACGTTACAAAAATAAATGTTGTAACTATGTTGAAATATAGTGATCCTCTTGAGTTTATAAATATATATGTAGAACTAGTGATCAAAAGCACAAAATCGTGGCGTGCTTCAGATCTCTAAGTGGGTATGTGACTCTACTGAGTTAACTTGATTAAAAAATATGTATTAATAAATACAAAAAGTATAACATAATGTCAAATAGATATGAATGATCCAAAATATAACTATAAGAAACTAAACAAAAATAATATATACTTAAATGCACATAATATAGCTAACAAACTTTTACAAGGGCAATTTAGGAAAGTTGAATGAGTCAGATACCGGTCCACTTAAAAACTCAGCTGAGTTGGAGGGCCGAATGACTGAGCTTCAAATTTGAGTGATGTAACGAGGAAACAAAGTAGGAATCCTACCAATCTGATCCAAATTGAGTGATCTTTGAGTTGGACACCAAGTTTTAAAATAGTGGTTGACTATTATATTTTTTAGAAGGTGTGGGACTCAATACATGCCCTTATAAATCCTTCTAGCATTCTGCCAGGCTAAGGATCCAAATCCAAATAAATCTAATCACAAATATTACAATTAGCCAGTGGTTAGATTCGATATACTATGCCCTAATCCACATAGGCCATAGACTATGTCTGCTCCAATATTATTTGTAACAATTCAAGATCTCATTCAAAAAAGCTAATTAAAAGATATTTTTTTGGTTTTTTTAGTTTTTATATATATACCCAACATTTATTCGGTGCATAACTAAATATATAGGACATATTGGTGTTTATTCAGGGTGTATAGCAATCCGTATGTCTTTTTATCAAAAAGGAGTAGATGACAATGCAGCTGGCTTGCTACCAAATGTTTCGCAATACATATAATGAGATGCAAAAACCTAATACTTGCCATAGCATATGGTTACATCACATAATTACTTCTTAATATTCCAACTATAAACATCCAAAGAAGGCACTTCATAGAAAATTCAGTTATATCACGCATATCACCGTGCAAGAGAATACATAGTTAACTATTTAAATTGTAGGCTTCATTAGGGAAAACCAAAGTTTGGTTAAGCCACATGATTCTTGGTCTTAATAACTAATATGAAAATCAACAAATTCCTAGCAAGCACTGACCAAAAGGAGAAAAGCAAGAAGAAGATCAATAAGGAAAGTATACTTCACAAATTTTAAGTATCGTTTATCGAAAGATAATGAAGGCTAGCATATTATGAGTCCAATGATGTCATAGCCTCCTAACTAGCTATGATGGTTATTCTAGTGCCTGACGCCAATCATGCGAGTGAAAATAAGTATTATACTTAGTTTATAGAACTCAAAACTTTTAAATTCATTTGCATGCAAAATGCCACATAAACACTTGGATTACGTCAAATATAAAAAGAACAGCTTTTGTGCAATACAAATTAGTCCAGCAGCTGGATTATATGTAACTTTTACAAGAAGACTCATTTGCTCCACCCTCATTAAATATTCTAATTGACAATATCAATATAAAAAAAAAGTTGCACTAGTGCCGCTATTGCGTTAATTGTCTGTGGAGGATCAAATGTATGCAGTCTTCTTCCCGTATAAGGAAGGGTTTGTTTTTGTGTTCCGAACTCATGACATCCAAATCACAGTGAAGCTTGATCCATGGATGATCTACAAAAACTGAGCTCCGGCATTGGCTGACCTCGCTGGCTGGTGGAAGGTCCGAGCTTGGTTGATAGATTGCAGTTACAAGCAGGACTTGCCGGAAATAATGCATGGGAATTACATGACCACTTCGGTCAGATACCTGATTGGGCTTTCACTCTGACCAATCCTTTGAATCTTCTACCTGCGGATAAATAAATCATTAGCACAAGGAAAACATTAGCTCCTTACGATTTTTTTTCTTACAAAAAAAAGAGATATTTTATTAAGCATGATGTTGGCATTACCGCATTAGTCGTCGTCATGATTAAGCCTGCTTCCAGGGTTCTCACTGCAGCTTTCGCAGGTTCTGGGCATCCCATCCTTTGCTCATGCCTCGTTTCTTCGGACGTCCCTTGGCCACATCCATGCTTGCTGCAGCTCTCCCCGCCGCCTGCCGTCGGATGATCACCGAACCTTCATCTGCCAGCACTCAAAAATTCGATTGCGAGCAAGATTCTGAAGAAACTAAGGGGTGCACAAAAAGTTGACAAGAATCCATTACTTCCTCCGCACCGAACGCTGCAGGAGTTCAACGATAAAATTCCATTCATGCGAATAGTTTCGCCACACAAAGCCTCCTGAATCATCCGCAAGAAAGAAAAAAACATAAATGAGATCAAAAGGCATTATGCAACAGGAAGAACAAACTTTTAAGATTTGGAAACAGATGTTCGAGAAGAAATATCTCAGACGAGCAATAGAAAAAGCGAAGCAAGAGGAGAAATAAGGATGCAAACCTGGCCGCGCCGGTGAAGCGAGGGCTGGCGAGAGGTTTCTTCACGTCCAAGGCTGATGTGAGGGATCCAAAGCAGGGTCTTTGTTGATGGAAGATTTGGAGGTTTCAAGAACCTCGCTTCCATAAGAAAATGGAGATGAGGCATGGGAAATAGTGGGAGTTTAGAGAGGAGCAGAGCCTGCAAAGAAAGAAGAAGAAGAAGAATGAACAAGAAGAAGAAGAATGCCCTTTAAAGTGGGCATGGGCTAACCAAACGGTGGGCGGCCGCCGTTTCCAGGAGGGATTGGAAAGTGGGATATTTCGGCGTTTATTGAGGAAGGCGGCGTTGCAAAAACTAGCCAGGTTCTTAGAATCGTACATTCTGGAATCAGATATTTTGAAATGGTCTTAAATTGGTGTATTTTCTACTTTTTAATAGAAGATTAAAAAAGGGTATGATATGTTAAAACGACTAGTTGGGCGGAAAATAATCTTGATACTTCTTTCCTCCCTCACCATATATAATTGGAATGCTGAAATTAGTGCACCCAGAAACTAATTTTGGAAGAAAAAATATCTATTAATTGTGATTATTAGTTTCGATTCTTACCTCACAAAAAAATATATGCATAATGTAGAAATTGTAACATCAAAATCATTGATCCTAACGAATTGCTAACTTTCGATTCGAATCTTGAATAGTTATTTGATATATAACATAAAAACTTACATAAGATTGTAAATGTATGGGCACGAAGCACGTTAATAATACCAGTGATTTATATTCTTTTCTGACATGATTGTTGGATAGATTTTCTACTCTCTATCTCAAAAAAAAAAGGGCATTGACCTCGAGTATTCAGATAGCTGCCCGATATATTACATAATGACTTGCGTAAGATCGTAAATGTGTTGGCATGGAGCGCATGAATGATATCGGTGATCTAGATTCTTGTTTGACATGATAATTAGATTTGCAGATTGTAGAGCTTAAAGTGTTGTCGTTATCGAAAGGAAGCAAAAATAGATTTTATGCACCTACATGGATTTATAAACAAATCCACATCTCTCAAATTTGTACGATAAGTCACGACAAAAAGATCTCTTTTGTACATGATTACGTCACTTAACTATCTTATCTCTACAATCATAGCATATGATAGCTATCATATCTCACATTTATGGAATATCTTGCTTTCTCAACAAAACCAAATATATTATTTTGCGCTGATATGCATGCTTGGGTTAGTACAATGTCTCCCAATACACGTGATGAGATCTAACAATCTAATGTTCGTTATAATATGAATTTATGTCAATTGACAACCTTTATCCATCCATGCATTAAGAACATGCATAAGTTCTAGTATATGGATTCATGAGTTTAATCTAGCCTCCTGAGCAGAAAATGATATTGGGATCTGCATCGTCCAAATTTGAAGCCATATCATACAATCGAAGCATGAAAGCTACGTAGAAAACTTAATTCCTCTATAGTTCACTCATTCAAGGTGTTACATGCCAATTGCCTTGTCTTAAACCCAATCCATGTGGATACATAAGTTCCAAAAAAAAAAAGTGTGGATGGATACATGCAAGTAAAATTCAACATTTTGCTTCACTAAATGATATCCCTCAAACAAATAAGTTAATCAATCTCCTATATAGCTTACCCTAGATTTATAGCATTGGTGACCGGTAAGTCCCTATCCTTATGCCTTGCTTGTGTTCAAGGAAAAGAAGCCACAATATCATTGACATGTATCACATTGAAAGACGAATAAAGTTCTAGCAAAGTACTTGCTTTCATCCATATCTAAAATTGTGTAGATGAATGAAATATTTAGGGGTTATTTGCATGCAATTGAACACCATACGGTTAGAAATGTTGAAATGCAAGCATGCAAAACAATTATATTGATGTATGCAATTACAATTGTAGATTGTATTTAAATTACAACAAAAATAATCCAAATCTTCTAATTGGAAGTGCACATAAAATCGGTCACAATTTCAATTACAATATTTGTTGTAACTCGAAGAAACCCTCTAAAAGAGTCCCCTTACCACTTTCCAACCATTTAAATTTAATATATAAATATATTAATTATTTTGATAAATATATTGTATAACATAAATCTATTATTATAATAATTATTGTGAGAGAGGACTCTTAGGTTGATTAGCTTAAGCACAACAAATAAATTTTGATCACTGGACATTGAAGATGGAATGCACTAATGTTTTAATAGTTGTTGAGGTGCTATGCTTGGAGCCGTCCTGTTTCACAAACACGACACTCTATGGAAAGAAAAGGAAGAGCGTCACACCAATGTTTAAGAATACATTCATAACTTTTTCTATTTTAGAAATAGAATAATTCTACAGGTGTAACTATCGAACAGAATACTATAGTTGTAGCTATATGGCTTGTACATCTTATATATATATATATATATATATATATATAGTTGTAATTGGGAATGATAATGCATCGTAGTCGAACAATTTATAAAAACTGTAAGGATTCATAAAAAAAAAAATTCTCAAAGTTATGCTATGCTCTGTCTTGCATTTCATAGAAGTTTGCTTACATTGTGCTTCTTGTATGGCCTTGTTTCTTTGCATGTTGAATTCAGATATTTTTCCATTCGGTCCTGAACTAGAAATATTTGATTCTATAAAAACATGAATTCTCTATGGTGCATATGCTGCACTACAGAATGTTGTACAATTATGAAAGATTGCCATAAAAAATAGATGACCATCAAATAAGACAGTCTATTAGCATATACCATACCATATATGATGCAATGTTGTTTTTTTGTACATCAAAAAGAGTGGGGAAAGAAAACCTCACCCGCGTAGTAGCCTTCACTGAGCCTCTCTTTCACCAAAGAATGTTCGATGCAGGTTGCAAGTTTCCGCGTATCCTCTTCCACCCGTGAGCTCTCTCTATTGGGATCAACACTTATGTGTGAGTACGTCATCCCAGCACCATTTTGGTACCTACGGCTCAGTAGCGCTCCTACCAAAATCGTCCAAATATGGGGCATTTGATCTTCAAATTTAATCGATGTCCGTGTATTCCGAACATGAACCATTTCGGTGGAAACAATATACTCATGGCAGCCATCGTAAGATGCACAGTTATAGCATCTATAAATGTTATGGATGGTGACGCTTGCATGTGCCGCGCTATCTCTCGGGTTCCGGTTCTCGTAGCGCGGCTCTCTCCAGCGCCCTCCACTTCCGCCCCCTCGACGGAAAAAGCCATCTAACGGCTACTTGTTTTTTTTTTTGCCTCCAGAACGCACCTATAACCCACGGAGCCTCCCCTGATGTCCGTCCCAATCCGACCCCCCGGATGGGTCTCCCACCGCCGTCTCTTCGAGCAGAAGCTCGCCGAACTCCACCACTGCTCCAACCTCCACCACATCAAGCAAATCCAAGCCCAAATCTTCAAGGCCAACCTCCACCGCGACCCCTCCGTCGCCCCCAAGCTCGTCTCCGCCTACTCTCTCTGTCGCCATCTCGCCCCCGCCGTCAAAGCCTTCCGCCTCGTCCCCGATCCCAACGTCCTCCTCTACAACACCCTCATCCGTGCCTTCGCCCACAACTCCCAGCCCTCCCATGCCTTCTGCGCCTTATTCGACATGCAAAAAGATGGGATTTTTCCCGACAATTTCACCTATCCTTTCCTCCTCAAGGCTTGCTGCGGGCCTTCCGGCCAGTCTGCGCTCGCCCGGATCGAAATGATCCACTCCCATGTCATAAAGCTTGGATTTTTATATGATATCTTCGTCCCAAACTCGCTCATTGACTCCTATTCGAGGGCTGGTACCGGTGGCCTTGCATCCGCGAGGAAGATTTTTGATGAAATGCCGCACAGAGATATCGTCTCCTGGAATTCTATGATTGCCGGGTTGATGAGAGCCGGAGAACTGAAGGAGGCACGCAGGCTGTTTGACGAGATGCCTGAAAGGGATACGGTGAGCTGGAATACTCTGCTGGATGGGCATGCAAAGGCCGGCGAGATGGATAAAGCTTTTGAATTGTTCGAGAGGATGCCAGAGAGGAATGTCGTTTCATGGTCCACGGTGGTCTCGGGTTATTGCAAGATGGGTGACATGGACATGGCGAGGTTGTTGTTCGATAAGATGCCGGTCAAGAACTTAGTCCCTTGGACCATAATGATATCAGGCTATGCTGAGAAAGGCCTGGCAAAGGAGGCCATGAGCTTGTTAGATCAGATGGAAGATGCTGGATTGGAGCCTGATGCTGCTGCCATTGTAAGCATCCTGGCTGCTAGCGCCGAGTCTGGTTTGCTCAGTCTTGGCAGGAGAATTCATGCCTACGTACGAAGCAGCAAGCTAAGGTCTGCCACTCAAGTGTGCAACGCACTGGTTGATATGTACTCCAAGTGTGGGTGCCTTGACATGGCATGCAGAATCTTTGATGGAATGGCCGAGAAGGATTTGGTCTCTTGGAATTCTTTGGTTCAGGGACTGGCGATGCATGGACATGGTGAAAAGGCACTGGACCTCTTTGCTCGAATGAAGAGAGAAGGGATCAGGCCTGATGGCGTGACATTCATTGGTGTTCTATGTGCATGCACCCATGTGGGACTCATTGAAGAGGGTCAATACTACTTCTCTAGTATGGAGAGAGACTATGGCATTGTTCCCCAGATAGAGCACTATGGTTGCATGATTGACCTTCTAGGACGTGGGGGACTTCTGAATGAGGCCTTTGACCTTACAAAGAGTATGCCTTTAGAGCCTAACGCGATTATATGGGGCACCCTTCTTGGTGCATGCCGAGTACACAACAATGTGTCTCTTGCTGAGAAGGTGGTTGAAAAGCTGGTCAGAATGGAGCCCTCAGATGCCGGGAATTACGCCATCTTGTCAAATATCTATGCAGCAGCTGGCCGCTGGGATGGTATGGCTAAGGCGAGGATTCAGATGAAGGGCACAGGGGCACAGAAGCCAGCAGGGTCCAGTTGGATTGAGCTCAATGATATGGTTCACGAGTTCACAGTTGGAGATAGAACACATCCACATTCCAAAAGAATTTTCCAAATGCTTGATAGGTTGGGGCAGCATCTTAAGCAAGTTGGATATGTCCCAAGGGCCTACTTGTAAATTGTTGATGCAAGCGATGGTTAAAGATGCACAATTTATGAGTTGGTGAATGAAAAATTTGCACCAAGAGGATTTAAGGATTTGGAGTTGGAATCAAATGACACTTCCTCAGCCATTTCCTTTCCTTTCTGTAAAGTGTTTCAGAGCAACTGCATTCCACATATATACTGAAGCTGCGTGTGGAGATTGCTTCATTGAACTAATCATGTTACAGATAAAATACCATGAGATTGGTTGTACAAAGATGTATTATATGTATAAGGAGATCGAAGAGTGCAGTTGCTAGTTTCACAAAACATGCTCTTGGGTTTCCCAGAATCCAACTTCTACTTCAAGAGGATTTCAGAATCTGCCTCATTTAGAGATGCAAATCATCTAAGAAGCATCTTAAATAGCTGTATTGGTCTATGTGATTTGAAGGAGACTAATAGGCTTTTCATCATAAGGAGGAGGAATAGTTTTGGGCCTTTTGGTTGTGCAAGAAGTTCTTACAAACTCATAGTTCCATTGTCAAGTGTCCCTCAACAATGAGCCCCACATATGGCTTTGTACATAACCTTTCAGCTACTCTGCTGCTTTCTCATTGCTGCTCTTGGTATTTACTGAGCTTTGCTGTTTATTTTGACCGGCTCATGTTATTGTACTGGGTCACCTTTCGGGTGTCCTTGCATTTTGTATTCTTCTTAAGTTACATCAAGATTTGACAATACAATGTCCAAAAGAACTATTGAATCTTTCTGCCCAAATGAAAAATCTTTGGCAATTGCTGTGATAAATTTTATTAGAAGGCTGTCATCACACTCTCACAGAAAAGTGTTGCAATTTGCTCTCAAGTATATAGTTGTACTCATGTAGGACTACATGGTAGCAAGCATGCTTTTCTCGTTCCAAAGGGATGAAGGCACCATTTCGCTTGCTCAAATGATGTGATCACAGAGCTCACAAGGCACTGCATTTGAGCCCATCATTAACAAGTTGAGATAAATCGAATCCAAACCCATCCCTCGCATTGCAAGAAAGAGGATGGCTTCAAGCTTGTCCCACATGTGCCAACCTTTGCAGAACCGCACAGGGTCACAAGCTTTCAGCATCAGACTTCCTTTCTCAATTATTATAAAAATATCAATAACTAAAGAAGCTAAATTTTAGCTCCTCAGTCCAGAACTCACTCAGAGTCTTAAATTACTGAAAACTTGGCCCCAGCTTCTTTAAATATTTAACCAACATTTTCCCTGAAAATTGCAACTTTAAAGGCTGTCATTTCAGATTGTCAGTGGCCAGGTCATGAACTAATCTTTTGACTGGAATGGACATGCATCTGCTATGCTCTATTTTTAATCTTTGGTCGGTGCATGAAAGAGAGGATTTTTTTTTTTTTTTTGTATTTTTTTGGGTGAGCCTATCAAGGGAGGATCATGAGGAAACTAGTGGAGTCTTTAATAGGCTGATAAGGGTTTAAAGTCAATGCAGAATGTGGTTGGATTGGAGGGCTTTTCCTGATGGCCCTGTTGTGGAACAAAGGAGCATTTGAGGGAGACTGCAGCTGGCTATTGGAGCAGTTGCTTGTGGTCCAAGTGTGATTGACTTGACTTACTTTGTTGTTTAGGCCTGTGGATTTAGTATAATGAGTGTGTATTCGCAGATTGCAAAGGTGGCAAATCTGGTTGGTAGCTACTTGTTCCTGAACTCCAGAAGGAGATTTTTCTAAGAATTTCTATCAGGGAGAGCAGAAGGTTGATGCTGGAGTGCCTTGAAAGTAAGCCTGAGCAAAATTCTGGGCAAGAAAAATTATCATACCCATTGGAAAGAGGGTCCCTTCCAAGCCTTTGTCTATTGATATACTCACCTAATCTGACAGGGGTCTCTCAGACATGTAAACACTGCCCTGAAGGTTCTTAATTTGGATTATCTCTACATATTAGTGTCAGTTATCTGCATGCACATGAAGGAAAGCATGGATGGTTAGAATTACATGAGTGGAAGAATTGACGGCTGCGATCCTATGTGATAAATGCGATCATAAAAGCAGTGATCCTGTTGGAACTGGATTTCTTCTGATGGTTGGTCATGATTGCATATGAATAAGCCAGTCATGCACAAGTTTGATCAGCTAGATACCTAAGACACAGGGCATCAAACCCTGCAAATGTAGATAACATATCACCAAATATATTTTTGACAAAGATGAAGTAAGAGAAGAAAAAAGCATATATGAGAGAGTTTTCATAAGTACATGTATATGCGCATCTTATATATATGAATTAAAAGAAACATCCTAATTGTTTAGGGGAAATTGTTGGCTTCTTCAACTTCTGTAGAAACACATAAGTAAGAAGGATGGTGACATTGGAGATGTAATGGCCTAATTTATTATAGATGCCCATCAGGGAAAGGGAATTTTATTCCACTCTGAAAAATGTCCCTCTGAAACTTGACTTATCTGTCCAAACCAGAAAGTTAAAAAGGACTGATATATCTTGATGGGGTGCACATAATGCTTGATTTTGTTGTAATTAATCTTCTAACAATAAGCTAATGTCTCCATATGCACAAAAATTGGATGTAGATAACCATATGACAAAATCTTGTTGGCCCACATAAAAACTCAGGAGTTCATTTCTTAAATTTCAGAGAATTATATGGCATTTCTGATAGAAATTTTTGGGGCACAGGTTTACTAGAATAATAATTCTGTCAGGGTGTTATATGCAAAATTCCATTGAGCATTGATTAGAATAATGCAACATATAATGGTTTAAGTAGCACCATCTGAAATATCATACATCTAAGTACATACATCTATTATGTGCTATATTTTGTTTATTCTATTGGAAACCAACAATGATGGTAGGAAGAAAACAAAGTATGGGATGCTTTTTCTAAAAGAAAATGTCCTACTAGATGTCACATTCTTAGATGAGTTTCCCACCCCTTTAGAACTCCTTTTTTTGTGCTTTCTACCTTGGCTGGGGCATAGATTCTTTGCGTGTTAATTGCTAAAACGTAGTCACCATTGTAGGAGGCAGCAAAGCCAACAAGTGCCCTCTGCTCATTTTTGCCAAGCCAAGAGTTTGAAGAACTGTGAAAGATTGGATTTCCCAAGTTGATGAGGTCTCACCATGCTGCTGTTCTTTCTAGATATTTGATATCTTGGATCAACCTATGTGCTTGCTTGGAGCTCTGAAAGGAGTCCCAACTGAGATGCAACCCGGGACAAGCTGGAATGGCACATTATTTCTATCCAAATGATTTCTTTAGTACACCACTTCTATAATCTACCTGTCAACACTAATCTAATCAAGTTCAGACAGATGTGTTAATAGATCATGGACGGGATAAGATTTGAAATGGCGATATCGTTGGAATAAATAACAAATAAGAATAATGGCGTCGATTGTTAAAAAAAACAAGCATGCAACGGGATAGCATTAACTATTGAATAACTATTTCCCTCGAATAAAATACTATTGAATAACGTATAAGGTGCGCATGAGATAATCATGAATTTATGAATTCTTGAAAGGTTTGTTGATCATTCAATTATTAGCAACAATTTCCTAAATCATTTAACAAATCGTTGATGAATCTTTATAATTCTAAGGCATGATGATGGACTTATATATATATATATATATGCATTTCTTCCCCTATTATTTTCTGATACAGCCTCATAATACGTGCTGTTAGAACTCTAAAATGAAGTTGTTAGCAGACAAGGGGAAGGTTAGATGCTTTCCACCTAAAGACCTCGCAGAGCCTCTTTAGCACTGAAGAGATGAGGCAAATGCACTGCATTCCTACTGAACCAATAACTGGTTATCCAATCTTTTTTGAGAAAAAACCGGTTATTAGATTCGTTGTTACAAGACGTAGAAGGAAAAAATTGTTTTGGAAAGAAAGAAAAAGAAGCTCCTTTTTTTTTGGTAGAGATATAGAAAACAAACTTTAGAAAGTGGGGGTAAATTCTCTCACCTTATATTATAAAACCTTTTAACATCCAAATACAGGTTTGGGCAGCGCTTCGGAATCAACTTTAACATGCACTCACAAAAGTTTTGGCCTAATCTTCGTCACCTCCACTATGTCTTTCTTGTTTTTTGTGGGTGTGGGGAGGGAGGAAGCAAGGTGCTACCCCCATTCAAATACTATTAAATGAAAGAACATGAGGATTTACAAAAGGAGAGAGAGTATTCAAGAGGAAGAGGAAAAAGATTACATGGCACAGGACATTAAAGAGGAGAGAATAAGAAGCTCCTGGTGACCATCCAATGCTCTTTTAAGTCGTTTAGCAGTTTCCCAACCAATTTTCCTTCCGAGAAAGTCCTCCAGAGATTAAAAGAAAAAAGCTTGAAGGCTGATCTCTTCAAAAGGTGAACATACCGAAAGTCTTGTGAAGGACATAAGATGGAAAGGCCCTTCTATTAAGAAAAATTCTAGAGTTCCTCTCTTACCAAATTGGCCAATAAAATGCCATCAGCAATTGATCCCAAACTTTTCTTAGAGTTGGCTAATCAATGATACCTTGAGGTGCCTTCTCAAATACGAGAAGCTATTGCTAATCTAGCCTTTCGTGTGCAACTTGTTCCTCAAAACAAGCCATGCACATGCCTTAACCTTCCATAGCATTGTCGCTTTCTAGAAAGCCACCATTATTTAGGAACATGAAATAAGGGATCTCAACCCAAACTAGCCTAGTCTACAATAAAATGGAAAAAAAACCTAGGTTCTTAATTATATTCCAACAGCAATCTAAACCAGCATAATTTAAGCATGACCAAGTCCATCATCCCCCATATAGGCTAATAGGTGAAATTCCATTTGCCAAGAACTTGGTCCAAACGAATTTCGCTAGCAGGTAAACTTTTAGACTATCAATAAGAAGAAATTCAGCCTTAGTTGTAGGAAGGAACCATTTTTAAGGCAGAGATACCTGGTGACCGTTAGTTTACGATACGGCGGCGGTGCTTGCAACCTGATGCGGGGATTTCAAAGCATATATTTTAAACTTTACGAAAGGAATATTTTTTTGAGGGGGCGTTGGATTGTTCAATAGACGACAAGCGGAAGGGCCGTTTTCCGAGTACCAGGATTCGTAATTTTAACCAAATATCAGGGGCTATTTATCGGTCTGAGGTTCCCCGAGACCAACCTCGGGATGATGGGAGAGACAGAGACAGGTATTGCCAGGAATCGAGGGACGTACGAACACTCGAAGCAGCCCACAAAATTGGACATTATTACGATTCTGCCCTACCGGTCAGATTAAAGATCGAAGGACGGTAACAGGTACTTAACTGACCCCCAACAGATGTGACGTTGAAGCCTCCTACATTGTCTTGGGCTGCGTGCTTGGAGCGGCCATTGGTGGCTTTAATTCCTGGTTTTTTTTTTACTTATATTTCAATATAAATGCAATCATGAGCATTATTTGATCCCTTCCAAAGGCTGCTAATGGTTGTGTTAAGAAAGGATCAATCTGTTTTAGACTATTGTTTGATTGTTAGACATATTAGGTTAAATATGAGTCCAAATTGTAGACCTCGCGTGCAACCAATCGTGACCCAAAATTGACCAAATTTAGAAGCATTTGTAGAAAATAGGGTGTGTCTTGGCGTATGTCAGAAAGGCCGGGGTGCATAAATTTAACTAAATTTATCAAACTCGTTATAACGGCATAAGTGGTTCAATGTCCAGGGTTGTTAAAATTGATAACATGCATTTCTTTCGAAAAGAATGAGATATTTATTATTAGAAGAGGCAAATGTTAATTAAGAATGGTTTAAAGTATTTTTGTGCCTTTGTAATTGGTTAGTCTTTAAAAGATTTTTTTGGCATGTGTCCTCCGCTAATGTCTTTCTTTAGATTTCATGGTTCTTTCTATTATCTAAGGCAACTAGAGTATCACACACGAGCATATGAAGCAAACATAGAGCATATGAAGCAAACATACGACAACATAAATATTTGTGATTCTAGCCTTCAATCAAGTGGTTGCTATGTGTGGAGGGTGGCTTTTGTGTACAACAACCATTTGATCTAACCTATTGCCTTTTCAAACTGCTCCCAATTTAAAGAGATGTGCAATTCACTTAATTGAATTTAAATTGAAACAAGAAGACTATTTAGGAACTCTTGCAAGTTGCAACTCCTGTGATGATGGGACTACTTCAACATTGGTTGAAGAATATGCTAATTTGTTTTCTCTATGGTATGTTAGTGCCTTGGAAACTTCAAAGTAAGTTGAGAAGATGTTTTCAAACCGTGAAGGAGAAATACATCAATAGATCATCAATTAAAACTATGTGTCAACTCTTTCAATTTTATATGAGCAAGCTTACAGATTATTCGTTGGAAATTTTGAATTCTAAGGATCAAAAAAGATGCAACACAATATAAAAAAAGATGCAACACAATATGTATCATATTTTTCGAAGCAACATACACATTGGAGACATGTCGTTGATACAAATTAACCTAACTCTAAACTTCTCGCATGAATCTATCTAATCATAAAAGCACATTCATAGCCATTTATAAAGTGATCCACCCATAAGAATCTGACCCTTTTCTAACTTTCCAAATTTGCTATATTCTTACACTATTGCTTTTGACAAGAATTTATATCTTCACTAAGTTGTTCATAATCTATTCTAGATATACATTTAATATCATAATAATAATAATAGCTAAGGCAAACCCTTAGATAAACACTTAAGCCAATATTTCATTCCATCAATGGTCATGCATTGGGTTAACCCGTTTGAATCTTGCAATCTAAGTTGCGCAATGTCCACCGCAAACAGTAAAATTGGTAGGCCAACCAACAAAAAAAAAATACTCTCTTGTTTTCAATAGGATTATAATTCATTGATATTTCTTGTGCAAATTAAATTAATGCCAACAACTTCAAAGTAATATGAAACATCATAGTTCATAGCCTAGATATGGGATGTTTGGCTTGTATTGAAAACAAACCAAGGTTCCATTCAATTGATTCCAATTGGTTTAGAAATCAAGTCATGTCCAAGTGGGATCAAGGCCTATCTAGCTCACCAACAAAAAATAAAAATACCCATGTATAAAAATTTGGCCAATCACTTGCTCCAAAAACTTACAATACACATTCGAGATTGCTATAGAGGCATGGACTTATTTACCCACCACTTCCAAATTTCAACCATCTACAACCCCTGAGTGATTTGAAAGTTTCATGCCTTCTACATGACCAAAGTTGAGCAGCGGACCATTCCATGCTCTCAAGCCTAACTAATTTAGTTCAAAGATTGATTGCGAAAATTCACCCCCTTTACAAGAATGTACCATTACTTTAATTAATAGCATGCCATGTACATGCACCTAAAGTCCTTAATTGAAAAATAAATCAAATGAGCTCCATTACTTTCTCGCTACCATAGGTAAAATATCTCCTCCATTGGTCACAAAGCTTGTGGTTTGATTAGGCTGATTTAGAATGGAAGTAGTCCTATCATTCTTCATTTAATACGCTCAACTTTGCTATGATATGGAGCTGATGTCTATCAACCAAAAGGACCTTGCAATTGTTGCATCCTCTTTAAATCATATCTTGTCACCACTACCTAGCATGCAAGAAGCCCAACAATGGCTATAAGAATTTACATATGGTCTAAGAATTCCCATAGACACTTCTTTATTTCATTAAGGAAACATCTCTACTTTCCAAACAACCCTAACCTTTCATTTGAAACCAGTAATAGTGGGTATGGATGGTTGGATGGCGGTTTACTCCGCTCCACCTGACCCAATTTAATTTGAGCGGGTGGATTCTATCTGACATAAATCCGAAGTAGATATGAATCCAATCCATATATATATATATTTCTTCATATTTTTTTTAAATAATAAAAAAATAATTTTTGTTACTTTATATCCGATCATATCTGTCTAATTTAATTCTACTCTTCCCCGCACTCTTAGATAAATATAAAATGGATATGGATAATATCTATTGGATCCATATCTGATCGCTACCTTGCCTGATATTTCTTTTCAAATCTTTCTTGCAAAAGTGATCTATTTGTGGAGAAAGCACATGGGCCTTGCCGCTACTTATTATGGTAATATTGTACAACTATGATGGCATTACCACTCCCACCCAATTTTTCTCTGACCAACCCCATAAATCCCAACCCCTAGTGGCCCCCACATCATCCCACTACTTTAGTCAGTTACAAGGGCAAACAATGATAATTAGAATCAAACACCCCACTAAAAATAATTTTCTCAATAAAAAGTTGAGTGCAAAGGAATTTGATCTATTATTTTTATGAGCATACTGTATTGCATGACTTGATAATTTGATAATGAAAAAAATAAGGAAAGATGGATGGTGTTGTGGATTTGGAGGGTTTTCAGGGCAATAAAAATCCCATTTTTATCATCATTCCTCTCAAAAAAAACCAAGAATAAAGGGTACGTGCATACTGATTACTGAAAGAAAGGAGAGGAGAAATCAAAGGGGTGGGGGGAAAAAGGCAGAGAATAAAAGGACCAGATGTTGACAAATCTTCTGTCGCCGTTCTTCGAGGATCGTTTGTTCTTGTGAGAGATTTTCTTATCGCGGATCTCTCTCTCTCTCTCTCTCTCTCTCTCTCTCTCTGTGTGTGTGTGTGTGTGTGTGTGTGGCCCGGCTGATCGAAATCTACCAATCTGGTGTCGATCGACAGCTGCATGTCCTTGCAATGGCCGTGGAGATGGGCGCAATCCTCCCCCATTAGTGCCCTTTGAGCGCCTTTTGTTCTTGTTTTCTCTCGAGTTCTGTTTTTTCTCACTGCTTTCGCTTTCTCTTCGCTTGGATTCTTTTCTCTTGGCTCCAAGTTGGGAACTTTGGATGAAGGAGTGGGGCGGCCGTTCGGGTTTTGGATTTTCCAGGCTCTGATGCTGAATCCGCTGCAAAGGAGATGCAGAGATGGATGACGAGAGGCGATGACGTGGGTTGAGGTAAATTCGCGTTCTTTGATGCGTTATTCTCTCGTTTGGGATGAGGTTGGTGAGATCTTTTGATCTTTTGGTGATTAGTCTCTTGGTATGCTTTGTACTCGTGGATTTCGGATTTCATGGCTTCTGTGAGCTCTTTTTCTTCTTGTTTAAAATATTGATATAAGATATGGCTTTTCGATTGTTAAATTATCCGAATTTGCGGCTTGCTAAATTTCTATATCTGATGATTTTAGTGATTTGAGTTCAAAGTTCTCCTTTCTTTTATCCTTTTTCCCTTAGCTCTTAAGCTGATGATTCTTTCATCTGATGGTCTGGATGAAGGTTCCATTCATAGATTAGAGATTGCATTTATATGATGATCGTTCCGACTTGAAATCAAGATCCTTTCTCTACTTTTTCGAGATTTTATTTTATTTTATTTTTGAATTCCTGGTTGCGGAATCTAAGTAGCTTTTAATTGCGGTTGAAACTGTGATGCATGCAAGATTTTGTTGTAAATTTTGGTTGTTTATAATTTATGTTGTTCTATTTCGGGGTTGTGCTGTTGCTGTTGTATAATAGGGATACATGGTGATGAAGTTTGTAGCACATTGCTTTACATGTAACTTCTCTCTCATATTAATGGTATTATAGAAACGTTATCTGTTTGAATGCAGGGATACTGCTTATCACCTTCTTGCTTCTAATTATTTACTTACTAATGTATCGCATTTTTTAGGTTTCACCTTGGTGTACAATCTGGATTTTTGGTTTTGATAGAGAACTTTGATATCATTTGCTTGATGTAATTGATTTGCATGACACTGCTTGGTGGAGCTTGATTGTGACATTGGATGTCATACGGCTGACTTGTGAATCTTCTGGATTGGATGTATTTCTAGAAAGTGAGCTTCCCTTGAGCTGACCTGCTTTTTTTTGATTTGCTACTAGTTTGCTGAATGATGCCGGCATGTGAGCATGAAGGATTTGATGGAAAGTTTTGCAAGTGGCTGTTTCCTTCTTGATTCGGTAATCTTTAATATTTATTTATTTTTCCTGAAGTAAATAATGTGATACAATTTCAAGTGATATTTGAAGTACATTGTTTTTTCTTTCCCCTTTTTACTTTCGAGTTTGTTCCCTTTTACTATTTAGTAGCTTGCCTGATAGGAGCTTTTCTGCTGCTCCCTTGCTAGTAGAAGATTTCTAAGTTTTGTAGCTGCAACGTTGCTTTGTATCTACCTGTGAAACGTCCAAGAGGTTTTATTTAGAGTCATGGTAAACATTTGATCTAAGCATGGTATACCATACTGGCCCGAATCGAGCGGTATAGAGCATACCATACTGTACTAGTTCGGTACCAGTATTCGGTACGGATAGCGTACCAACACTCTGTACGCCAAACAAATTCCGTACCATACCGTACCGACACAGTGCTAGTGTGGCACCGGTACGGGGTCTGGTACCAAGATGACGAATTTTGGATCCAAGTAAAACTTTTTGTATAAGAATCTGGATTAGATGCTTTAAATGGGTGCTAACAATGACAATTAACTATAAACTTTTGTGGTTGGGATTTTGCAATTTTAACTTTTCATTTTTTTTCTTTTACTATAGAAATCTAGATGAGGCTGATCATGTAAATTTGTGTATGTTTCTGGGCAGGTTTGATCTGTATGTTGGTTTTAGGCTTGGGCATGGGGTGTATGAAGTGGTGAACTAGACAATATAATGCTCTGGCCTGCATATTATGCCACTGTTTTCACTTTTTACTTACTAAGATTCAAGTTAACAGAAACTCATGGTTGCTAGATTAGAAATGTATGGAACTATTAATGCATTGAGAATTCGTGAACCATGTAGAAATCCTAGTTGATAATGAAAATGAAAAGGAAAAAAACCCTACTCTTACTGAATTACCTTTTTAGGATGAGGTTTAATGCTGTATTTTAGCTTTAATAGTGGTGCAAAGATTGATTTTCCTTATTTCCTTGAGTTTTTTTTTAGTACATAGAATTATGATGTTTTAGTGAGAGAATATTGGTATGAGGGATTGACAGCAGATCGAGTAAGGCGTTTTTAGTTAAATTATGATACATGTATTGCCCTTGAGAGGCATTTTCTTGTTACTGAAAGATGAAATGCTTGAAATCCTTTAGTTTTGCATTAGGTTTATGCCATTGCAGAACTGCTAAATTGGGAAGTCATCATGGGGGAAAATTTCTGAAATAGGACATTGTATTTGATCATGTATGCTTCCTTTCTTGATAGGAGGAGAAAGCACTCAGGAACTTTCATCCTTACTTGTTTTTACTTTGCCTACTTGTTTTTGACTGTAAACATAACTCAGGATTTAATTGAGAACCTCGGAAACGCGAGTTTAACAGATTGAAGCATGTTGCCATATGTGATGTGGTGAATAATTTGAAATAAAAGAAACGTAACTTCTTCTAAAATAAACATATGCCAACAAGTTGCTAGTAGATGTAAAGATTTGAATTACCAGTCGGTAGGGTACATAAAAAGATATCCTTTGACAGTACAAAGAGGCATATGTTCGGGCAAGTACTGTCAAAGCACCCCTGAGCTGCTCAAACTAAACCCGGATTGAGTAGTTGGAGAGGGATCAAGATCGGTTTGCCCCAAGTTGAACGCTACCACTCAGGATAACTAAAATAACCCCTTTTTAAGTCATTCACCACCATTTCATGGAGTGAACAAAATGAGGGAGAATGGAAGATTGCCTGGAAAGATTGGCTTGCAGGATTGAAGCTTTGTTTTCGACTTTTGGGACTGGTAAATTATTCTAGCTAGGTAAATCTTCTCTCTCCTCATTTTTTCCCCTTGAAAGTCAAAGTGGAATTTTGTGTTTAATTGAAAAAAAAACATAGGGATATTTTGTCAGATATGGACAGAATGTTGTTTGATCATTCTGTGTTAAAGCATGAACTAAGGATCAAAATAAATGATTTTTAGGTTTTTGGATTGAAACCCTAAACCTACATCCAAAATTGTGTAGATACAAAAATAACATAAAAAAGACCATAATAAGGGTGCAGCGTTCGTATCCATATGCATCCATTGATCCCCTATGTTGGCATGATCCTCAATTGGTGCCTATTGTGCCCACCTCCAAGGATACACCCCTGTACCTCAATATTTTGAACCTTGATAGAAGTTTATATTCTTGGTGTGAAGGAGGTACCTTTTTGTCAAAAGAGTGGATGCTACAGGATCTCTTGGTCAATTCCTCATGCTGGCATGGCACATGGGGAGTGGCAGAATTCACAGGGATTTGGAAGGTGTTTCACAGTAATTCGAAAATTGTTCACAAGAGGGTGGTTGAATCATGATGTGCTATGCCATCACCATGTTCGTCATGTGGAACTGATGGGTTGACTGAGTGAAAACCAATAGTATTTTCTATGCTGCAAAAGTGATCTCTGTGGTAGGTTCTGCCTATTCTTCTAAGTTTCCTTATTTATTCTCTCGAGTTTTTTTACCCTCAGCCACCATAAAATTGTTTTGAAGGCACCCTTGTTTTTTTTGGTAAGTCGGATAAATTAAATCATATGAGTAAAAATACATCTGTGGAAATCAAAAAACAAAATATTCAAAAATTGAGGCAGAAGAAGTGTTGAAGAATCTCAAAGTGTAGTCTTAGTGTGATCAGCCACATAGCTCACCATCTAGTTTGCAGCACTATTGGCTTCCTTATAAATATGTGAAATCTCAATAGAGAGTAGGGCACACATGATTCGCCAGCAGTTATAGAAGAGTGGATGAAGTCTGGCATTAGTAGGAGGTGGATCCGAAGGTACCCTTGTTTTCTACTTGTATGCCTTCTTTTGTCTTATTAATTTGAATGGTGATACAATTTCATAGCATATATGGTGGCTTTTGACCTGAAACTGGATTTTCTTTAAAATAATGGTGCACACTTATGACATAGGTTCCATATCTATTTGTTTGGATAGATTAGGAGGATTCACCGGTCTCATGGGCCATCCTTGTAAAAGCTTTGTTGTATGAACACTTGTTCGTTTGTTGCTACTATCTGGCTCTCTTCCTCACTTCAGGTGCAGCAGAGGCAAAGGCTTCCTCTCCCCAGCATAGTGTGCAAAACATGAGGAAAAAAAATCAATATTCACAAAATTTTCCCTTCACCTTCTCATATATATATATATATATATATTGCATAAGCGAGTAACCCCAATATGTCATCCCTTTTGTTGACTGTGCATCTTACCAAGATTTTGAGCAATGTCATGACGGAGTTATGCCATTAACAATGCATTGACATAAAAAAAAAACCTATGGGTTTTCTGTTTTCTCTATATAGATGTTTTAATTTAATTATCACCAACAAGTTTACAACTTACAAGTTTCTTTTTTATCCAAGTTTTATGAAGGAATATTTAAACAAAATCTAGCTCATTGGCCAAGCAAATCTTAAATGTATAAAATAAATGAAAATAACAAATTAAAACTGTTATATTCCGATCCCAATAAAATGGCTGTCAGCTCGATAAGCTTTCCAGAATAAAGTCATTTAAATATATTGTAAATAAGGAAGTGTAAAACTTCAAAAAGATTTTCATTGTTGGGTTACAATAGACGTGCATAATAATGTGAAGATAACCTCAAAAGCATAAGAATTTGGAAAGAAAATTTTAACAAAAAACCTGTTCAGGATCCTTCCAGAACTTCTAGAAACAAGTGTTACCAAAATCAAGACATAGTTGTAGATCAAATATTCAATTTTATACATAAGTTTGAATTAGAATAATCCACAATTACTAAAAATATCTGCTTGCATCATCGGTAGTTGATGGTGCAATGCGGGAGACTGAGGAAAGCTGGAGAAACATGATCGTTCCTTAATATTTCAGCAGGATTGAGCTGTAGTCATGGAGCAAGAACTATGATTGCTTTTGAAAATCAAATCTCTTAATATTTTACTGCTTTTTCTTTAACACTAAACTACTGCACTTTGGGGAAGAAAATTCTGAATACCAACAAGTTATGGGCTGTTTTTTTTTTTTGCTATACCAGCTAAGTATTGAACAAGTGCTAACAGTCTCCTTTCATTAATAGGAATTTTATAATTCAACACCTTCGTACACCTTGGCGTTTCAAAATATCTTGAATGAAGAAGCCCACTTATCTGAAGTGCTAAATTGTTCTACTTAGTTTAAAAAGATCAGGTTGAATCCACCATTTCTTAACATGATGGCAGGGACCATATGCACTACCAATCAAGATATGCATTCACAAATTTTATTTTATATGCTATGATGGTAGGTCGGAATATGTACATAGTTTGGTCATGATTTTGCCAGGTCATTTTATGAACTAGTCGGTTTACTGATCAACATAAAGATATGTCATTCATAAGTCAATGGTCCATCAGGCAGCATTGAAAGTTTTAAGTTAGCCAGCTTTTAGTCATTTTCTAAGTTTATCATTTCCCCCTTGACCATAATATCTTTATATAATTTAAGCTAGGCCCGTTGCTCAAGAATGTTGAGATAGTTGATAATATTAATTCTGGTAACTGTAGTGACTTATTTATGGACATGGCAATATGCATCATGGTATTATAAAAGTCTCCAGTGTCTGTTGCCTTCTCATTGATTACTTATTTCATCTTTTACATAGGATAATGTTTAACTCCTACTTTTTGATAATTATCATATTGTTTATGATCAATACATATATATATGCTTGCATGCGACATTAATTTGAGCAAATTTGTCTCTCGGATAGGTCTTAAAGGGGGAGGCCTAGGATTTCAAGTTTCTAAATAAAACTTTTCAACATTAAGTAGAAACAAGAAAAATAATCACTGTAATTATCCCATCTCTATGTACATGTCTGTCTATCCATCCATACATCCATCGGTTCATAACATTATGCTTAATTAATGGTTTTAAAGAATTCATGTCACTCAATTAGTAGCATATGAAGAGATAATTACCTTTGGATGTGGATGGGGCATACATGGCCAAAAAAGAAAGAAGCCTATGTAACAATTTCTTGATTTTTTATCTGTTTCCTGTGATCTTTTTTCGAATATGTTTATTGTGACCAGGGTTGCAAGTATCTCCATGTTCTCATTTCACCATTATGGTGCCTCCTATAGCTTCTTGTTTTCATTTCTCCACATAGCAAAACTCCCATCTTTTTATTTTTTTTCTTTAATACAACCTCCATCAGGTCTTCTTTTACATTATTCAGGAAATAACTGGGACACTTGAAAATGTACTAGGGTACCTATCGCGCGATATGTATTTACAGATGCATGCATATGTATCCGTGGACTCTAAACTAGTTACAGTCCTGGGTGATGAATGCTGAAAAATGAGCAAGCATCATCTCTGAGAAATACATATTTGTTTGCTGAGTTTCTTATATCATGTTTCTTGCAAAGTAAACTATGAATTAAGAAAAGAATATGTTAGTGTTGTTGTTAGTAGGAATTCCTGTGGTTTCTGTCTTGAACTGGAAATTTCCTCTTTTTAATTGCAGAATGTTTTTGTTCATTAATAGACATTTCTGTTTTTTCTAAGAGTTGCCCACATGTATTCCAAGACCTCAAGATTGTACATTTTATCCTCTCAACCTATGTCAGAATTTTATGTTGAAGTTCTTTGGAATAATGTTCTTAAGAGGTTTTGCTGACTCCTTTTTCATAATTTTTGCAGGAATGGGAACAAAAGTACAGTACAAAAGCTACCTTCAGGATATCATCCCATGAGCGATCTTAATGAGAATGTAAGCAGTAGTTGGTCTTGGTGCTACGAAGATAATATGTTGAGTGGACATCTCTACAGTGGTTTCATGTTGAGGCCAGTGAATGAATATTCAGAATATGATAAACAAATGCTAAAGCAGACGATGCTCGAACATGAAGCCATATTTAGGAAGCAGGTAAGCATATTCACACTTCCAATTTAAATTGTTTAAGACCATGATTTTGTTACTGATGTGGAAAAACATGCTCCATTTTGTTAGCTTCTATCTTTCCGGTCATCCCTGTTGACTGAGCAGCATGACTTGATTGTCGCATCTTAGTTAAAGCTTAATGGTTTTGAACCCAATTGAACCATGATATGACTGAGTTTGAAAGTTCCTACTCGTTTTAAGTTCCTGTGCACTTCATGAAGCATCATAGGCTCTTTTTCTAAAAGAAAACAAAATTCAGAAAGCATAAATCTCGGTTTCTCTTCTTCTTTTCTTCATAATATATGAATTAGTTGTTCAATAAGTTTGCCGTCACTGAAATTGCAGTCTTGTTCTGTAATCTAGGTCTATGAACTGCACCGTCTTTATAGAATACAGAGGGACCTGATGGATGAGCATCAAAAGGATGGGTTGTACAGAAACTCTGTACCATCTGTTACATCTCAATCAAATTCTTTTTCATCTCAAATGCCATGTGAAGGCACCAAAAAGATATGGCAGATGTCTCACCTGCCTGTAGCGAACACCAGTTATGACAGAGCACCTTTTGCAAGCACTGATGGCATAAGGTCCTCCTTAAGCTTTCTGAAGGAGAGTAATCTGCAATCTGGTCCTATTTCAATAAAAAATGGAGTCTCTATCAAAGATGGTGAATTGCTCGACTCTAAGCTTCAGAAATTTCCTAGGAGAATGTTGAACCTACAACTTCCAGCAGATGTATATATTGATGGTGAAGATTCTGAAAGATCAGGAAAGAAAAGTTTTGCTGATTCATCATCTAGAGTTACAGTTCCGCCTGGAAGAACTTTCGGCTCTGATCCTGAGAATGATCTAAAGCTTACTTTAGGCACTAGCGAGGGTCTTAATTGCAAAAAGGACAACATGGTACCAGATTCATGGACACAAAATAGTTTGTCAGCTCACAGCTTGGCTGATTTGCATAAACCTATAAAAGATATATGGTTTGAAGGAGGAGAAGCAAATTCAACTTCCACTCATTTTCTTGGCCTGAGAACTAACAGTGAAAAGAATCAAGGTCATCAGTTGTCAACAAGATTCAACACAAATGTCCTAGGCCTACATGGTGCTTTCTCTAAAGACAGGCATGGTGATGAAGGGTCTAGTTCAAACTTCTTGCTTGCAGATAAAGAGGAAATAAGACAGGAATGGCCATTCTTCAATAGTGAAAGTGGTGAGATCTTGCTGACCTGTTTTGGGGAAGTTAGGTGTCAAAATAATGCCTTTAGTTTATTTATTTTTTCCATTGATGTTAATCTTGAAATGGTCCAGATCATGGTCTGCCGAACCGGTTCAGCGTACCTTGGTCCAGATCATTATCACTTTTGTAGTTCCCTTTCTAAACATGTCCTGGATAAATGCATTTCATCAGAAGTGACAATTCTCTTATTTTTGGCTATATATATATATATATATATATATATTATCATCTGAATTCTCTTAGACCCTAAAGGGTGATTCAATGATTTACAAATGTAGAGCATGGCATGATTGATCTGTTTTCTGTAATCAATGTTGCAAAGGGTACAGAGTGCATTCATTTCACTTGCATCAACCAAAATTTTTCATCTCAACTGAGATCTCCGTCGAGATAACAGTCCGCACTGATATTGCACACTCACTAACATTGTATGTACATAATTTCAGCCGTTATTATCCTGGAGATATAAACCAGTATATCCCAAGAGATAAGTGAGTACGATATCAGTATATTAGCTGAGTTTTCTTAGTCTTTTTTTTTTCTTTAGGTAGGTATAATATTGATTGGTTTATTGATGGAACATAAAAAAAAAATGAAACTACCACTTTAACGTAAACCTAAATGATAAAGTTTATTAGAACCATGTCTTGGTTCTTTGAGTCTCTGGTCGATCCCTATTTCAGAATGTCTTCTTTTTGTATTTGAATCTACTAAATTTTTTGATAGAATGATTGTAGAAGTAGTTTCTAAAGAGTGAATGAGGACCCTTTTCAGTTATGTCTTAGTATCACCATGCTAAATGGTGTTGCTATGTATCTGACCATATTGGTCCTAGTGTTGCCATGTATCCGACCATATTGGTCCTTGTGTTGCCATGTATCCGGCCATGTTGGCCCTTCATGCTCCACTACAGTTTGCATCAGTCAGTACCACTGTATGTGCCAACTGCTTGTTGTAGGTTCACATGGAAGGAGGGTTGGGGTTTGTTACCAACTACTGCCTTGATACATGACGAGATCAATGCTTAATATATTGCCACTTATTGTTTTACATTTATTTTTTGGCTTTGTGAAGTTCATGAACATGCAGATTTGAAGAAGAAAAGTAAGTTGTTACATCCACTGGTTTTATATATAAATGTGACTCGTATCAAGTGGGGTATATATTTTGAACCGCAGTGGTTCAACCAGTAGGGAAATTTTAGCTGTGGGATGTTCATCTTTGTGCACATTTGTTGCGTTGTTATTTTGAAAACCACTCTGAAGATTAATGACCTGTAGCTTCACATTCAATTCTGCCAGACACTTTGTTTTTCTCAGTGAATATGGTTCCCTCTCTCTCTCTTTTATTCTTTTTTTTTTTTTTGTCTAAATCTTAGGGTAGCGCATAAGTAGACTCTTATCTTTATTTCTTTTCTGTTGATACTTTGTGCTCTATATGTGAGTTTCTATCTTTTTCATCTTTGTTTTTCCGACAATTAATTTCACAGGGCAAAGAAGGAGCAGCACAGTTTTTTTCAGTCCAAGTCTCTCCGATGATAAATTCCTCATGTCATCTGACACCATACACCTGAAGCTTAAGAATTCACATGGAATTGTTTTACCACAGCAAAATAAAACAGATACATGGTTCAGACAAAGGCCAACTTATGGTATTGAAACCTCTGGAAGTACTCATCTTGCCACCTCAAAAAGTTCAGCAGAGATATTTCCTTCAATGCCTTCTTTCTCAATTCTTCCTCAGACGGACTCCACTACTGCACCTTCCCTGGTTTCATCTTGGACAAAGCCTGTGAACTGCATAAACCACATTCCGGTTGCAGTTCGAGCACCTCCATGCTTTAACGGCTCAACAACTCTGAGTATGCAGAACAGGATATCCAATGTAACTATTAAGAACATAGGCACTGATCGTGAAAAATGGCAAACCAGTAGGGATTCAAATTCACGCCCAAGAGTTGGAAGCGAGGCATCCCCTTATCTAAATAGATCACTTGATGATTTTGGGCTGGATTCTAAATGTGCACCATGTTTACAGCTACCATCAATCACTTTTGGTAAGCCAAACCAGAATGATACTGGCGATGGTTCAGCTTATGGAAACTCCATAGGTCACGGACCCCAAAAGTGTTCTAAGGATTTGCAATGCACAGATGTGAAGTCACCAAAAGATGTAAATCTGAACCCAGCACTTCCAGATGGAATTCAAACTGATCTTACCGCCCAACAGCATGTAGTGGTATGTAATCTAGAGCAGAAATTTGAGGAGTCCTCGAAAGGAATCTCTTGGCTCAGTAAGAAACCAGCCTGTGATGAATCTATTGACTTGGAAAAACATGCATCTCAGATGGAGTTGGGCTTCACACATGGTCATTCTCAGCTGATGTCCAGTTCCCATATTGTGGCTCCAAAATCTGATAGGAAACAAGATAAGGAATCTGGTCTAAGTCTCTGTAATCCTCAGGGTTCTACGTCAATTTTGCAGGACATGGAGATTAGTGTGCAGAAGAATGAGATTTCTGATGATTTTAGCAGTCGAAGAATTCTTGGCTTTCCTATTCTTGAGAAGGTTCAGCAGGGTGCTGTTTCACGCCAGGAATGCTCTTTGACTGATGAAAGCATGTGCATTGAGAAAGACATACGGTTCACTGACTTGACCTGTGACATGAAGGAGCGCAGTTCTGAGAAACCAATCTCCATAGGGAGTTCAATCACGGAAAAGTGGTCTGAAAACATTAGTATGAGTTTTAGGGACCACATCAATCTAAATGCTGAACTAACTTGTATGGATGACCCAAGGCTATCAGAGTTCTCACCTAAAAGTGAGGCAGCTGGTCCACTGCCACTCCCGGTACAAAGAGTTTCTGAAAAAGTCGCTTCTGAGAACAATTTGGAAGCACCAATTTCGCAGGAAGAGGGGAATATATTGTCCCATCACAGATCTACGCCACCGAGCAAAACAGATGGTTCGCAACAAACAGAATGCTCTCATGACAAGTTTGTAAGGGAGGCAGCAGAGAATATTGTTGCTATGTCAGTGGATATATATAGCCATTTAGAGGAAATCACATGTCATCCATTGCCTCCCGGTCAATGGAATACCTTGTTTTGGCTTGCACAGGTGGTTTCATCCAATGCAGACAAAGGAGTTCCAAGGAGTGGTGGAGATGGTAGATATGAATCTTCAGATGATAACGGATTGGATTCCTTCGAGGCTATGACACTGAAGCTCAAAGAAATTAAGGTGGACAATTGCTGCTGTAAGCCAAAAGAGTTTGAGAATAGAAAGGAAGGAGAAACTGGTGCCGCTTCGCTGCTTCTGATGAGGCCTCGGAGAGGCCAGGCAAGAAGGCGGCGGCAGAAAAGGGACTTTCAGAAAGATATTCTACCAGGCCTTGCATCACTGTCAAGGCATGAAGTAGCAGAGGACCTTCAAACTATTGGAGGACTGATGAAAGCATCAGGCAAGTCTTGGAAGACAGGCTTAACAAGAAGGGACGCTGGTCGGAATGGCCTGCATTCCCAAGCAAAGGGAAGGAGGCAGCCTAGAAGTTTTGTTGTCACCCTATCAGACACTCAGATCAGTTCCCCACCAGTGGATCCCATTAACACTGATCTGGAAGTTGATGGGAGAAATATGATAGGGTGGGGAAGGACAACAAGGCGGTGCCGTCGACCAAGATGTCCACCTGGTAATGTCTCTTCTCCTCTAACTGTTCCATATTCACATTAATGATTTCATAGAGAGAATTAGGAACAGGAATTTTACTTGAGAGTCAATTGAGAGGTAAATATAGTCATGGAATGCTGGTGTACATGTTCTTCAGTCCTAATTTGGGCCTCTATTACTGCCTTCAGTAAAAAACTCTGTACATTTTACGATATATGCTGCATTGTTTGGTCAAACAAAGGGCAAACTATAACGTTTGAAGCTTAGTTAGCCGTAGAAACTTTGGTGTTTACCATAAATTAATTTATGTCAAAGAGAGACCGTACCTCATACGGCATCACATCAATATCTGCAACGGATTCATTGGTGAAGAATGCATGAAGGGGTTCGCTATCTAGGCTTTTCGTCATAAATTTTTAACGAATCTAAATTGTGCCTATAACATCATGCCCATGCAATGGATTCAAGCACCTTCCAGGACGGGAAGGATATCTTTGTACTGTCATAATTTGATCGAAGCAGCAAGAGAATTCATGAAAGCAATGGACCAAAAGCCCTTACCTCTAAACTGCTCACCCCAAAACAAATCAAACTCATCATTGCACCCGAGCTCTCCATCCCCTTCGTAGCTCGAAGCAATTGCCATACGCGGACTCATTTCCCTGCTATTCTAGAGCCCCAGTCCACCCTCCTTGAAACGACCTGAACCGATCTGGAGCTCTCCTCCTACCCAGCTCTCTCTAACATTGGGAATTGGAATTAGGAATGATGGATGTGTGCGTACAAGCTAAGGCTGGTTTCACTCAATCAATTGTAGATTATTTACTCTTTACCCTCAAATCCAAGAGCAACAACACTTTGGGTATGCTGATGATATACTGATTACTGATAGTGATCTTCTATCGCTTCTACTAAATCTTTCCTCCAAAGGATCATGGGACGACGTAGCATGGATGGTGTGAAGACATGGCGAAAAAGGAAATGTACAGGCAAGGAAAGGAGGAGGAGGGCGATTGGCGGGCGCGGCCTTGATGGTCGCTTCTTGATGAATGTGGGGCTGATGCTGAGGTTGGTGCAGCGGTTCGTCGGGGCGGAGGAGGTCCTGGCGGCGATGGCAAGGAGTGGGGCCGCGGCGCTGGCCAAGGTGGCGAAGCTGGCGGACGCGTACCTCATGGAGGCGGCACTCGACGCCGGGCTCCTGGTGAAGTTCGTCGTGCTGCAGGTGTTCCAGCAGTTGACCACCGAGCGCGACGTGTCCGTCGTGCTCAAGACTGTGTGCGAGGATATCGCCGCCTCCTCACACTCCACCGTTTTCGAGGCTCCCCTTCGACCTCCTCCACTTCCACCCGCCTCACCTCAGACCTCTAGGACACGGTCTTCTCCGGCGTCCACTCCAAGTCCAACTTCATCTTCCCTGACCTCAGCGTCGTCGCTGCCGCCGCTTCCGCATCCGCCACGTCCCCCTCGTCAACCGTTTAACGGCCATCTCACGGGCTCCATTATTCCCACCGTTTGCCGGCGCGACGATCCTAAAACTCGGAGCAGACAGCAGACTCCCATTTCGAACTTCATCGTTTGCCACGTGAGCTTCCATTCAGATAGTACGGTGGGTCCCATTCCAGATAACCAAAAACTCATACCTACGTGGTGTGCACCAGGTGGCCTTGCACGCCGCCAACCACGACCGTTCACTTTATAATCAAGCCGGCAGAAATGAACGGTCGTGATTGGCGCCGTGCACGGCGCTGCGCCGCGTACTTGCGACGCAGAGAATATGCCTCCCAAGATCAGCCATCCACGTGTACCTCAAATCCGACCGTCGATATGCGCCGGACGCGAGGCGATATTAAGAGCCAGCCTGCTTTATTGAAACCCTAGGTCGCGGCCAAATCCCGGGCACTCTCCGTCTCAGAGCCTATCACCTCGGTTCCCGCATCGCCCCCCTCCACGGCCACTAGGTAACCGACGCCGCTGTCGTGCCTCCTCTCTTCTCCTCTTCTCCGATCTTTGGATCTCTTCTTGATCTAATCTCTGTTTTCCTTGTCCTTCTTGTTTACTTCTCTTCGATTCAGGGATCATGTCGGACGAGGAGCACCACTTCGAGTCGAAGGCAGATGCAGGTGCGTCGAAGACGTTCCCTCAGCAGGCTGGGACGATCAGGAAGAACGGGTACATAGTGATCAAAGGGAGGCCGTGTAAGGTTTGTTCTCGATTCAATCCGATCTCTTTCGTCCTCTGCTTTCTTTGAGTCGGCTATCTTTTTTCGAGACGAAATCGCTTTCTGAGATGATTCGATGTTTTTTATCGCCCTTTCTTTGCGCTCTCTTTTTATGGTGGACTTTGTGGTTTAGCTTGAATTTTATCCGATATTGAGAATATTTAGTGAAATTCATGCATTCGCTGGCTGCATATGTTTTGTTTGGGTTTCTAGTTAGGCAGCTTGACTGGATCGGGTGTTTTGATTCTATTCCTCCTAATTTTAGTGATGATACGTTGGAGTGACATTTCTAGTCTTTAATTCTTTTGTTGATAGGTGTATGTGTTGAAGCGGGACAAATGTTTTGAGGAAAAGGACAACTTGTATATGAGTATGATATCTGTTATAATTTCCCCCCCCTAGATAAGCAACTTGCATGTGGTTAGCAGTTAATTGCATCTGTAGAATAGTGTGATGCTAGATGCATTTAATATTGTGTATAATTTTAGGATTAGTTGGTCTGTCAGATTTGATGTTTGCAAAACTTAGTTCATTGGGATTGATAACCATGGAGCTTTATAACTTGGTTTGGTTCATTTTGGAGCTTTGTTCTTGAGAATAATTCTGTCCGAATATGATTGTCCCTTGAAAATTATGCTGAACAAGGGAAAAATCGAGAACTAGAAACCCAACGAGGCATACTTGGTTATGGGCTAGAACATAATTAATTTTGGTCTGAGAATTGATTTTATAAATAGTGGACCACAATAATGTTTTAGTTCACACTCAAGTGATTGGGCTCATGTATGTCTCTATGATATTTGATATCTGTCCAAATACCGCTGTCTTCTTTGGAGCCTTATATGCTTATTGTGAGGGAAGTCCATGCAGAGATTGCCAAGTTGGATCTGGAGGGCAAGAGGCTGTGGTGCTGGATCTGGTTTATGGGGATGTCACTATACTATAACTATAACAATCTAGCCTTTTCGTAGCTCTTTGGGGTCAGCTCTTATATTTTGAAATGAACTGAAGAAAAATTTGAAAAAGAACTATCTAATTTCCTTATTAATACTACCTTCAGCTCTATCTGATATTTCTTTGAAGTATGAGAGGATATCAGTTGTATATTCTCTTGAGGCATGTGACTGTCTGTTAACTTTATGTATTAAATATTATGTATCCTATATTTTGATTATGTGCGTGTGCTTTGCCTGTTTATTGTTTTGTGTGGGAGACTTGCAAAATTTATGCATTGCCTGTAGGCTATTTGAAGGTACTTATGTGCGGGGTAGTCATTATTTTTGTGATCTGCTGCCATATTTTTCTTTTTTTGGATTTTTGTGATGTCGTAAGTGATTATTCTGTTACTGTATTTCCAGGTTGTGGAGGTTTCAACCTCAAAGACTGGGAAGCATGGTCATGCAAAATGCCACTTTGTCGGCATAGACATCTTCACTGCAAAAAAGCTTGAGGATATTGTGCCCTCGTCTCATAATTGCGATGTTAGTATCTTTGCATCAATTTGCTGTTAATACCATCTTAGGTGAATGCTTGTTTTTTCAATGGGACATCATAATATGTTTGGTTTTCTTTTGCAGGTTCCACATGTCGCTCGTACTGACTATCAGCTGATTGATATATCCGAAGATGGTTTTGTAAGTCTCAATTTCTTTCTTGGTTATTTAGTGTCGGTTGCTTGGTTCATATATGTATTTGACACTTGACTGCAAATGCAGGTGAGTCTTCTGACTGAAAATGGTAACACCAAAGATGATCTTAGACTCCCAACTGATGAGAATCTTCTTACTCAGGTCAGTCATGCATATTCAATTTTAGAAATATGGGAACAGTTATTTATGAAACATGAAAATCCATGAAACAGTTCATTCAATTGTAGAAATATGGAGTGGGAATTTGGGGAAGTAAGCTTGAGGATATAATGAAAGCATAACTGTTGCAAATTTCAGCATAAAAATAAAAAGAAATCTAAATTTCACTATTCTTCAGCTTCAATCTTTTCAATATTTGAATTATGGAAATAATTCTTTGGTACTGGTATTGATGGTAAAATAATTAGTATATTTAATGTATGTTGTGGGTTCCACTTTCTATTTATTATTTGATAGGACCACATTGGTGATGTGTGATGTCTATGCTGCCTTGCCCTTGCAAGTTGTTTATGGCCAGAGTATATAGAACTTGTGAATAAGATCTTAGAATTTTCAATTATGGTCAGTTGTTCATGTGTAAACAAGTTCAAGGGTGCAAGGTCCAAGGATGCAAGAAATATGTTGAGTTACAATCCACATAAGTTTTGTGAATTTTTTTGTTCAAAAATAATATCATGTGGAACTCATAATTCTTGAATCATCCAAATTTGCCATAAATTAGATCATTGTTCAAACACCTAGTCACCCCCAGTCTACACCTCCATAATTGCGGGAAGGTTTATTGAGCTATTTATGAACTCCTTTGTTTTTTATGTGCAAAGGAAGAGGTGCATGCAAATTCATAGCTGTTTAAGCTATTTGCTGACAAGATGCTTGTTGTCTGTAGAAAGAAAATGTCCATGCACTTGGTCTGCACAATTGTCATTCAATGATGCATCATTGCGGCAGTACTAGCAGGGGTATACTTACTACTCCATAAGGTTGATACTCCCCCCTTTTGAGTTAAAAGAAAATTACACTGTTCTTCTGTTCATGCCCCTTTTCGAGGACTTGGTACAAGGCTGACCTAACTTGCTTGCATTATATGACCTGACTGTTGCCTCAGTGTCATACCCTTCCACTTTGATATGTGTGGATCTTTAGTGGTGCATCCTCAAGATCTCACCCGAAGTGATTATAATATGGTGGGGACCGCCCTGGGTATTTATACAATGGCCAGGACTCCTTGCATTCTCTGGTTGCTGGGAGTCTACCCTGCTTATTAGCTAATAAATTAATATAGTTAATAACGGATTATGGATTTTGGAATATAGAATATGTGAATTGGGCTCAAATTGGCTCTGTTATACATGAAGCATGTTGAGTTGAGCCTCATCCCTGTAACTTCTAAACAATCTGAATTTTGAGCCATGACTTCATCTTATCATCTAACCCAGATGTGACTGCTAAACAAATGACAGGATTAGTGAAGTAATTCACTATATTGAAGCGTCATTTTATTGTTCAGCTTGTAGTTTTTCATTTACAATCTGGGTGATGTTCCATGTTCTATTTCAACTGGCTGCATTCCATAACCATTAAACTCTGGTAGTCTCTATCTTCAGATTCTTTTGTTGGACAAGCTTTCTTTTTCTGCTTTAGTCAGATGCCACTTGCTGTGCTGTTTCTGGTTGCCTGAACCTATATGTTTATTAGGAAAGACAAAAAGTAGTAGTTTTGCATTTTTATAGTTTACTAGTTTTGCATTTTTGTTTGAATTTTTATAGTTTACTAGTTTTGCATTTTTGTTTGAATTTTTATAGTTTACTAGTTTTGATTATTTGAACATGTTTTAACAGTTTTGGGATGAAAATCATCAGAAATCATATTTGTTCTGAAATTAAAAGTTCTCTTCTGACATCAATTTGCCATTGAAAAATAGATCAAAGATGGGTTTGCCGAAGGAAAAGATCTGGTCGTGACTGTGATGACTGCCATGGGTGAGGAACAGATTTGTGCGCTAAAGGATATTGGCCCCAAGTAACTTGTCTCTGCACCTCAGAATGTTGTTGATCAAAAGGGGTATAATGGAGATTTCTCAGATTTGAAGATATATAAGTGGTTACTGTTTCCTTGGCTTAATCTGGCTTTTGTCACATGAACCACGGGCAATGTTTGGTGATCCTTGCACAATCCATCTCTAAAACTCCTTCCGTAAGGTCCTAGTGCCCTAATATATCCATCTTATTAGTTATTGTTTTTTTTCTTGTGCCTCTATATTAGTACATTCCTGGAAATGCTTGTAAACACAAGGAGTTCTTACTTATGATGAAGCTTGGTTTATATTTTGCAAGGTATAATACGTCTTTAGTTGCTTCCTGACATAATTTCAATAGTACTATAACTGTTTTTGCAAAGGTAGGCCCTTTGCTTCGCCACTTGTGGAGAGTAGGAGGCTTTCTTGCTTATCCTTGGTGGCTCTCTCTGAGTGTAGATTTGGGAACTTGCTTTAGTGAGAAACATGGAAGGCATGCTTGGATGACTTGAGCTTTGATTTACATCGTATTTCTTTGGCAACGGTCGTTGTCTTCGTTTTGTAAGTTCCTCATGGATCGAAGTGAAAGTTGCAGCTGTATTCAATGTAATGATGTTACAAAAAAAGTGCAACAATGGCTAGCTGATAATAATTTCAGAATAATTCTAGATCATTTAGATGGATAATGGTACCAAGCCAATCATCAGGACTGCTATATGCTTCCCCATTGAGGGTCTCAGCAAGATATTGAAAACTTCTTACCTTGGTGATGGAGACTGATCCAAAGTTTCGCTATTTTTTTTTTGTGGTGTGCTAGAGTGGTTGGGTTCCTTCAGCAAAATCACAATCCTCACAGTTGGCCACTACAATATCCTTTGTTACACAATGGCACAGAGAAAACCGGCTACATTTTATGTAGATTGATTGTTTTCACACATTATATGTGTAACTTTCATTTTGCTAGGGTAAACAATGGCGTGTGATGAATATCGGCATACCAAGGCTGTGCCACTTTTCATGAAATTGCTGTCTCAAATCACCTTACAGCTATATAATATTAACACCTAATTGAATCACCGCGTGACGCAGAGCAGCCCAATTTGCAATGCATTCATTTCGTCTTGAACTGGAATCCTACTGACAACTCCAATTGGAGAACCCCGAACATAGCTATTGAATTTTATTTTTAGGAATCCGGGTTGTGGGGGGATATCATGGTCTTTAAATATATTTATATTGTTACCAAATAAAATAGTATTTTCCAAAAAAAATACCATCAGAAAAACTATATATTTTATTGAATAAAGAATGTTTTAAAAAAATAATGTCATTATTTTGTAATTTTCAAATATATTTTCATTATAATGCTACTATAGTGACTTTTACAATAGTCATTAGAAAAAAATAAAATCATCCATTGTTGAATAAATAGCAATCATTTATTATACGAGTCGATGCTGGTTTTGGTAAGATCTATTATGTAGACATCATGTCTTTATTCAAATCTTGGTTTAGGTTCAGGACCTTTTTTTTTGGGATTGGAAAATTATTGAATCTAGACTTTCCACCAATGAATTACAAATGGCCTGGGTTTATAACAGCTATTATTTTGCTGAACATATTGATATTAAAAATTTGAAAAATTACTTAATGGTCAATAATGGTTTTGATGAGCGACTATTATAGTGGAACAATGCATTATTCAATTTTTTTTTTTGTTAGAACGGATGACTCATACACTTCTAGTATGAATACATTCAAGGAAGTCAAATAACAAGTCTTGGAGCTACGTCTCTACCTACCATGACTCGAATATTACGGAGCAACGGGTGGCAGCCACCCATATCGCCGGTGCCTCTTGGATCTAGCCGATCACCGTAGTTGAGTCATCCTCGAGCAGAACTGCGCTAACCCGTAGAATACGCCGGGCTTGATACAGATCAGCCTAAGCTGCCCTCATCTCCGCCCGAAGAACAGAAAATGTCAAAGATCTGTTATCCACCAGCAACAATTACTTTGGAGTCTCGGTCTCTGATTGGAGCCTATACTCTAGGCCTCTAATCGAAACCCACATCGCCCCTCCTGCTGCCATCTAACATGCATCCGTCGAAGTTGACATTGAAGAAACTCGGAGATGGAAGCTCCCAGCTGAACAAAACTTAAAGCCTCAATGTCTCAATTTGGTAGATCAACTGCAAAACGCTCTTTGACAAATGGTTACAAGTTGCCTGACCCCATTGTGTAATCATGCATTATGATCTTCAAACAAGACATAATTTGACTCTATGTTCATTGATTGGTGCCTGATTGGTAAAAAGTTTATATCTATGTTTTTAATTCTACCAATCCCATTGCCATATAAAATTAAAATCATTAAATATTATGTAGTAAAAATTTATTTTTTATATATTTTTGAGCATATTATACCAACAAAATAACAAGTTGGTATATCGATCATATATTTCCAGTAAAATTATCTAGCAACAATGAGGTTGAACCTTACATGCTAAGCATGGCAACTAATCTAGCATACATAGATGCTTCTACTTTTTTCTAATCTAAGTTTTTAATTATTTTTCAAATCAGATAATCTTTAAAAGATAAAGTCAAATGAGAGATCCAAGTGAAAACACATCACAATCATCACCTTTAAGATTTTGTTGAGACGAAAAGTTATCGAATTTTATTAGTATTTTGACTTCAGAAACATATAGACTTACATAATTAGAACTTAATCTCTACGAATTATATAAAATCATAAAAATATAGCCATGCAATCAACCCAAGCTATTCTTTTATGATTTTATATAAGGAAACGTGTTAACACGAAAAATGGCAAAAAATAAAAGATATTACGTACACATAAAGTCATGTGCGAGAGAGAAGTTATTAATTGAGAAATATCAGTGTAAGGATAATTCCGCCATATAATATTCATGTCAACGTCACTAATTCCATTTGAGTTTAATTGGGAGGGAATTTAACCCCCGTCCCCTCCCACTCTCTAAAACTTGCGCGCCGTAGACTTCCCATTGGCTTCCGATTTCCACAAAGTCCAAAAAATCCAAAACCGAATCCAATTTCGATCGAAGCCTCGACATCAAACTCATAACTGAAAAAGAAATAAAAATAGAGTCTTTTTATTCCCTCCGCCATGAGCACTCGAAAAGGATAGATGGCGGAGCGTGACGGAGGAGCTCCGCCGCCGCCGGCGACGACCATGGCAGAGGAGAATTGGTTGTTAGTTCTGTGGATCCTACTAGTAACAATTAAAAAACCTTTTTTTAAAACAAAAAGTAAGTCCATTCACATATACTAAGTAGATGCTTGTTTATTGATTATCAGACCTATGATTTCTAACTGTGTTAAAGAAAGGTGACACTGAAAGGAGGCCTAGTTTCTTGGAAGTTGGTATTAATTTCATACGTGAGAAAGTTCTGGAGTGGATGCGAAAGCTACGAACCCATCAGTATTGGTCATTTACTATTTGAATCACTTCTTAAGCCTCATTTTGAATGCTGGGTCGTGGATAGGGGAGTTCCCATGAAAAAACCTTCTTTTCATGTTGGTGTCAATGGCGTAAATTCCAAAATGACAAGAAAGTTATAAAAGATGCGAACTTGAAAAAGCTTTTGGAAAATCCAAATACTTGCTTGTGTTAACTGATTTTAAGAATTAGAGATAACTTTTGCCCTCTCTGGAGTCGAGAAGTTGATTAATTATCAAGGTGTAAGCCGCTACTGACAAGCCAAATTTTGATGTGCTCATTTTGAGAGCCTTGTCCTAAGGAAATTGGTGAGCTTATGGAAAAATTAGCTGACATGACCCCTCAGATTGGTTTCTCCAGCTAAAATTCTTTGGAGTTCTTGGCTCTCATTACATTGAAGGAACTTATCATAGTTTTTGAAGTAACTGGATATTATCCTGATTATTATATCTTCTCTGTCTCTTTATTTATTTTATTCTATTTTATTTTTGTGAGAAAGTGGGAAGACCAAATTTGAGTTCAAACACAGAACATTTCCCGGCCCAAGTTTCTACTTATGATGTTCCTGGGAAACAAGTTCATAACTTGCATTCACATGTCAGTCTGTGGGATATTTGCATGGATACTTCGGTTTACCTCATCAACAGGCCCCGGCACAGATCACAGGGCAGGCTGCAGAGTCTCATTCTTACATGCAAGATCAAGCAGAATATCCATCTGTCTCAGCAGCAATGTCAACCTCCTTCACACAGCCAGCTTGTTCTTTGATCAATACATTATCACAGCAACAGATGCCACCTTTGTCATTAGATGCAAATAGCACTACTGTCAAATCTGCAGATGTTTCCCATTCTGATCATAAATCTCAGCATACATCTCTCAACGTTGGCAATCCGGCCAATGATGGCTGCAACTGGCTCAAATACGGGCAAAAGTAGGTGAAAGATGGTGAATTTCCTAGAAGCTACTACAAATGTACATATCCAATTTAAACTGCCCAGTCAAGAGATGGCCAAGTAACACAGATAATTTATAAGGGCCAGCATAATCATCTGCTGCCCCCACAAGATAGGTGTGGCAAGGAATGTTGGTACTTCGCCAAGCAGATGCGATGAATTCGATGGGACCTTCCATTTTCCTGCTAATCCTAAAACTGGCACTGCACATTTCAGCAAATCAACTGAGATTACATCTAAGAGAGATCGAGATTCCAGCCATGGGACACCTGAGCAATTGTCAGATGCTAGTAAAGGTGAAGTTGGTAATGGTGAACCAGGGACGGACGAAGGGGGTGACAGCATGCAAGATCCAAAACGAAGGTCGTGTTCTATTTATTATTTTCCTTTTCAAGAATGGTAGCAGGGGCACCACTGCACCACCTTTAGTGTTTCTTGAGCCAAACACTTGGGAACCATGTTTGAAGGTTTGAACCCAGAACTTCCTCCCAGATGGAGGAGTGGTGCACCATCTGGGGTATAGTTAGTTTGCTGAAAGTTTGGTTGTTTGCATAACTGTATTATGCTTACTTTGCACCTGGTATTCTGAAAAGTTCTGGTTCTCATTGGGCAGGAACATGGACACCAGGGTGATGGAATCAACTTCACACAAGACGGTAACATAACCAGGGATTATTGTGCAAACAACAAGTGAAGTTGATCTTTTGGATGATGGTTAGAGGTGGCACAAATATGGACAGAAAGTGGTCAAAGGAAATCCTTGCCCAAGGTTGCACATCCAATCTGACTCGTATGCTATAACTGCCAGTACTAGGAGTAGATTTCAGTTCCACTACGTGAAGACATTCATCGGAAGCATATACACTGACATTTCCAATTTATATATGTACTTCATGTGTCTTAATTTGACTTGGTAAAAAAACATTTGATCTTTTTAGAAACATAGATAGCTGATAGTTCTATTGCAATCTGCAGGAGTTATTACAGGTGCACTAATGTGGGATGCAATGTGTGGAAGCACATTGAAAGGTCTTCAACAGATCCTAAAACTGCTATTACAACATATGAGGGGAAACATAACCATGATGTGCCAGAAGCTAGAAACAGCATCCATGCCACTGCGAATGCTGGTGCTGCTACCAGCAGTCTACAACCAAAAGCACAAGACATTGTGCCAAAAAAAAAAGAGCACAAAATACCACTTCTAACAACCAACCTTCCCTTCAGAGAACAGAATTTAGAAATAATGTCCAACTGCCAATTGCAGTTCATCCACTCAAAAAGGAGCATGATATTGCTTAGACTTTCTGTGCCTGGATGAGTGTTATTGAGTGAATGTCGTGCAAACACTTTCTGCAATCATGACAGACTAAAGAAGGCCTTAATTTAACACCAAAATGGCAGCAGAGTGAGAAAATGGATAAATTTTTTGAAGGGATGGTTGCATCCTGTAATTAAATGATTGTCATGTATTGTTGTAGTCAATAAGCCTATCATTTTCTACAGTCCTGATTCGGTGACTCCTGATGCATTTGTTGTTCTTTTCTTTTGTCCATTCTTTTTTGCATCCTCTTGTCAGAATGCTGATGATTAAAGTGATACAGCTTGCGGGTTCTCCACGTAATGATAATAACATCTGGATGAAGATTTTGTATACATTTTGTGAGCATGAGATCTATAGAATTTTCCTCCACTGCCACTAATTGAACTGCTATTTAAGACATATGCTCAGTCATAATCTGATCATGACTTCTATTAAATGCCTTTATTTTTTTTTTAATAGCACTCAGTTTCTATGCTAAAGACCAATGATCCCATTTATGTTCTTTGGACATGTCTGATTTCCTTGTCTTGCAGATTCACGCTTCAAAATTTTGCTATTGATTTTCTTTTATTCCAGCTTCTCAGTATTAAATATGCAAAGTTGTTTAGTGCTACTCCAATGAGCAGGGTTTGGAAAATAAGCCCTCCTCTGAGGACATCATGCAATTCCAGTCCTTATCTTGTTGGTAAGATGGACTTTTAACATGAGCTGTGATTCTGTCCTTGAACAAGAAGGTGCTAGCTTGTGATATCATGAAGCTTGCAGTTGGATGATTAGATAATATGACTGCAAAATATTACCAACTTTTATTTCATCAAAAAATTGGTTTGTTTTTTCAGCCAATAACAATAGGAAATGACAACAACCTGTGGTTGTTGGTCGTAGGATCATACTCATTTCAGTTGCAATGAAGTATTTTTTGATGGTGTCATGTTTGCTCCAATGTGTCATGCAGGCTGATAAATTATAACATGCATCGTAGATTGCTAACCATCTGATCGAGTATTTTATGGGGCCACTGATTCAGTTTGCCTGGCAGGTACAGGCGAGGGCAGTGCAAGGCACATTTCACATACTATGAATTTCAAACCTGGTAAAGTGGGTGCGAGCATAATGTAGTTCAAAACTATTCTCCATTTCATAAGATATAGGTGCAAGATTTGCTATACTAATCGGTACCGTACCATACTATTACCTAGCCAGTACATAGTTTCGCATCATACCAACATTTGATACGCCTTGCCGTCTAATATAGCACCATGTACCAATATTATAATAAGATGGTACTGGTACGGGGTCCAGTATTAAGACGGCGAGCCTTGTGTCGGCGTGAATGGTGTCCATTCAGTTGGACCAGCTGGTTAGTGCAATGGCAATCAAAGGTAAGGTCATATTCCTCCATTTACTTGCTAAGAACTCTTCTTCTTATGTCTCCATATTGTGTTCGTCCTCCTGCATAACTTGTCTCTGCATCCTGTCATATGCTACCTGAAAGAGGAGGTTGAGGGCAAAAGCAAAAGCAAAAGCAAAAGCAAAAGAGGGAAGAACTATTGTGGCAGAGTGCTGTGCCTACAGAGAAAAGGTACCAAGGAGCTTTGCTGAAGGTTACAGAAGAAGAGTAGTCTACCCTTCACTTTGAATGCCAAATCTTAACTTTTTGCAGGAAATATTTAGCATCCTTCATATCCTAACCAATTGTTGAAACAAAAAGGTGTCAAAATAATTTACTGCAAGTCATGGTTGTATTTTTTGAGCAAAAACTTCTAGCCATGGTTTAAATTATCATATCCATGGTTGAGCTTTCATGGTATGGAAAGAATCCATGAATCAATTGACTTGGTATAGCAGAAGATCTATTTTAAAAGCTTGATTCTTACAGGAAAACTCAATCCTCAAATGGGAAAGATACCTTTATGAGAATTGGTCTTGGTAAATAGAGTTGGTTTCTGGAGTGACAAAGCCATGGTACCATACATAGTTTTCTGTTTCATGACATGGTCAGTCGGGAGCAAAATGTCAAGAGATACCAACCCACCTTGTCCACTTCTTTACTTTAAAGCATCCAAGTCAGCTCATAACTTGATACTGGATGAACGACCTGATCAAAATACTAAAAGAAAATAAAAGAAAAAACATCAGAGAAAAAAAAAGGAAGAAGATGCATAAAGAGATGCATGTGCCAAAGTTCTCGAGCTTCTCTTCTTTGCATATTATAGTGTCGGCATTGATGGACTCATGCATGGGACACCCATAACATTGGGTTACTCGAGGCATCCATGATGTGTGTTCTGTGTCGAATGTATTAGTTAAACATAAAGAGCAGGTAGGTGCATAAGTACCTACTTCAACTCTTGGTGTAGAATCTCACCCTTTCCAAACTCATAGGAACAATTTTGCAAACTAACCAGGAATTTCTAACTTCACAAACCTAGACTGGTTCAAGAAATTGGAGGTCTTAATCAGATTCCCTGCAGCACTATTAAAAGTAGATGACCCATCAATTGGTTGGTTTTGGTGCAGAAGATGAACAGAAACATGCCTAGATGTGAAAGTAGCATAAATTTCTTATCCTAGTTAAGATATTAGAAAGTAGATGGAGCACCCTATCATCCAAATCTAACTTGTATGTATGTGTGTGTATATATATATACATATTGCACTCTCCACAAGCTTATGAGAAGTAGGTGCATGCACTTTAAGAAGAAGGTGCCCATCACCCAGTGACTAGAATAATCAACAGCAATCTGTGTTTTTGATCTCAACTCCCAACCCAACCACCCCACAAATAAGCTTTTGTGGCAGGTATTTCTGCCTCTTAGCCATAGGCAAAAGATGGGCCCACACAGAAGCTATATTTTATGGTCCCCAATGTCAGTAGAGCTCAACCTCAGTCCTTGGAAAGCAGGATGCTCCCTTGGGCCTCCTCTTGACTCCTCTCTTCCTCCCACCAGTGCCATTAACAGAACAAACAATTCAACCAAACCCAATTCCAAGTTCTTGGCGTTCCATGTTCGTCTCAAACATTACACTGCACATGAGATGGCAGAGGATTTGGTTCTCCAGACTTCCAACGGCTATATTATTGCCTCCGGCCTCCAACGGCTATGTTGGCCTTTGATCCATCTTCCACTTCCCGCGTTGATATCGGGGTGGGTTCGTTGAAGAATCCCACCTATCACACCCTTCCTTCTCCTCCCGTTTCCCGCCAATCTCGCGGCCGAGGTGGAAATCCGATACAGGGCGACGCACCCCATCATCACAAGGTGGAAGAACCCGGCCGATAAAAATCCCGCCTTTCCTATCTTTAGCCATGCCGTGACCCGCCCCCATCCTCTGCCGCCCCGATTCTGCTCTGTTCCCATCTCCATCCATTATCTCACCTGGGTCTCTCTTGGATCCCCTCTCTCTCTCTCTCATCATTCCCCCTGTTCCCTGGTATAGGTCCTCCGGCGCCGCCGCCGCCGCTAGCGCCCCCCCACCCCCCGCCGATGCCATAGGAGACGTAGATTGCGATGGGCTGCGTGGCGTCGAAGAATGCGGCCCCCGTGACACCGGTCATCGACTCGGCCGGCGTGTCGGGAAATCTAGACGCCTCAGGGGAGATTCTTGGGGTGTCGTCATCGCTGTTTAACCGCCCGAAGCTCGGGAGCTATGAGTTCGGGGACCGCAGCGAGTCCGGGGAGTCAGGGAAGATCAACAGCACCAGCAATTCGATGAGCTTTCGGCTGGGGAATCTGCATCGGTACATCGAGGGAGAGCAGGTTGCTGCCGGGTGGCCTGCTTGGCTCGCTACTGTTGCTGGAGAAGCCATTCAGGGATGGGTGCCCCGTAAAGCTGAGTCTTTTGAGAAATTGGAGAAGGTAATGAGGAGAATTTATGGTAAGCAGTTGTTTTGAGGAGAATTTACGGTAAGCAATTTTGTTACTCTAATGCATGTTGAATCACAAGATTGTTTATGCAAACATGGAAGATTTAGGAAAATTAGGGATCCGACATATCACCTAAAGATCAATCCATCGAACGAATTCTATATTAGGTGCAGCATGGATTTATGATAAAGTTCTGCGCATTTCTAGATTTATTGCTTCAGTGGTTCTTCGATGTTTCTGTTGTCTATTGTCCTATTATGGCCTCAACATCAATATTCAACAGCTATGGAAAAAGTGCTTGTGATTTATGAGAGAATATCGATTTATGTTTTTGCCATTGTAATGCATCATTATAGACTTAAATCAACAAAAAGATCCGAAAGGTTTGCAAGATTTTTCAGAAAATAGTGATGTATATATTGGTAATCTCCACAACTGGTTAGGAGACCGCGAGATGTTCTTATGTTCTGATTTCGGCTAATGTTTTCTTGAGATCGACAACTGTTTTGTTGTACGATATTGGGATGATTTTCTTGCTGATGACATCAAGTGGTTGTACATTGCATCTACACATTCTATGTTTTTTGCTTCTTTACATGTCTATTTGCTGATAAGATCTTATTTAATGTCAACTGCATCTGAAGATCGGACAAGGTACCTATAGCAGTGTGTTCAAAGCACGTGAACTTGACACAGGAAAGATTGTTGCCTTGAAGAAGGTCCGGTTTGATGTTTATGAGCCCGAGAGTGTTAGGTTTATGGCACGCGAGATCCAGATCCTCCGCAGGCTGGACCACCCCAATATTGTCAAATTGGAGGGACTGATTACTTCTCGATTGTCCTCTAGTATATATCTTGTTTTCGACTATATGGAGCATGATCTTGCTGGGTTGTCAGCTTGTCCTAACATCAATTTTAGTGAATCACAGGTTTGCCCACATTCTCAACAAGTATGTGAAATTTATAAAGTGAAGAATTGGAACAGGCGATCCTAAGCAGAAAAATACTTTACTGTGTATATGTATTGTAGATCAAATGCTATATGAAACAATTACTATCTGGACTTGAACATTGCCATGCACGTGGGATCATGCATCGTGACATCAAGTGTGCAAATCTTCTGATTAATAATGAGGGCATCCTGAAAATTGCCGACTTTGGTCTAGCAAACTTCTGTGATTCTGGGAAAGAACAACCGCTTACTAGCCGTGTTGTGACCCTATGGTATCGCCCACCCGAACTTCTTCTGGGTTCGACAGACTATGAAGCATCTGTGGATCTGTGGAGTGTTGGTTGTGTGTTTGCAGAAGTGTGTCTTGGGAAGCCTATCTTACAAGGGAGAACTGAGGTAATCATCTTAGCTGTAATCTTCTATTATATTATTTATATCATATGCATATTTCCTTTATTCTTAAAATGCAACAGATTATCTTCCTACTTTTAGGGATAAGAACAAGTCCATTGATTAGCCATGATATGACAGAACCATGACAATTCTGTTTCTTTTCTTTTCTTTTCTTTTTTAATTAAATAATACCACAGAATTCAATTGACTAAAGCATAAAAAGGGAAAAAATGACTAGAAGTGAAAAGGAACCAGAGAACAACATATTATGGGAAAAAGATAATAAAAGATCCTTCCTTTTCTCGGTAGTAAATGGAAGGCAGCTCAACATGCAAATGTCGAATCTTCCCAGCATTTCCAGTGTAAAATTCATCCTGTAGTTTCTTTAAGGATCTGGGTTATGGACTATATTACGAACATATCAACTTAATGAGATACATTCTGAGAAACTAGTGAAGAAAACATACCATCACTCAATTGCAGAGTTAGCCAGGGTTGATCAGTACAGTACCTGAATGATGACAATTGCAATGGGTGCATGTCTGACTTCAACAAGATTTATATGAAATCAAACATAGGAGGAGAATTGTTTCCAAAATTTACAGCTCAGGAATATAGGTGCATAATATAAACCACAGGAAATAGATTCAGAATAGTACTAAAAAAACTAGATAATATATTTGCATTTATGACTCTTAAAAATGTAGCACCAGCCATCTAGCAATGCAGTGGAATACATACGATTGATAGTTGCGAAAACTATTTTTTACCATCCAACAGCTTGTTCCTTTATATACAATTGAATACATTCCGTTATATATGTGCACACATATTAATTTGTGTTAATATTTCTTTCATAACTTACCTTATGTTAAGTTATGAAGTTTAATTATCTTTCTGTTATTTTCAGGTTGAACAAATACATAAGATATTTAAGCTATGTGGTTCTCCACCAGATGAATATTGGAAGAAGTCCAAGTTGCTCCATGCAACGCTTTTTAAACCCCAACAACCTTATGAGAGTCGCCTTCGAGGGACACTTACCTTTTTACCAAAAAGTGCCTTTAGCTTGTTAGAAACTTTTCTGTCTATTGAACCATATAAGCGTGGCACAGCCTCAACAGCTCTTGCATCTGAGGTAATTTTGTATATAGGAATTCTTTTCTCCTGTTTTGGTATATATTCATCTTTTATAGTGTGGTTCTTATAGTGTGGTTTTCTTTCTTATGATGCTTTATATGAGATAATTTAGCATATAGTTGTCTAATTGCAGTGATGCATATAGTTGCAGTGGTTTTATTTTTTATTCACTTTTTTATGAAATATCTCTGATCAGCAGTTTTTGATTGAAAAAGAATGAAACCTGATACGGAATTATACATTAACGAAGAGGATATAATGAATCACAGAGGAACCAAATAGTGATCCAAAAATAGCTCATTTTTTCCATCGCTCCCAACAAGAATCCGGATTGATGGAAAAAGAACCTATACACAAAAATTTGATGGTTGTGCTCTGTTCTAACTTTAGATTTAGTACATTTCTCCGAACAACTCAAGCATCTAAAAGTTACTCCGACGTCCCACCTGCTTGGTCTTTCTTTTGTTGAGGAATTCTGCCTAAAATGTCTTATATGCTGTCTTCGTTAGAGATTTGATGGTTGATATCCTCCTAGACCACACCTGCCTGGGCTTTTTCTTGGTCGAGGAATTCTTCCTAGTGCGTCTTCTACATTCTTGTTCTCCAGAGATTTGCTGGAGAAGGTCTCCCCCAAAATTTCCCATCAGGTAGCACCTAGATTAAGCAATATGAAATCAACTACAAGCTGAAACAACTGTGGTCTAACAATACTCTACAACTTTTGTATGGTAGAGTGATCTACCTAGCATTGTTCTCGTTTGTGTCTGCCATCCCTATTGATATGCATATTATAATGACCCATAACCTCATCCAAAAAGGCTAGCCGGAAGGTATTATTTGGGTTTCTTGATACTATATATATACCCAAGTTCCACCCAGCGGATAACTCAATATGGGACTAAACATATGCTCCCATGGGTTCTCAAACACTCTTCCCATTTAAGTCCTAGCGTTCTTGCTAGACAAAAAGTCCAAATCCAATCACAAACACCATAATTAGCTTGTGGTCAATCCTAAAGGGCCCATGCTGCAATGACCCCTAGTCCATATGGGCCGTGGACCTAGTTTGCTCTAATACTATTTGTAATGATTCAGAACCTCACTTAAAAAGACTAGACAATATTTGAATTCATTGACCTTGTATATATATCCAAAATCTACATAGTACATAACCAATGCGGTATTAAGACAAGCCTACATAAGTCCTCACATATACTTGGAGATGGATGTTTCTGATTATCAAAACTGATGACATGTGAATAGTCAAAAGAAATACTACCAAGTGCCCTTCTTTCAGAGACAATATACCTTAAAACCATGTTGCATGTGAGTGGAAGGATGTCAGTTTGGAGCATGATCTGGTGGCTGCACATCTGGCTCGTGGTTGTGGGATGACTTGCTTGCATCATGAGAAATGCAAACAAGCAGCAGGTGGTGCAGTTTTATCTAGTACTATTGGTGGTCCATAGCTTGGATACTAGCTGCTTGCATGATTGGCCAAGTCTCAAAGCGGTTCATTTGTGACTATATAGTCCTTTGAGGCATTAACTACCAATTAAGTGCAAGTAATATGTGCAAAGTAAGCGACAATGACACATTAATACAGTGGTTAATGATCAGTTGATCATATGTCTGTATGCATTTCTTTATGTATAAGTGGATGGAATCATGCATTGTGGCACTTAAATGCTAGACTTGAAAGGATCAGGTCATAATTTTCAGTCCCCAACAAAAAAAATATATATTTGTCTAGTGCACAATAAATTTGTGGGAAAGTTTTTTTCCAACATATATTAATGTTAGTTCTACAATGCCTACTGATCCTATCCGCTCCAAATTATTACTGGTCATGACCTCAATCCAGCTACTTGGTTAGCAAAGGGAATACAACTTTGATGGCCACTTATATCTATTTCAAGCTGACCTCTATGACAATATGAGAAGCTTTACCCTATGCTCTCTCTCTCTCTCTCTCTCTCTCTCTCCGAGTAAGAATATGGTCTTTAATCTTTGAAGCAAAGGGGTCCAGGAGTTCAAGGACTTTCATGACCTTTATCAGATCTAGGAGAACTTGTTACAACTACAAACTTAGGTGGTAGCCCAAGCTCTGGCATATAAAAAGCTCAGCATATGACTGTACACGATAGCATTTTGGCCCCAGAAGGCATGCTTAAGCTAGAATGTTCTCTCCTTTACTGCTTTTATCTATCATAAGAAATCGCCTCAATATGACAGTGATGTTTGCGGCTACTTGTCCGAGATTTTATTTTTCTGTTTTTTACCTTATTTTCTATTATAACTACTTCCGATTTAAAATATTTGGGCATCATGTTGGTGTGTCAAGTTGCAATTACCATTTGATGTTTTTTTCCTCATTCTTGTTCAGTATTTCAAGTCAAAACCATACGCATGTGATCCATCGAGCTTGCCAAAATACCCACCTAACAAGGAGATTGATGCAAAAGCCCGTGAGGACTTGCACAGGTAAGCTTTAACAGTCTTATTACTTTGAGGTTCCAAAACAAGAAAAAAATCCTTTCCTAAAGAGAAAGAGAAAGAAGAAGAGGAAGCTGATTTCTAGAAAGATGATTATCAACTGTTCTCCTATTTGATGTGTTAGATTGTCTGGTTCATGCTTTGCAAGTTATATTCAGTTCATGGATATTTAACCTTAAAAAATTGATTGTCTATCAAAATTTAACATCATATGCATCTAAGATCCTATGCAAATATTTGGTTTACAATATTTTGCTTCCATAGTTGCAAAACCAGAAACTTTCTCTTGTTCTTTTTGTATTAAACAATTAAGTGAACCCTTATGTGAACTTAGCCGCACATAAGTACTAAATCAGATGAAACATATTTGAATATTATAAATTCCATCAGTGGTTATTAATGTATCAAGTGCATGTCTGTTGTACCGGCCCGAATCGGACAGTATAGAACGTACCGTATTGTGCCGGCTCGGTACCGGTATCCGGTACGGATGGCGTACAACACTCGATATGCTAAAAAGATCTCGTACTACCGTACCGTACCGACACTGTGCTAGTGTGACACCGGTATGAGGTCCGGTACCGAGACGGCGACCTTGATCGAGTGACTCATAAAATGAGGATGTGATTGTCAAAGCCAAAGTTACCATTATTCCAACTTTGTCAGTAAAGGAAATCTAAATTCTTATCTTTGATACCTTCATTAGACAATTTGCCTTTTAGATTTTTAACCAGTTTTCTATGAATTCTTTTAGGAGAAGGGTTCAACAGTAAGCCATGTGGTATAGAAGCCACAAGAAACTTCAAGAATGTATAGAACTTCACAGGAACCAGACGGGAATAATAGAGCCGCATCTTGCCGAAAGGTCTCTCTACCACCACCTTCACTCCCTTTCTCTGAAGAGTTACATGATTCAGAGAACAGAATTTTTTTTTTTCCTGCAGGACTCATGGAAAACAAATGGAGGCAATAATAGTGGTGCCAAGAGAGATCAAACAGTAAAAAGTAACACTAGACTATTTGTAGATCTGCAGCCAGTACCAGCAATTAATCCCCCAGATGAGGGTCGATATTTAAAGGAGACCTGTCGAAAAGACATTCCTTCCTCAGGTCCCTTGCAGGTGTCTGCTTCTAGTGGCTTTGCATGGGCAAGAAACCAAAAGAAAACCGTTTATATATCAATTCTCATTCTAGATTCAGCTCAAGAAGCCACACATCTCGTGCACTAGATCATTCGAATATCTTGCCAACAAAAATTCCTTCCAACCTGAAGGGACAAGCTAACAGAGACACTGGACATGCACCACATTTGAATTCTAACAGCTGCAAGCAACATGAGATTGCAAAGCATGGGACACTCACACAATGGTCACAACCAGAAATTCCAGAGCAATATGAGATTGCAAAGCATGTGATTTTGAACCAATGGTCGCATCCAGGAAAGCCAGACTCATTTGATTCCTGTGATTCTTATCATTCTCGGGATTTATTGGATGCACTTTACAAGAGAGATGCAAAATCAACTAAGCATAGCATCTTGGTACTGGTCCAGCTAATCTACCTTTTTTTTCCTACTACTCTGTCAATATAGCTAGAATTTAACTGTCCACTTGAAAAATCTCAGGAGTACCAGGATCGAGACAGAGTTGAGTTTTCTGGGCCTCTACTTTCTCAGACTCATAAGATTGACGAACTTCTAGAGAAACATGAACGGCAGATCCGCCAAGCTGTTCGCAGATCATGGTTCCAGAAAGGTAAAAGTGACGTCTCATTTCAAAAGGCAGTTGCAATTAGCATTTCATGTGTGTACTCATTTTTCTGTGGTGACAAATATTCCCTTCGCCTTAGCGTCATGTGGAGATAATGTAATCTGAAATGGAAATTGTCTGAAAATCCCTTTTCACTACTTCAATTCATCTCTCTCTCACACACAGACACGCACACATCAGGATCGTTTTTATGCTTATGCAGGACCAGAACTTTCAAGCAGTTTCGCTGACATTATGACCACTATCTCCTTTTTACTACTGAGTTTGACTGAGTTTTCTTCACTTATTTTAACTTATCCTTCCTACACCTACCAAAAAGTCAATCTGGTCATGGTTTTGAGCCACGACATCAGCCCAAATTCTTGACACTTTTAAAAAAAAGCAACACTTCTTGGCTCCTTACTCAACATAAATGATTAGATATTGCGATCTCAGTGACTGGAGTCATAAATATGAATCGCTGTTGAACTGATAATTATGCTCTGCAGGCGGTACATCTAAAACAATATGATTATATGCTTATGGGTCTGGCATGTTAGTTAGAATATTCTGTCAAACTAGTAGAATTCAACATTCTTGGATTTGGCTTATCATTCATTTCCTTCTCTTTAATTGAATAACTTTTACTTGAGAACTTCAATGTTGCTTGCTAGAGAAATATTTGGTTCTTCATATGCTATCAGATGAATGACAATGGCTATTGTTGATATTCATGGGCAGGGAGAAAGCAAGGACGTTGAGATCTATGGACATGTTATGTTCTACTAACTGATATAGGTGTCCTCAGAAATTCGAGAAGAGTACCCTAAGCTACACCAAGAACAAAATCCATGGCGGTGGCCTAACAATTAAGGGTGAAGATGATTTCAAGTGTCATACATGAATCTTTTCCATTGGTAACCAAGTCTAAAAGTGAAAATATTTGATTATTCATCAGTAAATTGAGGGATCCACTTTGAGTAACCAGCTGTTACTTACAACGCTCTTGACACTATTGATGTCGAATAAGTTCACAAAGGTGCGAAAAATGTGGAATGAGTCTTAGTCTTTTATTTTGCAGCTACTTGACATTTCAGATATGAAATTATGGAGGGGAATATCATGTGCTGATCAATAATTCAGAATATCTTGGGCGCTAAAAAAGCAAATTCCTCTGAAATGTCGGTCTTCTAACTGTCTCAAAAAGAGGCAAAGCTTTTGCCAAGATAGTTCCTATAGAATCAAAAGCGCACACACATTTTCTTTTAACCCAACAGAAAATTAATCAAATAGATGTTGCTAGTTCTTTGATATGCCAAGGAGATTTCAAATCCGTGACATTAAAATTCTGCAATCCAAACAATAGGGCAGGGGACAGCACAAGGTATATTGTTGGGGCAATTAGACTCTGTCATTACAAACAGTTAACAAGTTTCTCTCCAATCATGCCATGATCATCTCTCACTTTTGATCATAACACTCCTCAGAACAGTATATACTATCTAGGAAAAATTCTCCAGTTCTTTGGAAAATCGATGACAGCCATTTTCATCATGTGCCCTTGAAGAAAATGATGCCATAGCAATTAGAAAACAGGACCTCACTGCATGCATTAGCAGCTACCATCATCCCTACTTCATGAGGTCACTGTAATATTATGCAATAACAAAGTGCATTGTCCTCAGTGCATTATAGTACAAGGATGAATCTACCATTATGTATCAACTTAATCAGCTCTAGTTCTATGTAATTACCAGGGTGTGCTAATTTATAGATTAAAATCAACTACACAATGTTGGCAATTATTTTACACCTATCAGTCAAAACTCATGGAGGGTCCTTGGTCATATCAAGAATGGGGCAAGCTTAGTTCTTGGATTATGCTTACAACTTTCATTGTGATTGTTTAAAGCCCCTTCAAACAGTACATAGTAAAACTGGTGAGGGGAAAGCTTGTCTTCCTCCCTTCATTTTCTAGAGAAAAAAAAAAGGAGGGTATGTGGTCCATCGTATGGGGGACACGGTGGGATCAAGGACACAGTAGGTGGAAGGAGAGACTGTCAGGCAGTAGAAGACATGGGCTGCTACAAAGCCAGGTCTCAGTTTTGCACTGTCCCTGGTCCTTTCTCGTGAGCAAGCTCCATCGCTTACCAGAAATGGCCAAAAGAAGCGCAGAGCCATGTGAAGTCCATCCAACCCAAACCTTAGTCACTATTTATCTTCAACCTTGCAAGGTGTAACAATCGAAAATCTTATCTACAAAAATTAGGTGAAAAATATTATTTGGATTTTTCGATCTTGTCTAATTACTCAAAATCTATCTATGTAGCCGATACGAGATTAAATACATGTTCATATAGATCCTCACATACTTCTTCAGCCAGGCTAAGGATCCAAATCTATTCAAATCCAATCACAAGTACCATAAATCTAACCATAATCACTATGATTAACTCTTGCTTAATTCAAAAAGACTAGGTTCACTTTAATACTATTTGTAATTTAAGAGCTTCGTTTAAAAAAATTAATCAAAAAGTATTATTCGGATTTTTTATTCTATATTTAAATTTAAGATTACTTAGTATATAGCTGATGCGGGACTAATATGCCCTGTTTGAGTCCTCGTACAAGGCCCACAAAGAGCCTATCCTGTTTCATACGTATCAACGAAATGATCCGCGCTTGTGAAGAAGATGTAACACACCCTCCCAATTGGTGTGTAAAGCTTTATATTATATCTATGCCTCAACAATTAAAGTCCTGCTCTCAAGTCTTGACCAACTTTCCACGAGGTTACAGGAATACAGCAAGGAAACAGCATACTTCACAATGGCCAGCTTTTGTTTGCGTCCGAAGAAAAAGCAGGAGAAACCAGTGCAATGAACTGGATTCCTACCTTCCCTACTCCATGGAGAGCAGGCGTCCAAGTCTAATTAGTTCCAAGATTAGCGGTAGCAAATTATTCTTAGCAGCAGGCTCTACTTGCATCATTCAAAGTGCAGCACAGCATTGTGTTTCTGTTCCCTCTATTTTCACCCCAAGGATCAAGCCATGTACGCATAAAAATCGGGAAAAGATCGCAAGAATAGGATCCTTGAGGTGATAGCCGTCCGTGCCACCTTTTTGACCAAAGTTCTGGTGGATTGAGAAGAAAAGCAAGCGTGCGACTGTGCAATGGCTAAAAGTCACTGCATTTCCTCACACCCTCACCAGCCAGTCGTATCGCAAAGCCTGAGAGAGAGACAGGAGTAATGACAAGAGCCTAGAGAGAGAGAAGGGGCTTTTGGCAACTTTAATCATGAACTGAGGGAAAAGAGAAAGTAATTCCAGCCATGTACTAATTAACATCAGGCACACCTGACAGGTCTTTGCTCCCATGGGAAAAGCAGGAGAGAGAGAGAGCAGAGAAGAGCCCCATAAATCTCTTATTGGCTTAGGAAGGTTTATAGTGTAACATCTCAGTGAAGTACTCTCCTCTGTGGTCTTTCATGTCCTTTCTTCCTCTCCTCCCCTCAGCTCTTCCCTTCCTCCTCCCAACCCCCCATTGCTCATTTTTCCTTCCCACTGATTGGACTGGAAAGACTATAAGAATGCTGCTTGCTTGGTTGCAGCTGTGATCACTCCCATCTCTTCTTGAGAAGAGAAGAGTGAACCCATTTCTCTCTGTAAGGTGGAAATGAGGAAGCATGGGTGGCAGCTTCCTTACCATCCTCTTCAGGTGTGTTCCTAAGTTTTTCCTTTTGTTGTTTCTCTTTCTTCTACTTCTTGGAAATGGTTGGTGATCTTCTTCTCTGATTTCTTTGTGTAGGTGGTGGCAATAGCTGTTTTTCTGGCTCTGGGTTTTGCTTTCTATGTGTTCTTTGCCCCCTTCGTGGGAAGGAAGCTCTTTGAGTATGTCATTATCGGGCTTTACACTCCATTGGTAATTTTCTTGCTCATCCCTGTAACCTTTTCTTCCATTGTTTTTTTATCTTCATTTGTCATGCGAAACTATAAGTTCTTTCACTTTTTTCCCCCTTTTTTTGCTAATCTGTCAGTTGTTGTGGCTCTCTTCTTCTTTTGTTTTAATTGCTTCATTAACTTGGGTTTTTTTTTGATTTTTTTTTTTAATTTTATTGTGCTTCTCTTCTTCTTTGATTTACATTTGCATGAACCAATCCGGTCGAAGGTACTCTCTTGCTAACGTGGGTAAATGGAATGTTATGCTAACACCCCTCTGATATGGATTTCATCTAATAATTGAAAAAATTAGAGCTTTTTGTGAAATTTGACAAAAAGAACGCTTGGCGAAAAATTTGTAGTTTTTCCCCTTTTTTCAGTTTTGATGGCTATCAAAATTTCATCAATGGCTGGGATGCCTCAATGTGTCTGCTACTTTAGCCCAAAGGCCACAGGGGTTTGGTGCTTAGTTATTGTTGTGGCTGATGGAAAAATTTACAGTTGGGTATCTTTCGGATCAGCTCCATGCCAATACCTGTAAACAGTTTCATCTTTAATTCCCACTCACCTTCTCATAACTATTTCCCGCTAGCACATTTCCTCAGGGCTTTGAGTTTGTACCTCTTTTTGTTGATTTGGACTATGATTCAGAAAGCTTAAGCATCTAAAATTGATTATTCTCGAGTAACTGGTTTAACTTCCTGTAGTAGATTCTGAAAGACAAAATCAGTTAGATGACACTTTGGCAATCTTTGCTTCCCGATCTTTGTTAGATAACTGTCACGCCCCGAACCCATCACCCAGGTCCGGTACATGACCGGCCGCATGAGCCATAGAGCAATGCCCTAAAGATCATGCAAGGCCTAAGATAAACAAAAATCCAATAAACCACAACTGATTAATTTATTCAAATTGACATATCCAACATGTCCAGATAATTAATTTAAGTTCAACTACAAGATCTTCAAATGTTCATCGACTTCAAAGAAAAGTAAACTAACTACAAGATCTATCCAGCGAATAACCGATGTGGGACTAAACACACGCCCGCACGAGTCCTCACAATAACAACTTCATGTATGAACCTAATTGTTCTCATTATATTCATTTGCTGCCTAATCACGCCACACATTGCTTGTTTTAGCTCAATCATGATATAAGATAAAGGGATTGATGCTCTTAGCATGCTGCTGAAGTCTGTGTTAGATATTCTTTACAAGGATAATTATTTAGGAATTCTGAGATTGATATGTGCACCTGGTGGTAGTTTTGTGGACATCTTACTACAGTGTATAATTTCCTTAAGTATGCGTTGCGTACCATATCATTTTCTTCCAAGCATTGCATTAGATACTTGTATCAGGCTTAGTATTTAATTGATAACATAAAATTATGAGCTCAACACAAGCATACCTACTAGTCTGAGAGACAACAGAAGAAAAGGAAGCAAGGTACAATCACTTAACAAGATATTTGCATGAATTGGGGAGCAGATTCTTATAGAGAATTTCTTTTGGGAGACAGACCTACCAACTCTGTCCACAAGTGTTCATATGTTAAATTTTTGCAGAAGTTTCAGGGGTTCGGTCGGTAACGTTGAATGTCCAGATTATAGCTAGTATCCTGGAATGATACATTTACCCTGATTTGCAGTAATCTCTATGTTTTCCAGCTTTTTAGTTATAGTAGACAATGGGTTAAACAAACGTGCAATCATATGATAGTTATGTTATTTGAAACACATGCTATATTGCTTATTTCATGGAAGACATTCATAAGCATGATATCATTATATATTTCTGAAGCATCTTTGAAATCAATATATTGGACAAACTGCACCATAGCCCAAAGGTTGCAAAGCCTAACTCCAAATTGAGGAGTTCTATGTTAAAATATTAGATCTCTGAGTCTTGATGCTGGTCATTTTTGCATCACTTCTGTGGAGTAACTCGCTGCACACTAATGGCCGTTCTCAAACAAAAGTCAATAAATAGGAATACTAGGAATCATGTTCTGGAAGTTTATTTATTTTTTTTGGGGTGATCGTATTGCAAGATAGATACCTGTTGCAACAAGCAAAAGTATTGATGTAGTGGGAACTTTCAGGTGGACATGCGTCTTTTGTCTGTACGCTTGGTGTGCTGCCACAGATCCTGGGGACCCAGGAATTTTCAAGTCAAAAGAAGTAATTCTTAATATAGAAGACAATGGAAAGCAGACTCAGCCCAAGATATGCTGACAAGGAGCTGAATTAATTTCCTCAATCAATGAAGCACATGCTGTGACAACAACAGGAGTTAAACCACTTGATAGGGGACCACGCTGATGATACTGGCGGAAAGTCATCTGACAAACCTGAAAAGGAAAAACCATCTTCTTGTGTATGCATATATTGATGGTTTTGTTCAGCTGGCGCCCTCTTTCTTTTGTATGTAGCCAGCGCCATTCACACGAGCATTCTTCTGAGCGACAACCAAGTGAGGATGGCATGTTTTACTGCACCCTTTGTGAAGTTGAGGTATGCACCAGGCATCTTGCAGTTATACTTATTATTGTTGATGATCTATGGTTAAATATTTGGGTCCTATAAACTGCAACATTCTTAATTTGTCCTTCGAAAATTGTGTACTGTCTAATTTGCAGAATAATTTTCTTATGCAGGTTGTTTGGTTTGCACTTCGTACGTAACAATTTCTTGCCACCTTATTTCTTTTTCATTTGGTGATGCAGTTGTTCTAGTTTAAATTGCAGCAAAATAACATTTCCTTTTTCTTCTTTTCTGTGTTACATAAAAGGTCTGGTTAAGGTTTGTCAGTTATAATGATGATGGCATATTTCACATAAACTATATACATAATGCATCTAATATTTCTGGAACTCCCTAGATGTTCATCCCACTCACAGGCTACAAGTAATTTAAGGTCTTCTGAATTCATCTTTCCCAAACCTTGTCTACCATATATCACCTTATCTCTTAAATAATTATTTACATGACACATATCTCCCTTGGAATTCAATTTAATTCATCAAACTCCTTCCAAAAAATTGTCTGAGTTCCTTGCTAGCAATTGTATTTTTGGCGCATTTGTGCTGAGAAAATTCATTAGCTCCTTATCTGATATCAACTGAATAGCTTGTAATGTACCTTTGGACCGTTATATATCCACAGCTTTGTTCTTCATATCATTGCAAATGATTGTGTTTGCTTACTTTATATATATGTTCATGCAGTGCAGAGGCATAGACCTAGAATATATGCTTCACCATCACGTACCTTTTCAACTCTTCTTGCATATTGGTATTGTAACTGATATATGAGTTGCATTGATGTTTTTCATACCTTTCTCTTGTACATGGTAACAGAAGCTTCATGTTCCCTTTCAAGGGAAAAATGTGCCTCTTATATTAGATGTGGTTATGATTTGGAACAATCTCTGGTGGACATTGTGCAGGTGTTCAAGTATAGTAAGCACTGTAGAGTTTGTGACAAATGTGTTGATGGCTTTGATCATCACTGCAGGGTACAGGATTTTGGTTACCATAATATTCTCCATTCCTTCCTTTTCCAATAATGGTGACAGCCTAACGTCTTCTACTCCATTACTCTTGTAGTGGCTCAACAACTGTATAGGCAGTAGAAATTATCGAAGGTTCTTCATTCTCATGGTTTGTGCACTTGTTCTGGTAAGCATAAGCCCTCATTTGTCAGGATCCATGGCATTTGAAAACATCCCATACCCTTGGGTGTTCATGTCCTTGTAGTGACCTGCACATTTATGTCCAGTTTCCCGATGAGGCGACCTAGACCTGCACCCCTAGCTGGCAGTCTAGAGTTGTATATAGCATTTTGTTCTGGGTCCTTTTCATTCTGGTTGATTATTGACAGGTCTGCGTGATTTATGCACCTTGGGCTTGAACCTGCAGCTTATTCTACAGTGGTCGATAGGAGTCCTTGTGTTGATTCTTAGTTTTATTGAGCGGAAGCGATTTTCTGGAGAGATAGCCTCAAAGTTGGGAAGCAGTTTCTCTTTAGTACCATATATTGTTGTGGTGGTAAGTTTTGTAAAATCCTTCCTTTTCCACTCTAGTGATGCCTTGCCATTTGTTTAAGAATCCATTGATCCACTTGGATAATGCTAATATGTTTGGCTAAGTTACACACCAATTCTTTTTCCAAAAAAAATATATTAATGTCACAATTCCGTATTTTCTCTTTAAAATTCCTGACTTGAGATTAAAATCAACAGTGCAATTTCTGGACGGTGTCCTGGTATACTGATTTTGTTGGTTAACATTGTGATGGTATGTTTGGCAGGGTTTTTGCACCTTCTTAGCAATGGTTGCCACTTTGCCGCTTGCTCAACTTTTCTTCTTCCATGTTCTTCTGATTAAAAAGGTAATCTTTAGTGACGAACTGTGGCATTATCTGCATTCTTATGGTGAAAACTGAACCTAATATTCTCCTACTTTATGTAATAGCTGGTTTGTTTCATCGCCACACAAGTGCTAGACATGCATTGACATGGGCGCAAGCCATTAATTGTATTTCTTGCATTAAGTGCTAATATGAACTTACAATCTAGTTTTAACTTGGTAATCTTTAACCAGTACACTTCTCTAGATTTTCTCCTCTTATGAATTGAAATTTGTAATGGATCTTCAATTACCCAGACACATGATAGGGTGCATCAGAGTTGAAAACAAACTTAGTGATGTGAATCATGTTCTCTTCTAATCAGTTCAAGAATTTTTTTTGTATTCTTATCTGTTTGCTGGTCTCTTCTGGCTTCAGTTCATTTGCCTTTTTGTACTGTTTGATTAAAAATTTCCTTGTTTACTCACAATAAATACAGTCTTAAACATGAAGGAAAGTATATAAAAAGGGAAAACAATTCATTTGCATACTGCTTTCTTTATCCCATTATTCATTTTTTTGTTGAATGATGAATGTACAATTATTGATGATGATAAGTCAAAATTGTTTGAACAAATCAAAAGGTTGCATCTAACTACATGAACTGCCAATGTCCTGTCCGTCCTGATTATGATTTCTACAATTATTAAGACCAGCATAGTTTTTTTTTTCTCTCTCCTGAGGTAAATAAGGTGGCATGTATGTCTTTGGGAAGCAGGGAATCAGCACATATGATTACATCATAGCCTTGAGGGAGCAGGAGCAGCAAGGTGTTGGTGGTCAGCAGAGCCCTCAAATGTCTCCAGTCAGCTCTCTTACTGGACTTAGCAGTGTTAGTTCCTTCACTACATTTCATCGTGGTGCATGGTGCACTCCTCCACGATTATTTCTTGAGGATCAGGTATTTTCTTTGTCCTATCTTCTTTAAGATTTTATTTTTTAAGATAAAAGAACTTTATTAAGATTAACTTTTGTCAAATGTCAAAATGTATATCTGCAACATCAACATTATGATATAGCATGATTGGGTGGGTTCCCCTCGACTTCCATCAAAGGGGGGAAAAAAGAGAAAAAAGCACTATGATATAATATAGTTCCTATATTCAGAGAAATTTTTGTGTCTCCAAGGTAGCGAGCAAACCAATCATCTCATAGTTGGTTATATTAAGGGCCCACTCCAGCCTGCAAACTCAGTACCCAACCAAGACGAGACCCAATCTCAATATTGAATGGGTCGAGTATGGATCCAAAGTCAGGCCCATTGAAACTTTGGGGTTGGGTATGTATTTGATATTTTTAGACCTGACCTGACCAAAACCCACAGAATTGCGTGGTTTCATACATTAAAACACACACACACACACACATATGTGCATACCCACATAGATAGGCATGTATAAAATATAATTTTTATTTATCTATCCTTCATTTTGTAAACTCTTAGTATATGAAATTTTGTTCTATAATTTAGAGGGGTAGAAAGAATAAAAAGTAATGACATGTTCGACCATGTTTGGGTGTCCGTACCTAAGTCTAAGTGTATCTCTTCAAATTTTAATCATCATTGTTGTATGGTTAAACATCAACTGCTTGTTGTTCATCATTTAATTTTTGTAACGTATATTGGATGTTGCATTGAGAAACTTCTGAAAGTATGGATTCTTTAGCTTGATTAACTCGTCAACATATACTGCTTGATACCTGATGGTTACTTGGACCCGGCCTCCACCTAACCCAAACTCAATGCACATTTTTATTACCTGAACCTGGACCTGACCCAATCCTTCAATGGAGGACCAAAAGCGAGACCTGAAATCTCAACGTGTATAGGTCTGGGTTTAGTGAAACCTGGATCAGACCCAATTTGATACCATCCGAAGTTATATTTTTGTCACATCAGTCCACTCTTATTTATATTAAAAGATCTATACACCTTCTCCATGAACCAGCCATGCCATTGTTCTGCATAAAGAGTGAAAGAAGTTGGTTATATTTTTTGTCACATTAATCCACTCTTTATAGACCACTCTGCCAACTTTCAATGCCGTCCTAATGGCTTCCAAAAGAACATTTTATGTTTTATGGGCTGTTTGGTTGATAAGTTTTACTAAAATGGATTTGTTCAAAGCACAAAATGAACGAGTTTTCCGAGAATGTTTGTTTGGTTTCTTTCGATAAAACTTGTTTTGTCCAAATTGGCCGAATCATAAAACCTGAAAAATGAGTTTTGTGAAAAAGGGTCTCCCATCTGTCAAAAATAAAGAAAGGTCTTCCCCTGTTTTTATGGGAACTCTCTCTTGCAGAGAATCTTGTTTATGATCTTCTATTTTGCAAAACTCATAGCGCCACCTAATAGCCCCTTAGTGATTGAGATAGCCCATCTCTTCTTATTCCATTGTATTGTGCAATAGAAATCTAATTTCTATTCAAACTTGTTACAATCTATGACTCGAATATTAGATACACTTCCCTAAGTCTTCAAACCATCAAAATCAAGTAAAATTGAGCAAACATACTTATGAATGTAGGCCTTTTAAAGGAAGCAGATGATTCAACTCTATTTTGACTAATATTTGATTAATAGGGAGTAAATATTATTAGCTATATCAATAAGTTCTGATTATCTCATCCTTAAAGCAACCAAGTCATTTGTCCTCGAATACCTTTTGCCACGTGCTTAAATTCCATGCCTTTCAAATACGTGGTGATATATTGGATATTTTGTAATACATCATAATCTTCAATATCAAGGAGGCAAGGATCTTGTGTATGCTGATGCAACCTAAGCAACCAAAAAAACTATATGTGATGGCAAACTTCAAACTGATGAGCACAAGTAATGTAATACTTATACGAGTTGAAAAATGTTGCTTGTAAATTCAAAAAGTAATCCCCATCTAAGAAGAAAATTCAGCCTCCCAATCGTAGCTTTACTCAAAATGTTCCACCTATCATAAAATGAAAGTGTAGAGACTGAGAGTATTTATTTATTTATTTATTTATTTTTTTGAGAAAGAAGTGTTGAGAGTAAATTGAGTCACTAATCTTTGCTTATGTATTTGTACCAAGGAATGCTGAACCGGCCCGTACCGGCTAGTTCAACCCGTACCAGTTCGGCGTTAAAAAATGGTACCGGTCCAAACCGGCCCGTAACGGCTAGTATCGGCTAGACCAAATTTTTTTTGAGCTTTTGGAGGCCGAACCAGCGGTACCGATTTGGTACCAGTTCGAACCGGTCCAAACCAGTACCGAACCGGTCCAGTGGCCGACCGGTATGGCTACCGGTACCAGTTCGGCGATCCTTGATTGGTACTGACTTTTACATCAAATTTAGGGCAATTTGAAGTCTTTGAACTTATATTTTTTAAAAAAGATGAACCATAACTTGCTCACTTCCCGGTCTTCGAAGTTCTTCTAAGTCAAATTCTCCAACTTATCAGTCCATCTTTTCCTTTTATGTACTGAAGAGTAACTTATTGGTATTTGTTGAGAGATTAGGGAACAGATTTGTATAAAGAGTCCTCCTCTACAACCAAAAGATCTATTGAGATGTTGACTTCAGGTTCATCACTCAGCTAATCACCTTAAAGGCTTAAACCTATCACATTAGAGAAGCCCAATATATTTTTCGTCATATGCAAGAATAAGTTATGCGCAGAAAAAGTGAGCTAGGTGAGTTTTTAAGCACTACAGCTTTGTTGAGTAGGTGAATTGATGCTATGAACAGCCAATGTTTTAAAAGAAGATGAGAAAGAGCAACACCATTGTTCAACTTCAGCATGTTGTAGGATATGAAATTTGTTATTTCCTTTTAAAAATTTCTAGTCCCTTCATGTGTAATATTTGCCTTGCAAAGAGAAAATTTTCTTATATGAACTTGTCTTCACCTTATTGCTGCCTCTTTCTCAAGGTTCTGTAATAGGGACTTAACATTAACATTTCCATTTGTTCTAGTTTGATGTTGTTCCTCCCGAAATTAGCATGTCCACAACTTCTGCCAGCAAGGAAATGGTAACAGAAGAGTCGGCAAGGAAAAGGAATGCTGCAACTGTGAAAATCAGTCCTTGGACCTTGGCACGATTGGATGCAGAAAAAGTTTCAAAAGCAGCTGCACAAGCAAGGAAGAAGTCTAAAATCCTGCAGCCTATTGGAAGACAAGAGGTACCACTGGGGCAAGAAACAGATAGTAGCTTTGGCAGCAGCAGCGATCGGACGGTTATAAAGACTGACAACCGGAGAAAGGCTAACAAGAGAGGTAGGATGCCTATTGGCATCCCTCTAGAACCCCTTGCGAAAATATCTGCCGGTGCTACTGAGAGTAACTGCAGTGACCTGGCTCTGGAAACATCCAGCAGTTTGGCACCTTTGCAGCTCGAAGCGAGGAATGCTTTCCAGACAAGCCAAGCCATGTCATCTACGGGAATGGTTGCGTCTTCTCCAGATAGCAGTTTGGGCTCACCCGATCTCCATCTACTCCGTGTCTCTTCCTCTGGAGCCGAAGATGCAAAGGGCCCCAAATCCTTCTCGGCATGTGCCATTGTCCATAAGGGAATTCCGCTCTCAAGATCAACCAGTGATGGGTATGAAGCATCCGGCGGCGAAGACAGTGATCAGGTCCCATCCAGAATTGTGCATAGATCTGTCAATTGGAGTAACCTGATCTTCAACTCAGGTCAGGGTTACATGGTAGATAAATCGGAAGTATCATCCTTGGCAGGCATGCAATCTGACAGGCAACTACTTTGATCAAACATAGTGGCTGAGGTTTGTATCTTTTCATTTCATTAGGAGTAAAGATCATGCGATTGCTAAGTCAGTGTGCTGTTGGAATCATTTTAGTTGGTGACTTGATCGCCATTCTCTGTCCTGAGATTCTGAAAAAAAATTGTTCGGTTTACAGGTGCTCTGGTCGTATGTAGAGTTATCTGGCCTAGAAATTGTGGTCAAGACTGTACCGGATGGTTTGCTATGTTCAATCTTGAAATTTAGCAGTTATTTTTCTTGCCTTTCCTGTGCTCTGTTTATACGTTTGTTTCCTGTTGTACTCCAAAACTTTATTGCCTCTCTGTTGCTTGCCATTATAAAGGAAATTTTTTGGTTGGCATTCCAAGTTGGATCCATGCCACCGGCTTTAACATCAAGTTTGTCAAGCTTCCAAGCATCTTCTGCTGGACATGAGAAATCTGCTTCCAAGTTCTATGGCATTATTTATGCTCTCAATTATCTCTGCAGCTACTACAATTGCACGAATAATTTCCACAACAGAGTTCGGTTGTAGTACGCATGCTATAAGTCTTTGCTGAGGCTTCCCTAAAAAGGTGCCCCTCTTCTTGAACCAACAACAACGGACTATTGGAAATTTGGTGTCAGATTAGCAGAGAACTCGCCTTTTTCTTTGCTACATATTGGTGGAAAGTTATTCATTACACTTCTTATAATTCAGGCAACAGGAAAAAGGTTTACCTAGAAAAATTCTCTTGTTCCCATTGCTTCTATGATCTGTGACACCATATGAAGTTTGCGGGAAAAAAAATCTCTGTATGCTTCTCCTGGATTGGCATGATTATTTTGCCTCATCAAAGCAGCATCTGTAGAGTAGTGTTCTATGTGATGATTATGATGCTCTGCTGTAGCTTGGATGTGGATCCTCCTGAAGTCCATGAACAATCTGAAAGCTGAGGATCATGAAGAGAGAGAGAGAGAGAGAGAGAGAGAGAAGGGATGATGTCTGACTTCAGACTTGCGGAGCATCTGTCTTTTCTGGTTCCATTTCTGTTTGGCAATCACTTCTACCCTCCCAATCCAACATGCAGCTCCTGAAGAACATGCAGCTCATGATGATATCAATAACAACAATGAGGGAATACATGTAAGTGATCGAGAAGGGCTCCTAGATAACTGATAGAGTGATTTTTTCTGACAGATGGTATGTCCTCACTACCCTGTACTGAAACAAAGCTTCGACGGCCGCCATCCCCAGATTGGCAGGCAGGGCGAGGGCTAATGCAGTTGCGAACCAGCCCCTGATGAGCATGCATGCATGCCTTGAGCCCTTGACGACCGGGAGGTACCCACTGCTGTTCTCCATTGCTGATACTATGATTGCCAGGTTGCAGATTACTGTTGCAATGGCAATGATAAACGGAATAGAGAACCGCAGCAGCTGCTGAGAGGAAGAGGAGGGAGTTGCTTGAGGAGAAGCCAAGGATATCCACAGCATTGAAGACAGGGAACAAGAGGGAAAACATGGCGGCCTTGGCTGAGAGGATGACAAAAGTGTTGAAGAGATGGGTCAGTAGAAGCGAGCAATGGTGGTGGAGAAATGAAGAGAAGGGGGGAGGGGCGTGCCTGTGGCGGGGGAATTCACGGACAGTTTGAATGATGGATGCTTTAGCTGGGAGTACGAAGGTGAGGGTGAAGGGGAGTGCGAAGGTGAAGGAGAAGATGGTTTGAGAGAGCTTGAGGTTGAGAAGGGAAAAGAATTGGGAGACAGGAAAGCCCGCGGCTTGGTAGGATGACGGTGGAAGTGGGGATAAGTGCTTGGGAGAGAAGAAGGGAAGCTGAGACCGGGAAGACGAAAAAGGTGGCAATGGACGTGAAGAACCGGTAGCTCTGGAACAAAGCATGAATGGAGCTTCTTACGATAGTGGTGGCCGTGCCCATGGTGGGGTGGGCGTTCTCCTGAATGGAGGGATATAGATTGGTCTCACATTGCAAAAGAAAAAGCGTAGCGTCTTGCTAGAGATCGTTATCCCTTTCTTAGAACTCTTTCCTTTTTTTTAGTTCCATGTTGGAAATGTAAAAGCAATTTTTTATTGCTTTTATAGAAATTTCATCCTTTGACGCCAAGTCGGGCTTGGAGGGAATTGAACTAGTAACCATATGTGTGCGCACACTCGACAAAGCGTTGCTCGCCAGCCGTACCGTGCATGTCACATGGCAAGGTGGAGCACATATGTTTGTTGTCAGACATCTCGTCGTGTTGCTACGCTATTTTCGAAACATCACGTAGGGCCGGAACCACTCTATCGCTTTTGTAGAGCTCGAAAATGGTAATAACCTAGATTTCTGTAGAGTTTGTGGGTTGGTCCGGAGTGTCCAAGCCTAGCCCGACTTATGACTAGCCCCGCTCATGGACCTATGGGCTAGCTCGAAGAGGTCAGGCCCAAAAATAACATGCCCTGTGACATGATGAAGACAGGGAGAAGACTCTGATCCTCCGATTCTGACGAAAATCGAAGATTCTCAGAGAAAATCCGAGTTTATCTAGAACTTGGGGATCTCATTTACTTAAACCTCCTTCTTCTTCATTGAAAATTGTTCACGATTTCTCCAAGAATTGCCACCGATCTCAACGATTCTTCTTTGAAATCCTTTATTTGGATTGTCGTCGGAAAGGGTAGTCAAAAAGCCGCGCCAGACCGATCCTTCATCTCTTTCTCTTTCTTCTACCCATATATTGGCCTTTATAATTTATATATATTGGGAATAAGATCATCACAGTCTCGCAAGAGGGGGCAAGTCTTGTCTCAATCTTGTCTATCAAACTGATTTTTCTAGAGCTTCCTAGATATAAATTAAAGTTGAATTTTTTTATTTTATTGCATTGTTGCAATTTCTCTGTGTAATACGGCCAACAGATTGTCTTTTGGAAATTGCTGGAGTGGAAAAAGGGTTGGTACAAGAAAGCAAGGGAAGGATTGGATTTTCCCCACTTTGCCTTTTTAACTTTGGAAAAGGGTGGGTCCCCTGGGTCAAGCGTTGGTTACAGACTTGGAGTGGAGGTATTGATTTGATGTTCTTGAAGAATGATAGGCCAACTACTAAACTAACGGCGTCATAGCTGGGTTCATTAGGCATGGCCTTTCTCAGCAAGATTTGGACAGTTCCTGTCATTAGTTTCCCAGTTTCCCTCACTAAGAAAACATTATGGGGCTTCTCCAATATGTTTGCTTGGCTTCAAGGCATCCCCAGTGATGAGAAAGAGCTGCTTGTCCTTGATATACTGTGGAGATACTCTATTCATCATCTTCGATTGTTACATGTATGGAATGAGTCAATATATGAAAAGATGAGTTGACACTATTGTTCTTTCTTTCTTTTTTTTCTTCTTTGAAGTAAGCAAAATCTCTTCTAATAGTAGATTTTTTTGTTTTTTGATTGAATTGGTTCTAATAGTTGATATTGAAACTGTGAAAAATTATGTTTCCCATAGCTGAACAAGAATACATGGCAGGAAATTAAACCAAAAAAACTTTGGTTTTGCCTCCTAACCATTCACAGTTCTGCCCTTAAGATTGTGACATAATTGCATGTGGAAGTGCCCAAAAGAACCTTGAAGAAAGTAAGCACTGCCCATATTGATGAGCAAAAAATATCACAACATACTAGACATAGCATTTCTTCCACTGATATGGATGAGCAGCAGTTTGATGGTAGCAAACAATAGTGTTCATGACATCGTAATAACATTAGATTTGGTGTTATCCCAACCTTGTTTGCAAGCTCCTCTTATGCTTGATGAATCTACTAGTTAACTTTTGATATTTTCTTAGGAACATACCTTTTTTTTTTTTTTCTACAATAGATGACTCATATACTTCTAGTATGAAGACATCTAAAAAAGTAAAAAGATAACGACTTTTGGAGTGCTCTAGGTAGCTCCCTCTCACTAACCCAGAGGGCTCCTCCAAAGTGATCAGCTACATACGAGGCCACCCAATATGTAGCTCCATTGGCTTTTCTGTGGACATGCTTGGCCTGGAAGGCAATATCTCTACCTACCATAGCTCGAATATTTCGGAGCAAAAGGTGGCAGCCACCCATGCTGCCGATGTCTTTCACCTAAACCTTCCTCTGTGGTGGATATAGGATTGGATTGGGCTTGGGGTCATATTTGAACCTGGTTTTGGGTTGGCTTCGGACCTGATTCTAGCTTGATCTTCATGCTTGGTTTGTGCTTGAGCTTCGAGTCAGGCTCAGGCCGAGCCAAGCATTTGAATTGGTCCTCGCTCAGAATTCTTTGTGGCCCTAATTTTATACTTAAAACAACCCAAACTGTCTTGGGTCTAGCCCAATTTAACCTGAAGCCAGCCCACTTGAGGGGCATCGAGCCAGCCTGGCCCTCTTCCCGTCCTGATGATTCACTTATTATATTTAAATCTAAATTCTATATTTCAAGATTTTTATGTGATGCATATGAAATAAAATTTAAAGACATGTTCCTTTGTATTTTAATAATTATATGAAGACTCAAAATTCTTGTTGCTTAGAGTGAGCCACTCTTTGATCACTATATGAAACACAATAAATAAAATATGATGATGGGTCTTTCTATAGTTTATTTATCACAAAATTGTTTTGCAGCCATTATATGAAGCATGAGTAATGAAATTTTGATAGATTCTCATGTAATTCATTAATTATATTTAAATTCAAGTTTTGCGCATCTATATAATTAGCAAGACTATCCACTATTAGTCCTTTGATAGGTTGCTTTGCTGTTTATTGGTTATAGGATCAAAATTTTATATTTCCATATGGTCACTATAGAACTATTATGTGGTCCCTATATATGAAGCCTTAAAAATAAAATTTTGTGATGGGTCCTCCAGTGGTTCACAAATTATATGAAAGCCACAAATTTTATCTTCTCATAAAATGAGCACAGAGTTGCGGCCATATATTCTTCTGTTTGTTAAAAACCATTTAGACTAACAAAAGGTTTTCAGAATCCTATAATCCTCTGCAAATATATAATAAATTCTATTTTCAGAAAGAAAAAAAAAACAGAAGGACCAATCCAGGTCTTTACCATGCAAGAACAATTTAGGCCCCATAGACCCTCTCCCTCTATAGCTTAAAAAAAAAAAAAAAATTCCTCCTATTAAAATAAAATATGCTTATTTTCCTGTCCACATCTATACTTGCAACCGATTCCAATTAAGGAATCAACAAAGTCACTCCTGAGTTTTCTCTGGATGAATCACGCAGGTATTTTCTATTTGTTTAGTCAGTTTCTTTTTTTTAATTTTATTGGTTTTACTCGTGTATATATATATATATATATATATATATATATATATATATATATATATATATATATATATATATATATATATATATATATATATATGTGGTGCGAGAAGTCAGTGTACCAAAAAAAAATCAATGAGGACGCTCGATCACTTCCAAGTCTAGCCGGACGACATCATATCCAAATAGATCTTCAACCACACATCACGCCTCAAGAATCACATATGTAAGCCAATCAGAAGGTCAATCGCGCATCGGATCTAATCAAAAAATTCAGGTTAATTAAAAATACGAAACAGGGAACTGATAACTGCACCCAACATGTCCGTCCTTAAACTCTTCTCTTCCAAATGTAAGCAGTAATATTTATAAATTCTCTGGAAGACATATAACACAATAAAGTAAAGTACCAGGAACCGCCGATCTCTTTCGTGTGCCGTCCGCCTCTTGCCAATTTCGTCTTCTTTCCTTCCTCTTTTTCTCCCTTGCTTTCTTCTCTCCCTTTCAAGCAAAAACCTCGAGCCACGCGGCGGCTCCGCCCGTCGCCACCACCACTACCACCATGGACGCGGTGACCGTGGCCTCGTCGTGGCCGGACATGCTCACCGGCGTAATCTTGGAGACGAAGCGCGTCGTTGCTGCCCACTCCCGCCACTTCCTCGCCCTCACCGTCCTCTTCCTCCTCCCCCTCTCCTCCCTCCTCGTCGCCGCCCCCTCCCTCCCCCCTTCTCCCACTTATCCACCCTCCACCCCCACCCCCTCCCCCCTCCCCGATCCCTCCTCCGCCTCCACCACCACCTCCCCTCCACCTCCCCCGCCGACGCCGCCCTCGCCCTCGCTTACGCCGCCGCCGCCCTCCTCGTCGCCCTCTTGGCCGCCGCCGCTGTCGCGAGCAGCGTTCACCGAGGCTTCTTCGGCCGCCCCGTCAAGCTCCTCCCCGCCCTCCGCTCCCTCCCCGGCCCCCTCGCGCGCCTCTTCCTCACTCTCCTCGCTTCCCTCCTTCCCCTTGCCGCCCTTCTCCTCCTTCTCTCCTCTCTCCTCCTCCTCTCCCTCCGCGCCGTCTCCCGCCCCCACCTCTTCCACTTCCCCCACGCCGCTCCCCTCACCTGCTTTATCTTCGCCGCCATTACCATCCTTTCCGTTATCTACTTCCAGATCAATTGGTCGCTTGCCGGCGCGATCGCTGTCATGGAATCAAGCTGGGGTTTCGGGCCGCTCCGGAGGAGCGCCCACCTGGTGCAGGGGATGAGGTGGGCGGTGTTGTGTCTCTACCTCTTCTTTGTCACCGGGATTGGGGTGATGCTGTGGGGTTTTAGTCTCTGGAGGCCGGTGGAGACGACAGGGAATTGGAAGGAGGTCGTGCCAGTGGTTGCAAGGACTGTCTTTGGCTCTGGGATCACGGCGGTGCTGCTGCTGTATGGGCTTGTGACCAATGTGGTGTTGTATATGTACTGTAAGGCGCTGCATGGGGAGCTGGCAGAGGAGATTGCTGAGGAGTTTGCTTGGGAGTATGTTTGCCTCCCTTTTGATGATCGCAAGGTCCCGCATGTTGTTTCCGTGATTCGTCAGTGAGCAGGGAAGGTTTGGAAGGTTGGTTCCTCCATAAATATGTAAGCTTCGTGGTGTTTGTTAGTATGCCTCTGTAATATAGATCTATAAATGTAAAACCTTGATTAATTTATGCATCCATTGTAACATCATGTGCTTTAAATACTGTATGGAAACTACTTACCACTGATACAGAAAGATCTTGTTTGCAGTTTATTCTTGGAGAAAAGCTAAGCCAAGAGAATATTTTATTTGATCTCTGGAAGATCACTGACTTTAATGTGGATTTTATTCCATCATTACTGATTTCCAACTTGGTTTAGATCATTTTGTTGGTGAAAACACCTAGATGCTTTGTTGATTGTATGTAGTAATAGCTGTAAAATTATACCATTATGCTTCTAGATTTGGTTGAATAATAAGTGAATTCATTTTCACTAGGAATTTTATTCCATACATTCTCATGGATATTAATTTGAGATGTTTTCATGAAGGAGTGGTATATGTATATCATGTAGAGAAAGATTACTAGCCCACTCTTAGTCATTGTGTAAAATGCGGAAATAGCAATATTCTGGTTGATATTAAGCTCTCCACAAAGGGGCTTCTTGTGAAAGCATGTCTTCTTTGCATCATTTTCCTTGAAGTTGCATATTTACTAAAGAGATCTTTTATGTGAGAGAAAGAAGTCAGATGAATGAAAGGCCAGATATCATAACAAGGCTTCCTCCACATCATATCCATTCTTCTAAATCAATAAAATATTTATTTGATCTCTGGAAAAAATAACTTTAATGCTGATTTTACGTCATTTTAGCCAGTTCTAACTTGGTTTAGATCGCTTTGTATGTGTGATCACCTAGTTGCTTTGTTGATTGTATCTCATAATAGTTGTGAAATTATACTGTCATGATGAGATTAAATATCATGATGAGATAGATTCCTCCTTCACATCATATCCATCGTTTCCTTCTCATAGAAGGGAATGCCAGATGTTGGATAAACCATGCATTCATCAAATCAGCAGTTGGAAATCAAATATAGTTTTAGTGTACTCACGAAGTTAAGGATGTTTTGACATCCTGGAATTAGGTTTTGATAATCAAATCCTTTTTCAAAAGATGAATTCAAGATCAGTTATTTACAACTTTTGAATATTTTCTAGGTAACTTGGCCAACAGATTTTACTATTATGAGAGGAGTCCTCAAGGGCGGAGTCCTCAAGGGCATTGTGTAGTGTAGTTTATATTATGAATATTTGGGCTGATAATATGTAAACTCCCAAAGTTTTCTTGGCAAACTTTAGTCAAGTTTGGTTGTTTCATCATTCTTATAAATCCGACATATTCTGCTTTTTTTTTCTTCTCTTCATCTTGTGATCATATCACCAGAAATGCAATACTTCCTTTTTTGCATAGTTAACTTCACTAAGTTCTAGTTGGAGGAAAACTAATGGAACATGAGCAGAATAATTTGCAGCACAAACATTTTCTTAGCTGCTGTCATGTAGATAAAAAATCTGGAAATATTACTGAATCAAATGTGGTATGGATTAAAAACTGGCATTGGTTAGTGTCCTACCGAAATGAAATGGTTTTTATTTTAGTTCTGGTTTATGTACCGAAATGAAATGGTTTTTATTTTAGTTCTGGTTTATGTTTGTGTGTCTAGATTACTTTCTAAAAACTGTAGCATGAACAATGAAGTTTGAAAGTTTGGGATGAACCCTAGTTGTGACTTATTGTTCTTATTGGATGAGTGAATAAATAGATGGGACATGTACGAGTTTAATGTTAAAGTGGTCAAAGATGAATTTGCAGTCAATACTTTCTACTTTTCCCCCTATACTTGACAAATTGGATTTGTTCTTCTTTTCTTTATTTTCTAGTTTCTTATTCCTTGAGGCAGAATGGATGGGGCCACAGTAGGATACAAAAATACCATCTGACATCACAATTTGTCACCAGGGAAGTGGCTTGTGGCGGGTGATTTGATGTTTAATGTTTACTCTTCTTTAAATTGTTACCGAGCAATTATTCTCTCAGGTAAGATACCAAATTAGCAGGTGATTTCATGTACCATGGAAACAAGCCCAGTCTAGTTTTTACTCAGTAATACATTTCAATTGTTTGGAGCTGCACCATTCTTTCATTTTCTCAACCTGCACATGCTAGCTTCCAGGCTAATTCTGTTGTTGGCTTATGAGAGAGCATTAGATGGATAGTTAATCTCTAAGACTTTCGTCTCTTCCTTCGTGGATGAAATATTTCTACCAGCACAAAAGTATGGTGCCATCTCATTTTAAACGGACATGCCATAAAGCATTATTGATCTCCTTGTTGGAGAACAATCCCACACAAAAACAAATAGAATTTGTTGCAATCTGTTTTCACACTGAGCCAAAAGTTCTAGAAGCCAGGAAATATGAGTCTTATGCAAGCTCAGGCAGTCGTGTAGATTAGTAATTAGGTGATTATTATGAGATGAGGTAGGGAGCGATTCTGACTGCTGCCTGCAGGATTGTCAAGTTGTACATCCTTGTATTCATATTTTCATATCACACTCATATGCCTACTTGCATGGTCGACATGGTCAGATTTCTTTGATGCTGGAGGGATGGTAATTTGTTATGAATGTCATAGATCTCTACTGGTTCATCTCAACAGCCATACTATGCTGGTATATTCTTGCTACAGATTGTTTGCTACGGATCGCTTAGCCTATTGCCTAAATTAAGATTTGCATAGTAGCTTCATTCAGGGTGTTGAATGCTTCATTTGCACTTGAACTCTCCATCCCGGTGCATATAATGCCTCCTCCTTGAGTTACTTTCAAGGCTTGTTATCTTACCCAACCTGTCCTTCCATGCAGAACTCTTGCACACAGGAACTCTTGCAGGTGTATAAGATCTGTATGTTTATCCAATGAAAACTTGTCGCGAGAAAGGTCATGGATCATGCTTAGATTGTTGATAGCATGTACGTGCTGCATTTTCCAACAGGCTGAAACTGCTACTTAAAGACACACTGTACTGTTTAATTGCCACAAGTTTGTTCTGGGCTGTGTTTGTATGTTTTTGGTGCCTGTGTTTTCAAATATATGGCGGCTGTTTATCGCCTGTGTTTTCAAATGTATGGCGGCTGTTGATGGAGCATCCATGTAATAGTAATCAAACAAGCATGACTTGCTACTCTTCTATCGGCATTATTTGATTGCTTCAGTAAACAAAAGTAGACTGGCCTTTTCATCCAAGTTGTTTGAATTTATCCTCTTCCTCTCGTATCCAAAAATGATCTGTTGCCATATCCTATTTTGAGTTGTGAGTGATGAAAGTGAAGTCTAGAATTGACTGGCAAATGTATATGATTTGATACGGAGGCGTTCAGTTGTGCCATATTAGATTGCATGGATGCCAAAATGTGAATTTTGTCATGCATAAAGGCTTGTAGTAGTTCTTGAAGAAAATCTGCTGCAGAAAGCTGGAAATCTTATACGTACAGCGACGTTGTTGTTAGATGATTATTAATATCGAAAGCAGACCGGGCGGATCTTGCAGTATGCTGAACGCTCATGTGGGAGTTGTGATGTGTCCATAACGCGTCTAATGTTTTCTTATGTGTTTCTAGGTTGTGTTTTAAGCAAACCAAGTGAACTTTGCAGGGTGCTGGATACTAGATGGTGATTTGGGATGCCAATTACAAATTTAAGGCGGTGATGACAATTGATAACCTGTGCAGTGCAGGGAAGAGTAGATGGCGGCCGCTGGGCCTCTGGTGTTTTTCAACCAATCATAGACATCCAAGTTAGGTCGGTGAAGCTCGGAAAATTATCTAACTTTAGGATTCGTTTAGGATCGTCTGGTTCGCGGGAAGGGCTCGTATATTTTTTTAATATTAAAGGGTTTTTTTGAAAAAAAATAAAAATAAAGTGATTTTTGGCTTACGAAAAAGTAACTTTTTTATATTTCTCATGTGAAAGACTTTCCTATAAGATGTGAGAATTATATTTTTATAGGAATATAATTTTTCTGTTTCTCTTCTTTGAAAATTTCAACCAAACAAGAGACATCTCATTACTTTTCTGTTAACCACACCTTCTCCCCTTCTTTTTCCGCGAATCAGACAAGCCTTTAGCTCATGCATAGAATTTTTATATTTTTTTTATATTTAGTTGAGCATCTATTTTTTTAAAGAAATTATATAAAATATTTTTTATATTTTTAATAAAATTTTTATTACATTCTATCTAAAAACTTAAAAATATTTTTTAAATTTTTTTTTCAATTCTTGGCCAATAAAAATGAGACTTTTTCATAACCTACCTCTATATATATATATATATATATATATATATATATATATATATATATATATATATATATATATATTATAAAATATAAAATTTTTATTTTTATAAAAAACTATTTTTTATTTTTTTAAGAATTAATTAAATATGAGATATTTTTTATTTTTGGCTGGCACATTATTTGTTTGTTTGTTTTTTTTTTTGAAAGAAGGGGAAGGGGGGAGGAAGGGACAAGCCCACCTCCGCGTAGCAGCCTCCACTGGGCTCCCACCCCGTCAGGAGAATGTTCGATGCATGCGGAAATGACCGTGTGTTGGACATCCCGGTTGGTTTGACTCATACCCTCTCCATCCGTGAGCCGGCTCGGTGACCCCTCTAGACTCCGGTACGAATCTTCCGTGTGAGTACGTCATATCTGGCACCATCGAGTCTACTAATGGACCAGTAGTCATTTCAAATTTCATGTCCGAGCAGGAAGCATCCGGTCTTCTCAATTTAATCCACGTCTACATATTTTAAATTCGGAACCACATGATTGGAAGTGAGGCTCCGTTAGCTACCACTACAGCGGGACATTGTTTGTTTGGTTGGAACCCCTCCCCAATCTGAATAAGACGGAGCGCTTGTAAATTCCGCTTATAAATTTCGAAAGAATAGAATTATAGCGGTTTGGCCCTCTCCACTCCGTTATCTTAGAAGTCTGGACTCGGACTTCTTCTGGTTACCCACCCACTTCCGGCGTTATGGAGCGCCGGTCACTCACATAAGATGTTCCTCGGGCCCACGCGATGTTGGCGTGGCAGCTGGCGTATTGCGTCAACTCCCATGAAACGATCAACCCCTTCTCCAATTGTGTGTCTGTAGGGTGCCGCCTAGCATTACCGGAAGGCCAAATCTTGTCGCCCTTTTCGCTGCGTCGCCGTCGAGACGAGAGAAGGGAAGGGGTGAGGAGATGGCGATCTGGGCCTTATTGCTGACCTTGGTATCGACGCTTCTGGCCCTAACGCTCGCCTCACTCTTCGCGGCCGTGATCTCGGGGCGGAGGCGGCGGCGGAGAGCCGTGGGGTTCTTCCATCCCTACACCAACGACGGCGGCGGCGGGGAGAGGGTGCTCTGGTGCGCCGTGCGGGCCGTCCAGGAGGAGAATCCCGATCTCGACTGTGCCGTCTACACCGGCGACGACGCCTCGCCGCAGAGCCTCGCAGCCCGGGCCTTCGATCGCTTCGGTGTCAAGCTCCTTCGCCCACCTCAGGTATCCCTCCCAAGATTGCTTCTTTGGCTTAAAAATCGAATCTTTTTCACTTTTCATTGGATTTCCAGTGACTTAATTAATGGATTCTATGATTTCTTATTATTTATTAGTCGACTTCTAAGTTTATGCAATTTGCTTTAGATTGAAGTTGTAGATTCGGGTGTGGAATTTTGAAGGTTGTGGCTAATATTTCATTCCTTATAGATTAAAGGTTTTAGGGCGGCTTTGATATGGCCAACTTGGGAAGAACAAATTACTTTCTTTTGTTTGTTTATACTACTTTGGATCCTGCCTTACCACCAGATAGTTATAGAGTTGTCTTCTGATAAAACTGATTGGCTGCATCTATTTCAGTTAGTTTGATTGCTAACGTTCTTCTTGATGAACATGGTGATCAGTCTTGCAATTTTTCTATGCAAGCAAGGTAAAAGAATATCTATTCATATTACCATTATATTGCTATTTAAAACTCTCAAGGGAAAATTCAAGATTGGAACTTGATAAATGGACACCTCGTGTGCTTGTTTATTTTATAGCTTTTGATTTGTTTAAATCAACTGAACGCTTGTTATGCCTACTATCGTTTGTAGGTTGTTCGCTTGTCTAGAAGGAAGTGGATTGATGAACGGACCTATCCCCATTTCACTATGATTGGACAGAGTCTTGGTTCCGTTTATCTTTCGTGGGAGGCTCTACGCAAATTTACACCCCAATATTATTTTGACACGAGTGGTTATGCTTTTACATACCCACTTGCTCGGGTGTTTGGGTGCAAAGTTATTTGCTATACCCACTATCCAACTATAAGCTCAGACATGGTCTCTCGTGTTCGCCAACGTAGTTCAATGTACAACAACGATGTTCTGGTTGCCAAAAGGTATGTCATTCAAATGCAAAATATATTGACAGAGATTGAAACTAGTTCTTATGATTTTGGAAGTTATTGATTGTTGGAATTTTCTTCTAAGAACTGGAACATCTTAACAATCCATCTGCAAGTTTATTAGTAATGTATATGCCAAAGATGCCCTTTAAATTTGAAAACACTACATGCCATTCCTATTAAGTCATAAGGATCCTAGTTGTGGGAATAAGAGTATGAGTATAATAATTATTTTAGCTGCATCAAGCAAATATCGAAATTAGAGTGGATTTGAGTGCAAGAGGGGGGGCACCAGTTATCCCAGAAATTGATAAGAAAGAGGGGAATGCATGGAACCTGCTTGCATAAAATATTGCTGTCTGATAAATCATAATTGGAGCTTTCTGAGTTTGTAATGATTTAATATCAAATGTCTAGTGGAATGACTTGAAAGCAGAGGAAATTGGACAAGTTTGACAACTGAATATTCTAAACTAAATGCGTGATGTTCTAGGAGACCAATATTTTGTCTACTAAGGACCCAGTTTATTTATTTAGGATGGTAGGAAGAAAATTCTCAAGCAATGTGCTAAAAGATGTTACATTGACTGCCTAGGCAACCTGCCTAGGTCGGGTTGCCTAGGTAGCTATCTTGACATTTTACATCATGTCTGATTATGGGGGGTGAAATTTTAGTAGCTTTAGCTAATTGATGTTTCGATTTTTACTGCATCTTATTTTGATGTCATATGTTACCTTTTCTTTTAGGTTTTTCCTAATACTTACTGGTTATCTTCGATTTATTATTTTTGGGCCATCTTGACCTCTAGATGCTTGCCTAGAACCTAGGGCCTAGGTGGTCCCCTAGCTGCTTGGTTGACATTTATAGTCCTTCAAAATATTGTTCTCTTGTTACAACAATATATTCTTATGTCATTCTTCCGAGAAAGCATGATATGATGACATAGCACTTAAAATAATTAAGTATGGTTACATAGGTCGGTGGTTTTCTTCTATTGCTTTGTAGAGCACTTCTTGCAAACTCTAGTTCATTACCTTGGCAAGAGAGGCTTCTTTTCATGTTTTTGTGAACAGAGAGTTGATGTGATGGTATGGTGGCCAGTCCTTGGAATGAACACTGTAAATTTTTGAAGTTAAGAAGTTAGGTGCCTTGCAAAACCTCATCCGGTCTTGATCACTGTCATTTTTGGTGAAAACAAGAGATGTTGGAGATGGTTGTCTGACTAGGCTCTCTCGGTATGTCCTTTGTGGTTTCCTGATTGTCAGAGACTCGGTGGGAAACAACATAGGATTTTGAACTGGAAACCTGAAAGTAACTTGGAAAGTTCAAACTCTAAAGCTTCTCTTGATTGGAATCCTTGGAGAATGTCCTTACTTGCTAGGAAATGGATTAAGAGATGATAGGAAATATATTTTCTGTGCTGTAAATGATGAAAGCACATCCAAGATTCTAGGGTATTGTGACATGACTTGATGAGAGAGAATGATTTGATATATCTTGGAGGGGGCAGAGAACCTTGTTAACTTTCTGGAAAGCTAGAATGGTATTTCCACTTAACCGAAGAAACAAAAAATAGTCAATATTTTTTGAGATCTTTAGAAATTTAGTTGTTGGTTCAAGGACAGACATGTTAATTTTTGGGAGAAAATTAAGTGCATTTCGGTTTAGTGATTTTTGTTGGATGGTTCTGTTTTCTGTTTCTTGTGCAGGTATGGTGTTATCTTTCACCATGTTGAGGTTAAAGGGGAATAGGGATTTCATTCTGAGTCCTCTTGAATCTACTTGGGTTTTGTAATTGAACGCTATCTTGGTAGTTAGTTGATCATAATTTTTTTCGAGTTCTTTTATTTGTAAGTTTCTTCATTATCAATCGAAGATTTGTACCTGCTCAAATTAATGACCATAACCATAAGTTGGTTTTACTAATCCTCATTTGCCATGCATTTGTATTTAGGACTACCTTTCTTCTTATTTCAACCTGCTCCGTCTCCTTTTTCATAACTCCAGCCCCTGTTGCCTTCATTAATATTGTGTAGAAATTCCTGCGCTAAAGTAAGAAAATTTTAGTGAATGTTTTGTAAATCGAAGTGGGAATTGTTTTATCTGGTTATATTATTGAATTTCACATTATCTTTTAGCCAACTTTTTCAAATGATTTATGGAAAGAAGTTGTTTGGTCGATAACGATGTTTCTATGGGATTATTCTTGTCTTTATTAGGTTGTGAAAAACCTCCTCCTTCTATTTCCCTACAAATTCTTTTAGGGAGGCTGTAGGCTAAGAATACATCTATGATGAGCCAAAGTTTTGAAGGATTCATTTTCCAGCTTTTGTTAGTTCTACTTGAGATGTTTTCTATTGTTGTTTCCAACTCTTTCCGATCCTTTCTCTTCTTTCTGTGTTGAAGCGTGGTGTGTATCTTATACTAGGATCCGCTCTGTTGTCTTGTTGTTTGGACTTGACATGCAAAGCATGCTACCCCTCATATTCCACCCATTTAATTAGATTACACTGTACAAATGTTTGATCACGCCAATTCTTAAAGAAATGATTCATCAGAGAAGTTGATACTGTCTTTTAGAAAGGTCAAAGATGGCACATGGCCTTCAATTTCATTTTGTTACCCTTCAGTCAGATAACCACAATGATCAGTGTGTGTGTCTGTGCATGTATTCTTGTCTGTTGAGATTCAGTGAGTGATAAGTTGTTTTACTCAGATTTGGTCGTACTGCTTATATTCCGAACCTCATTGTGTTTAGCAACAGTAACATACTAAAAATTTATATGGGGACAGCTTTACCTGTTCTTCCTGGTATATAAGATGAGTTGCAGTAAAATTGCAACTTTAGCCAGACCATAAAGAGGTGAAAGAATTTTTTTTAGCATTATTATGGATACTAAATGGCTTCTCAGAGGGAGGCAATAACGCATTTGGAGCATCTTGCCATTTTATGCATTATTTTTTGTAATGATAATTTACCAAATTTTCATTTATGTTCCATTCATTTGTCACCATTGATAGATATAATGAGGGCTGGCGCATACAACTTTCACTTTTTCAAAACCCCAAAAAAGATAAATATTAATGATAATCCTTATCATCTGTAAAAAATCCAAAATTTGCCTGTTGAGGGTCATAATTTTAAGAATAAATTTGTCTTAGTAGCTTTGGTGCTTTATATAGTTGATTTTATCTTGAATGAATTTACATGCATATCTTAGCTTACTTATAGGTCTTTTTATTTTGAGGCAGCTTTTGGCTATCCCGATGCAAAGTCCTCTACTATACATTCTTTAGTTGGTTGTATGGGTTGGTTGGATCCTGTGCACATCTTGCAATGGTGAATTCATCGTGGACAAGATCTCATATTGAAAGGTTGTGGAGGATTCCTGAACGTATTAGGAGAGTATATCCTCCATGTGATACTTCAGCTCTTCTGGTATGTTTGTTCATATGTTTTTGGTATGCTTCTTGGTCTGTTATTTAGTGACTTTTCCCTTGACAGATAAAGCACTGGTTATTAGATTTCTTCCCCCACTTGTCTTCTATGTCTATTAGAGCTTTCAAGCATGGTGATGGTAAATGTGACTCGTAAAAAGGTTTTTAATTTGAATTACCATTGTATACTAGATCTTTATTATTCTACACACTATATTCATAATATAAAAGAGATAGTTGTGAGGCTTGAGTTCATCATTGGCTTTCCTAGCAAGCAATGTTCGCCATCTCGGTACCAGTGCTACACTAGCACTATCGGCACGGTACAGTACGGGGTCTTTTCGGTGTACCGAGTATCGATATGCCACCCATACTAGGTACCGGTACCGAACCGGTACGGTATACCCCATACTGCCCGGTTCAGGCCGGTACGGCGAACCATGCTAACAAATGTTAACTTCAAATGCTAACAACACTTATAAACTTTGTTAGGGCTCCATTAGACGATTGCAAAATGATATTATATGTTTCTGGTAGTGAAACAGTCAACAAAGTTGTGATAGTTTGCCTTGTAGACTGGAGTACTACCAGTGACTTCCTTCGAAGTCTCTTCCTCTGAAGTAACTAGGGCCCATGGTTATTTTTAAAATCAAGTGCCAGCACTAGTACCCATGCCGGTCACCTTCCAGCACAACAGATGGTGTGTTATGCCAACTGTGCCATATCATGGCCATTCTGTGCCAAAACAACAAGAAAAGAAAAAGTACTTAAAATATTTTTGCAAAAAATGAAAAATAGAGTTTAACAGGTATGGTGCTGAGCCATGCTGGATACCAGTACTGGCCTGACAAGCCAACACTTGAAACGTTGGCTTGCCAAAAAGCAAGTTCTTTAAAACTGCTTAAAGTTTCCTTGAAGTTCTTCTAGTTTTGCTTAAAACTCCCCCATTTGTTAGAAGTAACAAGTTCCTGTACATAATAAAACCAGTCTCTGAAAATTGTACATGTCTCTTGCAAGTTTAAAGCTTTTTATTTGGAAACTCTATGATCAATTAGCAGCTTTGGCATGGGGTGACTAACGATTACGAGGTCAACCTCTACAGAAAAAGAAATGGTTTATTGTTTTTAAAGTTCTCTGAGTAATTATAGTTTGTCTTGAGTAACTATAACATGCTACCATATATCTAAATCTCAGGTAACTATAGCTTCAATATTTGGTTTTATAATAATTATTAAATAGGTACATTTTTATGCTCTCTGTAGATGTTTGAAATGTGGACTCGTCTCTTAAATAACATGCAGTCATGTGAAGATTGTTTCACCCTAAGTTATAGATCCATTTGAGTCATCCACTAGTCTGGTTGCATTTAACCATCGCTCATGAGAAGTAACTGTTGGATGTTCTAACAGATGCTTCCTTTGGAAAGGCCAGCCAAATCTCCTGTCATTATATCTGTTGCCCAATTTCGCCCAGAAAAGGTACATTTGTAAATATTGTATTACTATATTTATGTTCATGGGTTGAGCACTCATGATTGGAGAATATCCTGATATTTACCATCATACCACTTTTTCCTCTGTCAGGCTCATGCTCTTCAGCTGGAGGCATTCTCACTTGCTGTTCAAAGACTAGACCTCGAGTTACCTAGACCAAAGCTCCAATTTGTCGGTAGTTGTCGAAATAAGGAGGACCAAGCAAGATTACAAAAGCTTAAAGATAGATCTAGTGAATTAGACATGGATGAATTTGTGGAGTTCCACAAGGATGTGACATACAGGTTGGCATGGCATCCTGACCTCTTTTGTCTACATTAATTCAAAAACTGTCAGCTCATCATCATCATCATCATTTGCAATCATAATATTATTATTATTATGATTAAAAAAATAATCATCACATCTACTGTCAAGTTTTCATAGATGACATGTATCTATTAGATTTTAAGCAAATGTGCACCATATTAGATTTTGACATTTACTCCATTGTATTAGTTTCTACATTATTTTTTTTAAGGAAGTTTGAAATTTTACATATATGAGGCTGGTTTGTAGTCATTTAGCAACTGAACTTTAAGGCTTGAAGAGACTTTTGTCCAGACCCAGTGATAACTCTTTCACTTGGCCTGGCCATATCCTGAGAGCTGCAGTGACAGATGCTATTAGTGCAGAAGCAGTGGGAAATTCTTGTCCCTTGTCACACAAACCACAACCTTTTAAACAAGCTTAACCACTACAAAGCAACCCTGCATATGCAGAGGAAGGACCATCAAGCCACATGAGTATTTTTTTTTTCCTCTGAGTTGAACACCAATTTAATGGAACCATTTGATATAAAAATTCAGATGAGAGAATCTGAATGATGGATGGCAATAGGAAGGACTAAGATAAACTTAAAGGTGATTGATTTTAGATTAGTTGGATTCAACAGGCATCAGCTCCTGCTGTTGGCACTCCTCTCCTTGGTGCTTGCACTAGGGAGAGGTCTTAAGTTCAAACCAGGGCACTAACATTCCCACCACCTTTCTGAATAGGAATAAAAAAAATAAAAAAAAAGGTTACTGGAACATATGGGATATGGAAGAAGCAAGTCACTTGCACTTCCCAAGTCCACCTCTGGCCATGGGTGTGTGATGCACATGTTATTTTGTCTTTCGTTACAGTTTCATATTCATTCAGTTATTTGCTTCCAGTGGTCTTGGCGCATATAGAGATCTACTTCCATTTCCCTTCTGTTCAGAGAATTCCATTTCCCTATCAATTGCTATATTTCTGGTTTCTTTGCCTCCTATGTTCAAACAGGGAGTTGGTGCAGCTTCTGGGAGGTGCTGTAGCCGGGCTTCATTCTATGATAGATGAACATTTTGGCATCAGTGTCGTGGAGTACATGGCTGCTGGTGCTATTCCTATTGGTGAGTGTGTGATGATATCCTCATTTGAAACATCCCTTTCACCTTTCATAAAAAATTAGGTTTCTTCATGACACCCAGTAACACCGTTTCCATGTCAGCCCATAATTCAGCTGGGCCAAAAATGGATATTGTTCTAGAAGAAGATGGACATCAAACAGGATTTCTAGCTTCAGACAAAGAAGAATATGCTGATGCTATCCTTGAGATCTTAAAGATGCCAGAGACTAAGAGGCTTGCTATCGTGGCAGCTGCAAGAAAGCATGCTCAGAGGTTTTCAGAGCAAAAATTCTACGAAGATTTTAAGGCTGCAATCCGCCCAATCATTCGTGGCTCCAGTGCTCCTTCATGAAACGTAGTGGATCACTTCTCATATGTTCCTTCTTCTTGAAAAGAAAGGGGTTGGAGTAGATGACTGAGTATAGGCACAGATTGTAACTGCTTGGCACTGCTTATGCCTGGGCCATAATCTTCTAGGCTTCCAACTGAGAAATGGAAAAACTACAGAGTGGGCAGCTCCTTTTGAATTTCTTATTGAAGAACCAGTAAGGGAGTTCATTTATCATGTGTGAGTTGCTGAATCTTGTGACAACAAATTTTTTGATACATCTATTCATGTACAGGATTAGAAAGCATTAGTGCATACCTAGATTCTTATTATCAGTCTAAGAATGGAATGATGTCATGTTTTCTGAATCGATTGATTGTGAGATGACTGGATTTTTATGGATTTAGCTAATCTGACAGGACCCAACTCTTCAGTGAATTGAAGAAAAGTGCAAAGAAAGAAAATAACTTTGTAAATTTCATTTGATGTTAAGCTCTAAATCTTTTGTGGAAGAAAAAAAAACAAAAGGTATGCATCAAGACATTTAAAGGCCCGGGTTTCAATTGATCTGTAAAGTGAGCCTCAAATGAGAAAGTAGTTTTCAGGCTCCCCTCTCCAAGGTCTCATGAACTCTAGCAAGCAAAGTCCGACTATAGGATCAAAAGGTTGCGTCCGAAGCAGTTGTTCCAAATCTTTAGTAGGGAGACGGGCTGTCTTCGTTCCCACCTTTCATTCCTTTGTTTTCTTCTTCTTTCTTCTGTTATCTTTCTTTTTTCTGGAGCAAAGAAAATCTTCTCTTCTATTATATCTTTCCCTTGGTTCATCAGTGAAGTCTAGGAGATGCAATTAAATAACCTGTTCATGTGTGGTGGTTTCTCAGTTACAAAAAAACCTTTTCAGGTTTCCTCGTCTTTGTCTCTTGATCTCTTCTTTTCAGTCACCCTTTCATTCCTTTTTCCACCAGTAAATCCTAACATCTCCAAACGAGAATTGTTTCACATGACAGCTTGCGAACGAAGAGTTGTCATCATCACTCTCTTCTTTCTTCTCTTCTTTTCTCTTAGATCCAGCAATGAATTAAAACCATGTAGATAGTGAATATAGTGGTACGGAATATTATTTTTCCTTAATATTTGATACAAATGAAAAGAAAACTATTTCATGTCGCATGCATTTAACAAAAATGTAAATCTACAAACCCGCACATATTAGCAGGATTCCAAAATTTTTGAAGAATTCAAGATAAGTTCAGTACTCACATTTGCTTTTTTTTTGTGCAGGCTCTGGCTATGGCAATATCCATGAAAACAAGGTTCGAACTTGGATCAACGGTTGACATGCCATAAGATTCTATCTAATCACCATTCTCGAGTTGCAGTTTACATTAACTTCTGATAGCAGATGCTTTGAATACTTAAAACTAAGTGGATGCTTTGAATACTTAAACCATGTATTATATCCAGGACAAGGTAGCTCATGATGCTAGATAAGGGCAACATCCATGATTTAGTCGCATCTCATTTCTATAATTAGGAATTAGCATTTTTGTAAATGCTTTCGAAGCAACTTATCTCATATACTATAGTTCACTCAAATTGAATTGCTGAGATGGCTACAATTACGCATAGTTTGAGCAGAGCGCATGTTCGATCATCCATCTACTTTAAATGCTTGCTTCAATGTTTTTATGCAAGCTTTAAATCTACAAATATTCTTTTCATCAAAACTTTTTATATAGATAGGAAAGTATGAGATTAAACTTTTGAATATCTATCATGCATGGATGGATTGGATGTGCTTGAAATCTCTATTAACTATTGGGGCAATGGGAAATGCTATAATTTAGCATATGAAATGGACTTTGAAGCCTCTCCTTATTATTTGAGCTTGGAGTCTAGTAGGCTGAAGCTTTCTGCTGTTCTTCTTGGCATGCGGTATGGTATGCCTGTTTTCCTCCTCCAAGAACTCATTTGATTAATTAATACTAAAGACTAGTTAATACTGTATATGATGAGAAAACCTCTAACGCGCATGCTAAAGACTAGTTAATACTGTATATGATGAGAAAAGCTCGAAGTCCAATTCATTGTCGGCACTTATCTCATGAGAAGGGGAGTCCGGATCATGTGCTTAGAAAATTAAATAAAAAAAGATTAAGACTGTTGCAGGGGTGTGAGGACCGTGCGGGCGTATGTTTAGTCCTACATCAGTTATTCGCTGGATAGATGTTGGATACTTATACAGGATCAAGGAACCAAATAATACATTTCTGTGCGAGTATATATTTAGTCCTATATCGGTTATTCGCTGAGTAGATGTTGGATATTTATACAGAATCAAGAAACCCAAATAATACTGGCTAGCCATTTTGGGTGAGATGCTAGGTTGTTACAATGGGTTGCATATCTTCTCTCAAAAGTGCATTCCTATATATTGGTTTCATTCGTTTGTTTGTTTTTATTCTCGTGGGAGCTAATACCTGGACGAGTACTGTGACACTGCCCAATTGTATCCTGTCCCTACTATTTGTATGTTAGCCATCTACCTACCACATGAAGCCTCACCATGCTAAACAATAGGTGCAATTTGTGTTGGGTTCAACCCGAATATAGCCACGGAAACCACTCAATGGATGAAGTTAAGGTTTAAATTTGAGTTGGGTTAGGATTGGGAGACATATAGGGTGGGTTGGGTTTAGATTTGCCCTCAACTCGGCCCAACCTGTCCAAGTTGCGACCTTAGGCTAGACTCCTCTACTGTTTAAAACATATATGTGTGCTCCTACATTGCTATCCATAATTTTTTAAACATTGTTGTTTTATGAAATAAGCTTCTATATAGTAACATCTTTACTAAGAAATAAAAGATAATGTATTGGCAATTAAGAAAGAGATTCCAATTCTCATATTCATCAATATATCTAGATATGTGCATCACACAACTAATGTTAATAACTAGCATGATTCTTTTGTAAACATGTCCATCAAAGTATCCAGAATGCTAATAATATGCAGTCCTAGAGTATACCTACAATGGTAGTCTTATGCAGGTGTGAGGCTGTATGGACCTCTTTGGCTTCTCTTCTTCTCTTTCCATTGCGGTGAATTGGGGTAAACTATATGGTACCGGCTGGGGATCTTAGCATACTTGCAGAGAACTTCAGCACGGAGAAGACAGAGAGCAGTTTTCTCATTAGACGGCTCCAAGGCACCTAAGTTGGATAGGTTTGCCTTCTCTTTTTGTCAAAAATATTGGAATCTCCTTCATGATAATATGCCTTCATCACCCTTATTCCAAACGAAGAGGGCACACTCATAGCTAGAGATTTGAGACCGATAAACCTTATAAATAGCCTCTACGAAATCATCTCGAAGGTCCTGGCAAACAGACCGGTTGGTTTCCTTCCCCACTTGATGAATGAGGCCCAATTAGCCTTCATCAAAGGTTGTTATATCATTGAGAATTTCTTATATGTTCATGAAATGTTAATATACTGCAAGAGTTTGGGGCACAATGTTATCTGGAAGCTCACACAACATGGATTTTTCACAGTTGACTCTTACTATAGATTTGTCGATAGTGATGGACTTGTTTGCCCTTATTGCAAAGTCATCTAGAAGGCACCAGTGCCAAAGGAGGCCAAGCTATTTCTTTCGCATGCGTTGAAGTACAAACTTCTTCTGGGTCGCCTCCTATACAACCCATCATTATAGGTATGTATTTTGGGGTACTTGCGATCGTGTGCCACAGGCATTAGATCATATTTTGTCTTGTGATTGTTCTGGGCTCTCTCACCGACGTATGCAGTGAGAAGCCGGTTCACAAAAAAAAAGGGAACAAACTTCACACAAACGAGATCCTTACCAAAAAGGGATGAACTATCAGTACAAACTTCCCTCTTTGTAGTTGTAATATGGAATGTATTTCTCATCTTTGCATTAGATGTTCATTCATCAAAACTATCTAGACTAAGAGGATGGCCACCTAAACTTCATTCTTTGTGGATGCCTTCGAGGAAAAGGTATATTTAACCAATCTTAAGAAAAACAAGGGATGATGCATGTCTATGTTTTGGCATATTTGGCTCGACCGGAGCAAGAGAACCTTCAAGGATATCGTCCACTTTTTTCATCTTTGGAAACACTTGGGGTCAGAGAAAATAATTGAAGGATACCGTCAAATTTGGACTTATGTATCCTCTTTAGTTTTATTTTAATTTTTTTTCTCTTTCCTTATATCTCTTCGAATCTTCTTTTCTTTTGTACATATACTCACTTTAAATTAATTAAATTGACTAGGAAAAATACCTTACTTCCTCCACATTCCATCAAAAAAAATAATTCAGACGAGAGGCGTGTCCAAATATATTCTCTCATATTATTTTTGGATTAAAATAATTGTAATGCTTATAATAGCCATCACATTGTTGTTATATATAGCATCTGGTTTATAATCTCGAGCTAGCTAGAAGCCTCCAACTCCATGATTTGTGGTGTAGGTAGTCCACTCAAATAATTAATTTATAATTAATTTTAAATAAACGTAGGAAATCAAATCACTTAGAGTCTTAGAGTATAATATTTGCTATTTATAGGCTAAACCAATTCTATCACCTCCACATCAAATAATATACAAGGACCAAATCAAATATGGAAACCTACCGTTATTGACGACTCATCAATAGAGTTGCTGATAATCTGGCGATAATGGGTCATTAGCTCCCAATTTTTTTTGGTGTTATTAGCTCTCAATTGTCAAACCCCGGGCCAAGAAGCAACGATTTAATTAGGGAGGTGATCGATCACCCACAACTAGTCTCCTACTCCCCCAGACCCCCACCCATAACGAGAGTTTCGAGACAAAGGAGAAATAAATAAGAAATAAATTCATGAGCCTGCAGTCAAATGAGACACTGGGGCACGGTTTCTAGTTCTATAGGACTAGCGTGGCGGTTTTGACCGAGAGGAGAGACACCAACCCCAAAGCCATCCTCGAAGCATCCGAATCTAACTCATGTAAAGCCAAGTGGTGCGTTATCCTCGAGGCGCATATCGTGGGCTAGAGAAGTACTGTTTGCAAACGGTACAGCTATTATTATCAACTGGATTCAGGAGACACTGACGGTATAAGACAGGTGGGTGCCATCCATGAGACATCTGAACTATGGTCGGTGGCGATGTGGCTTTTTAGGCTAAGCATATCTACAGAAAGTCCAATAAAATTGAGAATTGGATCGTTTCATAAGTGCTTTGAAATTTATTATTTTTTTGATTTTTTTTTAAATCTGTCCGTATTATAATGGTAAGAGTCATTCGTTTTTGTAAAAAAAGAAAAAACAAAATCAAGTGCTGCTACGGGGCCCAAACAATGTACCCAAGAGAAAGCTCCATGCCGTATGATGTGAGTTTATCGGTAGAATTCACGGCGTTATGGCGTAAATAACCAATCTTTACGTGATACGCGGCGAGGGAGCTCGCATGGTACCGGCGTTGGGCCCGGAGGCTTTCTTGTAGTTATAAATTCACCAACAACCCAAAAAAAACTTCGAACGCATACACACCCATCGCCATGCAACGTACCACGACCGTCCATACGTCCACCCGCGGCAATGAGAGGCGGAAGGAAGTTGCAAGGAGCGAAGCGAAATTTAGGCAAGGAATTGATAAAGAAAAAGCCCACATCCCTTTACTCCTTCCAACTCCCACTCCTTTTTTTCTCGAGCCAAACCGGGTTGTTCCAAGGCGTCCACAGTGCTACAAGCGTGTGTGTGCGTAAGAGAGAGAGAGAGAGAGAGCTAAAAGCCCTTGAAATATCGTGAGAACACTGTTCTTTTTGTCTTGGTTTTTGACAGGTCTTCTTTCTTCTACAGCTTCTTTTTATGGAGGAGAGAGGGGAGGAAATGGAGGAGGGTAGTTTGATTGCGATGTTGGGCTGCTCGGGAGAGGAAGAGGGGTACCTTTTTGGGCCACTCTCTTCTATATCTCCTCCTCCTCCTCCTCCTACGACGGCTTATATGCTCTATTTCGGTGGGCAAGAGGAGGACGCTGTTCCCTTTCATGGGGTTGCCCAGAAATCAAGTGATTCTTTTCTGTCCTCCCTCTCCTCTTCTCCTTCTTCTACCACTACCCCTGCTACCGTCATCAGCTCTAAGTCATCAAAGGTATGCTTTGTGTCTTTTTCGTTTCCGGCCGTTAGTTAATCTTGGCTTTTGAGTGTGAAAAATAGCTGATGGTGGGCAAAGTAACTTGGTTTCTTAGAAAAAAGTTGGGACTAGTGGAGGTGGAGGAAGGAGGACAACCACAGCTAGTAACTCTACTGCCGACACTTCTGTCACGAGTAAGAAGCTTAAGACTGAGGGTTCCCCTAGCCACGGCTCAATCAAGGTTTGCTCTTTAATTTTTTATCTATGATTTTTTTTGTGGTTCATGGTTGTTGAACTATTAACGGTTTCGTTTATAGTAAAATTTCTGTTTTAATTAATAAAATGTTCATGGTGGGGAGAGGGGATCAGGTGAGGAAGGAGAAGCTAGGAGAGAGAATTATAGCATTGCAGCAATTGGTTTCACCATTTGGCAAGGTGAATGATCTCATCAATCCCTTCTAAAATTAGTTTAATGCATGCATCTCTCTGCTTCTTCTTCTTCTTCTTCTCCTTCTTCTCTTCTTTACAGTCCGAATTAAATGCAAGAAATTCTTGTTTTTTATTACTAGAAATCTAGAATACTAGTAGTAGCTAGCTAGTGAGAAACTAGTTGGTGCAAAATTTTCTGGTCTGATTGACTTTGACTGTGGGGAACGCAGTCGGATACGGCCTCGGTTCTACACGAATCCCTTGGTTACATCCGGTTCCTCCACGAGCAAGTCCAGGTGCGTGTGTTGCATCTCTCTCTCATTTACTATTCCTCTCACGGTCTCACCTCCTCTTCCTCTCTGTTCTTTTATTTCAGGTTCTGAGCTCTCCTTACCTGCGACGGCTGCCATCCTCTGCCCACCTGCATGTAAAGGCCACACTCCTCTCTCTCTAAATCTCTTTTCTTCTTCTGTTACTAATCTCGGCACTTTGTTTCTTTGGACTCACCTATAATGAAGGAGGGGAGAGGGGTGGAGGCGAGGACAAATGATCTAAGGAGCCGAGGGCTGTGCCTAGTCCCAGTGTCATGCACGGAACACGTGGCAAACAGCAACCGCGTTGATTTGTGGTTCCCAGCCATGGGTTGCTCCAACTCTTCCTCTTCCTCTTCCTCTTCCTCTACCAAGCATTAGGCCACTCTTAATTTCTTCTCTTCCAAGCGTTCCTTCTTGGGTTCAGTGACTGTTTCTTGTGTTCTTTTCTTTTCTTGTGTCCTCACTCTTGGGGCTCAACTCCCGGCCTTGGGCTGCTGCTTCCTTGTTTTTTTGTGTCAGGGAACAGTTACAGAAGAAAAGAAAGTTCATCTATCAAGAAAACAAAAAGAAAGGAAAGAAAGTTTATAGGAGAATAGAAGGGAATACGGAGGGGTATACAAAGGACCATCCCTGAACATTATATATATATATATATATATATATATATATATGCTATGGTTCTGTAGCAAAGGGCATGTTAACACTCGGAAGAAGCGAAGCATTGTTGTTTTTGTGGGGTTTACTCTATCATAAGTGTGTGTGTGTGTGTGTGTATCTTTTAATGCATGCTTTGGAATTAAATGGATTTTGATTACAATAAGTACATGCATTTGTTCCTCGCTCTTTTTCAAAGTTAGAAAATAAAGGGACTCAAGTTTATCAGCCTTTGGTGCTTGACTTGGTTAATGGTTAAAGACACCGTACCATGTTTAATTGTATGACTTGTTGACACTTGGGCTCCACCCTGCCCCTTTATAAAATCCTTGGACAGAGACTTGTGGGGTTGATTGTAATCCTAATCTTATTTGCATGCTGTACTGCCGTGTCTATAATCATATGCTCTTCACCATTAATGTTAAATGTTAGCTTAATTATAACCATAAAAACATGCCTTCATTTGCCTTAGATAAATACAAAAAACTAGTGGGTTATATATGAACCAGGAAGCATGGGCTCTAAGCTGCAGCACTAGCTACTAAGGCAATTAGGAATGTTAGAAATGAGTTTGAATCTCGGACTTCCAAGGCTTAAAAAGCTTACAGGAAAAATTGGACCCTCGATGATCTCGGACTAGGAGACAGTTAGGTAGGTTTTGCTGTCGAATTGACGTGCATCCATAGGGAAGGAGACGAATCTTGGTCACGAGGCCGGTTTAGCCATGGTTATCCCTGTCACGGTCGAAGGACCACCGACACCCTTGTGAAAATTTCCACCAAAAAGAAAACGACCTTCCTTGATTGGTGAAGACAGCCTTCTAGCTCTTCAGGAAAATAACAATATTCCACTCTTACATCAATCAAGCTGGACTCTTTAACTTTTTTGGTCATAAAATTATATTAAACTGAAAATTTGTAAAAGTGTGTATTTAGTCTCATACTAGCTATGTACTAAATAGATTTTAGGTATTTATATAAAATTATGGAATCCAAATAATACATTCCAACTAGCTTTTTTGGATGAGATCATAGATTATTACAAATAGTATCAGAACAAACCGATTAGTTTTTTTGGATGAGGTCTTATTGTTACATAAACAGTTCTTCTGTATGTATACTCACTGAGGTCAACAAGAGATCTCAAAGCTACTTGGAATCAGAGCATGCATTAGAGTAGACCCAACCGCATATCTAGCTATTATTGATTTATCGGACCCACCAAAATGGAGGGTAGATGATTTGACCGGGTGCACCTTTGGTGCAATGGAAATGAGCTCAATACTTCTCTTTCATGAGAGATGGCCTTCATGCCTCGCCACACTTTGTTTTTTTTCGCTAAAGCAAGTATTTCAAGCAATACGAATATGGATACATCTAACAAAATAAAAAAAATAACATATCACGGAGTGTCTAAAGCAGCTCCCCTCCCAAGCACACAGGGTGCCTCTAGAGTGGTTGGCCACATAAGCAGCCATTCAGTTCACAACCCCGTTGGCCTTTTTGAATACATATTTGGCCTGAAAAGCTTGCCACACTTTCATTAGCGGAGAAAATGGGGAAGACCTCAAACAAATTGAGGCGATCCCACTCGTTAGAGGAGACATCCCACCAAACAAAAGAAATCGACTTCCCCAACGACTAAGAAAGAAGAGAGAGTGACTCGTTGTGGATCCCACACACACACGTCAAGATGTGTCAATAATTGACAAGATGCCTGGGGTCGGTTTTGCCCTGGATAAAAAACATCAACAACCTTCAAGCTTTGTCATACAATAAGAAAGCATATAATGTGATCAGTCTCCTATATAAACCCCAAAGAAGTCATCATGGCTGTTTAGAAGAACTAGTTGCTTGATTGAATTGAGAAGAAAAAAGAAACATTAGATTTATCTTGTTAAAAGATGGTAGGTGGCATGCAGTCAACAGCAAGTAAACATTTAGTCATGCTAAAAGAGATAATTTATACAACTAATTAGCATGCCATCAAATAATTTCCATGGTTCTACCTAACAAAGAACGCGACCGAGCTGGTGGCCCAGACGTAAAAGAGACGGATGACTGAATGAATGATATATTATCCTCCTGGTGGATAGCAAATTTGACTTCTGCTTGCATAAGCAGAAATTAAGTATTAATGCAGACAATCCAATAATTATAGGCCTGAGTTAAATTTCTTTCAGCTGATTTTGACAAGAAATCAACAAGAAGAACAGATGGACTAATGATATAAGAGAAACTACTGGAACAATATAGCATGCAAGATGAGAGTTTTCATAAAAAGCAACTGAAAGTTCTTGTCACCTAATGAACATGGTTCTGCGAGCACAAGAAGACTGTTGTTTTAGCAGACCAGAAAGTACTCAAACACATTGGTAGCTTGCAGTAACGTTTTGAAATTAACCCTGTTTAGACGCATTCTTATTTCAATGGTTGATACTACGAAGCAATAATAGAACCATCACTATTTAAGAAGAAAGATCTACACCAATGCATCATTTTCATGCTTGTTAAAATACTGATCCAATCAACTATATTTTTCTACCCTTGAAGACGATAATGATAGAACAAGCTTTTATATTATACTGGAGGACAAACAAATCACCAGTATCGTACATATTATGTATAGTCTCGAACTCAAAAAATTATAAAATAATTAGCTCAGTTACAAATTGTTTTAACAAAAAAAATGAATATAAATTTCGGGCATCTCTTTTTTGTGAATAGAATAAATAAAGAGGTTAAAAAATGAGCCACATTTTTAACAACTATGACGCAAGGCCTTTGAAGCAACTCCTTGATAGCACTGTGATAACCATAACATTAAACATCCGGCCTTGATAACACTGCAATGCTAGTATAAATGAAATTGCAATTATGACTAATGAGTTGATGAAGGCTCCACAATGAGCAACAGAACTTGTGAGGCAAATAAAGAACAATTTACTTGTGCTTTGAACCCAAGTTGAGACAAAAAACATAGGCAAATAAAAGACAAGAAACTCACTAATTGGTCTAGGCTAGACTAGTAGCAAGCAAATTCTACAAAAAAAAAAGCACCATAATACGAACCAGTATTGGATGGTGTACTGGTTGACAATTGGTTTAGCATAGTACGAATCCATATGTGCCATTCCAAGACATACCGACATAGGAAGAGCCGAAGAGGGAGAGCAATAGGGAGGGAGAGGGAGAGGGATAGAGAGAGAGAGGAAGGGGGAGGGAAGCCATGGCAAACTAGATGTTGTCAGACTATCACGAGCGGCTATCGAGAGGAGGACATGTAAGAAAATATAAAATATATAAATAAATTTACCTCATCTAATCGGTTTAAGTTTTTAGGACAAGTGGTGATTTCAACAGAGCACTCATCGCGAGCAAAAAAACAAGCAGGGGGCGGGTTAATAAGAGCGAACCGAGGATGAAATGGGGATTTAATAAATCTTAGCCAGCCATCTTGAATTTAAAGGCTCAATTGTGCTAGTTCGATGCATCCTAAACCAGCCAATTCGGCACAGTCCAACTATCTTTGCTAGAATTGAAGAAAACACTAATGAAGAAAGTTGGAAGTTTACTATATCAAGTTCGTGACTAATTTAAGCCCTAACTTCAAGAATACCATTAATAAATAAATTAACTATCTTCACCAATGTATGCTGGATATCATATTTGAAGAGCTTATAGGTGGCATATACACCAAAGCATTAAATATTTCTCAGGTATCCTCTGATCACTACAAGAAAAAGGAGCTTTGGCGACGCTTTTTGAGGCTTTTACCGACGCTTATAAGCGTCGGTAATTTTCTTTCCGACGCTTTTCAAAGCGTCACCAAAGCGTCGGCTATGTCGGAGTGGAAAAAAAATTGCTGACGCGTTTGAAAAGCGTCGCTAAAGGTTATTTTTAGCGACGCTTTTAAGTGTCGCTAAAATTCCTCAACCAGTTCAATTAGCGACGCTTTAAAGCGTCGTCATAAATATATAAAAATACCCAAGAAAACCGCCGCCGAAGCCATCGCCGTGGCCGCTGTCGCCTCCTCATGATCCCCGCCATCTCCGCCTCTGCCGCTTCTGGATTGTCCGCCGCCGAAGCACTCTGCACACAGCCCTCGCAAATGCCCGGTGCGCTTCCCCGAACCTCTTCCATTTCTTCCTCTTCGTCTTCGAGATCGAGTTTGAGTGCTGGATGAGCCCAACGCAGTCCCCGAACCTCTTCCATTTCTTCACCCCGATCGCCCCACAAACCAAGCAGCTGAAGTCTCCCTTCTCCCGGTTCTTCTCATAATACTCCCGCAACTCCCCAACGCTCTCGAAAAGCCCCAAGAAGAACTTGAAATCTCCCTCCCCGACCTCCTCGTCCTCATCCATGGAGTCCTCCTCCTCTTCCCCGTCGTCGGAGCCGTCCTTCTTGGCGAAGAAGTCCTTGCAGGCCTTCAGGCCCCTCTGCTGCGCCCGATCCGCCGCGGCCTTCGCCTGCTCCTCGGCGGAGGATGGAGGACGTGTCTGGGTGGCCGCCGGCGTCAGGGCAAGATCGGCCCAGGTCACCGGGGCAACATCCTTTTCTGACGGGGAATCGCACGGCCATTCGCCCTCTTTGGGCGGCGGGTTGGCCGGGGGCTGGTCGGAGGCAGCAGCGGAGCCCTGTTGCTGCTGCTGCTGCTGCTTCTTCTCCCACTTCGACTTCGACTTCCTACAGAGAGAGAGAGAGGCGATGGGTACCTTGGCGGAGGAGAAGGAGGAGGGATCGGGGGCTTGGGTGGCCTGAGAAGGCATGAAGCCGACGCCGGAGAAGAGGGAGGAAGCTCCATCGAGCTCCATCGACGCCGGAGAAGAGGGATCGGGGGCCTGGGTGGCCGCTCTCTCTCTCTCTCTCGCTTCTTGGAAGGAATCTAATCGAGAATCGGGAGGGGGTTAGAGATTTGTAAGGGAGGGGGTTTGAGGGATCGGGAGAGGGGAGGGGATTTGTAGAGAGGAGGGGGGAGGGGGCGAGCGGCGGAGAGAGAAGGGGAGGGGGGCGGCTGGATAGGTTAGGGATCGGGAGGAATTTGCAGGGAGGAGGGGAGGGGGGGATAATGGCCTCCGACGACGCTTTCTAAAGCGTCGTTGGGAGGAAAAAAAATAAAAAAAAAGGGATTTTTGCTTCCGCCGACGCTTATAAGCGTCAGCGGAAGCGAGACTTCCTAAAAAATTACCGACGCTTCTACTTAGCGTCGGCAGACAAAAGTCGGGAAAGATAGTTTTTCTTGTAGTGGTTCTTCAGCTTCACGTGGATCTAAGCTTCATTCTTTATTATGCTCCAGCTTCTACATGGCATAATGACTAATGAACATTTTGCGAGATCATAAAGCATCACAATGAGCAAGAGAACTAGAGCCTAACTATAACCAACAAGCCTTATCACTTCCATTTGGTGCTACATTTACAAATGTACGTAGCTCATTCTTGTTTCCTACCCATGCTTATATTTATGATCTACACCATCTCTCCCTCCATTTTAGCTTCAATATGCCTTCAGTTCTTCTTTCCACATCTAATGCATTATAGCAAAGAAGGAATTTATAGTTGAGACTGATCACATGGCAGAAGGAACGTTTGCTGGAACAATGTGTGCAATGAAAAAGAAGCAATGCAAGGCAGAACTGGTATCTGGAAAAGAGTTGAACTAGTAGGAATTATGACAACAATTAGTTTGTGATTCTCTATGCTTAATTTAACTCAGAACTTTGGAATGATGGTTAGAGGCATTAGAAAGAATGATGAAAAATCTAAATCAAAAAACCTTGTCAACAAGAATATCTGGTTACACCATGTTAGGAAAAAGAAATGAATAGAGCAATTTGAAAGAATCAAGGATCTGAGGATCTCTCAAGTTATAATCACAAACCCCCATTTTAACTATACGCTGCGTAAGATTTTGAACAAGCTTATACAAGTTATAATCACAAAACTTTTTCCACTCAGGTATCGCCGATGCTTTTGCGACGCTTTCTCTAGCGTCGGCTGGAATTTTACCAACGCTAATAAACGTCGGTAAAGGCTATAAAAAATGCCGGAAAAAACTATTTTTTTTTATAATGTACCAAGTTTCTTCGGAAACCTGTAACCGCATCCAGTTCCTAAATATTTTCTCATTAATTTTTGTAGAGGCCCACTTCTCGGCACCACACCCAACCTTCTTCTGGTAACTAAGGCTTATACTGTAACATGGCTACCAAATTATACAACCAGCTATATTAACACTTTATAATTTTATATGTCTGTCAAAACTTTATCAAGGTAGACAACATTTTCTGCAACTCAACCGTGTTGTGTCATGGCATCTTAATGCCCCTAGAAATTCAAAGTCCATCAGGTTCTTGTATCCACATTTTGTCTCACTACAACAAAAAAGATCTTTGCCGACTCTTGAATGCCGACGCTATGGAAAAGCGTCGGCAAAGTTGGCTGGCTCAAGAACTTTTGCCGACGCTTATTAGAAGCGTCGGCAAATTAAAGGAACCCACGACGCTTAAAAGCGTCGTCATAGTCCTCAATTCCAACTGCCGCTCGGAAGCGTGGGAACTGGTTATAGGGCGACGCTATTACGCGTCATTGTTCTTCCGGACCTACAACGACGGTTAAATGCGTCGGGATAATACGACGCTTATAAGCGTCGATATTAGACGACGCGTATAAGCGTCGTCGAAGGCGAGCACACCACCCTAACCCAGCGACCGACCCCGATCGAGCCCTTATTTCTCCTCTCCGGCGCTGCTCGAGCTTCCGTACTCCTCTCCGGCGCTGCCCTAGGTTCCGTCTTGCTCCTCTCCGGCGCTATCGTCACTTCCGTCTTGCTCCTCTCCGGTGCCGGCCGTCCGACTCCAACCCCTTCTCCTCCTCCCTGCTCTCCGGCGCCGACCGACCGACCCCAACCCCTCCGCCCGAGGTATTTTTCTCCTCCTCCCTCCGCTCCCTCCTTCTCGCTTGTTCTCCTCCTTCTCCGCCTCCTTTTGTTCGTGTGTTCGTTGGCGTTTCTTCCAAATTTTAATGATTATCTTGCTTGGCCTCCGCACGAGGATCTCCTCCTCCTCCCTCCTCTCCGGCGCCGTACGAGCAGGCCTTAAGCCTCGATCGAGCGGTATTCCTCTTGTTCGGAGACCGGCGTCGACCGACCGGCCTGAAGCAACGAGGTACTGTTCTTTTTATCTGATTTTTATTTAAAGGGAAACCCAGGTTGGATTTCATTACCACCCAGAGAAAACATTCCTATGATTTTTTTTTTTATCTGTTTTCTCTAGTGATTGGTCTTGTCATTTTATTTTCCTTTGTTTTCAGATGCTGTAACAGATGCATATGATTTAACTATTAGCTCATCTGGATGCAATTGCTTTACACTTCTATATGGATAGTATGGAATTAATAAGCTGTAGGTAGGCATTAAAGCCTACCTACAGCTTATTAAAACTGCATGAGTTGATTTTGACCCATCAATTTAACCTCCCATACTACAGCCATTAAAGCCTGCATGCATGGTCACCAACCGGATGAAATATTGCTTGTGCTAGCTATTGAATGTCCTGGTCGAGATATAGTTGGGAGTAGTATGTTGCTATGATATCAAATACACAGAGCAAGGGCAAATTTTGATATTCAATGTCCCAAAAGTTAAGAAAGTTTGGTGAAAATGGAGATTCTGAAGAGCTAAAAACAGTAAAGAACATACAGGGATCATGTAAAGAGACATGGAAAGATGAAGAAACGATGGAGGAGTTATAAAGATGGCCTCTTGGAAACAATGAATGAGTGGAAACACTATGGAAGGGGTAAATAGGCATCACCTTTTAACTGACAGAGGAGAAAAAACGATTAACACATTAATTACTGTTCAGAGGAAATACATGTCCAAATTAGGCATCTGCAGATATCCATGATAAGATACTCTCAATATTCTGGGTGGAATTTAGGCTTTATTGTCACCAAGGGAAGGCAGAAACTATTGTTTCTTTCAATTTCAGCCCACTGATGATGATCTTCTGCACACTACTTATTATGTCTGGGAAGCAGGCTATATTTGTTGGATTCTGTCGGTGTTCTAATGTTAAAAACATGGTGTTCTATGTTGATTTATAACATGTAATAGGTACATTCCTTGAAATATTGAAGTATGTCCAGTATGGTCATCCTAACCAGAAATATTGAAATATAAAGTTCTAATGTCACAGGTCCTAAAGGATGCCTTCTAATAGTCACGGTATTGTAGTATTTCCTTGATTGTAAATCACAAGAAATGTTACCATGGTAACATATCCGCACATTAGAACTTTATATCCTTTTGTATCTTGTTACCTCTCGGTTGTTTGATTTGTCATTTATTTGGATTTCTGCACATCATGTGAAATTTCAACATTTCTTTAATTAATTGTTTGAATTAAAGAAGAATACTAAGTGATTACTCTCATCTTCACTGCCTTAGTAAATATTGTACTTTTTCTTTGCCATGGTGTTTTTTTCTGAGAGGACAGTGTTTTGTACAGTGACAGAATTATACCATATGCTTTCATATAGGTATTAAACCAGTTCTTGCACTTTGAGATAATATCCGAGTCTTACAGGTTAGTACGGTTACTTAAAATCTAAATTTACTGTCATGTCAGAAGAATGTAATATTGGCTTTTAATTAATTATTTTCTAATCGTGCAGAGAATTTTTAATAGCTCAGCGAAGTCTCAACTATAACATTCGTCCTACACCAAGGATTGAGCAACGATGGTTGGTTGAGTTATTTTCAGAATGGCTTTTCAAACAGGTTAGATGTCTAATATATTAAACTTTTTTTAAAAAAATTTTCTAGAGAGAAATTAATCATTACTTCCATAATTTTTTTTAGGTACCTGTCACGCCCCGAACCCAACTCCCGGGTCCGGCACGTGACCGGCCGCATGATCCCTAGAGCAGTGCCCTAAAGATCATGCAAGGCCTAAAAGGTACAACATCCACATAAATGCCAAAACCAAAGATTAATGTAATTCAATCAAATCCAGCTACAATGTACTGAATGATTACATAAATTCAAATGTCCATAACTAAAAGATAAATTGACTTCTAACTATCTAGCAGTCTGACTTCAGATCGAGCTCACTTCTTGTCCCATCCGACAGATTCTACGAATCCAGTGCCTCTGAAAAAAAATAGAAGTGTAGTATGAGCTTTTCCAGCCCAGTAAGAATCCCAACAGCCACACACAACAAAATCATAAAATAATCAAGTATCAAAATATATATATCATTTCATCATTTCAAAAGCTCAACAAACAACAAATATATGTAATCAGTACATATACACAAATCCCTTTTTCACATTATGTGATCCATTCCCGTATTACTCAAATTCCAAAGTTTTCAAACTTTTCATTTCCGGCGTTGGACTAACCAAGATCATGTCCCAGTCCAAGACTGTACAAATCCCACGCATAAGCTCGTGGCAGCTATCCCACGCGTAAGCCCGTGGAGGCTATCCCACGCATCAGCTCGTGGCCGCTATCCGTAAGCCCGTGGAGGCTATCCCACGCGTAAGCCCGTGGAGGCTATCCCACGCATCAGCTCGTGGCCGCTATCCGTAAGCCCGTGGAGGCTATCCCACGCGTAAGCCCGTGGAGGCTATCTCACGCATCAGCTCGTGGCCGCTATCCGTAAGCCCGTGGAGGCTATCCCACGCGTAAGCCCGTGGAGGCTATCCCACGCATCAGCTCGTGGCCGCTATCCGTAAGCCCGTGTAGGCTATCCCACGCATCAGCTCGTGGCCGCTATCTCATGACAAGGTTAGTCCAACCCATATTACATGTCTAGTTTTACATGTTCAATCACATTCCCATCACATCACATATTTTCATAAATTTTCAAAAATATGTTATTTCTTCCCAAATGAATATATCTCAATATATTCATTAAAAACAACATGCACGCCTCATAGGTGCCGCATCAACACATAAACAATAACAACATAATAATGAAAATATGTTGATAAACATTCATCTCATATGTGTCATATCAGCTCACAAGCAATAACAACACAACCGTAAAATAAATCCAACCAAAATGTCAATATATGCATAGAAGTGCTCAGATGTAGGGATTCTTACAAAGATTGTCGACTGACTCAAACACGGATCCGAGTCACAACCTACTCGCTGGGGTGCTGAGTCCCCTGATCAAAATCTCCTGGCACCACTGTCTCCTCCCCTACAGCATCAATTACAAATCACAAACTAAATCATTTAATATTTAAATATTCTAAACCATAATTGATATTTACTATGGGGTCCATAACCAGATCCCCAAACATCTCAATCTCTCCAAATCTAGGGCAGTCGGGGTGGCCCGACTCCCATCCTTGTACCACCGGCCCATGTCGTCACCAGCCGTGGCCGCTGCCACGCCGGCGACGATGGCCGGTCCCGATGAAAAGACCAAAAGAAGGGTGGATGATAGAGAAGGGTTCTTCCTCCACCTCTTTGGTCCAAGGGCAACAGCCGGGGTGGCTGTGCCCTCACCTTCCCCACCCTCGGCCACCATTGGCCGAACCATCGCCGGCCGCCCCTGCTGCAGTCACCGGCGATGGTGGCCGGCCAAGAGAAAGAGAGAAGAAAAAGTCTCTTCCTCTTCTTCTTCTTTTTCTTCTCCTCTTATTATTATTATTATTATATTATTGTTATTTTCTCCTCTTTTTTCTTCTTCTTCTTCTTTTTCTTCTTCTCCTTCTTCTCTCCAACCGAAAGCCTCCTTAGAGTGGCTCGGTCCCCACCCGACGGCAACCCCAGTGGCCCCCGACCGCCGCCACTGTCGCCGCCGGTGGCCAGCCGACGCGAGAGGGAGGGAAGAAGGAGGTGGAGCCGTGCGGGACGCCCTCGGTCCACCATCCCCATCCCCAATAAAACCCTAGAAATCCCTCACCCATCTCCATAAAACCCGATCGATGCCCAAAACCATGGATCCCGGCCAATCCCGGCGGCCGACGGCGACGGAATCCGGAAGAGAGGAGCCGAACAGGGATACCCTGTTTCGGACCTTTCTTCGATGATCTCACCGGCCAAATCCCCACCAAAGCCACCCAAAATCCAAACAATGAAGTGCAAAGAAAGGATCCACGCTTACCTCGGTCCGATGGGTGCTCCGGCGGCCTTTCCGGCGAGAAATCGGCGGAGAAATGGAGGGTCTTCACCGAAGGAAAGAGGAAGGCTTTCCCCCCCTCCGCGGCCGGCCGGATCTCCCTCTCCGGCGCTCGATCCCCTCCGGCGAGTCGCCTCCCCCGACGATCTGCCTCCTCCGGCGATTGATCCCGTCTAATGCCGCCGCCCCCCTCTCTCTGCGTTTCCCCTTCTTCCACGATCGTGCCCTAGGCACGATCGTGATAAGGGGGATGGGCCCGGTCTTTTCGGGCCGGCCCATCCGCCCCTTTCCTTTTTTTTTTTTTTGTTTTCTTGTTTTTTTTTTTTTTTTTGGGGGGGGGGGTTTTACATTCTCCCCTCCTAAAAAAAATTTCGTCCGCGAAATTAATATATCTGGAATACCAAAGAGTTGAGGGTGTTTGGCTTTTATTTCTTCTTCGAGCTCCCAAGTGGCCTCTCTTTCGGAGTGGTTGCTCCATTGCACCTTTACATAAGGAATGGTCCGACGTCGCAACACTTGATCCTTTCTATCCACAATCCGTATCGGGTACTCGTCATAAGTCAGATCCTCATGCAGACTTATAGGCTCAAAATCTACCACATGGTTCGGATCCGGAATATATTTCCTTAGCATTGAAACATGAAATACATTATGCACACTTGATAAAGCTGGTGGTAAAGCCAAACGATATGCCACTTCTCCAACTCTGTCCAAGATCTCGAACGGACCAACATACCTAGGGCTCAATTTGCCACGAACCCCGAACCTCATCACACCTTTAGTAGGAGATACTCTCAAGAAAACATGATCGCCAACCTGAAACTCCAGTTCCCTTCTCCTATTATCAGCATAACTCTTTTGTCTACTCTGAGCTATAAGGAGTCGTTCTCTGATCACCTGTATCTTATCCACAGTTTGTTGTACTATCTCTGGGCCCAATACTTTTCTTTCTCCCACATCATCCCAACAAATTGGAGATCGGCATTTCCTACCATACAATGCCTCAAAAGGAGCCATCTGAATGCTGGCTTGATAACTATTGTTGTAGGCAAATTCAACCAGCGACAAATGACTATCCCAAGCACCACCCAAATCCATGACACAAGCCCTTAACATATCCTCCAATATCTGAATAGTGCGCTCCGACTGTCCATCAGTTTGTGGATGAAAAGCTGTACTGAAGTCCAGTCTTGTACCAAGAGCTTTATGAAGGCTCTTCCAAAATTGTGACACAAATCTAGTATCTCTGTCAGACACAATTGAAACTGGAATCCCGTGCAGCCTCACAATTTGCTCTATGTACATACTTGCCAATTTCTCCAAAGAAAAACCAACTCTGAAAGGCAAGAAATGTGCTGACTTGGTCAGTCGGTCAACAATCACCCACACTGCATCATTACCCCGAGGAGTCTTAGGCAAAGCAGTCACAAAATGATTTCTGACTAAAGTATCACTTTGCATCGAGACTAAGAAAATTCAAATTTTAAATTTTCAAGTAGAAATGGAGCAAAATTTCTAGATCTTTTTGTCCTCGGTTTATATAGAGTATACTTACCATAACTAACCCCCAATCCTTTAGTCAAGTTTAAGGTCACTACGTGATCTCCACAACCTTCTTAGAATCCAAAATATCTAGGTTTAATTTAAAGGGAGGTAATTCTTGTATTCCTTTAGCAATTTAATTAGAAGATCTACATTGATTTTCCTTCCAACAGAATTTACTTCAAATTCAATGGGTTAGAAGTCATTGAACCAATACACTATGATTAGAATTTAACTCGATCGATCTCCTGATCTTCCTTCACCAAGATTCTTTACATCCATCAGTAATGCTATATATGATAATTCATGTAAGCATCTCATGACCGAAGTCTCTACTCAATATGACATTTATTAGTGGCTTCATCAATAATGACAAAAGATCCCTGCTCAAATCTTAAACCTAGGCTTGAGTTTTAAATTAACACATCAATTAGTCTTCTACAATTATAAGTAAAATTCAGTAGCCCAATCCAAACATGAGAATTTAAATAATTAGAATTCTCCCATCAATATGCATACTCTATGGCCTCAAGATAATCAAATACATCAATAGGAAATAGACCTATTTGCAATATCCAACATACCAATATCAGATATAATCCACACATTTTCAACTTCGAAGGACACTCCTTTCAATAATATGAAATCTTCTTAGCTCACTTCAATACTATGGAAGATCAACATGCAAATCCCAATGATTTTAGCAGCAAAACCAAAAGTACAATCACATCAAAACCCATATCAAATTTGAACTTTCAAGTCATTTAAATAATATCTGAACATGGTATACTCGATATACCATTGTTGACCTACACTTATCTTAGGTCAAACCTCTCTTATCATGATCAAAGACAATTTATACTTTCCTTCCGTATGCATCGAAAACCAAACCGATGCATACATTTTATCACAATGCCCAGTGATCTTACAGCTTAAGCACTGACTTTAATTGTCATGTCCAAAGTGATCATAATCTTAAGCTATGATATATTTCTGTCACGATCCCTAGTGATCTTAAACATATGCTTAGATTCCAACTGGTCACATTTTCCAATGATCTTAAACGTCAAACTCTAATGCCATTAAGGCCACAGTCCCTAGTGGTCTTAAATCTTAGATTACAATATCATTTCTGTTACAATCTCATATGATTATAAACCAAATCTCTGATAGTTTATCTATCATAATTCTCCACTGATACTCACCTGAACATAAACCCTAGGATACCTTAACCTTAGCTCTGATACCACTCTGTCACGCCCCGAACCCAACTCCCGGGTCCGGCACGTGACCGGCCACATGATCCCTAGAGCAGTGCCCTAAAGATCATGCAAGGCCTAAAAGGTACAACATCCACATAAATGCCAAAACCAAAGATTAATGTAATTCAATCAAATCCAGCTACAATGTACTGAATGATTACATAAATTCAAATGTCCATAACTAAAAGATAAATTGACTTCTAACTATCTAGCAGTCTGACTTCAGATCGAGCTCACTTCTTGTCCCATCCGACAGATTCTACGAATCCAGTGCCTCTGAAAAAAAATAGAAGTGTAGTATGAGCTTTTCCAGCCCAGTAAGAATCCCAACAGCCACACACAACAAAATCATAAAATAATCAAGTATCAAAATATATATATCATTTCATCATTTCAAAAGCTCAACAAACAACAAATATATGTAATCAGTACATATACACAAATCCCTTTTTCACATTATGTGATCCATTCCCGTATTACTCAAATTCCAAAGTTTTCAAACTTTTCATTTCCGGCGTTGGACTAACCGAGATCATGTCCCAGTCCAAGACTGTACAAATCCCACGCATAAGCTCGTGGCAGCTATCCCACGCGTAAGCCCGTGGAGGCTATCCCACGCATCAGCTCGTGGCCGCTATCCGTAAGCCCGTGGAGGCTATCCCACGCGTAAGCCCGTGGAGGCTATCCCACGCATCAGCTCGTGGCCGCTATCCGTAAGCCCGTGGAGGCTATCCCACGCGTAAGCCCGTGGAGGCTATCCCACGCATCAGCTCGTGGCCGCTATCCGTAAGCCCGTGGAGGCTATCCCACGCGTAAGCCCGTGGAGGCTATCCCACGCATCAGCTCGTGGCCGCTATCCGTAAGCCCGTGTAGGCTATCCCACGCATCAGCTCGTGGCCGCTATCTCATGACAAGGTTAGTCCAACCCATATTACATGTCTAGTTTTACATGTTCAATCACATTCCCATCACATCACATATTTTCATAAATTTTCAAACGAACATACCAACATATTTACATATTTACATATTTTCGAACGGACCAACATACCTAGGGCTCAATTTGCCACGAACCCCGAACCTCATCACACCTTTAGTAGGAGATACTCTCAAGAAAACATGATCGCCAACCTGAAACTCCAGTTCCCTTCTCCTATTATCAGCATAACTCTTTTGTCTACTCTGAGCTATAAGGAGTCGTTCTCTGATCACCTGTATCTTATCCACAGTTTGTTGTACTATCTCTGGGCCCAATACTTTTCTTTCTCCCACATCATCCCGACAAATTGGAGATCGGCATTTCCTACCATACAATGCCTCAAAAGGAGCCATCTGAATGCTGGCTTGATAACTATTGTTGTAGGCAAATTCAACCAGCGACAAATGACTATCCCAAGCACCACCCAAATCCATGACACAAGCCCTTAACATATCCTCCAATATCTGAATAGTGCGCTCCGACTGTCCATCAGTTTGTGGATGAAAAGCTGTACTGAAGTCCAGTCTTGTACCAAGAGCTTTATGAAGGCTCTTCCAAAATTGTGACACAAATCTAGTATCTCTGTCAGACACAATTGAAACTGGAATCCCGTGCAGCCTCACAATTTGCTCTATGTACATACTTGCCAATTTCTCCAAAGAAAAACCAACTCTGAAAGGCAAGAAATGTGCTGACTTGGTCAGTCGGTCAACAATCACCCACACTGCATCATTACCCCGAGGAGTCTTAGGCAAAGCAGTCACAAAATGATTTCTGACTAAAGTATCACTTTGCATCGAGACTAAGAAAATTCAAATTTTAAATTTTCAAGTAGAAATGGAGCAAAATTTCTAGATCTTTTTGTCCTCGGTTTATATAGAGTATACTTACCATAACTAACCCCCAATCCTTTAGTCAAGTTTAAGGTCACTACGTGATCTCCACAACCTTCTTAGAATCCAAAATATCTAGGTTTAATTTAAAGGGAGGTAATTCTTGTATTCCTTTAGCAATTTAATTAGAAGATCTACATTGATTTTCCTTCCAACAGAATTTACTTCAAATTCAATGGGTTAGAAGTCATTGAACCAATACACTATGATTAGAATTTAACTCGATCGATCTCCTGATCTTCCTTCACCAAGATTCTTTACATCCATCAGTAATGCTATATATGATAATTCATGTAAGCATCTCATGACCGAAGTCTCTACTCAATATGACATTTATTAGTGGCTTCATCAATAATGACAAAAGATCCCTGCTCAAATCTTAAACCTAGGCTTGAGTTTTAAATTAACACATCAATTAGTCTTCTACAATTATAAGTAAAATTCAGTAGCCCAATCCAAACATGAGAATTTAAATAATTAGAATTCTCCCATCAATATGCATACTCTATGGCCTCAAGATAATCAAATACATCAATAGGAAATAGACCTATTTGCAATATCCAACATACCAATATCAGATATAATCCACACATTTTCAACTTCGAAGGACACTCCTTTCAATAATATGAAATCTTCTTAGCTCACTTCAATACTATGGAAGATCAACATGCAAATCCCAATGATTTTAGCAGCAAAACCAAAAGTACAATCACATCAAAACCCATATCAAATTTGAACTTTCAAGTCATTTAAATAATATCTGAACATGGTATACTCGATATACCATTGTTGACCTACACTTATCTTAGGTCAAACCTCTCTTATCATGATCAAAGACAATTTATACTTTCCTTCCGTATGCATCGAAAACCAAACCGATGCATACATTTTATCACAATGCCCAGTGATCTTACAGCTTAAGCACTGACTTTAATTGTCATGTCCAAAGTGATCATAATCTTAAGCTATGATATATTTCTGTCACGATCCCTAGTGATCTTAAACATATGCTTAGATTCCAACTGGTCACATTTTCCAATGATCTTAAACGTCAAACTCTAATGCCATTAAGGCCACAGTCCCTAGTGGTCTTAAATCTTAGATTACAATATCATTTCTGTTACAATCTCATATGATTATAAACCAAATCTCTGATAGTTTATCTATCATAATTCTCCACTGATACTCACCTGAACATAAACCCTAGGATACCTTAACCTTAGCTCTGATACCACTCTGTCACGCCCCGAACCCAACTCCCGGGTCCGGCACGTGACCGGCCGCATGATCCCTAGAGCAGTGCCCTAAAGATCATGCAAGGCCTAAAAGGTACAACATCCACATAAATGCCAAAACCAAAGATTAATGTAATTCAATCAAATCCAGCTACAATGTACTGAATGATTACATAAATTCAAATGTCCATAACTAAAAGATAAATTGACTTCTAACTATCTAGCAGTCTGACTTCAGATCGAGCTCACTTCTTGTCCCATCCGACAGATTCTACGAATCCAGTGCCTCTGAAAAAAAATAGAAGTGTAGTATGAGCTTTTCCAGCCCAGTAAGAATCCCAACAGCCACACACAACAAAATCATAAAATAATCAAGTATCAAAATATATATATCATTTCATCATTTCAAAAGCTCAACAAACAACAAATATATGTAATCAGTACATATACACAAATCCCTTTTTCACATTATGTGATCCATTCCCGTATTACTCAAATTCCAAAGTTTTCAAACTTTTCATTTCCGGCGTTGGACTAACCAAGATCATGTCCCAGTCCAAGACTGTACAAATCCCACGCATAAGCTCGTGGCAGCTATCCCACGCGTAAGCCCGTGGAGGCTATCCCACGCATCAGCTCGTGGCCGCTATCCGTAAGCCCGTGGAGGCTATCCCACGCGTAAGCCCGTAGAGGCTATCCCACGCATCAGCTCGTGGCCGCTATCCGTAAGCCCGTGGAGGCTATCCCACGCGTAAGCCCGTGGAGGCTATCCCACGCATCAGCTCGTGGCCGCTATCCGTAAGCCCGTGGAGGCTATCCCACGCGTAAGCCCGTGGAGGCTATCCCACGCATCAGCTCGTGGCCGCTATCCGTAAGCCCGTGTAGGCTATCCCACGCATCAGCTCGTGGCCGCTATCTCATGACAAGGTTAGTCCAACCCATATTACATGTCTAGTTTTACATGTTCAATCACATTCCCATCACATCACATATTTTCATAAATTTTCAAAAATATGTTATTTCTTCCCAAATGAATATATCTCAATATATTCATTAAAAACAACATGCACGCCTCATAGGTGCCGCATCAACACATAAACAATAACAACATAATAATGAAAATATGTTGATAAACATTCATCTCATATGTGTCATATCAGCTCACAAGCAATAACAACACAACCGTAAAATAAATCCAACCAAAATGTCAATATATGCATAGAAGTGCTCAGATGTAGGGATTCTTACAAAGATTGTCGACTGACTCAAACACGGATCCGAGTCACAACCTACTCGCTGGGGTGCTGAGTCCCCTGATCAAAATCTCCTGGCACCACTGTCTCCTCCCCTACAGCATCAATTACAAATCACAAACTAAATCATTTAATATTTAAATATTCTAAACCATAATTGATATTTACTATGGGGTCCATAACCAGATCCCCAAACATCTCAATCTCTCCAAATCTAGGGCAGTCGGGGTGGCCCGACTCCCATCCTTGTACCACCGGCCCATGTCGTCAGCAGCCGTGGCCGCTGCCACGCCGGCGACGATGGCCGGTCCCGATGAAAAGACCAAAAGAAGGGTGGATGATAGAGAAGGGTTCTTCCTCCACCTCTTTGGTCCAAGGGCAACAGCCGGGGTGGCTGTGCCCTCACCTTCCCCACCCTCGGCCACCATTGGCCGAACCATCGCCGGCCGCCCCTGCTGCAGTCACCGGCGATGGTGGCCGGCCAAGAGAAAGAGAGAAGAAAAAGTCTCTTCCTCTTCTTCTTCTTTTTCTTCTCCTCTTATTATTATTATTATTATATTATTGTTATTTTCTCCTCTTTTTTCTTCTTCTTCTTCTTCTTTTTCTTCTTCTCCTTCTTCTCTCCAACCGAAAGCCTCCTTAGAGTGGCTCGGTCCCCACCCGACGGCAACCCCAGTGGCCCCCGACCGCCGCCACTGTCGCCGCCGGTGGCCAGCCGACGCGAGAGGGAGGGAAGAAGGAGGTGGAGCCGTGCGGGACGCCCTCGGTCCACCATCCCCATCCCCAATAAAACCCTAGAAATCCCTCACCCATCTCCATAAAACCCGATCGATGCCCAAAACCATGGATCCCGGCCAATCCCGGCGGCCGACGGCGACGGAATCCGGAAGAGAGGAGCCGAACAGGGATACCCTGTTTCGGACCTTTCTTCGATGATCTCACCGGCCAAATCCCCACCAAAGCCACCCAAAATCCAAACAATGAAGTGCAAAGAAAGGATCCACGCTTACCTCGGTCCGATGGGTGCTCCGGCGGCCTTTCCGGCGAGAAATCGGCGGAGAAATGGAGGGTCTTCACCGAAGGAAAGAGGAAGGCTTTCCCCCCCTCCGCGGCCGGCCGGATCTCCCTCTCCGGCGCTCGATCCCCTCCGGCGAGTCGCCTCCCCCGACGATCTGCCTCCTCCGGCGATTGATCCCGTCTAATGCCGCCGCCCCCCTCTCTCTGCGTTTCCCCTTCTTCCACGATCGTGCCCTAGGCACGATCGTGATAAGGGGGATGGGCCCGGTCTTTTCGGGCCGGCCCATCCGCCCCTTTCCTTTTTTTTTTTTTTTTTTTTTTTTTTTTTTTTGGGGGGGGGGGGGGTTTTACAGTACCGGTGATGATGGAGAGGAATTGTTCTGAGGAGTTAATAGTCATTGCTCGAGGTCTGAATAATATTGTCAACAGATATAATGGGTTTATTATAAATGGTTTTAAATTTCATACTAAAGAGCGTAAGAAATTTAGAAAAACCCAAAATAGTGGAGTAATGGTTGAGGCGGATGGGAAAAATTATTATGGTGCTCTAACAGATATTTATGAGCTGGATTATTATGGAAAGTTTAAGGTAGTATTATTTCGATGTAATTGGGTGGATATAAACTCACCTAGAGGTTTGAGACAAGATATAAATGGCTTCACACTAGTAAATTTTTCAAGGTTGATACATACAGGTGTGCTATTGAAAGATGACCCATTTGTTTTTTCATCTCAAGCTTGACAAGTATTTTTTGTGCAAGACTCAAAAGATAAAAATTGGTCTCTTGTTATTAAGACGAAACCTAGGGACTTGTATGATATTGAAAAAAGGTTGGAAGAGGAGGATGATGATACTTATACTCAGTGTATGCCTTATAATGTTGTGCCAACTGATGAAGTAAATGCGCCAATGAGTTTGATTAGGATGGATGTTGAATGAGAATGTAGTTTCATAATGGTAAGTAAAATTTATCATTTAACCAAATATTATATTCTCTTTTATTAGCCCTTTATTTAGTATAAATTTATCATTTAACCAAATATTGATTCTTTTTTGTGCATACCAGGTAACAATATGCCTTGAGGGAGACGATTTAGAGATGTGGAGTTCCAGCATTCTCAGGTGGGATCTACTTCTGAGCAGTCCCTGCAGTCCCAGCAGCCATGTGAGCACCAGCAGCATGAGTCAGGATCTCAGCACGAGCCTCCTGCTGATTGTCCGGAGGATGAGCTTCGGATCCAGAATAATTCGATTTAAAGTTCATATTTTATGTTCATATTTGTCTTCAACTTTTTAAGACTTTTTAATTTGAATAGATGGACAAGGGACAGTGAGGACGAGACGGGGACCCACTCAAGCAAAGGATGTGTGGAAGCTTCCTCCGGGTGAGAAGATCATCATCCGATGCAACGAATTGGGGCAGCCCATCAATAGAGCTGGAAGTCTTCTATCAAGCTTTTTAGGATCGGTTGCACGCAAGGGTCAGCTGTGTCCGCTCAACTATACGAAGTGGAATGACATGCTTCCTTCGTATAAGGTTGAGCTTCTTAGACTCATACAGGTAATGAATTGAATTTGTTCTTTTTAATTTGACACCTTCTGTATGTTAATTTGTTTACTACCATAATTTTACTTTTGAGGTTTAATATTATTATAACATTCTGTATCTTATTGTAGGGTAAGTTTGTACTCCCTCCAGAGAGCCATGATTGGGTGCTAAAGTCCCTCAACCGCAAATGAAAAGAATATAAAGCAAAATTGAAGACGGACTTCAAGCGCGAGGGTATGACAGAGGAAGAGGTTGCTCGTGTGACTTCTCCTGATGTATACCCTCAGCAGTGGAGGGAGCTTGTTCACTACTGGTTTTCTGAAAGAGGACAGGTCACGTATATTGTTTCAATATCTTATATTATCTTTATTATTAATATAGATTGCAAATATATACATTGAATCATATTATACTGTGTGCTTTTATTTTGTCAGATATATTCTAATATTGGTAGAGCTGCACGAGCATCTCAAGCAGTTCCTCATACTTCAGGCTCGAAGAGTTATGCGAGACGTAGAAATGAATTCGTAAGTTCTTTTGAAACTATTTGAAACTTTACTAACATATAGCACGTATCATAATATATAGTTTGCCAATATACTTTCCGTATGTGTAGATAGTAGAGCATGGAAGGGAGCCTGGTGAGGTAGAGTTTTATAAGATGACCCACACCCACCGAGATGGCAGCTTTGTCCGGGTGAGTCGAGAGATATAGTTGTATGTATTCATTTTTTATTTGATAATAATTTTTTTATTAATTTTACTTCTTTTAAAATATTAATCTGACTGTTATTTTTTCTGAGAGAGATATAGGAAAGAGCTACAAATCTTATTTCAGAGCGTGTCGGGGAGTCATCATCATCCGACGCGGCCAGTCGCGTCGAGGCTCAGGTCTATGCTGAATTGATGGGCCCAGAACGTTATGGTCACGTGAGGGGTTACGGTATCGGAGTTACCCCCACTCAGCTATCTGCAGTGAGCCGATATACCCAAGATGCCAGACAAGGTACTAGCACTGCAGAGGTTTGTAGTTTGAAGACAGGGATGGCACAGATAAAGCAGTCATATGAGACAAGGATAGAGGAGATGAGGCAGAGTCATATGACTGATATGGCGGAGTTGAAGCAAAGCCAAGAGTTGAAGATACAATCTTTGCAGGATCAGCTTGACCATATTTCATCCTTTTTGCAGAGATTTGCTCCTCCGGTACATAACTAAATCTATTTGAATATTTTATGTAATTATAATGTATTCTTGTATGAGCGTGATGACTTTCGTATTTTTAGTTTCTAAAATATTTTTTTTTCTTGTAGGTTGATGATACTTCATCTACTCGTAGAGATGATGCCGTCGACCCTTGATACATATCGTAGATTGTGTACTTAGGAATTTGAGATGTATGTTTTTAGAATGTTTTTGAAGTACAATGTAATCAAATATGATAATATGAATGTAATCAAAGTTCTTGTTTGTGACGTGTATTTTTTTATATATGTGATTCAGTGTATTTGTTTTGTTAGAATTTAATGTACACAGAGTATTAAAAATTACTTTTACAAAAAATTTTTTTTTCAAAAAAAATTTATTGCCGACGCTTTTAAGCGTCGGAAAAGGCAGGCCTTTAAATAAAATGGCACGCCTTTAACGACGCTTTATCGCGTCGGCTTAGTCCTAACGTCGGTCCAAGTTTGCCGACGCTTTTAAGCGTCGGTTGCATCCGCGAGGAACGACGCTTAAAAGCGTCAGTATAGGTCGACAACGCTTTCTTGACGCGTTGGCCTAAACCGAGCCCACGCCCACCTGCCCGACGTGTTACCCACGCTTCGGGGAGCGTGGCCAGGAGATCTACCGACGCTTATAAGCGTCGGTAAAGACCCAAGAAAGCGCCGGGACATCTACTTTCTTTTGTAGTGTCTTTTGCCTGTGAGTTCATCTCTCACGTTGCAAGCTCAGATAACAGACCATTTCCCAGTTTTTTGGAACATGGCCACCTGAAATTTTATAGAATATAATATTTCATTTATTGATACCACAAAAATGTGGTATCATCCCCTTCCACAGAAGGTTACACAAGTAGGTCTTTGAAATTAAAACAACAAATGGGAACTTGAAACAGACCAATATATATGAGCATTAATACTCAAGAAAAATGATTCTTTCAGTAGTGATTGATAATCAAGCTTATAGTACTTCTGTTAAACCTTAAATCAAGTCTCAATATGTATGCTAGGTTTTCCTACAAAACAGGCATTTACCTATATAACTTGAATGGTCCTTCTTAAGTTTCATTTCAGCAAGACCATATTTAACTCTCAGATCAGATAAAAATGTTGCGCCTAGCTTTAGGGTTGGTAGTAAATACAAATTCGGGATCCTTAATCAAATTAAATCTGCACCACACATTATAGGGTTGGTAGTAAATACACTGTCATGTCTAGATTTTAATTAATTTAGCCGACCACCTGGCCTTGAATCTTGAAATGAGTTTGTGTTTATGTTCTTGCGGCAAATACTACTTGAGAGATTAATGCCAAAAGGCATCCTCGTGCACGGGGCTCTTACCATTGCAGGATCTAGAGAGGGTCAAATATATGCAGCCTTACCTTTGCATGAAAAGAAACATATCCCGTAATTCAAAGCCATTATACCCACGTCACAATAGAGAAACCTTACCGCTGCATTAAGGCCCACCCTCTGAGAGGTTAAATGCTAACTGCAAACAAAAATTTGTCAAAAGAGATCCTTTTCTAAGTGGTTAGTTCATACTTACATCAACCGGTACTTCATATACCAAACAAAGTTCGTTTGTTAGGCCACATAGAATTTTCTGCTAAAAATAAACAAAATAGACACCCAATCTATATTTCATCAAATTTTATGACTTTATCCAAGGGACAACTCAAAAATGAGAATTCAAGCTTATATTTTCTTTGTGGTTCGACATCGATCTGAGTCCATAATACTTCCACCTCCACAAACTACGTTAAAATTTTTCCCCCTTTAACAATATGACCAATAGTAGATGGTGATTTTGTATGTCCCATCGACAAACCTATCTAACTGAAGTATGTAATTTTATGACTCTATCCATCTTCGGGATCAACATGTAATTTTATGATTCTAACTGAAATATTGCCATCATCAGCATGCTCCCAAAAAAAACATTCAGATGATTGCACACGCTTGTAGCAGAGAATGGAGACGAAAAGACAAGTTTCCTAACTCAATTTTTTTCCTCCTTCCACCAAGTTTTATTGCAACTGCTAAACCTCTCAAAACATTCCACTAGTTTGTTTCATTATTTTTTAATTAAAAAATTTACAGTGCCAATTAAAAATAAATCACAGGAACAGTATACCGAAATTCCTGCATGCAAATCCAACTCAATGCATGATTTCTCCTCTTCAAATTATTCCAAAATCAAGAAAATAAGTTATCAAAAATCCTAATAAACAATTCAACCGCCTAACTTATCACAATAATTTACATATGTATAAGATGACAATTCGCTCCTTCAAACGCCATTGCGCTCCTCCCTGGTCTTCTCCTCGCCATTGCATGCGCTGGGTCTCTTCAAACTCCTTGTGCCGTGGAGCAAGCTAGCCGGCCGCTAACCTCACTAGATTTGATTCAGATTGCATTTTTTTTTTTTAAGTGGGTTCTCTTGATTTGGATTCACTCTTGTTTTTCACTTATTTAAGAATTAATTAGCTGAGCTCAAATTTCTGGAAAGCCAGGACCTTGGCTCCAAAGAAATGTAAGCACTCAGGTTATCCGGCCCCAGTCTACATAAATAATAGGAGTTGACAACTCGTCCCTTTGCTCATCAGTCGTCAAATAATGTTTGTCACGATGATTTGGACGAAATATTTGTGAAATATTTTATGAAATATTTTGAGCATAACAATGGATAAAATAGTTGTAAAATAGGGTTTATCACAATGATCACACTCCTCTCCCTGGCAAGGAGCAACTGTAGGCTCGAGTGGCATCTCCAAATATTTGGATCTAAATAATTATATTCCAAGTGCATGGGACTTCTTCCCTTTCTTCCAAAAAAAATAAAGTTATGTTTAAAACATATATTTAGTTGAGTATAGGACCAAATATAAAATGATACAATGCAGGTGAGACATCTTTTCTTTCTTCGAAAACGTATATACGTGAGTATGTCTACAAACAAGTATATGATGTGGTGTTTAATTAGGCTGTTCAGATTTATATGCCATTTGAGCAAAGGAAATGATATTTATACATTGATGAATCTTTTTGGACTGTCAGCTTGTTAAAGATGAATTTGAGTTGATGAAGAGGCTTCCTGGGTCCAAATCTGGATCTAGTTTAAGAATCCAAAATGAATTAACATTCCAATCAACTTTTCGAATTGTTCGGTAATGATTAGAGGAAGCCCTGTATCTTGGTTGAGTTGTCACTAGGAAAAGCGTGATTTAGACCTAACCGCATGTTATTTCAAGTTCTAGATCCAAATTAAACCATTTGACTGACGGGATCAAGTTGGGTCAAGTATAAGAAAATTTATTTTAAATCAATTTGATAATTCAGGCTAAGGTGGGTGCGCAGACCCAACATAATGTACTAGGTTCTATGTCAAATCAAATATAGGATCAAGGTTAATGAAATTAACTTTTTTTAAAAAATTATACTATTCATTATACATTTAAAAGGTGAATAAATAAGGACATCGATAACAAGTAGAAAGAATTAGAAAACCAAAATTAATATAAATTTCTGCTACCATATATCTATGCCGTTATTTAACTATTATTGGACCTTCGATATAGACGAAAAAGCTTAATCCCATCGTACAAACATTTGCGTGGAATTCGATAATTATATGGTTAAGGGTTCTTAAAGCAAAGGGTTTTTGGATTCAATCAGATTAGACCAAGCTTAGTAGGATAAATTGGACCATTTTAGCCCAACTATTATATGGATCATATAAAGTATGAAAATATATGACCTAGATTGACCCGCTTTTTCGAGCAAGTCATATTTTTGAACCACAAGTCTAAGTAATAGGTTGGACCAGGTGAAATCCAGATGGCACCAGGTCAAGATAGGGGTTAACCGAACTCATTTGTGGCCCTAAATGAAGGGTCTTTGTGGAATGGATTAAGTTTACAATTTATAGGTGAACATGAGTTGAATGAGGTTAGTTATGCCTCCAAGCAACAACAAATTATGGGCTAAATTGAATGGATTAATAATCTACATCAGCGTTTTGTTTCCAAAGGAAAATAATGTCGGTTCAATATATAGGCCAGATTCAATCAGTGAATTGAGTATGAGAAAAAAAAGGAATTGAATATATCCTTTCATCAAAGGTAAAATAAAAACAAAATCCTAAATCACTATTGAGATCAACAAAAGCAATGGAAATAAGGAGTAACTTATGCGCCAAAACAGACTATGCTACTTCAGTGAAGCAGATGTAGCAGCAATATGAAAGAAGTTTGGCTCGAAAGGCCAGTAAGTAGCACAACTTCTTTCAAATTAATGCATTAATTCTCACCTCACTAAACAGACAATAAATTAGCCAAAGAAAACCATTGCACTCAATTAGATTTCATCCTTCTATGCTCCACTGGTTTGCAACTTATGCATATATTTCACATAAATTTAAAGTACGGATACATCATAAAAATAGTTATTATAGGGAGATAAATTTGAGCATGGTCATAGTTGAGAAAGAACGTCGGTCATGTTTCCACATGGCTTGTACAAGGCCTCCAAGGGTTCAGCCTTGGGCATGGTGAGCCCCAAGCCTTCAGTCATGTCCATCTCCTCCTCCCCCGTTCTCTTCCACTCAAAACACTAAATCAGAGACCCCAAGGCTAACCCCATAGTTCTCATGGCCAAGCCCTCCCCCGGGCACCTCCTCCTTCCAGACCCGAAGGGGATGTTCTTGTATCCCTCTGCGTCCACTTCATCAAACCTCTCTGGCCTAAATTCCAAGGGATTCGTCCATAGCCGTGGGTCCCTTTGTATAGCATAAGCATTAACCAATAAGATCGTGCCGCGTGGAACACTATATCCCTGTACGACACACTGCTCGGATGACTCGTGCGGCACGAGAAGAGGGCCTGCTGGGAATAGACGAAGAGTTTCTTTGATGACATTCTGGAGGTAGTGGAGATTGCGAAGGTCATGGTCAGTGACGAAGCGGGCATGACCGACTTGCTTGTCTATCTCGGCTTTGGCCTTCTTTAATGCCTCTGGATGATTGAGAAGCAAGGCCAATGCCCACTCCATGGTTCCAGCAGGAGTTTCCGTTCCCGCTGATATTAGGTTCTGAAATAAAATGATAGTCATTGTTAGATGTGCGAAAACGAGATAAATAAAATCATTAGATGAAGGCCACCAAGGTCCTATTTTTTTGTTTTTTTTTCCTGCAATTTAATTTGAAGAAGATGTTGTTTTTTATCCCAGATATAGCCCACACTGACCTGACACCAATTTTTATTATTATAGGATATTAATCTTGGTTCTGGATTCAAAATAAGGGCCTCCAATATGGTCAAGGGATATGGGTGAGCTTCCTATCTTATTTTATTGTATTTCAAATAGGAGATAACAATCATCCTAATCACCGTAATTGTCTCCGATGGATGAGAAATGTTATAAAGTAATACCTCATGAACTTTGTCCCAAACTCATCCAGGAGCGTTTGTGAGGTACTTCTCCTCACCAAGTTTAATTACTCGAAGATGGAGTCTAGTTGTGCTACTCGTGGGTACATCGACCAAGGAGCACGTGAAGTTTTTATTTCCCAGCATGGTTAGGTATCAATTGCTTGGACTTTGGTTCTGTTACTGTATTTTAATGTTGACGTCGTACATTCATGGATGATACATTAATTTATTTAGTGGTTGGTATTTTATGGAGGATGGAGGAGTACCACGCCAACTTATTTTGAGTTTTAATGAATGTCACCTTCCCACCTTAATTTCTTGCCAGAATCGGTGGAGGCAGAAAAATAAACAAGGAAGGAATTCTATTCATTTAAACATTTTTTCCCCCGTCTCTCTCACGGGGAAAAACTTCCACTGTAGAGAACAGTTTGAATAGAGTTTATGATTCTTGGTGAGAGAAGTAGATCGAATCAAAGAAGTTACTATGAACGTACCAGAATTATTCCTTTGATGATCTCGTCCTTGTAGTAACCAGGCTCGGCCTCCTGCATCTCCAACATAACATCGATAATAGTTTTCTTTCCCTCCTCTCTTCCCCTCTTCTTTCTTCGCTCCTCCACCATCTCTTGGAACAACTCGTCCATCTCCCTCGCTAACCTCGCCATCCTTTTCTCGGCACTGTTCCACCCTGCCCACCTCACCCATGGCAAGAAGTCCTCCAAAGTCGATGCCCCGCCCACCAAAAACACCTCCTCGATAACTCGCCGGAACTGCCGCCCCTCCTCTGCCACCTCCGTGGCCTCCGCCCCGTAGTACCTCCTCCCGGCTATCATCTGCATGGCCACATTAAACGTCAGCTCCGAGAACCTCGACTTCATCTCCACCTTCCTGAACTCGGCTTTATCTCCGTCGCCGAAGAGGTGGCGGAGGAGCGACCGGACCTCAGCAGCACGGGAGGCAGAGAAGGCGGAAACTCGGGCGGGGGAGAAGATCTCGAGGGTGGCGATCCGGCGGAGGTTGCGCCAGTGGGGGCCGTAGGAGGAGGCGCCGAGGGTGGTGCAGTCGTAGCCGAAGTACTTGTTGGAGAGGAGCTGGGGGCGGTTGGCGAAGGTGATGTCATTGACGGTGAAGCAGTCCTCGGCGGCGGAGGGGGAGGAGACAAGGAGGACGGGGCGGGAGCCGAAGCGGAGGAGGAGGAGAGGGCCGTGGCGGGCGGAGATGGCGGAGAGGGTGCGGTGGATGGGCTGGCGGAGGAGGTGGAGGTGGCCGACGACGGGGAGGGCGAGGGGACCGGTGGGTGGACATCGGAGACGGGCGTTCTTGGATTGGAAGAAGCTTTTGGAAGTAAAGAGGAGGGCCAAGAAGAGCACCGCACAGTAGTAGAAGGTGGCCGTTTCCATTTCCTTTGATCTCCGCCACGGGACTGCCTCCGCGTCCTCCTTATCACTTCGTTTGCGTGTAAGGCGGACTTCAAGCCGATGTGATGTAAGCGATGACGATATATAGTTTTTTTGTGTTTGACCTAACACTCGGTCCTTTTTTTAAAAAAAAACTGGACTTTTTTTTTATTTTTTTTTTAATAAACGAAAGGGAAGAAGGGAAAAAGAAAGGCCTCTCCCTACTCCCGAGTAGCAACTCCACACTGCCCCCCATATTCGATGCGGGTAGACAAATTTTATTTATACCCTCTTCTACCCATGGGTTACCCCACGTGTGAGTACGTCACCCCTGCACCACCTAAATATCAGCAGACCAGATTGCGATTTTACAAAATAAATCAGGCGAGGGGCATCCGGTCTCCACAATTAATCGATGCCCAGCATTTCGAACCTGGGCCACTCCGATAAAATCAAAGTTTTGTTTCCATCGTGCTACCACCTCGGTGATTAAAAAAAAAAAAAAAACCTAGACTTTGAGGCGCCGCCCTTGGCCCATTAAAACTGGCCATTAGGATCCCGTTTATTTTTTTATCCACAGCCATCAGAGCTGTGGATCCAGACAAAAGAAAAAATAAAAACAAAAACTAGATAGAAAATCTCCAATTATTGCACGGCCTCCCAACCAATTTATCGTCTGACTATTTTTTTTATAAGATAGGCAGATCATATATATATATATATATATAATATTACATAGAGCAATCGAAATATTTGATAATTTGCTCCACCAAATAAAAAACAACTTAGTCCATAATGCTCCACCAGTCACACTACGAGTGAAGTTGACCTTAAAAAAATTCGGAAATTGAGGTTCCCGATGATAATAAAATAACAATGGTAGATATGGGTTGCCATAAAAGTCCGCCTCGTCATCATCCAAGCCATAATACCCTTTAGTAGATGGATTATATATGTCCTTCAACAGATGGTTGAGGAATCACCTTTTATCCAGCATCACCATAAGTAACAACAAAATACATTCCCATCGAAACTCCTACCAATTCAATATTGGGGGCAGAAACTGCACCATCGAAGTTAGTGTTTAAGACGCCAAGAGAAGGACCGACAAGATTCGCAGAAAAATATCAATTCATCTTCAACTACAGTGAGTCGGTAGCTTTAGTTACAGCATGGAAAATTTAGGTCTCCAACTTAGTGCTTGCCGTCTCACATGCAACCCTTTTTTATTATTATTATCTCGTGGTCTTGTGGTAGTAGTATAGAAAATTTTTACGATCGGCCCGGAGAAACATGTAGTGGTATGTGACATAACAAAATATGCTCTCTATCTAAATAGCCCTGCAATGAAGGATCCACAAACCACCTCAATGATGAGGTGTGTTGGTGATTACCAGGGGAAGCAATTCTTAATCTCTCTTCAAACATGCCCCCAACAGTCACAATCTTTTAATTCATGAGAATCACTGGGACCAATTTGTTGATGGCCAACTCTGACTCCCTTGAGCTTGCAATTTTATTGATAGCTTCAGAACAAGAAGATTAATAATGTTTTTACAAGAAAGAAAAAGATTAAGAACAAACAAAATAACTGGAGAGAATTGGAGCAAACGATTTGATCATTATTTATAACATTTTCTTCTTTACTTTAATCTCTTTTCCTCTCCTCCTCCTTTCTTACTTCATTTTGATGCCCAACCTTATGTAGCTCCTCTCTTTGTAGCCCAGACTTGAACTAGTCCTTTAAAATATATAAATGATATATTCGATATGAATTTACAGTTTCAACCAAATTACAGAAAGAAAGTATAACATTCTCCTAATATTCATATATATATACACACACACACATACACATACACATACTGTACGATCTTTATTTAATTAATTTTACTGATTTTATTTTTCTATTTTGATGAGCTACTGTGGGTCTTGCTTTCTTCACTTGCTAAACGCTTAAAAATATATTCCCTCTAGATCCTTTATTTTCTTTTTGAGAAACAAACTTCCTCTTAATTTGAAATCCAATATTCAAGTTATCAGAAAACTGATAAATTCAAACAGGATATTTATATTTAGAAAACGGCAGAAAGGGAAAAAAAAAGTGCAGCTCACGAGATATCTTATTATCAGTTTTGATGGTTTCCAAGAAAGAGATGAACCGAGAGCATAAAGCCGGCCCTGAAGCTAATTTGACTTAATTTTTTTAAAACAAATAATATCATCTGCACCAACAACGTTCTATATATGTTTAGTTTTCCAAAGCAAATGCATGTGGGCGGTGCAGAAAAAATGAACAAGATAAAGTTTTCCTCTAAAGGCTGTTGTCAAATTAATATTTTTTGGAAAGAAAAAATAATTTAATAAAAATACTGCCAAATAAACAGTTTTTGAAGACTTGCTCAAATGTTAACCATATAAAAATTCTGTGAGAAAATAGAAGACTGACCGGTTTTCTTACTGGCACCCCTTTTATTTCTGGACAAAAAGGAAAGAAGTCATGCCATATATTTTATTATGATAATATATATATATATATATATATATATATATATATATATTATCATAATAACTAGAAATTCCAGCCCACTAAAGAAGGAATTGTATCTCATATGGGGTGCACTAAGTGGTCATTCATGCCCCCAATCACAACCACTCGTTTCTATGAGCTCCATTCATCAACCGCTCATCTCAATGCATTACTATAGAAATGAGCACGTCGTATAGGATATAGTTCCTCCTAAGAAGCAGACTAACCAATGACTCTTATCTTCTTGCAGAAATTATTTAGACAATAAAAATCTTGACGGTCCAAAAACCAAACCAACATGGATATTATCCACTACGCAGCCATCTTCTTAGCAATTCTCCTCATCCTCTTCACCCTACTCCACCAAGCAAGAACTCACCACCTTGTCCTCCCTCTCTCCCCATATTTGCCCATCTCCATCTCCCAAAGAAACCCCTCCGCTTCTCCCTTCCTGCTCTCTTCGTCAGTTATAGCCCAATTATCTCTCTACGCTTCGAATCCTAGACCACGATGCCACTGAGGAATGCCACTCCAAGAACAATGTCATCTTCACCGACCATGCTGCCTCCTCGCCGTGAAACACCTTGGCTACAAATACACTACCATCGTATGGGCTTTCTATGGCAACAACTGGCGGAACCGATAAAATCCTCCCAACAGCTCGACTCCACTTGTTCTCTGGTTTATGGAGAGAGGAGGTCATGGTCTTGCTTAGATGGCTTGTTATCGACTCTAATGACAAGGACTAGTTTTGGAAGGTGTTGAGGATGATCACCGAAAAAAGGTATTTTGGGGAGGATGTTGAAGTCTCTGAGGCGGCTAGGAGGTTTCAAGAGATTTACAACCGATTCCCTCCATGCAAATCTAATTCAATGCATGTTTTCTCCTCTTCATATTTGATGATGGAGTGCCTAGGACATACATATATGATGCAACACAGATCACAAGTCCCAGCCCCATGGGTCGCAAGTCCCAGCTATATAGGTTGTGGTCCCGTACATATAAGTCTCAAGACATGTCTAAGTTTTGATAATTAATTATTTTTTTGTATCAGTTAAAAAAGTTTGATGTTGGGGGCTAAAGGACTCCCTATCCGACTCCATAAAACAACCCCTTACAATCAGATTTTTTTACGCTATTACAAGGTATTACAAATCTGATTTTCAGATCTCAAAATTTTAGAAAATTTTGATTTTTGTAAGATTTCTTTTCGAGAACTTTTGATATTATTAGAAAAATTAGTACTTAGGATTCTTCAAGTTAGAATAGAACTAAAATTCCATATTAGAAGGTTAAAGAAAAGAGTCCCCTTGTATAACTTATATATACTCTTACTAGAGCTCCTCTTGTAATCATCTTAAGATTCTTGAGTTACTGGTTAATGAGAATTCTCTTATGAAAATTATTCTTGCCTTCTCTCAATTCTCTCTCTCTCTCCTCTTTTTGACGGATTCCTAGAGTTTGTGGATGAGAGTGAGAGAGCTATATGCTTGGAGTGGTCGCCCAATGAAAGAGAGTGATTCATCCCTGCTTCTCATCCAACTACTATCACATATTTCTATAGTGGGGTTTCTACCTCACCATAATCGATTGCACCGACATACCCTTTCTTTTTCAATATTTTAGTCCAAGTTTCAATACCTCTCTGGCCTTAGTTGGCATCAGTGTATGGTTTCAAAAAGCTGCTCATCAATGCAACATTGAAAGGTATGTTGAACGTGAGCAAGATTTACATGATATTGAGCTAGATGAATTTCGTCGCCGGCTTCAACAACTTCAGTAAGAAAATCAGCGATTTCGATGACATCAAGCATAACACAAACACTAACATCGTCAGGGTTCCAATTACTACTCTGGTAGAGAACTCTTTGATAATGAAAGCAAGTGTTCTAATAAGAAAGTAAAAAATTTCAATCCGTTCTACAACTGGCAAGCATCTTCATCGAGCTAAGAAGATACCCAACTTTGATATCAAAATAAACATCCCCGACTTTGAAGGATGCCTGCAACCTAATATCTTCCTTGGTTGGTTCCACACCATCAAATGAGTTTTCGAGCTCAACAAAATTTCCAATGATCGGTGTGTCAAGTTGGTCCCATCATGCTTTAGAAGTACGCATCAATTTGGTTGAAGAATTTGAAGTGATGATGTGAGCAAGAAGGATGTGGCAAGATACGAACGTGGGACAAGATGCATCGCGAACTCAAACGTAAGTTTCTCCATGAAGATTACAACCAAGAAAAATTCTAAAGCTCTACAATCTTCAACAGTGTGACATGACTATAGAAGGCTACACAATAGAATTTGAGTAACTTTTTAGAATTTGTGACATCAAAAAACTCAAAGAGCAAACTATAGTGCGATATCTTAAAAGATTGAATCCTCAAATTGAGCAAGTCATGCAACTCCAACCCTATTGAATACTAAACGACGTGATACGATTAGCAACAAAAGTTGAAAAGCAGCAACTAAGAACAAATAATTCATGCTTGTCGAGATATGTAGATGGAGCGTGCAACCGGAGAAGTTCCATATCAAAGACGTCGCCATCCCCAAAAGCCAGCATCTCCTAATTGTCTTAGATAAAGGATAAGGACATCCTTAGCAACCCCAGCCATTCCAACACTGGTGGCTCTAGCCCTCACAAGTGTTTCAAGTGCTTAGGCTTTCAGCATATTGAAGCCGACTGCCCAAATAGAGAGCTCGTCTCTTTCATTAAAGAAGAATCTTGTGCAGAATAACAAGCGAGCAGACAATTAAGTGGGACAATAAAAGTTAAGATGAAGTGTTGGGAGTGCATCTTATTGCAGCTGGTGGTGATATTCGTATAGTTATGCATCAAACAAGTTGAGTGGGGCGAAGCAATTATATAAGTGACGCCATTGTTATTGGGCTATCAATTACAACGTGGTCCTGGTAGAGAAATCGGCATTCCTGATTGATATCTACTTGATGAAAATGAAGATGAATGGGAGTGCCCCTTTAGAGCAATTATATATGCATCGATCGAGAACCTTGAGCTTCCTAATCATGGGGAACTACATAATTTATCTGATGCGGGGGCCTTTTCAGAGAGGTTGTCAACTCTTGCAAGTAGTGCTGATCCAAGAAAGGGTCCTAAGAAGCGCCAATTAAGGGAGCGATTGCTGCTACAGCAATCTTTAATTGGGAGGAAGAAATTTACATAGCAAGAGCACCTGGAAGGTTGGTCCTCATGGGATTTTGAATTGCTGATTATCGATCAGGAATTCAAGATGTTAGCTCTCAAAAGGTTGTAAAGCCAACAGTTCATGGAAGTAATGAGCTGAGTAGGCTTATTGCCACACCAGGAGATGCTTCCTTGGATGATTTATTTCAAGATCCAAACTAAACCATTTGACTGACAGGATCAAGTTGGGTCAAGTATATGAAAAATTATTTTAAATCAATTTGATAATTCAGGCTAAGGTGGGTGCGTACGTAGAACCAACATAATGTATTAGTTTCTATATTAAATTAAATATAGGAACAAGGTTAATGAATTAACTTTTTAAAATTGTACTATCCATTATACATTTAAAAGGTGAAGAAATAATGACATGGAAAACAAGTAGAAAGAATTAGAAAACCAAAATTAATATAAATTTCTGCTATTAATATTGTTACCATTATTTAACTATTATTGGATCTTCGACATAGATGAAAAAGCTTAATCCCCATCATACAAACATATGCATGGAATTCGATAATTATACATGGTTTAGGGTTTTTAAAGTAATGGGTTTCTGGATTCAATCAGATTAGCTAGACCATGCTTAGTCCCGATAAATTGGACAATTTTGGCCCAACTATTATATGGATCGAATTAAGTGTGAAAATATATGACATAGATTGACCCGCTTTTTCGAGCAAGTCATATTTTTGAACCACAAGTCTAAGTAATAGGTTGGACCAGGTCAAATCCAGATGGCACCAGGTCAAGTTAGGGGTTAACCCAACTCATTTGTGGCCCTAAATGAAGGGTCTTTGTGGGATGGATTAAGTTTACAATTTATAGGTGAACATGAGTTGAATGAGGTTAGTTTGGCCTCCAAGCAACAACAAATTATGGGCTAAATTGAATGGATTAAGGATCTACATTAGCTTTTTGTTTCCAAAAGAAAACAATGACGGTTCAATTGGCCAGATTCAATCAATGAATTGAGTATGGGAAAAAAAAGGAATTGAATATATCCTTTCATCAAAGGTAAAATAAAAACAAAATCCTAAATCACTAGAGAGATCAACAAAAGCAATGGAAATAAGGAGGAGTAACTTATATGCTAAAACAGACTATGCTACTTCAATGAAGCAGATATTGCAGCAATATGAAAGAAGTTTGGCTCGAAAGGCCAGTAAGTAGCACAACTTCTTTCAAATTAATGCATTAATTCTCACCTCACTAAACAGACAATAAATTAGCCAAAGAAAACCATTGCACTCAATTAGATTTCATCCATCTATGCTCCACTGGTTTGCAACTTATGCATATATTTCACATAAATTTAAAGTACGGATACATCATAAAAATAGTTATTATAGGGAGATAAATTTGAGCATGGTCATATTTGAGAAAGAACGTCGGTCATGTTTCCACATGGCTTGTACAAGGCCTCCAAGGGTTCAGCCTTGGGCATAGTGAGCCCCAAGCCTTCAGTCATGTCCACCTCCTCCTCCCCGGTTCTCTTCCACTCAAAACACTGAATCAGAGACCCCAAGGCTAACCCCATAGTTCTCATGGCCAAGCCCTCCCCCGGGCACCTCCTCCTTCCAGACCCGAAGGGGATGTTCTTGTATCCCTCTGCGTCCACTTCATCAAACCTCTCTGGCCTAAATTCCGAGGGATTCGTCCATAGCTGTGGGTCCCTTTGTATGGCATAAGCATTAACCAATAAGATCGTGCCGCGTGGAACACTATATCCCTGTACGACACACTGCTCGGATGACTCGTGCGCCACGAGGAGAGGGCCTGCTGGGTATAGGCGAAGGGTTTCTTTGATGATATTCTGGAGGTAGTGGAGATTGCGAAGGTCATGGTCAGTGACGAAGCGGGCATGACCCACTTGCATGTCTATCTCAGCTTTGGCCTTCTTTAATGCCTCTGGATGATTGAGAAGCAAGGCCAATGCCCACTCCATGGTTCCAGCGGAAGAGTCCGTTCCAGCTGTTATTAGGTTCTGAAACAAAATGATAGTCATTGTTAGATGTGCGAGAACAAGATAAATAAAATCATTAGATGAAGGCCACCAAGGTCCTGTTTTTTTGTTTTTTTTCCTGCAAAGTAATTTGAAGAAGATGTTGTGTTTGATCCCAGAGAGAGCCCACACTAACCTGCAGACAACAATTTTTATTATTATAGGATATTAATCTTGGTTCTGGATTCAAAATAAGGGCCTCCAATATGGTCAAGGGATATGGGTGAGCTTCCTATCTTATTTTATTGTATTTCAAATAGGAGATAACAATCATCCTAATCACCGTAATTGTCTCCGATGCATGAGATATATATGTTCTAAAGTAATACCTCATGAACTTTGTTCCAAACTCATCCAGGAGCGTTTGTGAGGTACATCTCCTCACCAAGTTTAATTACTCGAAGATGGAGTCTAGTTGTGCTACTCGTGGGTATATCGACCAAGGAGCACATGCAGTTTTTCTTTCCTAGCATGGTTAGGTATCAATTGCTTGGACTTGGTTTCTGTCACTGTATTTTGATGTTAGTCGTCGCACCTTCATGGATTATACATTAATTTATTTAGTGGTTGGTATTTTATGGAGGATGGAGAAGTACCACGCCAACTTATTTTGAGTTTTAATGAATGTCACTTTCCCACATTAATTTCTTGCCAGAATCGGTCGAGAGGAAGAAAAATAAACAAAGAAAGAATTCTATTCTACTCATTTAAACCTTTTTCCCCTGTGTCTCTCACTCGGAAAAACTTCCACTGTAGGGAATAGTTTGAATAGAGTTTATGATAATGCTTGGTGATAGAAGTAGATCGAATCAAAGAAGCTACCATGACCGTACCAGAATTATTCCTTTGATGATCTCGTCGGTGTAGTAACCAGGCTCGGCCTCCTGCATCTCCAACATGACATCGATAATAGTTTTTCCCTCTTCTCTTCCGCTCTTCTTTCTTCGATCCTCCACCATCTCTTGGAACAACTCGTCCATCTCCCTCGCTAATCTCACCATCCTTTTCTCGGCACTGTTCCACCCTGCCCACCTCGCCCATGGCAAGAAGTCCTCCAAAGTCGATGACCCGCTCAACAAAAATATCTCCCCTATAACTCGACGGAACCGCCGCCCCTCCTCTGCCACCTCCGTCGCCTCCGTCCCGTAGTACCTCCTCCCGGCTATCATCTGCATGGCCGCATTAAACGTCAGCTCAGAGAACCTCGACTTCATCTCCACCTTCCGGAACTCAGCTTTATCTCCGTTGCCGGAGAGGTGGCGGAGGAGCAAGCGGACCTCAGCAGCACGGGAGGCAGAGAAGGCGGCAACTCGGGCGGGGGAGAAGATCTCGAGGGTGGCGATCCGGCGGAGGTTGCGCCAGTGGGGGCCGTAGGAGGAGGCGCCGAGGGTGGTGCCGTCGTAGCCAAAGTACTTGTTGGAGAGGAGCTGGGGGCGGTTGGCGAAGGTGATGTCATTGACGGTGAAGCAGTCCTTGGCTGCGGAGGGTGAGGAGACGAGGAGGACGGGGCGGGAGCCGAAGCGGAGGAGGAGGAGAGGGCCGTGGCGGGCTGAGATGGCGGAGAGGGTGCGGTGGATGGGCTGGCGGAGGAGGTGGAGGTGGCCGACGACGGGGAGGGCGAGGGGGCCAGTGGGTGGACATCGGAGACGGGAGTTCTTAGATTGGAAGAAGCTTTTGGAAGTAAAGAGGAGGGCCAAGAAGAGGACCGCACAGACGTAGAAGGTGGCCGCTTCCATTTCCTTTGATCTCCACCACCGGACTGGCTCCGTCTCTTCCCTTATCCTTTCGTTTGCGTGTAAGGCGGACTTCAAGCCGATGTGACACTCGGTCCTTTTGTTCGACTTTTAAGCGCCCCCTTTGGCCCACTAAAACCGGCCATTAGGATGACCCAGTTTTTTTCTTCCTTTTAACCACAGCCATCAGAGCTGTGGATCCAAACAAAAGAACAAAGAAAAACGAAAACCAGATGGACCCTCTTGAAAAGGAAATCTCCGATCATTGCATTGCCTCCCTACCAAATTATCGTCTGATTATTTTTTTTAATAAGATGGACTGATCATATATATATATATATATATATATATATATATATATATATATATATATATATATATATATATATATATATATATATATATATATATCTAAGACGAATACATCCAATAAAATTGTAAAATAAAATTTTACAGTGAGCAACCAAAATAACTGACAATTTGGTCTATAGTATTCTTCCAGAATGCTCCACCAAATAAGAAGAAATTCCATCCGCAGTTCTATTCGTCTTCTAGTTGATGTGCCTGGTACCTAGGAATACACACTCTTTCGAAACCTCCAAATATCGTGTAGGAGCAGATGTGCGTTAGTCGTCCCCGTTTGATCTTGAATCCACCTGACAATAATAGCTGAATCACCTTCGATGGCTATGAGGATAGCCCTCCATACCTACCTCGCATGGATTATGGCTGCCCAAGCCACCTTCAGCTTCGTTCTAGAAACTAAGATATTGAAGGTTGCACTCCCACCAACAGTCTACCAGCCAAGAGTCCAAAAATCTTGCTCCACCTCTACTATCGCCCCCAGTCACACTACTATCAAAACTGACCGTAAGAAAGTTTGAGGGTGGAGGTTCCTAGGTGATAAAACCAACCAAAGCCTGATCCATTTTGTGGTAGATATGTATCACCATAAAAGTTCATCTTGTCGTCGTCCAAGCCATAATACCCTTTTGTAAAGGGATTGTATATGTCCTTTCTCCGTCTCAACCGGCAGCTCCTCCGACTCCTCCGCATGCCCCAATTTGAACCACAACAAAGACAATAAATTAGCCAAAGAAAACCATTGCACTCAATTAGATTTCATCCTTCCATGCTTCACTGGTTTGCAGCTTATGCATATATTTCACATAAATTTAAAGTACGAATACATCATAAAAGCAGTTATTATAGGGACATAAATTTGAGCATAGTCATATTTGAGAAAGAAGGTCGGTCATATTTCCACATGGCTTGTACGAGGCCTCCAAGGGTTCAGCCTTGGGCATAGTGAGCCCCAAGCCTTCAGTCATGTCCACCTCCTCCTCCCTCGTTCTCTTCCACTCAAAACACTGAATCAGAGACCCCAAGGCTAACCCCATAGTTCTCATGGCCAAGCCCTCCCCCGGGCACCTCCTCCTTCCAGACCCAAAGGGGATGTTCTTGTATCCCTCCCCCTCTCCTTCATCAAACCTCTCTGGCCTAAACTCGAAGGGATTCGTCCATAGCTGTGGGTCCCTTTGTATCGCATAAGCATTAACCAATAACATCGTGCCGCGTGGAACACTATATCCCTGTACGACACACTGCTCGGACGACTCGTGCGGCGGGAGGAGAGGGCCTGCTGGGAATAGACGAAGGGTTTCTTTGATGACATTCTGGAGGTAGTGGAGATTGGGAAGGTCATGGTCGGTGACCAAGCGGGCGTGACCCACTTGCGTGTCTATCTCGACTTTGGCCTTCTTTAATGCATCCGGATGATTAAGAAGCAAAGCCAATGCCCACTCCATGGTTCCAGCAGAAGTGTCCGTTCCGGCTGCTATTAGGTTCTGAAACAAAATGACAGCCATTGTTAGATGCACGAAAACAAGATAAATAATATCACTAGATGAAGCCCACCAAGGTGCTGTTTTTTCGTTTTTTTCCTGCAAAGTAATTTGAAGAAGATGTTGTGTTTGATCCCAATGGATCCCATCCGAATATAGCACACACTAACCTAACACCAATTTTTATTATTATAGGATATTAATCTTGGTTCTGCATTCAAAATAAGGGCGTCCAATTTGGTGAAAGGATATGGATGAGCTTCCTATTTTATTTTATTGTTGTTCAAATAGGAGATAACAATCTTCCTAATCTCCCTAATATTTGTCGTACATTTATGGATGGATTATATATTAATTTATTTAGTGGTTGCTGTTTTATGGAGGACGGAGAAGTACCCGGCCAACTTATTTTATTTTGAGTTTTAATGAATGTCACCTTCCCTGCTTCCCAATGTACCTTTCTTGCCAGAATCGGTGGAGAGGAAGAAAAATAAAGAAAGAATTCTATTCTATTCATTTAAACCTTTTTCCCCCGTGTCTCTCACTCGGAAAAACTTCCACTGTAGAGAATAGTTTGAATGGAGTTTATGATGATGCTTGGTGATAGAATTAGATCGAATCAAAGAAGCTACTATAAACGTACCAGAATCATTCCTTTGATGATCTCGTCGGTGTAGTAACCAGGCTCGGCCTCCTGCATCTCCAACATAACATCGATAATAGTTTTCTCTCTCTCTTCTTTTCCCCTCTTCTTTCTTCGCTCCTCCACCATCTCTTGGAACAACTCGTCCATCTCCCTCGCTAACCTCGCCATCCTTTTCTCGGCACTGTTCCACCCTGCCCACCTCGCCCATGGCAAGAAGTCCTCCAAAGTCGATGACCCGCACAACAAAAACATCTCCTCTATAGCTCGACGGAACCGCCGCCCCTCCTCTGTCACCTCCGTCGCCTCCGCCCCGTAGTATCTCCTCCCGGCTATCATCTGCATGGTCACATTAAACGTCAGCTCCGAGAGCCTCGACTTCATCTCCACCTTCCGAAACTCGGCTTTATCTCCGTTGCCGAAGAGGTGGCCGAGGAGCGAGCGGACCTCGGCAGCACGGGAGGCAGAGAAGGAGGCAACCCGGGCGGGGGAGAAGATCTCGAGGGTGGCGATGCGGCGGAGGTTGCGCCAGTGGGGGCCATAGTTGGAGGAGCCGAGGCTGGTGCCGTCGTAGCCGAAGTACTTGAGAAAGAGGAGCGGGGGGCGGTTGGCGAAGGTGATGTCATTGACGGTGAAGCAGTCCTCGGCGGCGGAGGGGGAGGAGACGAGGAGTACGGGGCGGGAGCCGAAGCGGAGGAGGAGGAGAGGGCCGTGGCGGGCGGAGATGGCGGAGAGGGTGCGGTGGATGGGCTGGCGGAGGAGGTGGAGGTGGCCGACGACAGGGAGGGCGAGGGGGCCGGTGGGTGGACATCGGAGACGGGAGTTCTTAGATTGGAAGAAGCTTTTGGAAGTAAAGAGGAGGACCAAGAAGAGCACCGCACAGCAGTAGAAGGTGCCCGTCTCCATTTCCTTTGATCTCCGCCACTGGACTGCCTCCGTCTCTTCCCTTATCCTTTCGTTTTCAAGCCGATGTCACCCTCCCAACCATTGAAACCCGGCCATTAAGATCCGGCTTTTACTTTTTTACCGTAACCATCAGAGCTCTGGATCCAGACAAAATAAAAAACAAAAACAAAAACCAGATCGGCCCTTTTGAAAAGAAAATCTCCGATCATTGCGTCTTCTCCCAACCAATTTATCGTCTGATTATTTTTTTTAATAAAATGGCCAGATCATATATATATCTAATAATAAGAATACATGCCAGTCAACTCATCGACATTTCAGTTTTGGATGCGGAGCTGAGGGCCGCTTGGGTAGACCTCCGTCATGCCCGGTATGTTTTACCGGCTAGTTTCATTGTCCTAGAGGGGGACTCTCGGCCACAATCATCAGCTGAATCCGGAGGGGGGCCAAGGGGTAATGGTTGCATCCACCCTTTGCTCCAAGACATCTAAGCATTGGTGAGTGTTGGAACGGACTCACCAGAAGAGTCCGAGTCTTCTGCACAAGTGAAAGAGAAGCCCAATCCTAGAAATTCATAGCTGCCATAACAGCTACAAATTTGAATTTCAAATTCATTTAAATTTAAATTTCAAATTCATTAAAATTTGGACTTACCAGACGAGGAATTCTTAGCTGTTATAACAGCTGCCAAATTTAGACTCACCAAAAGAGAAATTCTTAGCTATCATAACAGCTAAAAATTTGAATTTCAAATTCATTCAAATTTAATTTGGAATATGCTATACTTGTATAAATATGTAAACATGATGAATGTAAAAAAGGGTGAAAATGAAAAGTTCTTTCTCTCAACTCTCATCTTGAATTTCTTTTTGGTATCAGAGCCCTAAGACAAACGTCGCACAATATGTCTTCTCCTCAATCTTCAAACTCCAATAACACAACAACCTCTCTTCCCAATTTCAATCCCAATTCCACTCCCAATATCTCCAAACTCACCCTCAACAACTATCCTATATGGAGAGCACAGATGCTGCCATACCTCAAAGGACAACAAGTATTCGGGTACATTGATGGCACTGCAAAAAAATCTCCTGCCGAGCTCACTGCACCTGACGGCTCTACCTCTCCAAATCGCGATTATGCTGTATGGGATAGACAAGACAATCTCATTCTTAGTGCAATCAACTCCTCACTCACCGATGAAGTGCTCGCTCAAGTTGTCTTGTCTTTGCTACTCAATTCAGAGCCAAAGCCGTCCAAGTGCGGTCTTAACTTGCAACAACACTGAAAGGTAATATGTCGACCATTGATTAATTTCATGCATAACAAGAGACTCACCGATGAACTTGCCATAGCCGGTCAACCGATGATGTGTGATAACATCATAACCTACATACTTGCGGGTCTTGGCCCCGAGTACGACTCTGTGGTTGCAATGATCAACTCCCGTCGGGACTCGATACAACTGGAAGAGGTATACTCCCTACTCCTTACTAGTGAGGCTTGCATCATCCACAGCAACCAGCCCCTATCCTTACCAGGAGGTTATGCCAACGTTGCAACAAGGCAACAAAACAACACCTTGAGCTGAGGCTACGGCAATTCCAATAATTATCGAGGACAGGGGCGTAAGTAATATAATACAGACAAGGGTAATGGTCGAGGAAACAATTCCATCTCAAACCGCAATTCCTATGGTAACAATAACTCCTCACTTTGGTGCCAATTATGTCAAAAGCCTGGACACACAATCCACAAGTGCTTCCGTCATTTTGATATCACCTCAATCAAAGAATCCACAAGCTATGGTCGCTTCCAATCAGCAAAACTCTAAGAATGATTGGCATCCCGACACTGGAGCTACTCATCATCTAACTTCCAATCTTAATAACCTCAATATTCGCAGCAATGAGTACAATGGATCTGATCAAATTCAAGTTGGCGATGACACAGGTTTGAACATTTCTCACTTTGGTACCGCTAAACTATCTACTCCCTCTCGTTCTTTCATATTAGATCAAGTTCTTGTTGTCCCTCAAATTAAAAAGAACCTTCTTTCTATTCATAAGTTTGCTTCTGACAATCACGTTTACTTTGAATTTCATGACAACTTTTTTCTGATAAAGGATTACTCGGGGAGCATCCAGCATAAAGGCCATCTATAAGATGGTTTATATTATTTTTTAAAGCCCTTTCAACAGCAATCTCCTTCAGCCTTTGTTGGTGTTCGATTCTCCATAACTGATTGGCATCGTAGGTTGGGACATGCGTCCTTTCCCACTGTTAATCATGTTATCTCAGCAAATAAACTTCTAGTTGGTACGAATAAGAGGCAACATGTTTGCCCTGAGTGTTAGAAGGCTAAAAGCCATAATTTGCCTTTTCATGCTTCTACTTTTCAAGCTTCAAAACCTTTAGAATTACTATATTCTGATGTCTGGGAACCAAGTTCGGTCATTTCAAGTTATGGATCACGTTGCTATGTTTGTTTCCTTGATGCTTTCACCAAATTTATTTAACTCTTTCCAATTAAACAAAAATCAGATGTTGAATCAATTTGTCTTCAGTTCCAAAAACATGTAGAACTCCACTTTGACACTAAGATAAAAGCTATACAAACTGATTGGGGAGGCGAACATCGTCGCCTTAATCAATTTTTTAAAACATGTGGGATTCATCGTCGATTAGCATGTCCTTATACACATGAACAAATGGGCTCCATTGAAAGGCGTCATAGGCAAATCGTTGAATGGGTTTAGCTTTGTTAACTCACTCCAATATTCCACAATCATACTGGGAAGATGCGTTTTTAACAGCTACCTATATTATTAATCGATTGCCCACAAAAATTCTCTAACAAAAATCGCCTTTCGAAATGGCCTATAACAAGAAACCTGACTATCAATTCATGTGTGTCTTTGGATGTGCCCGTTGGCCAAATTTGAGAGCATACAACAAACATAAAATTGATTTTCGCTCAAAAACATGTGTCCTTATTGGCTACAGTCTCTGCCACCAGGGCTAGAAAGACCTCTTTTTGTCCACTAGAAAATTTTTTGCGTTCAAACACGTAGTCTTCAATGAAAACGTATTTCCTTTTGCCTCCCACACTCTAAATAAAAGTCCATCAAATCCTGATGTCATACCTTTGCCCTCCACCATAAATATATCCCCTAGTTTTTTGAGTTTATCAACTAACCATGTAGGTACCATTCAGTCTTCTCCTGTGACCATGCCACTTGAATCTAATCAAATCTCTGGTACTCAACGTGGGAATATAGAAACAGAAGTTGATGGAACTCCTGCAAGGGATATTGACCCCAGCTCAAATGCTGCTGTTGCACAGACCGACCAACACACTATTCTGCTGCCACAACAACCAACTCATCGCATGACTACACGATCTCAGACAAACTCTCTTAAATTGAAGCAACCATTTGTTGGCATGATAAAATATCCATTGCCAAAAGCTCTTCTTACAGAATCATTGCCTAAACTTACATAACCCACATCATACACTGAAACTTCCAAACATGCACATTGGAGGGAGGCTATGAATCAAGAATTTGATGCCTTGATGCACAACGGTACTTGGACCTTGCTACCACCTCCAACAGATGCCAACTTGGTTGGTTGCAAGTGGATATACCGAATTAAGAAGAAAGCTGATGGCACAATAGAGAGATTCAAAACCCGCGTGGCAGCAAAAGGTTACCACCAGCAACAAGAAGTCGATTTCCCCGACACCTTCAGCCCGATTGTCAAACCGGCAACTATTAGGCTTATTTTGTCCATTGCAGTGTCCAGAAACTGGTGCCTTCCTCAAATTGACATTCAAAATGCTTTTCTACACGGTATGTTGCAAGAAGACGTGTATATGAGCCAACCACTTGGCTTCACACATCCAGACTTTCCTCACCATATTTGTAAGCTTCATAAAAGCTTGTATGGACTACGTCAAGCTCCCCAGGCCTGGTTCTCATGCTTGACAGATAAGCTGCAGAGTTATGGCTTCATTGGCTCCAAAGCGAACAGTTCTTTGTACACATTGCATCGAGGTCAGCTTTATATCTACTTCCTCATTTATGTTGACAACATAATTATCACTGGGTCTGATGCTCATGAAGTCACCAAAATCATCAACCTGCTTGGCCAAGATTTTTCTGTCAAAGACCTCGGCAACTTAAGTTTTTTTCTTGGAGTGGAAGCCTTACAGACACCCTCTGGTCTCTTTCTCACTCAACAAAAGTATATCGTTGATCTTTTACAAAAGGTCTCTCTAGACAAAGTTAAACCTTGCAGCACCCTGAAGTCTACTTTCTGTCAGTTATCAAAATTTAAAGGTCAAGAATTTGATGATCCCCATCTCTATCAAAGTACTGATGGCGCCTTATACTATTTGGGCCTTACCAGACCAGACAAAGTCAGCAAATATATGCATCAACCTCGGGTACCTCAATGGCAAGTTGTTAAAAGAATACTAAGATATCTCAAAAACACAATTTCCTATGGTCTCCACTTCTCCTCTCATTCGCGTCACACTCTACATTGTTACACCGACATTGATTAGGCTGGGAACTGTGATGACAGAAGAAGTGTTGGTGCTTATTGTGTTTTTCATGGTGCAAAACTAGTTAGTTGGAGCTGCAGAATTAGAATACAAATCCCTGTCCAACACCGTTGCGGAGCTTCAATGGTTGCAGTCCATACTTAACGATCTTCATTTGCCCTTACAGAAAACTCCTACATTGTGGTGTGACAACATAGGTGCTACCTACCTCTCTTCCAATTCAGTCTTCCATGCCAGAACGAAGCATATTGAAATTAGTTTCCATACCGTGCGAGAACAGGTGATGAAGAAATAACTAAGAGTGTCATTTTTATCGTCAAAAGATCAGACTATCAGTAGTGAGGTTCACGCATCTTCGAGACAATCTTCATGTGTAAGAACTGCACATTCGATTGTGGGGGCGTGTTGAAACGGACTCACCAGAAGAGTCCGAGTATTCTGCGCAAGTGAAGGAGAGCCCAATCCCAGAAATTCATAGCTGCCATAACAGCTGCAAATTTGAATTTTAAGTTCATTCAAATTTGAATTTCAAATTCATTCAAATTTGGACTCACCAGAAGAGAAATTCTTAGCTGTCATAACAGCTGCCAAATTTGGACTCACTAGAAGAAAAATTTTAGCTGTCATAACAGCTAAAAATTTGAATTTCAAATTAATTCAAATTTAAATTTTGAATACGCTATCCTTGTATAAATATGTAAACGTGATGAATGTAAAAAAGGTAAAAACGAAAAGTTCTTTCTCTCAACTCTCATCTTGAATTTCTTTAGTGAGGGACGGAGGGGCCTTCCAGACCAAGCATGTTTTTCGTGAAGCCAATGGGGCTGCAGACTGGGTGGCTGATTATGTAGCCAGTCACTCTAGCAGTACCCTATGGGCTGGAGATGGGGAGCTGCCCATGGCACTCCGAAGTTTTTTTTTTTTTGATTTTATTGGGTGTATCCATACTCGTTAGGTATGATCCACCCGTCTTAGCAAAAAAAAAAATACATCCACTAAAATTATTAAATAAAATTTTACAGAGGGCAATTGGGTCCACAGTATTCTTTCAGAATACTCCACCAAATAAGAAAAAACCAATCTGCAGTCGTATTCGCCTTCTAGTAGACATGCCTAGTACCTAGGAGTACACGATCTCTCGAAATTCTCCAAATGTCATGTAGGAGCAGGTGTGCGTTAGTTGTCCCCGCCTCGCTCTGAATCCACCCAACAGCAATAGCTAAATCACCTTCAATGGCTATGAGGTCGGCCCTCAATATCTACCTCATATGAATCTTGCCTACTGAGGCCACCCTCAGGTCCACCCTAGAAACTGAGATATCGAAGGTCGAACTCCCACTAACAGCTAACATCCAAGAGTCCACAAATTCAGCTCGTCTCTATTCACGCCACCATCAAAGCTGACCGTAAGAAAGTTCAAGGGCAGAGGTTCCTAGGTGATAACAACCAACCAAGGTCTGATCTACTTCGTGGTAGAGGTGCGTTGCCATAAAAAAAAAATTATATCTAATGACATATTATGTAAAATTATCTAAGTATCTAAAAATATATATAAAGAAAATATTTTAGAAGAAGCTAGAAAACAAAGAAAACTTAGCTTTTAGTTTGTTCGCTTTTTTCTAAAGCGGGAGCATGATCAAACATGCCCCCAACAGTCACAATCTCTTAATTCATGAGAATCCCCAAAGTCAATTTGTTGATGGCCAACTCTTTGACTCTCTTGAGCTTGCAATTTTATTGATAGCACCTACACCGCGGAGCGCTAATTTCCTTGGCTGATATTACCTTCCACATCTTAGATGAGAGATCTCGGGGGGGTTTGAATCTGAATGCCGTTTGCCTTTAGATTCTTTGCCCCTATTTGCTCTAAATAAATCTCCCGGTTCCATGAGCTTTTTGATTTCTCCCTGCCTGAGAGCCTAAATAATTAAAAAGTAAAGAAATAAAGCTTCGGCCCAAGTTGTAGGAAGTTCCCATAACTGGAGTATGTCGTAGAATCTAGATAAGATCAATCTCTTTGGAACACTGGATGTGTCCCATTGTAGGAATTTTTTTTTTAAGGAATTTCACTCTATTGTAAGAATATTTCACGATTAGATCTTTAACAAGAGAATTCCACGTTGTTCTATCATTACATGGAAGCCCATATTGAAATTAAAGTGGCTTTAGGATGGAGTTGCTTTCGTAAATAAATAAGATTGGTAAAGCGTCCTCGTCAGTGTGCTCCAATTCCAACCTTTGTGACGTAAATGAGAACGAAAGATTCCCATAGTACATGCAACGTTTGGAACTCTTTCCATCCATGAATGCAGTCGACAGTTGATATGTCCTTCTCCCACCTTAAAGAAGCTATGGCAAATATCTGGTCGATATCTATTGATTCCATGGAAGTAAATGGGCTTGGATAAGAGTTTTCTGTAATCAAATATGTTCTGATACATGTCCGACCTAACTGTAAATTGATCAACTTTGGATTTGGCAAACGAACAAGATGGGCCAACTTGGGTCAAACTGTTAGTCAGACTACTTCAAACCCAATGTGATAATAAGTCGATCTAATCCAAACAAACCTGAAGTTTATCTTGTAACAGAAACTCTGTTTCATCCTTATCAAAACAGAGTATTCTGAGTTATAACCATGGGCTGTAGACACTTATTTAAGTAAGGCAAAACCTCACCGAATGCAAGGTAGAGGAGTTCATTTGTTCTAAAGCCATATTTCTTTCTCCCTGAGGTTTTGAAACCTCAACCCAAACAAGTCCTCAGAACTAGCACTACGTCCCGGGAAAAGTGGCGCGAGTGATCAGGAAGGCAGTGCAATAATGATCAAGAGGAATAATGTTTTCAAAAAGAAAGAAAAAGATTAAGAACAAACAAAATAACTGGATAGAATTGGAGCAAACGATTTGATCATTATTTATAACATTTTCTTCTTTACTTCAATCTCTTCTCCTCTCCCTCTTTCTTAATTCATTTTGATGCCCAACCTTATGTAGCTGCTCTCTTTGTAGCCCAGACTTGAACTAATCCTTTAAGATATATAATAGTTTCAACCCAATTCCAGAAAGTAAGTATAATACTCTCCTATTATTTCATATACACACACACACACACACACACACACACACACACACACACACACACACACACAAACACAAATACACATACACATACTGTCTGATCTTTATTTAATTAATTTTACTTGTTTTTCTTTTCTATTTTGATGAGCTACCGTGGGTCTTGCTTTATTCACTTGCTAAACACTTAAAAAAATATTCCCTCTAAATCCTTTTATTTTCTTTTTGAGAAACAAACTTCCTCTTTCAGGAAGGACAGCTGAGACAGAGAGGTGGGCTCGTAATCTGATGCGGGAAGTTGTTGGATTGGATAATTTGAAATCCAATATTAAAGTTATCAGTAAACTGATAAATTCAAACAGGCTATTTATGTTTAGAAAACGGCAGAAAGGGCACAAAAAAAAAAAAGTGCAGCTCATGAGATGTGTTATTATCAGTTTCGTTGATTTCCAAGGAAGAGATGATCCGAGAGTGTAAAGCCCTGAAGCTATTTGACTTAATTTTGTTTAAAAAAATAATATCATCTGCTGTAAATGTTTAGTTTTCCAAACCAGATGCATTTGGGCGGTGCAGAAAAAATGAAGAAGATAAAGTTTTCCCTCTAAAGGCTGTTGTCAAATTAACAGTTTTTGGAAAGAAAAAATAATATAATAAAAATATTGCCAAATGAACAGTTTTTGAAGACTTGCTCAAATTTTAGCCATATAAATATTGTGCGGGGAAATAGAAAACTGACCGGTTTTCTCACCGGCACCCCCCTTTTTTTCTTGATAAAAAGGAAAGAAGTCCTGCCATATATTTTATTATGATAAAAAAAAAGAAGAAAAAAATATAAAAAAAATTGGCAATTCCAGCCCCGCCAAAGAAGGAATTATATCCTATATGGCGTGCATCAAGTAGTCGTTCATGCTGCCAATCACAACCGCTCATCTCAATCCATTACTACAGAAATGAGCAGCTGTAATTGGCGACATGCATTGCCATTGTCATGTGGTACACGTCGTGTAGGATATAGTTTCTGTTAGCAAATAAACTAACCAATGACTCTTATCTTCTTGCAGAATTCATTTAGACAAATAAAGACCTTGACTCTCCAAAAACCAAACCAACATAGATATTATCTTCTACGCAGCCATCTTCTTAACAATTCTCCTCACCCTCTTCACCCTACTCCACCAAGGCAAGAACTCATCACCTTGTCCTCCCTCTCTCCCTACACTTGCCTATCTCCACCTCCTAAAGAAACCCCTCCACTGCTCCATTCCTTCTCTCTCCGCCGGTTATAGCCCAATTATCTCTCTGCGCTTCGAATCCTAGCCCACGATGCCACTGAGGAATGCCTCTCCAAGAACAATGTCATCTTCACTGACCATGCTGCCTCCTCGTCGGGAAACATCTTGGCTACAAAGACCCTACCATCGTATGGGCTTTCTATGGCCACAACTAGTGGATCCTCTAGTGATCAATCGCCCCAGACAAAATTTTCTCAACAGCTCGACTCCACTTGTTCTATGGTATTTGGGGAGAGGAGGTCATGGTCTTGATTAGACGGCTTGTTATCAACTCTAACAACAAGGACTAGTTTGGGAATGTGTTGATCAGGATGATCAGCGGAAAGAGGTATTTTGGGGAGGATGGGGAAAAGTGTGAGGAGGCTAAGAGGTTTCAAGAGATTTACAACCAATTCCCTCTATGCAAATCCAATTCAATGCATGTTTTCTCCTCTTCATATTTGATGTTGGAGCGCCTAGGACATACATGATGCTGCACATATCACAAGTCCTAGCCCCATGGGTTACAGGTGGGTTACAGATCCCAGGTACACAGGTTGCGGTCCCGTATATATAAGTCTCAAGACACGACTAGTTTTTGATGATTAGTTATTTTTCTGTATCGATTAAGAATGACTGATGTTACTAAATTTTAAAAAAAAATTTGATTTTTGTAAGATTTTTTTTTTTGAGCACTTTTGATGTTATTAGAAAAATTAGTACTTAGGATTGTTCAAGTTAGAATAAAACTTGAAATTCCATATTACAAGGATAAAAAAAGAGTCCCCGTGTACTACTTAAAATACTCCTACTAGAGCTCTTTTTGTAATCATCTTAAGATTCTTGTGTTATTGATTAATGAGAAATCTCTTCTAAAAATTATTCTTGCCTCCTTTCTATTCTCTCTCTCTCTCTACTCTTTTTGGCAGATTCCTATGGTTTGCGAACGAACGTGAGAGCTATATGCTTAGAGTGGTAGCCCAATATAGTGTTTTCGGCCTTAAAAGAGAGTGATTCATTCCTGCTTCCTCTTCCAACGACTATCATACATTTTTGCAATGGGGTTTCTACTTCATCATAATCGATTGCACCGACATACCCTTGCTTCTTCAACTTTTGAGTCCAAGTTTCAATACCTCTTTGGCGTCAGTTGGTATCGAAGCATAGTTTCAAAATGCCGCTCATCATTGCAATGTCGAAATGTATGTTGAACATGAGCAAGATTTACAAGATATTGAATAGATGAATTTCATCAGCGGCTTCAACAACTTCAATAAGAAAATCAGCGATTTCGATGACATTAAGATTTACATGAACGTCGACATCGTCAGGATTCCAATTACCACTCTGATAGAGAACTCTTTGATGATGAAAGCAAGTATTCCGATAAGAAACTAAAAGATTTCAATCCGTCCTATAACTGACAAGCTTCATCAAGTGAAGAAGATACATGGCATCAACATGAATGAAGACCACATCACAACCATCATGACTTTGATATCAAAATAGACATCCCCGACTTTGAAGGATACCTGCAAGCTGATATCTCTGTTGGTTGGTTCCACACCGTCAAATGACTTGTCGAACTCAACAAAATTTGCCATGATCAATGTGTCAAGTTAGTCGCCATCAAACTCTAGAAGTACACATTAATTTGGTTGAAGAATCTGAAGTGACAATGTGAGCATGAAGAATGTGGCACGATACAAACGTGAGACAAGATGCATTGCGAACTCAAACATAAGTTTTTCCCTGAAGGTTACCACCAAGAAAAATTCTAAAGCACTACAATCTTTGGCAGTGTGACATGACCGTAGAAGGCCACACACACAATAGAATTTTGAATAACTTTTTATGATATGTGATATCAAAAAGCTCGAAGAGCAAACTATAGCGCGATATCTTAGAAGATTGAAGCCAAAAATTGAGCAAGTAACGCAATTGCAACCCTATTGAATGCTAAATTTTCTTAGATAAAGGATAAGGACATTCTTAGCAATCCCGAACCCTCGCAAGTATTTCAAGTACTAAGGCTTTCGGCATATTGCAGCTGCCCAAATAGAGAGCCCGTCTCTTTCATTGAAGAAGAATCTTGTGCAGAAGAACAAGCAGAGCAGCCGGTTAAGTGGGACAATAAAGATTAAGACGAAACATTGGCAGTGCATCTTATTGCAGCTGGTCGTGATGTTCACATAGTTATGCATCAAATAAGTTGCGTGGGGCGAGCCAATTACCGGACGCCATTGTTACTTGGCTATCAATTACGACTTGTTCCTGGTAGAGAAATCGGCATTCCTGATTGGTATCTGCTTGATGAAAATGAAGTTCACCGTCGCACTGCATTGCCAAATAATGAGATGAATGGGAGTGGCCCTTTAGAGCAATTATATATGCATCGATCGAGAACTATGAGCTTTCCACATGGGGAACTACATAATTTATTTGATCCGGTGGCATTTTTCGAGAGCTTGTCAACTCTTGCAAGCAGTGCTGATCCAGGAAAGGGTCCGGAGAAGCACCAATTAAGCGAGCGGATTGTTGCTGCAACACTCTTTAATTGGGAGGAAGAAATTTACGCAGCAAGAGCACCTGGAAGGTTGGTCATCATGGATTTTGAATTGCAGATTATTCCGGCATACCAGAAGTTAGCTCTCAAAAGGTTGTAAACCCAGCAGTTCATGGAAGTAATGAGCTGAGTAGGCTTATTGCCACACCAGGAGATGCTTCCTTGGATGATTTATTTCAAGATCCAAACTAAACCATCAAGTTGGGTCAAGTATATGAAAAATTATTTTAAATCAATTTGATAATTCAGGCTAAGGTGGGTGCGTACGTAGACCCAACATAATGTGCTAGTTTCTATATCAAATCAAATATAGGATCAAGGTCAATGAATTAACTTTTTAAAATTGTACTATCCATTATACATTTAAAAGGTGAAGAAATAATGACATGGATAACAAGTAGAAAGAATTAGAAAACCAAAATTAATATAAATTTCTGCTATTAATATCGTTACCATTATTTAACTATTATCGGATCTTCGACGTAGACGAAAAAGCTTAATCCCCATCATACAAACATATGCATGGAATTCGATAATTATACATGGTTTAGGGTTGTTAAAGTAATGGGTTTTTGGATTCAATCAGATTGGACCAAGCTTAGTCCCGATAAATTGGACCATTTTGGCCCAACTATTATATGAATCGCATTAAGTATGAAAATATATGACCTAGATATTGACCCACTTTTTCGAGCAAGTCATTTTTCTTGATCTTGATCTCGACCTGAACCACAAGTCTGAGCAATCGGTTGGACCACGTCGAATCCAGATGGAACCAGGTCAAGTTAAGGGTTAACCCAACTCATTTGCAGCCCTCAATGATGGTTCTTTGTGGAATGGATTGAGTTTACAATTTATAGGAGAACAGCGCATGATTGAATCTGGTTAGTTGGGCCTGCAAACAACAACAAACTATGGGCTAAATTGAATGGATTAAAGATCTACAATAGCTTTTTGTTTCCAAAAGAAAACAATGTCGGTTCAATATATAGGGCAGATTCAATCAATGAATTTAGTATGAAAAAAAAAGGGAATTGAAGATATCCTTTCATCAGAGGTAAAATAAAAACAAAATCCTAAATCACTCAAGAGATCAACAAAAGCAATTGAAATAAGGAGGAGTAACTTATATGCTAAAACAGACTATGCTACTTTAGTGAAGCAGATGTAGTAGCAATATGAAAGAAGTTTGGCTTCGAAAGGCCAGCAAGTAGCACAACTTCTTTCAAATTAATGCATTAATTCTCACCTCACTAAAAAGACAATAAATTAGCCAAAGAAAACCATTGCACTCAATTAGATTTCATCCTTCTACGCTTCACTGGTTTGCAGCTTATGCATATATTTCACATAAATTTAAAGTACGGATACATCATAAAAGTAGTTATTATAGGGACATAAATGTGAGCATGGTCATATTTGAGAAAGAACGTCGGTCATGTTTCCACATGGCTTGTACAAGGCCTCCAAGGGTTCAGCCTTGGGCATAGTGAGCCCCAAGCCTTCAGTCATGTCCACCTCCTCCTCCCTCGTTCTCTTCCACTCAAAACACTGAATCAGAGACCCCAAGGCTAACCCCATAGTTCTCATGGCCAAGCCCTCCCCCGGGCACCTCCTCCTTCCAGACCCAAAGGGGATGTTCTTGTATCCCTCCCCCTCTCCTTCATCAAACCTCTCTGGCCTAAACTCGAAGGGATTCGTCCATAGCTGTGGGTCCCTTTGTATGGCATAAGCATTAACCAATAACATCGTGCCGCGTGGAACACTATATCCCTGTACGACACACTGCTCGGATGACTCGTGCGGCAGGAGAAGAGGGCCTGCTGGGAATAGACGAAGGGTTTCTTTGATGACATTCTGGAGGTAGTGGAGATTGCGAAGGTCATGGTCAGTGACCAACCGGGCATGACCGACTTGCATGTCTATCTCGGCTTTGGCCTTCTTTAATGCCTCTGGATGATTGAGAAGCAAGGCCAATGCCCACTCCATGGTTCCAGCAGAAGTGTCCGTTCCCGCTGATATTAGGTTCTGAAATAAAATGATAGTCATTGTTAGATGTGCGAAAACGAGATAAATAAAATCATTAGATGAAGCCCACCAAGGTCCTATTTTTTTGTTTTTTTTCCTGCAAAGTAATTTGAAGAAGATGTTGTTTTTGATCCCAGATATAGCCCACACTAACCTGACAGCAATTTTTATTATTATAGGATATTAATCTTGGTTCTGGATTCAAAATAAGGGCCTCCAATATGGTCAAGGGGTATGGATGAGCTTCCTATCTTATTTTATTGTATTTCAAATCGGAGATAACAATCATCCTAATCACCGTAATTGTCTCCGATGGATGAGATATGTTATAAAGTAATACCTCATGAACTTTGTTCCTAACTCATCCAGGAGCGTTTGTGAGGTACTTCTCCTCACCAAGTTTAATTACTCGAAGATGGAGTCTGGTTGTGCTACTCGTAGGTATATCGACCTAGGAGCACATGCAGTTTTTATTTCCTAGCATGGTTAGGTATCAATTGCTTGGACTTAATTTGTTTCTGTAACTGTATTTTAATGTTAGTCGCACATTCATGGATTATACATTAATTTATTTAGTGGTTGGTATTTTATGGAGGATGGAGAAGTACCACGCCAGCATATTTTGAGTTTTAATGAATGTCACCTTCCCACCTTAATTTCTTGCCATAATCGGTGGAGGCAGAAAAATAAACAAAGAAGGAATTCTATTCATTTAAACCTTTTTTCCCCCATCTCTCTCACGGGGAAAAACTTCCACTGTAGAGAACAGTTTGAATAGAGTTTATGATTCTTGGTGATAGAAGTAGATCGAATCAAAGAAGCTACTATATATGAACGTACGTACCAGAATTATTCCTTTGATGATCTCGTCGGTGTAGTAACCAGGCTCGGCCTCCTGCATCTCCAACATAACATCGATAATAGTTGTCTTTCCCTCCTCTCTTCCCCTCTTCTTTCTTCGCTCCTCCACCATCTCTTGGAACAACTCGTCCATCTCCCTCGCTAACCTCGCCATCCTTTTCTCGGCACTGTTCCACCCTGCCCACCTCACCCATGGCAAGAAGTCCTCCAAAGTCGATGCCCCGGCCACCAAAAACGCCTCCTCGATAACTCGCCGGAACCGCCGCCCCTCCTCTGCCACCTCCGTGGCCTCCGCCCCGTAGTACCTCCTCCCGGCTATCATCTGCATGGCCACATTAAACGTCAGCTCCGAGAACCTCGACTTCATCTCCACCTTCCTGAACTCGGCTCTATCTCCGTCGCCGAAGAGGTGGCGGAGGAGCGACCGGACCTCAGCAGCACGGGAGGCAGAGAAGGCAGCAACTCGGGCGGGGGAGAAGATCTCGAGGGTGGCGATGCGGCGGAGGTTGCGCCAGTGGGGGCCGTAGGGGGAGGCGCCGAGGGTGGTGCAGTCGTAGCCGAAGTGCTTGCTGGAGAGGATCTGGGGGCGGTTGGCGAAGGTGATGTCATTGACGGTGAAGCAGTCCTCGGCGGCGGAGGGGGAGGAGACGAGGAGGACGGGGCGGGAGCCGAAGCGGAGGAGGAGGAGAGGGCCGTGGCGGGCGGAGATGGCGGAGAGGGTGCGGTGGATGGGCTGGCGGAGGAGGTGGAGGTGGCCGACGACGGGGAGGGCGAGGGGACCGGTGGGTGGACTTCGGAGACGGGCGTTCTTGGATTGGAAGAAGCTTTTGGAAGTAAAGAGGAGGGCCAAGAAGAGCACCGCACAGTAGTAGAAGGTGGCCGTTTCCATTTCCTTTGATCTCCGCCACGGGACTGCCTCCGCGTCCTCCTTATCACTTCGTTTGCGTGTAAGGCGGACTTCAAGCCGATGTGATGTAAGCGATGACGATATATAGTTTTTTTGTGTTTGACCTAACACTCGGTCCTTTTTTTAAAAAAAAACTGGACTTTTTTTTTTTTTAGTGACCCAGGAAACTTATTATTTAATATAGTAATACTAATGAAAAATTCTTTATTTAATATAGTTGATATGATAATAAACTTATTATCATGATATTATATTGCTATATTTTCATAAAGAACCATATTGAATAAAACCTGTATTTATTATTTAGAACCATCATATTCATCAAAAATTACTTGCCCTTCATATGTTTATAAGATCTTAATACCTTCTCACTTGAAGAATAAATTTCTTTTTCTTAATAAATGAATATGTCATAACACATTATAATAGTTGATTTTGATATCAATAACAAATATTATTTCCATTTGCATTATTTTTTGACTAAACATTTTTCTCAAAACTCATTTTTTTATATCAATTTTAAATATAAATAGTTTTTGATATTAATTATTTTTTTATTTTTTCATGCATTCTGTCATATGAGGAAAGAGAAAACTCGTGTTTTTCTTAGAATATTTAAGAGACAACATGCACTTTATTAGACCTTAACCCTTAGTCTTTCTCCGTTTGTAATGTTATAATGTTTTCATGATAATATGCCCTTAATTGTATGTGCTGGGTCATCATGTATGGTCACCCCGCACATAATAGCCCTACCTATGGAGTCTGATGCGCTAGACCACCCATTAATCTTTTGTAAGAAAATTTCACATGTAAGTGTAATTTCAGAAAGATTAAGAAACTCCAGATACCATCATCTTTTGTGCCATATAAAGTAAAAATATATCTATACATAGTAATAAATAAAATTTTAATTGAAATTTTTTTGAAATATCTATCTCTCTCTCTTTTTCTCTCTCTCTCTCTCTCTATATATATATATATATATATGGGGATTGATAACCTACTCTCTGTTATGGTAGGTTATCAATCTATCCATTTTTCATTGGACAAAAAATACCCTTATTTTTTGTAACTTTTAAGGGTGCTTTATGTCTTTTTACAATCTCACATTAACTCACCCTTTCAACCCCCAATTAATGCTCTCTCCCTCTCTCTCTCTCCGGTGTGTGTGTATATGTGTGTGTATGCATGTATGTACATACATACGTATGCATGTATGTATATGTATGTATGTATGTCTATGTATGTATGTATATGTGTGTGTGTGTATGTATGTATGTATGTATGTATGTATGTATGTATGTGTGTATGTGTATATATGTATGTGTATGTATGTATGTATGTATGTATGTGTATGTATGTATGTATGTATGTATGTGTGTGTATGTATGTATGTGTATGTATGTATGCATGCATATGTATATGTATATGTATGAGAGAGAGAGAGAGAGGGAGAGAGCATTAATTGGAGGGGTTAAGAGGGTGAGTAAATGTGAGATTGTAAAAAGACATAAAGTACCCTTAAAAGTTATAAAAAGTAAGGGTATTTTTTGTCAAATGAAAAATGGGTAGATTGATAACCTACCATAACAGAGAGTAGGTTATCAATCCCCTATATATATATATATATTTTAGGAGGGGGGTTTAGGTAATTAAAACGCTAAGGTTGGGGCGTGGTTGGAAGGGGGTGGATCACGGGGTGCTTAGACCTCGCGTAGGTCGTGGATTAATTTTGATGTCTGCGGGGTTCTCCCTTCTTTGAATTTCCGAAACTGCCCCTTCGCCTATCACGTTCGACGTGTCTGCGCCTGAAATTAAATAAGATTTAGCCATGGCTTCGAGCATTGATGATGAATGAGGAGCTTTACTGAAAGCCTCCATTTTCATATATATATATATATATATATATAATATATCTATAACACACACACACACATATATATCATATAATAAAAATTTAGATTTTTTTATAAATACCCTTCTAAAAATTTAAATTTATGTAAATATTCTCTTAAAATTTATATTTATTTATTTATCCTTATAAAATACTGTTTTTGCACAAATATTCCTAATATAACAGTTCTTTTAACACTGTTAATAAAAATCATATTTATTTTAATTAAAAATAAAATAAAATTTTAAAATTATTTTTTATTTTTCATCATGATCGTCTTAAAAATATTTTTTTTGGCACATTTATCCATTAAGAATATTTTAGTTATTTTAATTTGAAACTGCTAATAAGGATTAAAAAAAAGAAAGAATAGCAAAATAAGTATTTTAGGAGGGTATGTATATAAAAATTAATTTTAAAAAAATATTTACGTAAAATTCGATATTTAAGAGGATATTTATAAAAAAATTAAAATTTATTATTTATAGAATATCATATGATATATTTTTGTTTGTCTTTTGGCATGATGGAGAGTTATGATGGGAACCGGTGAGCCATTAATTTCGTGAGCCAACCAACTTCCGTGACAACGAACAGAAGAAGACAAATCATCAATTGCCACATCTAAATGTCTAATTAATGCACCATGAGGTCATCCGGCCCGAGAAAGCGAAGACTGACCGACGGCTAGCTCTTATCTCCATGCAGAAACCATTGAAACAAATGAACGCCCGGGGAGAACAAGAACCAAAGATGGATATCATCCACTACGCGGCCATCTTCTTATCAATCCTCCTCCTCCTCCTCTTTACCCGACTCGACCGAGGCAAGAACTCGCCACCTTGTCCTCCTTCTCTCCCCATACTTGGCCATCTCCACCTCCTAAAGAAACCCCTCCACCGCTCCCTCGTTGCTCTCTCCGCCCGTTATGGCCCAGTCATCTCTCTGCGCTTCGGATCCCGGCCCATCCTCGTAGTCTCCTCGTCCGATGCCGCTGAGGAATGCTTCTCCAAGAACGATGTCATCTTCGCCAACCGCCCCCGCTACCTCGCCGGGAAATACCTTGGCTACAATTACACTTCCATGATCTGGGCTTCCTACGGCCATCACTGGCGGAACCTACGGCGAATCGCCACCGTCGAAATCTTCTCAACAGATCGACTCCACTCGTTCTCCGGATTACGGAGAGAGGAGGTCATGGCCTTGATTAGACGACTTGTTATCGATTCTAACGGCAAGAACGGGTTTCGGAAGGTGGAGCTGAAGAAGAGGTTATTTGAACTAACGTTAAACGTGATGATGAGGATGATCGCCGGAAAGCGGTATTATGGGGAGGATGAAGAGGACTCAGAGGAGGCCAGGAGGTTCCAAGAGATGGTGGAGGAGACGTTTGCGTTGAATGTCATGACGAATCTTGGTGACTTCTTGCCAATCATCCGATTGCTGGATCATGGAGGGGTGAAGAGGAAGTTGATGAGGTTGCACGAGAAGAGGGATGCCTTCATGCAGGGCCTGATTGATGAGCATAGAAGAGGTGATGGTTGTTCTGTCTCTCATAAAGCAGGGGCAGGCGGAGGAGGGGAGGGAAGGAGGAAGACTATTGTTGACGTATTGTTGTCTCTCCAACGAGGTGACCCGGAATACCATACGGATGAAATGATCAAAGCCCTTCTCGTGGTAAGTTGCACCTTCACAAACTATACTAGAAGATTTTGTGACAAGACTGACAGTTTCGATCAATAGCATACTATTTGAATTAATGGAAAATTCGCAAATTGTTTAGGATTTTTTTGTCTCGGCTGAAATATCTATTCTTTTGAATAGAAGTGAGATATATATATATATATATATATATATATATATATATATATATATATATATATATATATATATATATATATATATATATATATATATATATATATATATATGGGGATTGATAACCTACTCTCTGTTATGGTAGGTTATCAATCTATCAGACAAAAAATACCCTTACTTTTTATAACTTTTAAGGGTACTTTATGTCTTTTTACAATCTCACATTTACTCATCCTCTTAACCACTCCAATTAATGCTCTCTCTCTCATACATATACATATACATACACATACATACATACACATACATACATACACACACATACATACACACACATACATACATACACATACATACATACACATACATACACACATACATACATACATACATACATACACACATATACATACATACATAGACATACATACATACATATACATACATGCATACATACACACACACATACACACACACCGGAGAGAGAGAGAGAGAGAGGGAGAGAGCATTAATTGGGGGTTGAGAGGGTGAGTTAATGTGAGATTGTAAAAAGACATAAAACACTCTTAAAAGTTACAAAAAATAAGGATATTTTTTGTCCAATAAAAAATGGGTAGATTGATAACCTACCATAACAGAGAGTAGGTTATCAATCCCCTATATATATATATATATATATAGTTGAATTATCAAAAAATTATGCATTATTTTGCTAATAGCTTTTCCAAGTTTTTGGATTCATAAATACTCATGGCTTATCTTTTGGATTATGAGCATTATATTAATAAATAGGGGAAAGTTTAATCTTGCTTTCTCCACTTTCTTGATTATGAGCATTTTTTCGAGAAAAATATTGTGGAGGCCAAGCCACTAGAATTTTATTAAAGATTTCTTTTTGTATTGGAATTAGTCCTTCTCATCATACTTTTTTGCTTGGCAAATAGAGATTCTCGGATAAAATATTGGATGTAACCGGCTTTCACCCAATAGCTATATCCTCCCTTTGTCTCGAGACCTAAAAAGATGCCCTTTTGTGCTTAGCATTTTAGAAATAGAGAAAATTTAACACCAGTTCTTTGTTTAATTGCCTTCTTATATTTATCCCTTACATAGCATTTTATGTTTTGTTCATATGCACCTATAGATCTTCTTTTCACACATATGCACATGTATGAGGCAAGGATTAAATGTAAAATGAATATTGAAATCAAAGACTAGATAGAAATTTCATTCCATTCATTCAATAACATAAGGCAGACAATCCAGAGTGGACCTCAACTTGCCCTTAAAAATATATATAGCAATATAGTTGGTGGGAGCCCACAATCTCATGATTGAGGAGGGGAAGAGAACATAACCCACTAAACATGCAATGCTACCACATATAGATCTCAAATCCTGTTAGAAGATCATTTTCTCCGCTGCCACTTACCTGGACCTCCCTTTCCACATCATCAATAGGAGTGGTAATTGTAGCCGACCCACTAGATACCCGATCTGGCTCGAATTGGGCAGGTTTTATCCAACTTGTTTAAATCTAAAGCAAATATGGGCTCTAGATAACATACTCGAAGCAGGTTTCGGTCGGATGCAGGTAATATTGTTCTCCACCCCAAACCCAACCTGATATAACCTTAATCTAAATCCCTCCATCTAAAGTTACAATTATTTTAAAATGTTTAAATGATGAGTTCTTTACTCGATCCGATCCGTCTTATCTATCCGACTCGACCCTACCCGCACTATCTAATTAATCCGATCCAATTCCATCCGGGTTAGGTACGAGGTGGGTATAGATATGGAGTTTTAGTTATAGAACAGGTATGAATATTAGCCCAATCCATTGCCATACCTAATCATCCGTATCCCCTCCGACCACAATTATGAAAGTTATGGACCCGCAGTCATCATGGATACATGTGGCAAATTTGGATATGGATTTGTACAAATTATTATTATTATTTAACTAGCTAGATCTAAAAGCGGTTCATTGCAGATTTTAGCATAATAAAATGACGTTCAAATAAATAAAAATCGGTTTTTTAGGTACCAAAAGCAAATGACTCAGGAAATTAAATATCTTGCATATTAAAATATTTTTCATGTTTGGTTTATCCGCTGACATGGCAAAACCTGATTGGGAACTAAAGGGATTGGAGAACATGACTCCAGTGCATGAACAAGCTTTTAGAATTATTGTTCATGAGTGCGCGTAATTCTACTACTTGAATCATTATTTTTTGCTAAATTCTTTCTGAAATTAATTATCTGGATCAATGCAGGTGCCGTTAGTGGCCGGCACGGATACTACGGCTGTAACAATAGAGTGGGCCATGTCGCTCCTGCTGAACCACCCAGCGGCATTGAAGAAGGCCAGAGAAGAGCTCGACCTCCAGGTCGGACAAGACCGCCTCGTAGACGAATCGGACCTCCCCAAGCTCCCATTCCTCCACGCCGTCATCAACGAGACTCTCCGGCTGTTCCCTCCAGCTCCGATCCTTGCACCCCACGAGTCGTCGGAGGACTGCATCGTCGGAGGCGACCGCGTGCCGCGCGGCACAGTTTTGCTCGTCAACTTGTGGGCGATCCAGAGGGACCCCAAGCTCTGGCCGGAGCCGACCAGCTTCAGGCCGGAGAGGCTTCTGGAAGATGGAAGGGAGAAGGAGCATGGGATGCTGCCGTTTGGGTTGGGGAGAAGAGGGTGTCCCGGCGAGGGCCTGGCCATGCGCGTGGTGGGGCTGGCGCTGGGGGCCTTGGTCCAGTGCTTTGAGTGGGACTGCAGTGGCGATCCAGTGGATTTGAGCGAGGGAGTAGGGATCACCGTGCCCAAGGCCGTGCCTTTGGTGGCAGGGTATAAGCCAAGGCCGTTTGCGACAAGCCTGGTTGACGAGAGAGTTGAAGGTTAGCAACTACGGCCAAACCTGTTTGGAGTTCGAAACAGCTCTGTGTTGATGGTGTGATGCCTTGCTTAGCAGCAGGCAGACGAGGCTACTTGGTCTCGGTTTACAGTTTCAGTTGAAGCTTTTTCTCTTTTTTTTGCATGGAGAGAATGGAATTGCACTATATTTTTCAATTTGGGGTTCTTAATATATACATTGCAAGTTTCTGGAAGATTATAAGTTTAAGACCACTTTCAGGTTCCTTGCTCATTTGCTATGAGGACTCTTAATGGAGAACCATATACATCACTACAGCAAATGTGAGTTTTGCCGACTGTGTTTTCCCGATGCTAGGGGGAAGCGTCGTAAAAGTTTAGCTCAACACCAACCTTTGCTGACGCTTCCCCCTTGCATCGGTAAAGCTCCAGAAGTGACGATGCTCTAAAGCGTCGTTAAAACATTTAGAAACGACGACGCTTAAAAGCGTCGTTAAAAAATATAAAACCCTCCCAACCGCTCGCCCGGCCCCCTTCTCTCACCCTCTCTCGGTCGATGCCCTAGCTGCGCGTCGACATCAAACTGATCTCACCTCCATCCCGAGCCCCGATCGGCAATCGAAGATTTTGCTTCCCCGCCACCATCGACCTTGCCCTCATATGAGGTAAGCCTCCTCCTCCTCCTCCTCCTCTTTGTTTTTTTCTTGTTTTTAACGCTCGCCCAACCTTCTCTCCTCATCCTCTCTCGGTCGATGCCCTAGCTGCGTGCCGACAGCAAACTAATCTCACCTCCATCCCGAGCCCCGATCGACGATCGAAGATTCCGCTGCCTCGCCGCCGTCGACCTTGCCCTCGTCTGAGATCAGCCTCCTCCTCCTCCTTCATTACCGGTTTCCTAAAGTGGCATGGAGTTTGATGATGATCTCCTCCTCCTCCTCCTTCGAAATGTTGCCTCCCTTGAGGTCAGCTCTGAGGTAGTTTATCCACCTTAGCCTGCAGCTCTTGCCGCACCTCAACATGCCTTCCAGACCCCCACAAACCAACAAATAATTAGTATAACATCATCTGGGGCGTCTTGAGCGATCGAGCCAGCTCGATTTGAGCCTTGGAAAAGGAAAACTAGAGAAGAAAACAGTGCTTTCTAAGTTTAGAGCTTCGTATACCTGCATTCTTAGGCAAGGACCTCCAGGACCCTTCTCCATTGGCCGCAATGTACTTGATCAGTATCTCATCCTCCTCTGCCGTCCACCTCCTCTTCTTCAGCCCCACCTTCTCACAGCATGCAAGGAGCTCTTCCCATTTCTTTCTCTAGTTAGTGCGAAGAGCCCAAGAGAGAAGAGGCTGCCGCGAGCACATCACCTGGGTCCAAAAGCGTGGGTGTGGATGTGAGGCTTGAGAGTTTGAGGAATAGTTAGACTCAAGTAGGATCCAGTCAAAATCTGCTGAATGGAAGTCTTTCAAATGTGCCAACCAGAACGGTCAGTACATTGTGTTGTTGATAGATATGACATTGTGTTCTTTTTACTTTTTTTAATAATTATTTGAAAAGATTATTTAAAATGGCCTATAAGATCATTGATGCCTCTATGTTCTCATGCCGGCGATTTTTTAGAATGATGATTCATTCTAAACTAAAGGTTGATGATTCATGAGGCCTCAAACTAAGGATTTGATTTAGTTTAGCACCCTTTCACTTTAATATGACTACTTTTAGTAGCACATGCAACAATAATGCAATGGATCAATATCCCTTTTTTATACCATGAGTTCGTATTGGTGATTCATACCCTAATTTTAATTATTATTATTTTTATATTAGTTGCAATTCAATCAGTATTTTAATAGAATGGACAAAAGTTGGATAAATAAGTCGAGATCCAGTGCCGAATATTTAAATGGAGTTCAGAATTTCGTTAAATTTGCTTTTGAGAAATTTGAAATGAATAGGAATATTTTTTGTCCATGTCAAAAATGTGTAAATTGTTTTGCTATGGCTCCACAAACTGTTGAAGAACATTTGGTATGGAATGGTTTTCTGAAGGGTTATACGGAATGGATATTTCATGGAGAGTCTAAATTATCGTCTTCATCTAACCAACCCTTAATTATAGAACACACTACTAAAAAAATTTGCAGTCTCGGCTTGCGAATATTTCATCTATGTTACAACGATTTCTTCCTTCTCATGTAAATAACTATATATATTTGAATACTTTACATATTATCAATTATGATATATATGTTAATGTATCACATTATTTCTAATTTCTAAGGTTTCTCTTTTTTTTTTTAGATTCTTGATACTTCAAACGTTCGTAGAGATGATGATGATGGAGCTAAATCCCGTCTCTGATACCTTCTAGACTGTTTTTTATGAAGTTTGATATGTATATGTTTCTTATTTTTCAAAGTACATTGTAATTCTAAACATATTATGTAAATTTAATCGGATATGACAATATAAATATTTCTAATGATTTGAATATTTGTGTCAATGTTAATATAGTACAGGTTCATATTGTTATAATATGTATTTTATAATGTGTGTTTTATAATATGAATTTTTATTTTTATTTTTTTATAAAGAATACAATTTCTGACGCTTTTAAGCGTCTGTAAAAAACGTCGTGGCACAGGCCTGACACATCTATGCCGACGCTTCAAATGCTTTCATTAGCATCGGAAAAAACGGGATTTACCGACACTTTTAAACATCGGTAATTATCCGGTTTTTGCCGATGCTTTCGTCTAGCGTCGGTAAAAAGTTTTGCCACTCCGGTATCGCCGACGCTTTGGCGACGCTTTGCATTATGTCGGTGGAACTTTAGCCGATGCGTATAAGTGTCGCTAAATGTTGCAAAAAGTGTCGGGATAGGTTAGTTTTCCTGTAGTGCATGCAACAAGTTGTTTTTTAGCTAAACCATGTGTTGATTAGGCAAGGACGGACCATTACAAACAAATATATATTTGGGGGTTATGTGCAGGAACGGCCCAAGCCTTAAACGACCAAGACGGTCGCCTAAGGCCTCAGCCCAAAAAGGCCTCCGAGGGAGACTAGGATCGCCATTCACCGAAGCCGAAGTCAGAACTCGGAAGAGTCGGAACTCGCTACGAGCTGCTCCAGCATAGTTCCTTCCTGTTCTTGGCTACCTAGTTCTTTGTTTTTTTTTTTTTTTTTTGGGTGGAAGGATGTCCTTGCATATCAAGAAATTTATTAGACTAATTATAGCAATCTATTTCACATGTGGCTCCATCTCTGAGTACTTATTTCAATTAACCTATTTTTTTAAGAACCCAAAAAGGGCTCCAGATACTTCTCTGATGCCGCCAGCATACTCTGATGAATAATGGTCTTTTTGACTTCATGATGGGTGGTTAAATAAATGTATATGATGCTGGATATTACTGCATGGATCGATGACTATGATATTGTAACAGCTCGTTATGTTTTATGAATACTTGTTTATATATACTATGTAGACGCTAACATTCCTCGATGTATTGGATGGCATTTTTTTCAAGATTTGTGGTATTAGTGTACCCATATCATGTCTTGTTCTTGCCTCTTGTTCATGCGAACAAACACTTCATAGATATGGAATATGTTCAAAGGCTTCGTAGATATGGAATAAGTCTTGTTCGGAGTGTTGCAAGATATAAAGGACAAAAAAAGTTGAAAACTCTACGTGGTATGATAGAATAATAGAATAATAGGCCGAAATCAGAATATAGAAAGAGAAATCAGCATACTGAAATAGACATAAAAGTGAAACCAATTGAGGATAATAGTGATAAGAAATTGATTTATATGGTATGAATTTTACATTAAAGGTTTGGAGGTGTTGCGGGGACAGCCTTTGGCCGGAGACTCATACAACAGCATAGCCCATATTAAGCTAGCAGAGAAAAAGAACTGCATTCCTCCCGAGGTAATGTCCGTTTTGGGCGCTCCGGCCCGCGCGTCGAACGCAAATGGGGGAGACTGATGCCCTCACGGTTTGTCCCACAAAAAGGCCCTCGAAAGAAAAGGATTTACACCCCCCATTTAAGGTACAGAACCTTTTTGCTACTAGTCGATGTGGGACTAAATTCAAGGCCCCCTCCCTCCTCCACAACAGAAGGCATTTCCATTAGCAGGTTTTTTTCATCATTGAAAACAAAACAAAACAAAACAAAAAAGAAGTCTCAAATGCGCCGCCCCTGGGTACCGGTGAGCCACTAATTTCGCGAGCCAACCAACTGCCATGACAAACGAACAGAAGAAGACAAATCATCAATTGCCACAGCTAAATATCTAATTAATGCACCATGAGGTCATCCGGCCCCAGAAAGCGAAGACTGACCGACGGCTAGCTCTCATATCCTTGCAGAAACCATCCAAACAAATGAACGCCCGGGGAGACCAAGAACCAAAGATGGATATCATCCACTACGCGGCCATCTTCTTATCAATCCTCCTCCTCCTCCTCTTCACCCGACTCGACCGAGGCAAGAACTCGCCACCTTGTCCTCCTTCTCTCCCCATACTTGGCCATCTCCACCTCCTAAAGAAACCCCTCCACCGCTCCCTCGTTGCTCTCTCCGCCCGTTATGGCCCAGTCATCTCTCTGCGCTTCGGATCCCGGCCCATCCTCGTAGTCTCCTCGCCCGATGCCGCTGAGGAATGCTTCTCCAAGAACGATGTCATCTTCGCCAACCGCCCCCGCCTCCTCGCCGGGAAATACCTCGGCTACAATTACACTTCCATGGTCTGGGCTTCCTACGGCCACCACTGGCGGAACCTACGGCGAATCGCCACCGTCGAAATCTTCTCAACAGCTCGACTCCACTCGTTCTCCGGATTACGGAGAGAGGAGGTCATGGCCTTGATTAGACGACTTGTTATCGACTCTAACGGCAAGAACGGGTTTCGGAAGGTGGAGCTGAAGAAGAGGTTATTTGAACTAACGTTAAACGTGATGATGAGGATGATCGCCGGAAAGCGGTATTATGGGGAGGATGAAGAGGACTCAGAGGAGGCCAGGAGGTTCCAAGAGATTGTGGAGGAGACGTTTGCGTCGAATATCATGACGAATCTTGGTGACTTCTTGCCAATCCTCCGATTGCTGGATCATGGAGGGGTGAAGAGGAAGTTAATGAGGTTGCAGGAGAAGAGGGATGACTTCATGCAGGGCCTGATTGATGAGCATAGAAGAGGTGATCGTTGTCCTGTCTCTCATAAAGCAGTGGCAGGCGGAGGAGGGGAAGGAAGAAGGAAGACTATTGTTGACGTATTGTTGTCTCTCCAACAAGGTGACCCGGAATACCATACGGATGAAATGATCAAAGCCCTTCTCGTGGTAAGTATGCACCTTCGCAAACTATGCTAAAAGATTTTGTGACATGACTGACAGTTTCGATCAACTGCATGTATACTATTTGAATTAATGGAAAATCCGCAAATTGTTTAGGATTTTTTTTTTCGGCTGAAATATCTATTCTTTTGAATAGAAGTATGAGGCAAGGATTAAAAGTAAAATGAATATTGAAATCAAAGACTGGATAGAAATTTCATTCCATTCATTAAATAACATAAGGCAGACGATCCAGAGTGCATCTCAACTTGCCCTTAAAAATATATATAGCAATATAGTTGGTGGGAGCCCACAATCTCATGATTGAAGAGGGGAAGAGAACATAACCCACTAAACAGGCAATGCTACCACATATAGATCTCTAATATAGATCTCAAATCCTGTTAGAAGATCATTTTCTTTGTTGCCTGGACCTCTCTTTCCACATCATCAATAGGAGTGGTAATTGTAGCCGGCCCACTAGATACCCGACTCAATCTAGCTCGAATTGGGCAGATTTTATCCAACTTGTTTAAATCTAAAGCAAATATGGGTTCTAAATAAAATACTCAAACCAGGTTTGGGTCGGTAATAGTCTGCCCCGCCCCAAACCCGATCTGATATAACCTTAATCTAAGTCCCTCCATCTAAAGTTATAATTATTTTAAAATGTTTGCATGATAAGTTTTTTACCCAACCTTATCCGTCTTATCTGCCTGACTCAACCCTACGCGCACTATCTAATTAATCCGATCGAATTCCATCCGGGTTAGGTACGAGGGGGTATAGATATGGAGTTTTTAGTTATAGGACAGGTATCGGTGTCAGTGCATGAACAAGCTTTTAGAATAATTGTTCATGAGTGCACGTAATTCTACCACTAGAATCATTATTTTTTGCTAAATTCTTTCTGAAATTAATTATCTGGATTAATGCAGGTGCTGTTAGCGGCCGGCACGGATACTACGGCTGTAACAATAGAGTGGGCCATGTCGCTCCTGCTGAACCACCCAGAGGCATTGAAGGAGGCCAGAGAAGAGCTCGACCTCCAGGTCGGACAAGACCGCCTCGTAGACGAATCGGACCTCCCCAAGCTCCCATTCCTCCACGCCATCATCAACGAGACTCTCCGGCTGTTCCCTCCAGCTCCGATCGTGCCACCCCACGAGTCCTCGGAGGACTGCATCGTCGGAGGCTACCGCGTGCCGCGCGGCACAGTTTTGCTCGTCAACGTGTGGGCGATCCAGAGGGACCCCAAGCTCTGGCCGGAGCCGACGAGCTTCAGGCCGGAGAGGCTCCTGGAAGCTGGAAGGGAGAAGGAGCATGGAATGCTGCCGTTTGGGTTGGGGAGAAGAGGATGTCCCGGCGAGGGCCTGGCCATGCGCGTGGTGGGGCTGGCGCTGGGGGCCTTGGTCCAGTGCTTTGAGTGGGACTGCAGTGGTGATCCAGTGGATTTGAGCGAGGAAGCAGGGATCACCATGCCCAAGGCCGTGCCTTTGGTGGCAGGGTATAAGCCAAGGCGGTTTGCGACAAGCCTGGTTGACGAGAGAGTTGAAGGTTAGCAACTACGACCAAACTTGTTTGGAGTTCGAAACAGCTCTGTGTTGATGGCGTGATGCCTTGCTTGGCAGCAGGCAGACGAGGCTACTTGGTCTCGGTTTACAGTTTCAGTTGAAGCTTTTCTCTTTTTTTTGCATGGAGACAATGGAATATTTGCACTATATTTTTCAGTTTGGGGTTCTTAATACAAGTTTAAGACCACTTTCAGGTTCCTTGCTGATTTGCTATGAGGACTCTTAATGCAGAACCATATATAACAAGTTGTTTTTTAGCTAAACCATGTGTTGATTAGGCAAGGACAGCACCATTACAAACAAACATATATTTGGGGGTTATGCTGTCTAAGATATGTTGCTTTTTAAGAGGATTCGGGATTAATTGTCTAAGGTTCTGACTTTTCATTCCTTGATGTGATTACAGATCCTTTCTTTTAAGTGTCTTTTCAAAGCAAAAGTAGTTTTGAGTATCTTATCATAACAAATTTATCTTGTGAATTGATCAAAGACAATATGCTTGGTCCAACATTATGCAAAATCAGGTTTCTTCGATAAGATAACAAGTGTTCTAAGAAGGGGAAAAGATTGTACTGAGCATTATATACGCTAGACCATGTCACTCATGTTGGATGAAGCCCAAGCGCTAATGTTAGATTATGGGGTTGGAAGACATTGAACCGATGTAATGAGAGGGGAAGATTATCTACTAGAACTTGGGACGATTGAGGGAGGTGGTTTGTGTTGCTTGATCACACAATAGCAATGCCGGAGATGAGGTAGGGGCGGGCCATATAACACTAACCTTCTTAGAAGATGGATTAACCTTTTTGATATTTAATTACATTTATGTCAATGCTTAATGGTAATTGGTAGTCACAATAAATTGCAATCTAAAATGGTTCTTTAGATAAACAAGAAATGCATCAAATAGGCAAAAAAGAAAAAAATGGGTCTTATAGAGAAAAATCCAACGGTACGTTTGGTGTTTGCTTTTACTTTTTTATTTTTTTATAAAAAATAAAAAAATAGATTTTCTAGTTTCTGTGTTTTTTAATTTTTCTAAAAACTCTTTTCATGTAATATTATCAAAAACTTTTAGTTTTTTTATTTTAGAGTTACAAAAATATTTTTGTAAAGAGCACGGATCCTCTCTCTTCCAGCCAGGTCACGTATGTGTTTGACTATTCTTTAGTGAATAGAACCGGGCCGGATGGACCGCGGAGTTTAAAAGGATCCGAATCCGAAGCCAGCAACATTATTTCCCGACTAAACTGTTCAAGAGCCTAACGGGTCGAAATCTTTAGAACCAGGCCCGGTCGGCCTGCCCTGCGAGCCGCCGTGACGGGAGCTGAAGAAGTCACGGGTCTCCTCACGCCATCCGCACACCCGGCCCAAAATATCTCACCCGGCAACCGGCGCTAACCCCCTCCTCCCGGAACCCGCTGCGCCTCGGTGATCTTTCAAACTTTCTCGCTCTCTTTCCCCCAAACCCAATTATCGAATCAAAACGAGAGGGAGGTCTTGCGAGCTTTCGATGTCGAAATCCACTGTTACCTCCACCGAGCTCAATTACCTCGTCTTCCGGTACCTCCAGGGATCAGGTCGATCCCTCATTTGCCCGTCCCTTTTCCGAAAATTCAATTGTTTTCGTTTTTTCTTTTGGGTGTCTTCTTCTCGTTCTTGTTGCTTTTTCTTGTTGGGGTTCTCTTTGAGCTGTCTAGTCGGTGAAATCGTGTTAGTCTTTTTGGCTTTTTTAAGTTTGTTCTTGCTGAAGGATTTCGGGGCAAATTCGTATGATTTCTTGGGTTTCTTCTCTTCCTAGGATTTGCTAAAAGTTTTGCGCGCAAGGTTCCAGTGAGGAGCTCGAACTAGTTAAGATGTTTTGCCTTTTGGAGTTACATATTAGCCGACTTTAGAGAAAAATTGAAACTTTAGAAGTTTTTTCTTCTTTCATTAAAACAGGTTTTCCTCCTCGGAGTTCATGATGGCGTGAAGCATGATAGGCCATACCGGCCCAAACCAGACAGTACAGAGCATGTTGTACCAGTTCGGTACCGATATTTGGTATGGGTGGCATATTGATACTCGGTAGGGTAAAAAAACGAAAAAAAACTTCATATGATACCATACTATACTGTATGGGTCCGGTACCGAAACGGCAAATTTTAGCATGAAGTTTCCGTAGTTGTAAAAACAATGAATGTGATTGTTTGGGAATTTTGGCTAAATCTTTGCAATTTTTGGTGCTTGAACTTGTATTTCATAAATACTCTGGCTGAAAAGAGTCATCTTGTGTTCTTTTGGTGGGTGCTTTTATTGATGGTAAGCCAGTAATTAATTTGTTTTGAAGTTTTGATTGATCACTGACTATTTGATGGCTTCCCTTTTCTTTTAGATGTCGTACATTAAATGTTTATTTGTTCTGCCTATGTGTTCATTTACCGTTCTTCATGTTCTTTGTTTGCATGGGCTTGTCTCTTTTGACCCAATCTTCTGCTTTTAGCATGAGTTCCTTCAATTGATTTGTCATATTATAAAGGAAAATATCTTCTGCAAGGAAAGTTTATCGGATATAATATACTAACTCACATTGAATAAATTATTCCAGGTTTTACACACTCATCCTTTGCTTTAGGATACGAGGCGGGTATCAGCAAAAGTGATATTGATGGAAATACCGTCCCGCCTGGTGCTCTTGTTACGATTGTGCAAAAAGGCCTTCAATATATAGAGTTGGAAGCAAACTTAGACACTGTAAGTGTTTGGACCGTCACCTCGTGACTTAACCTTTAAGCATTGCGAACTTATTTAGGGCAGCTAGCATGTATATCAATGGGTAACAATCTTCTCTGTTTCTTCGTACTTCTTGAATCTTGCCAGAGTGAGTTGGATGTTGATGATGACTTTTCTCTGTTACAACCTTTGGATCTTATCACAAAAGATGTCAAAGAACTGCAACAAATTATAAGAGAGAAGAAGAAGAAAAAACTTCTGAAGGAACGCAATAAAGATAAGGAAAAGGATAAGGAATATGTTCAAGAACATGAACGGCAACTTGGAGGCGAGAGGGAGAGAGAAAGACAGGATAGAGACAAAGATCAGGAGAGGAATAAAGAGAAAATAGAAAGGGACAAAAAACAAGAGAGAGAAAAAGAAAAGCAACGTGCGGAGCGCAAAGATAAGGCCAGACTCGATGAAAATGGGGGTTGTGGAGGTAGACTTTTCGGGTGTCTCTCTTTCTTTCAAGATTATGCAATTCCTCTTAGTCATGATCGCGTTTTTGAGTTCTAAGGAATTTAGTTATGTGCGCTGGATTATGTTGTAATATCAGTAGGTTAGCAACATTTGCTCCTTTTTTGAATTAACTTTTTAATGCTATAAGGCTAAAGCCTCCTCTTTGTTTCAATAATATCCTCATCAATATCTCCATCACATCACCTTGGAAGAGTTGAGAATGTTGGATAATGAGAAGGGCCACATATTACAAGACCAGCTTCATTACAAGGATTATACTATTGAGCACTGAGGAGGGATCATTAGCACAGAAGGATGTTTAAGTGGATGTATGATCGAACTAAGAGGGGATAGTATTGAACTTTACTACATAGGATTGATATTAACCCCAAATCAAACCTCACATATATATGACTTTAAACTAAACCTTTTAAACATAAAAATGCTCACTTCTCTCATACCTATGAGTACACCCCCTACTTTCAATTTTAACAAAATTTCGAGCATCGGGTACAAAATTTTGCCATACTAGAAGTAGGGGTTCGATAAATAACTATTATGTGCATAAAGAAGTGTGATATGGGAAGATTTGTCATGGCTTCATATGAGGATCCAAGCTTATAATGGAAATAATGCTCCATGTCATTTTCACCTTGCTAATTAGATCTAAGTATCCCTCACCTTTAGGAACCATAGAAATGCCATTCATAGTCACTATCACTTCACTGCATCTTCATTTTTTGGTTCATTGATGTTATGAACCTCTCAGCAGTCGCTTGATTTCATGTATGAAATCTTCCAACAAAATTGCAATTGTACGAAATCTTCCAACAAAACCGCAATACCACCCTGTTATTTAGGGGCCCAACTTGGATCTGTAGTGCTATTCTTTAAGACAAAACTTGTCACTTTTGAAATGATTAATATAATTAATTGCCACAACCTTTTATTTTCTCAGTACAATCCTTTTGTTTCTCTTTTAAGGGCATGTTCATCAACTTGATACTTTTTTATTTATTTTCTCTTTTTCCTTTTGTCCTCTGTAAAACTGTTTATGTTTAGCAATGTTCTTTAGTTTTTCACTTTTGTGATTAGCATATAAAATGTGTCAGCTGCATCTTTATCTGTTATTAATACTCTGTAATTTCCTTTCCTCTGTTTTTAGGTCTTGAACCCATGGATATCACCCCTAGCTCACAATCAGTGCCTTGTGAGATTTCTAGTTCTGATGTAACCATTTTGGAAGGACACAGTTCTGAGGTTTGGGCTTTTAGTTATATATAATAGTTTTTGACATGCATCATATTTTCAATTGCTAACCTGTCCTACCTGTGTTTTCTTTTCTTTTGCTTTTAGGTCTTTGCTTGTGCATGGAGCCCAGCGGGTTCACTTCTAGCATCTGGGTGGGTATAGTTTTAGCTCACTCCACAAGACTAAGTATAGCATTTAGAAAAAAAACTGTTACTACTTACTAGTATTGTTGATTTGAGCTGTATCTTTGAAAGTTTCGGCAAATTATTTCTTTCCTAATAACTATAGCTGTTGAAGTTGCCAGTTATCTTTCTCCTTCTGACTTGTATTAACCTCAAAAGTCGAGACTATGATACCTCAATGCGAAACCACCATATTACCTGTTCTAACATGTCATTTGCTGCCTTGAATGTTAAACTATGCTATGCTTTTGAACCAATCTTAAAATCGATATATCTACAAGATATTGAGTTTATACTTCAAATGAATTCAAGTCTCTTGCAGGTCGTGCTAGACCTGGACCTGATGCATTCAGTATGCAACTCTAGTCTCAGCCATTTTCTGTCCCATCTTTATTGTGACACTTTGTTTACTAAGATTGAAACATGTGAAGCAGTACTTTCTTTAAAACTCTTTTTTCCAAGAGAAGAACTCCAAATATACCCTGAATAGAGGTCTGTACATGAAAAGATTGGTCTGTGGCCTAAATTTCCAAAACTTCTGGGCAGTAACATTGTGCTCTGATAGAGGTGTATTTCTGTTATGCAGTCACATTGATTGTGAGTTTTGTTTGCCAACCTTACTGCTCTTATAGACCCATGTGCATATCAGTGGTGGGAAAGATGCCTTTATCTTGCATATTGAGGCTCTGTATAAGGCGAATATATAATTTGCTCTGCCAGACCAATATGATGGCCTCTTGGGCTCCTGGCTCTGTGCATATATGGGTTCATTTCCTGAAATTGCAAAAAAGAGGCATTCACTTTCTGTGTTTTTTTTTCTTTTTCTTATAGAAAATAAAATACTGTAAATAGCAAATAAAGTTTGTCTGGTATACCGAACAAGCAGGCACAAGGTGTTGCCAATGTGAAACAACCTATATGTTTCAGAGAAAGAGACAAAGACTCCAGATTCAAATGATTCTTCAGTCTATCACTGGCAAGTGTCAACATCCTTAGCACTGATAGGAATCTTTTGAGTTCTGACCAACTTTCTTCATTTCACCATTCCTGTTAAGTTGCTAGAGGCAATTTTCTCCTCTGAGTTAGTATTCCATTACTTTCACATATTTCCCATGCATCAAAACAATCAAACCAGAATGAATATTTAAATATCGCTATTAAAAAAGGCCATCTTAAGCCATCAGAATAGCTTATGGTTTTATTTAAAGTTTCTATTTGATCAATATAATGATAGATATGTTAAAGAAATTATCATTATGGAAGGGTGTATTCATGTTCTAATGTAATTTTGAAAGTTGAAATAGTTGTTGTGTCTAATAAAGGCTTATATAATGCTGTTGTAACAGTTGTAACACATATATCAGCCATTAATTTTATGCCACAGCTTGTGACTTGTGGGGCGCCTTGCAACCTTTATGAAAGAAAGTATCCAAGTCTATGTGATTGTGTCTTCTTTGCAAAATGAATATCTTGCATTTTCAGAAGTACATCTTAGTGGTGGAACCTGGGAACTGAGAATACATATTCATCACAAAAACTAGTTTTAAATATCACACCCTTATTGGTAACTTGCAGTAGGCAAACTCATCATCCTTCATAAAAAAGTGTCTGGATTGTGAAACACCAAATTGCTTTAGACTACCAGATGTTAAAATCTTAATTAAAAGAACTAGTTAGGCACAGGCTTGGATCTTAGGGAGAATAAATGGCTTCTAAATAATTTATCTAAGCTCAAGTTCCAGCACTATGATGGCCTAGGAGGAGTTTATAGGATTTTGAATAATTCCTTTTGGGACTTAAGATTTGTTAATCAACAAACACTTGCAGATCTTCAATAGTCATTTTACTTCCTTCTGTTTCTTTTGTTTTCACATGGCAGGGCATATCAAGATAAGACTGCTCATTAAGAGGGTTTTTTACATTTGTTTTAATACGCGAGTTTCTGGGTTTTTTTTAATTTTGATTTTAATATGAGAGTTGCTCTATGTTGTCTTATTTTTGATCTTCTATAGGATCTTATGTTTTTGCTCTTACTTTCTGCCACTTACTGGTAGTTCTGGAGACTCAACAGCAAGAATTTGGACAATTTCAGATGGCCCTTGTGGTTCCAATATGCAAATTTCACCTCCAAATGTACATGTTCTGAAACATTTTGAGGATAGAACTAATGAAAAAAGCAAGGATGTCACGACCCTAGATTGGAATGTGAGTTCCTCTTAGTTTGATTGTGTTCCTGATATATTAAGCTCCAAAATAAATAGTTTCCAATATAAAATTTTGAAAGCAAGATGCTTGCTGCTGTTGTAAGTCTCGATATGTTCTAGATATCACATCAGGAACTTTTGTTGATTCATCCATTTTCACTTGTCTCTGTATAGGAAGAAGGTACGCTACTTGCAACAGGTTCCTATGATGGGCAGGCAAGAATATGGAATAGGGAAGGTAAGTTGCTATAGCATGATTTTTCATTGTTGTTAATTGTTTGTTTCACTCCTCTTGTATGTTTTCTTTAACGTTTCATTTTCCTCAACTCCTTATGCTATTTTCTATGCTTTTGATGTTAAAAGTTTATGGCAGTTGTTTGGGGCTTTGGGCTGTAGTGTGAGGCAGCATGTAATTACATCAAATCCTTGTATTTTCTTTCCTACTTTGTTTGCATAATGATGAATGTGGATGGAGAGATGAAGTGAGGAATATCAATTTTATCTGTATATCTATGCTTTTTATTTTTCAGTTTTTATATATTTTTCATTAGTCTATATTACTACACAATACGAATAAGGTTAGATTTTTGCCTCCTCCTAGATGAAGGTTGTATCACAAGAACAACACCTCTGGTTGATTTGATCTTTTAAGATCTAATCATGATGCTTGGTTGCATGATAAGCATATCGATACTCCTTTTATTGATTATAAATGTTGTCTGTCTCAACTTCCTGATACCATAATTATTTGCTTGCTTATTGTATACCAGCATTATAGACATCTTTAAACTTTGCCGGATGAACTGTGATCATGGGAGGTTTCCTAGGCACTTTGCCAAGATTTTGAGTAGCAGAAGATCTGAAAATGCTGGGGTCACCGTCACCAAGACTACCATAGACACTCTTATTTATGTGTATATTCATATGTATCATATTCATTTACAGATCTGCATATATGCGCACACATGAATACATGTACACATGACACAGTGAATGATGTCTACTTGCCTAGTAGATTTGAAATCAAAGAAAGGTCAAATTGTTGTAACAGGAACAAGTATAACTTAAATTGAAATGTTAAACAAGTGACCCTAATTAGTGTTAATTTATACCAATTGACCTATGACAACAATGATATTTATTATTAAATTTCCTTCAGTTTAAATATTATGAATTCTGCTACAAATATTTTAAATTGTCAATGAATCTTGCAATATAGAAGTCACACATAAGGCATGTTAAGCATTAATCTTTTGAAATTAGTATGTGGGTGTATTAAAAATTAATTGAATTTGCATGAAGTCGGTTTCTAGGAACTGATTTAGTAGGTTATTTTTGGCTGACTGCCTGGGCTGTAAGCTACGTAACCAAGGGTTTCTTGGGCCACTTGACTTTTATGTTTCAATGTTACACTTCATTTGCATCTCAAGAAAAAAATATTGTTTTAGTTTCGGACAAAATGTTGACCACGGGTTTGAATTAAAATATTCGGTCTCCTATAAGAATGGTTATAAGAATAAAAAGTATAAGGTAAATGGTGGGTTTATAATAAATACAAATATGCAACATCTAGAGTGTTAAAAATACCTTCGACATGTCTCTCTTTTTTTTTTAAAAAGAATTGTGACACATAGACTATTGTAATTTTGTAAAGGGCAGGCTTTGGCGTAATAGTAAGGTTGCTCCCATTGCGACTTGAGTGTCATGGGTTCGAAACATGGCACAACCTCTCCGCACATGGGGTTAAAGCTGCGTACATCCGAGCCTCCTTAGACCTCACAGTGATAGGTGCCTCATGCACCAAGATGCCCTCTTTAGACTATGATAGTTTTATGGTTTTCATGTTCTGCTATATAGAAGAAGTTGGTTGTTCAGTGGTTTATATTTGCCAGAAACTTGTTTGCCTTTGCCTTTGCCTTTGCCACCTAACCAGCTGAAACTCCAAGAACAATATCATAAGATTATCAATTGCAGGGCTAGTATTCTGATGAAGAAAGGCTTTAATGTTATTCACATATTAAGATATAATTAAGTTAACATCATCATTAAACTTGCACAATCAGTTTAGTACATCATCTTGGTTAACTAGCATTTTTCCTTTATCACCAACATTGTGGAGATACTTCATATTATAACCACCTATAGCCAAGTAACTTTGGTATCTAATTTTAATCTCTAGCCTAAAGGTCGCAACTGGAGCTTTAGGGTTTCTTTTGGAGGTTAAGCTCCCCATCAACAATTACGTATAATAAAGAATTTTCCACCATATAACAGAATCTTTTTATGACAAAAAATGCACACATTTTATTTATGATATGTACCTTTTTTATGTAATGTATTATAAGTTAGAACTTTATTATTAGTTCCACAATGTTAAATTCCTGTATCCTTTCTATTACTTTTGTTTGGATATTTTGTTTTTGGCATCTTTCAGTGACAGTTTTATGACGAATGGTGAATCGAGAATAATACTTAAATTAAAGATGGACTTTTCGTCAAAATGATTTTTTTCATCTCAAGACTATTTTGGTGCTCTTTTTAGCACGTGTCCTATAAGGCACCGTAATGTTAGATTCTCGAATCCTTTGTTTAATTATGTTCTTACCATCTTTGGGTGTTAACAGGGGAATTGAAGAATACTTTAATTAAACATAAAGGACCAATTTTCTCCCTGAAATGGAATAAGAAGGGTGATTTTCTCCTTAGTGGAAGTGTAGATAAAACTGCTATTGTGTGGGATACAAAGACATGGGAGTGTAAGCAACAATTTGAATTTCACTCGGGTATTATTTTCTTTCTATAATTACATCTGTGCTTATGTGAAGTGCTTCTAACGTTACTGAAACATGAGAGCATTGATGTGTTTGATCTCTTTATCTTTTCAGCTCCGACACTTGATGTTGATTGGAGAAACAATAATTCTTTTGCAACATGCTCAACAGACAACATGATTTATGTTTGTAAGATTGGTGAAAATCGCCCAGTTAAAGGTTTCTCCGGGCATCAGGTTTGCCCATTTTGATGTATAGAAACTAATTATTTGATCAAATCTCCTTTGAGTTTTGTTGTCATTGCTGCCAACTTGACATGCATCTTCCTTTATAATGTGTACAACTTCAAAACAAGCAGCAAATTCATAGCTTTGTCTAACTGTATGCTTCTTAATCCTTGTGCATTTTTTCCTCGGAACATTTGTAAAGTGGACATTTTCAAGTAGTAACCAGACATGCTAAGTCAGTTTGATAAAAAAAGTTTACAAAATTGATCCATAGTCCACTGGTGCTTGTAAACAATGAAGTATCAGCTCCTTTAGGTGATCAACTTGTGAAATTTTGGATTATATATATTTATATATATATATATATATATATATGTGCAATTGAAAAGCAAGTGTATATGAAAAATTAATTCTTATCAATCAATGTATATGAAAAATCAATTCATATCACTGCCTACTTATAATTCTAATTAAAATTTCTTTTAAGCTTGTGGATGGTCAGAGTGTATCTTCTGGGGCAGTGCTAACAGGACTTTATTTGACTTGCCGGTTTGACCAGATCCGTTGTCAATTTTAGACTAGGACGACTTCATTATATTTATCAAAACAGCTCAGACCAAATAATTCAAAGCAAGCAATAAAATGGAAGAACAGTTTGGACCGGACAGGGTTGTTTGTACTGTAGAGCCCTCTATATGATTGGTTGAAACTACAGAGGGGGATAGTTTTGGGATGGTATATTTTTTTTGTTTAGAAAAATTAAGGTGTTATGGGTAAAAGATGGAAGGGCAGCACTGTAATGGTGTGATTGTCACTTCAGTACTGATAATGAGAATGATAAAGTTTTTTTTTTCTTCATTCAATTTGCAATCTTGTAGAACATAGGTAAAATCTGCATGCAGGACATTTCCTCATTGGGCCACTGCCATTTATTATTTTCAAGTTGTCTTGTGGATCAACTCTGCTTGAAGTAATAACTATCATCTCTTTATCCTATAAACTCTTGATTATTCTCTACAGCATGGTCTGCTGTGCCGGATCCCTCCGACGGCCCTCCACTGGCCTCCACCACCCTCCTCCTTCCCTCCCCTGCTCGTTCTCTCTTTCCTTTTTCTTCTCTCCCTCCGGCAGTTGGTTTTGTTTCTGTTGCGGGAGCCGTCCCGGTCCGCCGCTGGGAGGGCTCGGTACAATCGGAACCGCCCGATTCGGGACGGTTCTACTGACCCTGGTCTACATTGTCATACCAATGTTTTATGTTTAATTATTTAATTTCTTTTCGAAACAAGTAATGTTGTTTATGTAGCAAACAAGAGATCAATGATCAGTATTGAGCTACACTTGTTATGACCAACAGAAGCATGAAGCATCTTTCAGTACCAAAAGTTCTGATTGATAATTTGAAATTGTTTAAAATAAATTTAGTTCAGAAATCATAAAGGAAAATTCAGAAAACATAACAAAAATTAGAAAATTGTAAAAGAAAAATTTAACATTGCAAGCCACTTTGTATTGTCAATCCAGTAAAAATTATAGAAAGGTTTTGATAGATTTCAAAATATCATCTTATAGATATAGTCATTGATAGATTAAAAAAAGAAAGATGTAATGGAAGAGATACACCGTTAGGTAGGAAACTTTAATGCTTTGCTTACAAGGCCATAGCGCTCAAGAACTTCTAATTTCTTTGGATGAAATCACTTGTTACATGGAAAATGCTTATTGCCTATAGTGTATTTTTGCATCAATTCTGACATATGGGGCAGAATAAAATGCAACAAATAAATAGTCAATTTTTAACATCCATCTTTTGGTCTAGCTCTTTTTGGGATGCTCTATTTGACAGCCTCTTGTCTCTCAATATAATTATGTTGGATATCATGATTTTTCTTAAAAAAATTTAGTGTTATATGGTTACAAATTGGGGAAATAGTAGTCTGTCAAAGTGTATGCTTGATAAAGTGATCACTGAAATTACTGTCTTCAACTGGCTTCTTAATGTCACTTGTACTAGCAAAGCTACCACTTGCCTTAGGTAATGATTGAATTTCGGATACATGGTTTTTAGTATATGTATAGTTGGTTTTCATGCTCTATGGGTAACTACAGTTCCATTTCAGAGTTCAAGGTCCTTTAGAAAATAGAGCATGCTAATGCAAAATATTTGGCTACAATTGGAATATTCACAGTTGCTTGAAATAGGGATTTTCTGATATTCATTTGGCATGAGAGAATAATTCATTGGTTTTCCATTTCAGGGTGAAGTTAATGCCATCAAATGGGATCCAACTGGTTCACTGTTGGCTTCATGTTCTGATGATAGGACTGCCAAGGTAACTGAACATCTTTGAAGTAAGAACTGTTTCCATATGGCATAGTTTCACATAGCACTTGAATGTCTTTTCATGTTCATGATATCCATATGTTGCCCAGGTTCAAAATATATTTTAGTGGAGATTTTTACATCCTTCTCTTAAGCTATAATATTTTAGTCAACTGAGGCATCAATTTTTATTTTGCATACATCAATATGTTCTGATTTTTTAAGGATAACCATAAACATAATCTCAACTATCAAATCTTGTCCCAACCAAGGGTTCCGGTGGGATGGGGGCGTCTCGGCCGTCTCGGCCTGTTCCTATGAGAAAACGGGACTAGGACAGGGTTGGAACTCTGAAAAATATCCATGCGGGGAGAGAAGAAAGAGGGATGAAAGAAAGGAAGGAAAAATAAAGAAAAGGAAAAAGTTGAAAGAAAAAAAGAGGAAGAAGAAAAAGGAAAGAAGGAAGAAAGGAAAGAGAATGAAGAAGAAAAAGGAAAAAAGAAATAAAGGAAGGGATAAGAAACTGAAAGAAAAAGAAGGGAAAGAAAGCAAGGAAGGAAAGAAAGAAAAGAAAGAAAGAAGAAAAGGAAAGAAAGAAGAAGGGGAGATAGATGGAGGATATCTATCGGGATACATGACCGGGATTGCTGCCAAGATGGGGCGGGACAGCGGGGCATCCTGTTTCATGGAGAAACCGGGACACCCCCATCCCATTGGATTTAAAACCTTAGTCCTGAGTCTCCTGACTATCTATAAACAGCTAATACTATGTCGTTTTCAATTGTCTATCAATTTTTATTTTACAATTCTGCCTCAACTTATGGATGGTTCGCAACCTCAGTCAATCATTTTACATTTTCCATCTTGTCTCGAGACATCGTCTGCCACAGTTTGATTCATAGTACCCAGGGTGTAATAAGGGTTGGCATTATGTCTAACTACTTGAATTTACTTGATGGCCCCTGCTATTTGACATGGAATATAAGTAATTGTCTGGTGCAAGAACCTAGTGAGAACATTGACTTTGAACCAGCTTCTATGTTGCATTGGATAAGTGGAAACATTGCCTAGAGATCACATCTGGTATCTTTTGTGAAATTTTGGCAGATTTGGAGTCTGAAGCAGGACAAATATTTGTACGACTTCAAGGGGCATAACAAGGTTCTACATCTTTTGCTTGACATAATGCAGCAACTCTTTTTAGATGACTTTGTTACAGATTCGTGAATAATTTTTTCAGGAAATATACACTATTAGATGGAGCCCTGCAGGTGCAGGTACAAACAACCCAAATCAGCAATTGGTACTGGCAAGGTATTTTTTTAAGCTTCATAATACTAAGTTTGACTGTATTTACATCAACCACTTGTTCCCGGGTGCATTTGACCCATACTGAATAGGCTAACATATTTGCAAATTATACCTTTAGAATGTACATGTGTATTAGTGCTTGAGAATCCTCTTACCATAGTCATACAAAATCGGCAATTAACTAGAAAGGTTCTAATTTTCCATCCTTTTTGTTGTCGCATGGGGGGAAAAATCAAAGAGATGATTTCTGTATTTTCTTTAAATCTGGTTTCTTATCCTGAATCAACTAATTTGAGTTTGTTATCCTGTTCCTGAGTCATTAGGTGCAATTATTTAAATGTTGCTTGTTTTTGTTTAGGCCTTTTCCGTATTAGCAGGAGGCTACATTAGGTAACTCATACTTGTTTCTGTAAAATAACAAGCTTCCAATGCCTACCTAATCAGTGACCTGTTTGTATGCAATATGAATTAAAAGTTTAGCTTCCCAAAGCTATAAATTAATTGTACTTGACTCTGGTTCTAGCCCGGGTTCCCCTGTTGTTGACTTTGGGAATTTTTCGTTTTGTTTTTAACTTATATGATTTCTTGGCATTCTTTCTCAGTATGCTTATACTTCATCATGGAAAACCAGTTATAGAAGAGATGATATCATGAAGTTGTCAGCTATAGTTTTTTTGCAGCCTGTGAAACTCCATAAAACCCCCATGGAGTTGAAGAGCAAAATTAATATACATATTGGTGGTATTTTTGTTTTAATAAGTAAACTGATGGTATCAAGTCCATATAATGTCATCCCCAACCATCAGTCTGTAAATTAAGATAATGTTTTTGGGTGCAAGCTTAGCAGGTCAGGGTGTTCTTTTTCCAGCTTTTGACTATCTACTTTTAGAATGGATTTCTTCGCATAGTGGGAGGCATGTCAGCAATGCGGGACAACTAATAATTAGTTTGCTTTAGGCTGTTCAGAGGAAGTGACTGTATAAGATATGTGAATAATGTTGGAGGACATTTTGAAGCACTGTTCATGACCTTCAGATTTCATTGCGTTAACATGACCAGTTATTTTGTATTATGTTTCTTGATGTGTTCTTTCCTTCTGCGGATTTTCCACCACATGGAAGAAGTGATTCAAATTGTGATTTAGGATTTGGTATTAACTAATAATACCATGGCCAATAAACAAGTGTTCAACAGTTTCCTTTTTAGATTGCTTTATAATTGTTTTTGTCATTCATCATCTAAAAAGGTAAATCTGCAGTCAAGGTTTGCTGTCTTAGATCCTCACTTTCTGTCCCTGTTTCTTGAAGACTTCCTTGCATGAGAATCCTTCTTAACATGTCTGAGCTGTTTGGCGACCTAAGACTTCTCTTATCTTGATGACGCAATGGTCATGACATTATAAACACCTCTCTTTCTCTCTCTCTGTTTACCTACCATGGAGAGCCACATGACATTGCCAGCATAATTTTTGTTCTGTAAAAACATTCCTATGATCATTACCCTGTGGAAAGACATCCCTCCTTGCCATCAGGAAGGTAAAGAACAAAATTATGAAAGCTTGGTTACAAGCAAACATGCAGACAAAACTTGCACCTCGATTTCAGGTTATTTAGGTTATTTGCTTTTGTTGAACTGTTATTGCTAAATATTTTGTGCTTTTATTGCATTTAATGGCTGTAAGGCATCCATATAACTGATTCTCATTGCGGTAAATATTTTGATCTTTCAAGAAATTGTTCCTATGAAACATTAGGTTGCAAAATATACACTGGATAAGCCTCTCCAGAGCCATGATACTGGCCTTACATGTCTATTATGTATCGCAAATTCACCATCTACCCTAGCAATGTCATTTCCTCTCTCTCTTGGCTAGTGTTAATCAGTGATTTTGGCAAATATACAGTGCATCTTTTGACTCAACCATAAAGTTATGGGAAGTTGAGCTAGGACGCCTTCTGTACAGCTTAAATGGCCACAGGTATGACTGCAATTCATGATGACACAGTGGTTTACACTGATGTTTTAATTAAGGCGATACCTATAATTTTCTTAGTATTGATTCATTATAATTAAATACCAGGCAAGCAGTATACTCTGTGGCATTTAGCCCAAATGGTGAGTATCTAGCAAGCGGGTCATTGGATCAATGCCTGCATATTTGGTCAGTGAGAGAAGGGAGGATTTTGAAGACTTACAGGGGAGGCGGTGGCATTTTCGAAGTCTGTTGGAGCAGGGAAGGTGACAAAATTGCAGCCTGTTACTCCAACAACACTGTATGTGTGATGGATTTCAGAATGTAGGCAGCTGCTGGTATCCTAGGAACAATCAATTAAGCAGGAGGCTTAACTTATTTTCTAGGGTTTTCAAAGATAGCAAATGTGTGTATAAAAATGCCATGTAATAGCGTGTTTGTCCCATTTGTTTCCCCTCCATTTTGAACCCAAACCCAATCATGTTAATTAGTGCTGCAGTCTGTTCAAAGCATGCAAAATGATTGAGAATGCCATGGTTAAGGAAGAGACACATGTAGGTTATTCTAGAAACTGGACTCAAGCTCTAGATGTTTATGTGTAATATATGATTAGTGCTGATGACTGGTTGGCTCTTAATTAGGATTAGAACTGGACCGAGTCTTGTCAGGCTTTCATATAGCCCAGGCCTGGTCTCGAAATTTTTTTGGGGTTTCGAAATCTTTTGAAGGTTTAAGCATGAGCTTAATGGAGTTGTGATCCGAACTGAGCCCAAGCCATCCAAATCCAAGCAGAGAGAACAACTGTGGTTGGCCTGAGAAGAGGGCGAAGCCCCTCTTCAAGTCGGCCCCAGCAGCGAAACACTTGCCATCAGCCTCACCTCGTCCTTGGAATCTCCACTCTTCCTTTGTTCTCAGATTACGATATCTCCGTTATTGGAGGACCGGGAATGAGGAGGATGAGCTACGGGATGAACGGGAGAGGGGGAGCAGCCCAATTTGGCCTAGCTTGTGTGCATTTTTTCTGCACAAAAAGAGTGAATTTAGCCATGGTGATCGAGTGGATATGTGACATTCGTTGGATGGTGGGGGATTGTAGCGTCTTTCAAGCCGTATATGTATATCAAAAGCAAACAGGGCTGTCGACTGGATTGCCTCTTTTACTGCGTAATATTTTGAAAAGATCTTCTGAATATATTAGGGGCTGCTTGCTTTGTCATTTTTTTTTAATTCTGCCGACTGTACTTGCGCTAGAGTAGCCTGCTGTTGTACCCAAAAAAAAAAAAAAAATTAGGATTCTGCGTATGGATAATGCAACAATCCATCCTATATCTTTCTTTCGACGTGCTTAAAAAAATGCACAATGCTAGCACCATGTAAGGCTTGTCTTCTTCGCACCATTGCGCTCGGTTGCTTGGTTATCTTGTAAACTGTCATAAAGTAATCATCCATCGTTGAGACTTGTTCCTGGAGGCCCATGGTCGTGATCAAAAGCTTAAAATACTACTAATTTTAAACAAAAGCTCTCGGCTCTGTCAGGATGAAAAAGTTGTAAACTTCTATTGGCTTGCAATGTTATTTATCCATCCCTAGAATAATGTAGAGAACTCTAAGACCCGTCGCTCAAAATCTTTCCGGGAATATGAGATCCAAGAGGATTAGAGCTATCAGCAATTTAGTTAAAAGTAGCCAAGGTGCCTCTCAGGGTTAAAAATTAACAACATTTGCATCTGAACTTAACCCCGTATCTCCAACACTGATGAAGCGACTCTTGTTGGAACTAATGCAACATCTATTTTTATATTAGAATGATGCTAATCGAGTGCAAAAAATTTATGTTTTAATAAATTGACAAACAACCGATGTAGAAAAGATATATCATAATTTTTTTCCTTCTTTTAATAATCTTGATTTCCATGCCTGATGCAGCCATGCTAGCTCATAGCAAGGTCTCTTGGGTTGTACCCGGCTAATATGGTGGATATTCGGTGGGTTTTGGGACGAATAAAGGCTGCGGGCGGAGCCCATCATTCATAAAGAGAATTCAACCATGATGATCGATTGGATACAAGAGGAGGATAGAGAGAGAACCGGAGTTCTCTACTTTGTGATATTCGTCAGATAATAAAAGATTGTATCATCGATCAGACAGTGCATGTATATTAGAAGACGAATAGAGCCACCGATAGGGTCACCTCTTATGCTGCACAATACTCTATAAAGATTAGATTGTTGCCTCTAATTCCACTGGTTGCACCAACATGAGAGTCGAACAAACAACTATTGTTAATAAAATAAATAAAATAAAATAAAATAAAAAGAGGCTGCGTCTCACCAAACGCTTAGTCGCCGACGACGTCTAAAAGGCGGATGGAGCCATGAAGCTTGCGCTTTTTTCCTCCCGCCCGCTCCACATTCTGAGACCCCTCTACTTCCCTTCCGGCTGTCAAAACCCTCGTCTTTTGCTTTCCTTTTGTTTGCTTACAAAAATAAGAACTTTTTTCCCGTCGCGTCCTCCTCCCCTTTCCGCTTCCCCCAAACCGTTGGCTTTTTCCTTCCCTCTGCTCCCTTCTCTTCAATTCTCCGGCTTGTCGTGCTCCAGGGTCTATCGATCGAACGGATATCTCAAGTAGAGGGAAAGGGGGCCATGACGAGCTCTCAAGAGAGGGTGGTCGCCGTGATCTTGGTCGGCGGACCCACAAAAGGTATTCTTTCTTTGATCAGATGATATGATCTATAATACCACTCTCTTCTCTTCTTCTTTGATGGATCTTCTTGGTTTTCTTGAAGGTACTCGGTTCCGGCCGCTGTCGCTGAACGTTCCGAAGCCGCTCTTCCCCTTGGCCGGCCAGCCTATGATTCACCATCCCATATCCGTCTGTAAAAGAGTAATCTTTCTCTCTTATGGTGCGTTTTTTTCCTCCCTTTTTGTTGGATCATCTTCTCATGCATACGTTCTTGATATCTTGTAGATTCCAAATCTGGCTCAGATTTATCTGATTGGCTTCTATGAGGAGCGGGAGTTTGCTCTCTATGTGTCGTCTATTTCTAATGAGCTTAGAATTCCTGTTCGGTTTGTTTGTTTCTTCTCTTTAGAGATTCTGGTAGATTTGAGAAGCTTAATTTTGTATGCATGTTTTTAATTCACTAGCGCATGTACTCCTTAGATATTTGAAGGAGGACAAGCCACATGGCTCGGCTGGTGGTCTGTACAACTTCAGGGACTATGTTATGGAAGATAATCCAGTTAGGTTTCTTTGGCACTCAAACATCCCTATATGTTTATATTTAAGCTAGGCAAAGTGTCATCATTGTTAGGCTTGAGTTCTTGAATAGCAATTTTTTTTTTTTTTTGAAATTTCTTGTTTGTTGTAACATAATTGATAGGATCTTCTGCCTTGTGATAAGTCTAGTAATCTAAGTTCTTCGGTTTCTGATCACCCCTTCCTTTGTGTACGGCAGTCTCATATATTTTTGCTGAATTGTGATGTTTGCTGCAGCTTTCCTCTGCCAGAAATGCTTGGTAAGTTCCCCCTGGAGCTATTATTATGTATTTAGGTTTCCTTATACGGGTTCAGTTTCATCCACACTAGTTGCATGTAGTTATGCCAATGTGGCATAGTTGTGTCATCACCGTAATATCACCTGCTTGATGAATATAAATTTTGTTGTGATATTATGATTTTACTTTGTTGTAGTCAAAATTGAGGACATGAGTACGGGCACAACTATCCTATATAGTGCACTAATCTGCTCATACTTGATACTTAAAACCAAAGCTTGAGTACAAGACAAGTATCTGGGATATCTTATACATGAAGGTCGAGTATATATTCTGGTCAAAATTTCAAAATTTCTTTGGAGGTGTGAATCTTATGAAGATTGATGTGGCCCAGAAACATCCACATAGTTTTACTGTTAGAGCCTCAGAGGTGCTTAGGTGTTTAAGACAAATACATGAATCTTATTGAAGTATCCAATTATCGGGTTAATGCTATTCATTTTCAGACAAGTGATGGTTACACTAATGCATCAGATTACTTGCAGCCCATATTCGATAGGCTTATGCCTCTGAACTTTTTCAGCTACTCAAGACAGAGCTCTGCAACGTCGTTGTCAATTATTGCACAAATCATAGGCCCAACTAATTAGCATTGAAGGCATATAAGAAACTTTGTTGAGGACATGGTTTTAGCATTCCTTTAGTAGGGGATTATCTGACAGTTATAATTTGCAGTTCAGGAAGACATTGACAGTAAAGTGTGAAACCCCTGTCCCCCAAATATAGGTTCCAACGACATGTTGTCTCAGACAATTATGTAGTTCTGGTACAGTCCTTTGTTAAATTTCACTTAAGTTGATGGTTAACTTCCTATTCCTTTTAATGAATGCAGAAGCCCATAAAAGATATGGTGGCATGGGCACTGTTTTAGTAATCAAGGTGAAGCACTGGTTGTAGCTATCTTGTTCATTTTGTGTTTCTGGTGATATTTTTGTTAATGACATCTTATAATTTTTCAGTGTGCTTAGATTTTCCGCCACTTTTATATAGGTGTCTGCTGAATCAGCGAACCAGTTTGGTGAGTTGGTCGCTGATCCCATCACAAATGAAGTGTTGCACTACACGGAGAAACCAGAGACATTTGTAAGTAACAGTTGTCATTCATTTTTATTTCTTTCTAACTCCTGGACTTGCATATGCAACCAAAACACCAATTTCTTGTAATATGTACATCTTTAAAGATCTGTGTTTTGCTTACTCTGAATGATACCGCTATGCTGTGGGATGGCTCTATGTTGCAGGTAAGTGATCTCATAAACTGTGGTGTCTATGTATTTACACAAGATATCTTTACTGCCATCCAGGATGCCATCATGCGGCGGAATGACAGAGGTATTCACTTTAGCTCAATGATGCTTTATGCCAAATGTTGCTATATTCTGTCCCTATTTTCCTGGCTCGATATGCATCTGCAGAAAACTATTGGACTATATCCAAAGTGATTATCTGCAAGCTGGAACATTTGAGATTTTCTGCATTGTCTCATCCATCCTGTACACTTGTCAATCTTTGCAATTCTTGTTAAGATTCCTGATTTCATAAGAACTTCACAGAAGGCTCCTTTAAAGGAGTGGAGGGGGGGGGGGGGGTTAACAGTGTACTGTCTTCATTGGATAGAAAGTTATGTGCACAGAAAGCATGAGAGGGGAATTCAACGGTGAGGTTGAGTTACATGAATTTAGAATTGTTATGACAACAACTTTATAGGCTTGCAATTCTGTGAGATGAAGTTAGTCTTGTAAGGAAAGTGAGCTTAATGCTACAGGGCTGTGGGTTGGAATTTTCAGTAAATCAACATTGTATCTCATAAGTGCAGAAAAAGTTTTAGCCTTTTAGGAAATTGAAACAATTTCTTATGAGTGTTCAGATTTAGAGTTGACACTGGAGATAAAGTAAATTTTTGAGTGGCTCCTGTGCCTTTGGAGAATGTTTGTCCAAAAGTCTACGAAATAAATCTGTTGCTGTTATGTTCAAAGAATTCATATACCAGTTTGCAGGACAGGATTATAGTTCACAGAGGAAAGGGCAAAGCATCTACTCAGAGGCACTAAGGATAGTTTTCTCTCGTCCCAAATAACTTTAAACACTGGATAATTGATTTGTGAGAACTAATGATTGTTAATAGTTGATCTATTATCTTAAAGTTGAGTCTGATTCAAGGGGGACCTGGCCAAACTACTTAACTACATCTTCACTTTTAAAGAAAAACAATTTGAGACATAATATGGTAATTTTGTTTGGTACATAAGATGGTTAATGCCTAGCCTATCAGCAATAACTAGTTATAGATTGTTTGTAGATGATTGTCAATTCAATGTTCTCCAGAAGAGATGTGTTTTTAGTTCTTGCTGCATTTTATTGCCTGGTATAAATAGCAAGCCTAGTAATCTATACAAATTTGTAGAGCTTTCAATTTTAAAGACATCATTAGTTTTCTTTCAAGTCACTTCTACAATTCTACAAAAATAGTATATTAGTCCTTGGATTGATGCAACATGCTAAAATATTGTTCCCCTTTTTTTATTTGTTTGTTGGCTGTATGATACAATGATTGTTGCGTTGGAATTGGGGCCGGACCGGTTGCCTGATGGCATGGGTCGGTACACCCTCGTGTTGTTCCGTGTTGAGCCCAGAGGGAGAACTAAAAAGAGGAAGAGAGAGAGAGAGAGAGAGAGAGAGAGAGAGAGGAGGGTGGCGGAGGCCAGCGGAGGGCCGAGGAGCTGCATGGTGAGGTGTAGGAGGGGTTTCAGAGGGGGACCTTTTTTATTTTGAAAAATTTCAAGTAAAGTCAGCCCTTGCCGACTCACTTAATTTTTTTATTTTTTTTAAATAAAAAAATTAAGTGAAGTCGGCAAGGGATTTGTCGACTTCACTTAAAATTTTTCAAAATAAAAAGGGCCCCCTTCTAGGACCCCTTTTTTGCCCCTGCGTGCGGCTCCGCGGCCCTCCGCCGGTCGATCGCCACCTTCTCTCTCTCTTCCTTCGTCTTCCTCTCCCTTTCCCTCCCTCCCTTGCTCTTTCTTTTCCTCTCTTTCCTTCTCCTTCTCCCTCTCCATCCCGGTTTCTCATTTTGGTTGCTAGAACTGTCCCGGTCTGTCGCCGGTACGGCTCGATATGCCCTGAATCGAGCGGTTCAGGGCGGTTCCGCCGACCATTACTATGATATGCTTTGCCAAGTATTAATGGCTTGTAACTTTACGTTGTGTATGGATTTTTCTTATGTTTATACAAAGTCTAATATGATCTTTCAGCTAATTGGCACCGTGAAACCAGCTTGGAAGCTCTTCAATCAGCAACTAAGTATGTCCATAAACACTTTTCTTTAGTATTACATGACTTTATTTGTTCTGAGCTTACATTAATAGCATATGAAGGAGATTGGCCTGAAATTATTGGAAATTGCAGTTGCTATATATGTTCTTTGATGATCTTAATTAATTGATTTCTAAGATGCTTCAGAATGCTATCTTTGGATAAATTTGTTCTGAAAACAGATCTCTTATTTAACAGAATTCATGACTTTGCCCATTATATGCTTTATATATTCTTTTCATATGCAAAAGTATTGTGGATTTGAGCGACTATAATGAGTGCAATTTCTGTTTGACTTGGCAAAATGCTAGATGTTTGGCATAGCTGTATAAAAATTTACAGATTTCACATTTGCTTATTATTTATGCCAGATTTTTCAGATATGGTCTTATATAAAGAAAGAGCACGAGTAAAGTTTCTGTTTTAGGTGAAACGTTTGCCATCTAGATTGTGGATGAAAACCATTTGCGGCAATTGACATCATAATTTGTTACTTCAGGGGGTTCTGTCAATGTTTATCTTAACTTTCGCATGTTAGTCTAGCCTGCACTTTATAGGGAAGTGTATTTCTTGTTCCCTTTTGTTTCTTGTACAATTTCCTCTGCGTCTCTACCTGTGGACAATTGCAGCATCTCTGGACTTAGTTTTATAGATTGTAATAACTCCTAAGACACATTTCAAATTAAGGTTAATGAGCTATCCACATGGCTAGATTTGGTGATTGATGGTGTGATAGCAAAGAGAAAACTGACTCCCTAAAAGGACCCAGTGATGGCTTCATCTTAAGTTGCAAGCCATGAGAGGATGTTAGTACTAAAAGGGCCATACTGGATCATGGATATAATGGTGTATGAATCTATCTTAACAAAAAACTACTGGACCAGCAATGCATGGAAATGGAGGTGTCCACCATTAAATGCTAGTTTTGGTGGGACTACCACAATATAACTGGTGGAAAGTTAGACCTAAATCATAGATGAGATGTTTGAATTATTGGGTTCTATTAAATAAATTAGGTAGTTTTAAACTCTTGGTTGGTAGGTTATATCAACCAACTCTTTGTTGAACTCCACAGATGCAATCAGGAAGGAACAGTCCAGTGTTAGTGGCTGAATTCAAACTGCTGATGAATATCTTTGAGATCTAACTTATGTAGGTTACAAATTTATGTAACTTATCTTTGAGTTAAACACATAGCTTGACTTGGGAACAAATTTAGCATACTGAGTTATAAGAGAAGGGTGGTGATGAAATGTTTAGATAATCAAATCCATCGTCTGGATACCTATTAACATGGTTGTATTGATATGTAATTCTGTAGTTCCTATTATAAAGTACATCTTATTATGATTTTCCTTTCTAACTACTTTTAGCTCATTTGGTCCATGCTATCAAAATTGCAACTTGTTTTTTGTAACTAGGCATTCTTTCACACATACAAACACATTTATTGGTATTTGTTTTCATTTTCTTAGCATATACCATAGAATTTTGCGGAATTTAATCTAGAGTATGATCGCAACTTTTAGAGTAAATTCCATGTTTCTGAGGAAGCTAAGTTCATATTTTCCCTTGGACTGATACTGATATTTTCTCTCAGCAGGGCCCTTCTTCCTGCAGATTTTGTTCGACTGGATCAAGATATCTTGTCTCCCCTTTCTGGGAAGAAAATGCTCTATACATATGAGACTATTGACTTCTGGGAACAGATCAAGACTCCAGGGTTGAAAACCACCTTCATGTTATTTTTGTCTTTTCCCCACCAGTGGATCATTTGATAAGCCATTCTGTTTTCTTTGTGTAAGCAGGATGTCTTTGAAATGTTCTGCATTGTATCTCTCCCAATTTCGGCATACCTCTCCACATCTTCTAGCAGGTGGTGGTGACACCAGGTGTGCAACTATTGTTGGTGATGTTTATATTCATCCATCAGCCAAAGTGCACTTAACTGCAAAGGTAGTTTTTCACCATATCCTTGCCTTTATGCATGACAATATAGCTTATCTCTGACTGTTTCTGTGGAACTCCTCAATAATTGTGGATGAATATATTATATGAGATCCATTTTTAGAACCTTGATGAATATTGACTTTGAGAAGTGTTGTATACATGAGAGTTTTGTATCTTTGTGCTGTTTAAATTATATTTTTTATGTAGAGTTATTTAAATTAAGTCTTTGTGCATTTATTCATGTATGCACATGTACACATGTATGCATTTATCAAACAGTTTAGTTAAAACAGTAAAGTAGCTTGCAAGAGGAATACTGGAGTAACCTGCATTTCAATTTTCAAGTTAGCTGAATGCATGGTAAAAGTGAAAACTTGTTTAAAAGTTCTTAGAATGCACATTTTCAATAATCATATTTTGCACACTCATGCTTGTTGAGGTTTCGTATATAATCAACTCACGTATGGTGGTTTAACCGAACAGATTGGCCCAAATGTCTCGATTTCTGCAAATGCTCGTATAGGGGCTGGTGTAAGGCTCATCAGTTGCCTCATTCTAGATGATGTTGAAATTAAGGTGTGGAATTTTTAGATCAAGTTGATATTTAAAATATCATCTCCAAAATTTTTATTTGTTTATTTGTTTGTTTGATTGTTTGTTTACAGGAAAATGCAGTTGTCATAAATTCTATTGTCGGCTGGAAGTCATCTATTGGGAGATGGGCACGTGTACAGGCAAGTTTCCTTCTTTTACATGTTCTTTTGTTTGCTCTCTCCCAGTCCAAAGAAAAAGCATATACATGGTCCATATTTTGTTAGACTTTGATGTGAGGGATGATATGCATCAACAAGGTTAAGAGTCCCTTTATAATCTGGAAAAAGCACATATGCGTACACACATGCACAATCTTTCTTTCTTTCTTTCTCTCTTTCTCTCTCTTTGTATGTCTGTCTGTCTTTGTGTGCGTGTGCATGCATGCGCATGTGCCTATGCACACAAGCACGTATGCAAGTCCATGACTAATTCACTTGCCCGTGGCTGCAAATTAAATGGAATTACTTTTACCATCTACTCAGATCCATGGTCGCTTTTGGGTCTCCCTTATATTTGTATACATCACAACATATTTTATTTGGTATTTTGTTTCTTTTTCCACATTTCATGTAAATCCTACTCTTCTGACATGTGCACATATCCAACTCTACTTTATCTGATCTCACCTCGTACATGATAAAGGTTCTCATCTTCAGCATGGTCATTTTATGTATGATAACATTGTACCTCACAGTCAATGCAACATTCTTGACTAAACATTCTTCACTCAAATCTGGTATACGCTTGAATATATCTCCAATCAAATCTGGTCAGACCATGATTGGACGATGGGTATCCAACAATAATGATTCGAATGTTTGGATATGATGTACTACCTCTAATCTGCTTATATAATAAAAATCATGTGATTTGGAGACCCCTAGCATATGCATCAAGTGGTTAAAATTTGAACGGTCTAAATAATAGAAAATAATTTTTTTTTTTTTTGCGGCTTGATGAATAGGCAGTGTCTCCAAATCACTTAAATTTTTGGAATGTAAATAATTTAGAAATAGTAGATCACATCCAACAGCTCGGATTATCATTGTTGGATCCCCATCATCCAATCATAGTATGACCGGATCTAAGTGAAGATACACTCGAATATGGTCTACCTCTACACACACACACACACACACATATATATATATATGCATACGTACATACGTAGGCTACACTCGAGTGGATCTTCACTCAGTTCTAGCCAGGTCTAGATTGGACAATAGAGGTCCTACAATGATAATCCGAGTTATTGGATGTGGTCTACTACCTCTAAACTGCTTATACACAAAAAATTGTGGGATTTGGAGACCTCTAACCTATGCATCAAATGGTCCAAGAAAAAAAGTATCATTTCATGTTATTTAAACGGTTCAATTTTTTGACTGCTTGATGCATAGACTAGAGATCTCCACATTAAACTGACTAGATCTAACTGGAGATCCACCCGAGTGCTGCCAAATCTATATACATTATATGTATATATGTTATAAATATATATGTATGCATGTATGTATATACATGTGTTTATGCATATGTATATAGTGCTTCTTTGATTCTGTTTTAAGCTTAATAAATCACCTATTTTAGCTGAACAGCCATTCCTTTTATAATTTGCTAAAAATTATTAATTTTGATCTGGTTGATGCTTCAAGTACTGGAAGATGCAGGTGACTTTGTCTCATTTAGTTGACATGTGTGTTAGGATTTAAATGAATGAGCTGTATGGATCTGCCTACCATACCCTTTTGGTATTGCTCACATTATTGTGAATCGGCTGAGGAGAGGGAGAAAGTAGGACTGAAAGGGTCCTTGATTCTGCAAATGCAGGATCTTCATGGTACAGGAAATCACCTCTCGGATGAAATCGTGGAATTCAGTCTTATTACTGTCTCTCGCTTCTCCCTTTATTCCTGAGCCAATTAGTATTGTAGTTGGAGATCACGCACATATATGGTAGCCCGGCATACATGCAATCTTAAAATGTTAATTCGCTTGCTCCTCCTCGTGGAATTTGGAAAGTAAATCATTCTAGCGTTCTGATTACTAAATAATTAGAACTCAGTACTAGTTTGTTCCCCTGGCTGACAGTTGGATTAATCTATTAGACATATTATCAGACAAAGTGCAGGACATCTTGCTATATATCATATATTCTTTTTTTTCTTCTTTGCCCTTCTAAAGATAAACGTTAATCTTAAGTCAGTAACCATCTTAGATGTTTTGACTGGATCTCCTCAGCCAAAAAAGTCGCTTGCTAAATAACTAATTCAATATACAAGAGTAATAGCACTGTGAACACTAAGGAAACAACATCTTCTAAATTTCTTAATCTAGCTTCAATTCTACAACTCCCTTAATCTAACAAATTACCAGTTGGTTTTAGGTATTCCATCGTATACCACTTTTCGTGACTGCATTTTGGTTTTTTCTTGGGAAAAGGATAGGAAGTACGAATTAGCATTTCATTAAGCACATTTTTCATGACTGCATTTGATTTCCTCAACATTAACCCAATAATTTTGGGGTACATTAGCTGGCTCCGACTAACTTTGCCTATCTTCTCAGGGTGACGGGGATTACAATGCAAAACTTGGGATTACTATCCTTGGTACGTGCTGGCGTCTAACCTTTTCTCCGCATATCTGATATTCTTTCCATTCTCAGAAATATATCTTAATGATGTTCTGCGTGGCAATTCTAATGATTTCGTTAATCTTCAGGAGAAGCTGTGGCAGTTGAAGATGAGGTGGTGGTGGTTAACAGCATCGTCCTACCAAACAAAACCCTAAACATTAGTGTACAAGAAGAGATCATCCTGTAATGAGTTGCTTCTTATAGGAAAGAAATCTTTCTATTGGATGCAGTCCGATTTTGAATCCTGTGATAGTTTATAATTTTGTTCTTATTTGAGTTAGCTTAGAATTGCGATGTTGTTTAAACAGGTTCGCATTTCGGAATCTGGTAAAGCTATATAAAAGTTTTGTTCTAATGTTCGAAGAATTTTGAGAGGATGGTGTTGATTAGAAATTTGCCCTAGGCATTTTTTTTCTTCTGCTAAATGAGGTGTGCTTCTTGAGCTGGTAGATTTCATGTTTTTCACCTAAACATGTATTCCCGAACCATGCTCTCTGAAAAGCTTTTGGTAAAGGTGCACAGGTGTCCTGACCATCCAATCCTCTCATATTCAGAGGTAACACTGAAGTTCCCAGCTAGCAGAGTGTCAAGAGTGTGATACATATGTTTACAAAATAAAATAACCATGGGTTTCCAACTACAACTATTATACTCTAATCAGGGCACTCCAAAGTACTAGAACCAGGCACTTGTGATGCATGTGATAAGTGTATGGATGCTGCAATAGCCCATGACAAGCCGGGCACCACATGTAGGGGAGAAACAGAGAGGTCTTCCAAATTTTAAAGTTTTCTCAAGGGGGGATCTTAACATGAGCAAAAATTTAAAAAAGTTGAGGGCATCTTAATTTTCTTTTCATAGTTTTGGAAGCCAGTGCAGCTAGTCAGAAAAATGAAACAAGAGAACAAGAAGGAACGCCTTTGTGCTTCACAGTGGCATGCCAATGCTCGAGAGTATCTTATGTTTTTCATGGCAAATGATTTACATTGTCGGTTTTTCCTTGCACTGTAAGGAGGTTTTTTGGTCTGATAAGATTGAAATGAGGTTTAGTCTCAAAATTTATTGTAAAGAAAGCAAATATTATCAAGCTCAAGCTCAACCTTGATTGGGTCAAAGAGACTAGTTGCATTACTGGTTTGGATCAAGATAGGCGCCAGTCAAGTCATATAAAACCAAAAGCGGCAGCATGTAAATTTGCAAAATGCTTACTTAATTCCAATTTAGAGGGTTAGTCTGGATGCAATGGTAAAGGTGCTCTATTGTGATCCAAGTGCCATAGATTTGAAATATGAAAATAGGCTTCTTGCATATAAATATAAAGATAAGGTTGTATATATCTGACTTTTTCTCAGATCCCATAGCAGCTGCAGCCTTATGCACTGAGCTATCCTTACTCTACTTAAATGGTTTTGATGTTGGCAGCTAATAACAATTCATTTGCATCAGTTGCTCTACCTTTACCACCAAAATTGTGTCAAAGAACTACATCTTTTCTCCTTTTGTTTTCAAATTACCATTTACCTTTTTTTTTCAAAATTTCAACTAAAGATAATCTCAAACCAACCCCAAAATAAAAAAAATCTAATAAAAAAATGACAAAAGTAGTACTGTAAATTTTTGTTATGCATTTGTTTGGAAGGTGCCTTTTTGCTAGAGATTATTTGGATAATTGTGGACCATCATAGTATCACCTGTCTTCTCAGTTTCTTTTTTTTATGCTCTTTTTTGAATAACATAATTCTCATACACCTCCCCGCTCGTTCTCTTAGCTTTAGGACATGCATTACCATATTTTACTGGGTTTTCTTTCCCATGCATTGAAGAGGTTATGTAATCTCGTAAGGGTTACACGCTTTCTTATGAACAATATAAAAAATAAAATACAAAAAAAATATACTGCATGGAATCTTTTCTAGAGTACTTTACTCATTGCTTCAGTCTCATACCTATGATTAGGTCCCACTAATTAAGTGATGAATAACTATACCATCTCCTTAATGTAAGAACCGTAAAAGGTTCAAACTCTTATGTAGATGGGCACAGATGTATAACATTCTCAATTCCTTAAAAAAAAATGGTGGATCACATTACAGAACAAGTTCTATAAGACAACCAATATATAAAATGTTCTCCATAAGCATGACATGATATTAGTAGAGCAAACGTAGTCAATATCATTTTATAAAAAAATATTATTTAACACATGATTCATAGTGTAAAATTTGTCTTATAAAATGATCCATCTAATATTGCCAAAAGGGATAAACCAAACTGGACCTCACCCTTTTGAAAACTGGGTGCCACCTTCAATGTGCGGTCATTGCTTTCAATGAAACATGGCATATATTAAATAAGATTGTCGACTAAGTCGTATCCTATGCAGCACAATATAACAATATTGCGAAGGAGTTTTTTGGATAGACGAGAATGTACATTCTTTGTAGTTATGCCAGATTGTTACTTTTGATTTTGATGGCTGCATTTATATTATACTAGAGTAGGATTAACAGCTATTGTAACTTAAAAAAGAAAAGAAGAGGGAGGAAAAAGAAGAAAAAAAATCTACTGGATCTGATTCCGGGCCCAGAAGAAGCTAACGCGGCTCTCGGTTCGCTCTGAAATAAAAGCGGTTCGTCGGACCGCGCTAAGAGTCAACTCCGAACCCGTTCCTGTCTCGTCTCCGAAGCAGACCGCGAAGCTCGCTTGCTTGCTCCCTCGCTCTGTTTTTTTCTCGAAAAAGAACTTAAAAATCCTTCTTCTCTCCCATCCCTTCTCCCCTTTCCTTCATTCCACCTCGAGAATCTGAGGGAACTCGACCCTTCTCTCTTGTTACATTATCTCTGGAACCCTAGCTCTCGGTGTCTGCATCGAAACCGGAGCGGCCTTAAGGCCCGGCCCCAACCGGAGGTTCCCCGGATTCTGGTAATATTTTCATGTGTTTAATGTTTAGTCCGTGTTTTTGTTCCTCTGCGGGTGATATTTTCTTGGTAATTCTGTTTCCAAGATTTAATTGGTTAAACTAAGGGATAAATTATTTCATCAATTCCAATGTTCCGCTTTAAATTTCGTTTTTGATGTTTCTGGTCGTTATTGATGATTAGGGCAAACGTACTGAAGGGATTCTGTTAATTTCTGAAGGGAATTTATAGCAATCTGTTGTTATTTCTTTTAATTTTAGTCCGGCAAGGTTCAGGCTTTAGCTAGCTTTTTACCATTTCCTTTAAAAATTAGGGTAAACATGCTGCAGTGGTTTTGTTAATTTCGTTTAGGTTTTGGTGAGAAAAGCTTCCATCCTTTTCTCTTTCTCCCTATCTTCCTCTTTCTTTAGTACATTATCGGGTTTTTACTCTTTTAGGCTCTCTTTTTAGGATGTGGTTAGAATTCCGAATAGAATTGCCGCTGCAAAAAGAAGATTTTCTAATAAGCAGCAGTTGGATCAACTGATAGGGCCGAAACAAAGGGAGCCTAAAAGAACTTAAAAACCCTTCTTCTCTCCCATCCCTTCATTCCACCTCGAGAATCTGAGGGAACTCGACCCTTCTCTCTTGTTACATTATCTCTGGAACCCTAGCTCTTGCCATCTCCATCGAAACCGGAGCGGCCTTAAGGCCCGACCCCAACCGGAGGTTCCCTGGATTCTGGTAAGATTTTCTTGTGTTTAATGTTTAATCTGTGTTTTTGTTCCTCTGCGGGTGAGATTTTCTTGGTAATTCTGTTTCCAAGATTTAATTTGTTAAACTAAGGGACAAATTATTTCATCAATTCCAATGTTCCGCTTTAAATTTTGTTTTTGATGTTTCTGGTCCAAGGGTTTCTGTTAATTTCTGGAAAGAATTTATAGCAATCTGTTGTTATTTCTTTTAATTTTAGTCCGGCAAGGTTCAAGCTTTAGCTAGCTTTTTATCAATTCCTTTAAAAATTAGGGTAAACATGCTGAAGTGGTTTTGTTAATTTCGTTTAGTTTTTGGTGAGGAAAGCTTCCATCCTTTTCTCTTTCTCCCTATCTTCCTCTTTCTTTAGTACATTATTGGGTTTTTACTCTTTTAGGCTCTGTTTTTAGGATGTGGTTAGAATTCCGAATGGAATTGCCGCTGCAAAAAGAAGATTGTCTAATAAGCAGTAGTTGGATCAACTGATAGGGCTGAAACAAAGGGTTATTATCAGAAATACTAGATCAAACTGCACTTAGAGTTAAGCTATATTTTTGCCTTCTTCTGTAACTCTTCTGTGAAACCCATATTTGCTACTGTGCAAATTAGTACTGTCTGGTCTGTGTGGGATTGAATAGTGAATCCCATAGTGACTTAGAATCCTATTCAGGCTTCTTCTCGTCTGCTAAAGGGAGCTGTTTCCTCTTTTTCATTCAGACCTTTTCACCAAGAACAAATTCCTTTCCAAAGACATCTATTGTTAGCTGAAGAAATTTTAAAGAAATTTCAAATTTAATACATTAACTCATAACACAGTCGACCATAATTTTAGGACAATCTGTCCTTTTTTTCCGATTTTTTTTTGCTTATGTATGAGAATGTACACCTGTACATTTGGAATATATACTATTTGGGGTACAAATGGTAATTCCTGTACTCTGCAAACTTGATTTTTTTTCCTAATTTTAAGCATAATCAAGAAATGAACATTGAAGAAACTAACTACAGACACCCAAACTGAACTGTCGAAATGAGGCATTTTTAAGTGCTAAATGTTCCTGTGGAAAAGGTATAGCTTATTAAGATTATTTAAGTGCTAAATGTTCCTGTGGAAAAGGTATATGGAAGATGCCACTTCTGAGTCTATATTGATGCATTAGTTCATTTCTTTTTAATAGCACCTGAACATAAGCTATTTGAGTTGTGCAGAGTTGTTTTGCCCCAATCAATGCATTCCTTAGTGACTTGCTAATGCATTCCTGAAGTATGCTTGCTTACAAGTAATGGAAACACTTAGTGGAACCTCTGAGAGTTGATTTTTCAAGAACCAAAGAGAAGAAACCTCCCTTTCTTTCTCTTTTATCTGTTTTATCCTTGGTGCTTGAGTATACATCATGCTATAGTGAATTTTCCTGACACCTGTAGGATTTTCTTGTCCAAATCTTTTCTTGCATAGTCAATATTCTTCTATGTTTTTCATGATAAAGCTGGAGAAGGAATTCAATTTCCATATGGTTTACAAATTTGTGAGGGATTATGCTATTAGTGACTTACTCATGAAAACAATTTTCTTCATGAATCTTAATGCACTGAAAAAGGGTGCTGAGTCAATTTTCTGGTTTAGAAGTTGGCTTCCATTTGATTGGCAGGAAAAGAAATCTAAATTTGCATGTATAAAAACTCAATCCTGTTTCATGTGCTGGTAATTCTGAAATGTTCTAGTGTTTATAACATTATATTGTGAAATATACTTACTCAGAAGGTTGAAGGGAAAAGAATCAAGTAAAAGAGCAATTATCCTAAGATTCTAGGAAGAATGTACCTGTAGCCATGCGTATGTGATTAATATTACTAGGCTCGGATGGATGTAGGTACGAAAAAAGTTGTTGACAGATCTAGGAGGCCAAAAAGCTTTCGATGATGGAGGTTATGAATTGAATAAAAATGACTGGTTTAATGGGATTTACAACTTGAACTTGTTTATGGGATGAGAATTGCTAGAATAATAATGTATATGAACCCAAAGAATTCAAGTTTCAGCAATATCAGTTGATATAGATGTTGCTTCTGGTTCCAGTTATTCTTCTCAAGTAGCCGTTTTTTTGATTATTTCTCAACTCATTCATAAATTAACATGTTTCCTGGCATTTATTTTTTGTGTCCTATATTGAGCCAAGGAGACAACTATTCCTTTCATAGCTGTTCTGTGGCAACTGCCATTGCATTTCTGCATCCTTTTAATAACCATTAACTATTTTTGTTCCTCTTTTCTTTAGGATGTCATTATCTGTTGCCACTCAAAATGTAGAGTTCAGTCATCGTAACCATCAAAATATTACCACTACTTTTGACAATTTATCTGCAAGCAGTGAGTTGAATATGGGAGTAGAGGATGATGAGGAAGAAGAAGATGTAGACTTCAATCCCTTTTTGAAAGGGGAAACCCTTTCAGAAGCGTCATCTGGTTTGAGTTCAGACAATGAAGGTCTATTTAATAAGGTTGACAAAAATCTTTGGAGCTCAGGTCACCAGGATGCTAGCACATCATCCAGGGCAAATGTGGAGACTCTCTGTTGTATCACAGATTCTGGAAATGAGGATGAGGAGATTGTGATGCAAACTAGACATGCATCAGAAGATGCAAATGGAAACAAGTCCATTTCAGAAAAACCAATCACAAGAGAACTAAATACTTTTGTTGAGCAGGGTGGAGGTTTGACTTGTCCTGAAGGATGCATAAAGGAACTACACTCTGGAGATGGAAGCAATGCTGTTGATGACTTGACAAAAGAAGAGTTGCTGGGCCAGAGTACAAGTTCTTTATATCCCAGAAGTTTCCAGAAACCCTTTATCGAGATAAATGATGAGGATGCTATCTGCAAACGCACGAGAGCCCACCATTCCCTTGCACAGTATACACTAGAAGAATTGGAGGCATTCCTTCAGGAAACTGATGATGATGATGACCCGCAAAATGCTGATGATGAAGAAGAATACCGCAAGTTTCTTGCTGCTGTTCTGCTGGAAGGAGCTGATAACAGACAGACAGGTCAGGAGGATGAAAATTTGGATGAAGATGAAGAGAATGATGCTGACTTTGAGATAGAAATTGAGGAGGCATTACTAAGTGACGTTGATGAAAGTACCGATAATAACAAAGGGCTTAGCGACAAGCAAGAAGGAGATGCTCATAGACCAGAAACCAGGCAGAAGAAATGTCTGAAGGAGTCTGCTGAAAAGAAAAAGTATTTTCTGGGGCAGGCAAAGATGCCATTGCGCCCTATATTGCCATTTGTCTCAAATGCACAAGTAGCTCCTTTCCCAACCTTTGGGTGGCAATTTTATTCTCCTAAAAGCTTTACTCATTGTTCATCATCATTTTCCGGAGCTGACTTACTCAATGGTTTTACAACTGAGCAAATAGGCCAGCTGTACTGTTTAATACATGAGCATGTTCAACTTCTTATTCAGGTTTTCTCTGTTTGTGTTCTCGATCCATCGAGACAAGAAGTTGCAATTCAGGTCCAAAAGATGATTACAGAGATGGTTGATAAACTTGAAGCAGCATTAACCTGTAGAAAAGTTCCTTATCCTGGCAGTTCCTTTCAGCCTTCAAATCTTCGTTCATCACTGCATGTTGATTTTCATCAGATTCCTGAATTCTCTAATTGGACACCTTTAATTGATAATCCGGTGCTATCAATTCTTGATGTTGCTCCACTTCGGTTGGCTAAGAGCTATATGACTGATGTTTCAGCCAGTAAGTGACCAAAATGCTTTTGTATATCTGCGTTGCTTGTTCACAACTTATACTTGGCATTTTTAATCTCTTATATAATTGATGATTGATTTGTCAGCCGTGTTGAGGTATAGACAAAATCATGTGCAAGATGCAACTGACAAAGATCACTTGAAAAGAGTACCACTTTTCCCACTGCGTATGTTTCCCTCTCATAGTGAAACAAATAATGATTTTCTGGGGGGAGCCATTACCACATCTTCAAAGACAGCTTCACCATTTTCACGGGATCAAGTACAGCCTAAAAAATCAATGGCTGCTACACTTGTAGAAAGTACCATGAAGCAATCAGTTGCTCTTGTTCCACAGGATATTGCCAGATTAGCACAGAGGTTTTATCCTCTGTTTAATTTAGCACTATTTCCTCATAAGCCTCCCATGCTGGCTGTTGCCAATCGTGTGCTTTTCACTGATGCAGAGGACGGGTGCGTTTGATTTAATTTCTTCTTGTATTGTCATTTGTCAATGATTTTGATCTTTCTTTTGCCTTCTATTTTCTTTGCTGAAACTTTATATGTATTATTATGCAGCTATCTTTGTCACTTGTTTTGCATGTTTATGATAGGTTATGAAACTGTTAGTAATTATTTTGATAAGCGTAAAACTTAAAAAGGTCTAGGTAGTCTTGGAAATGTTTGGATGCTTATCTACACTCCAGCTGCTAACTAAGATATTTTAAGAAAGATGGTATGCTATGACCAAAAGGAACAAGGGAGTCACATGTGACTGTCTAAATAAGGATATCATTGCAAATGAAGAAGGATGGGGCTTCAAACTGTCTCATGTGGTTTTTAACAATAATGCTCAAGCATCAATATCTTTGTTCCCACAGACCTAATTTTATGGATTTGTAGAGAATTAGAGATAATATATCCATTGGATAAGCACGGAGAGTAGTGTATGCATGTTTTTGCTTTTGCTTTTCTTTTTCATGTTGCTTTTATTTTTTTAATTAATGATTTTTATGTAAGAAGGTATTAGAACATAACACTGACCAAGAAGACATGCAGTAGCTTTTGCAAAGATCATGTGTTTATTCATGTGTTGCAGGAGTAATGGGGAATCGTGGGCAAGAGATGGTAACTGCAAGCTTACAAAAGTCTTTGATGGGAATAAGACCTAGTCATGAAATCATAAATCAGGCTTGTAGTATTCTAGGAAGACGTCTTTTTTCTTTTTTTGGTTATCGTACCAATGCAAGGCTTTATGTTTTGGTCGAGACCAACTGAAGCTGACCCACAGATTTGTTTCTGATCAAGTTTGGCCAAAAATGGCAAGTTTTAGTCCAATTTAGGTGATTTCTACTAGTTTCATCAGAGCCTGAGCAAAACTAGCATGGATGATTTTTTTATATATTATTTGATGTGGTGTTCACTATCAAATTGGGGCTATCCCTTTATTTCCTTAAGTACACAAGCAATGATGTTAGTTTTTGATAGTTTTTTTCTCCTTTTTTTTTGAGTTAAAAGAGGACAGAGATGATAAATATAACCCTTGATAAGCCAAGACATCTAAAAAGACCCTTCATACAATACTCTATGGAGACTAGGGCAAGCGACTAAATAGAAGTCACAATTTTTTAAATAGAAATCACAATTATTTATTGTTATGACTTTTTCTTATACAAAATAAGATATAACATTCTATAACTGCATGCATTTGTTTAAACAGTCACCTAGCTTTAGATATGATAAAGAAATGCCCAAATTTAATATGATGAAAAGATTCAAAGATTCATTACTAGTTATTCAAAATTGCTCAATATAATAAAAATTGAAACAGCTTAAGTTAATGAAATAAATAAAATAATTGCTTTTGGTAAAAAATATGATACAAAATACCAGTATATTTTATGAATTTTACTTTTAGGCAATATTAAATTCTACCTAAACTGTTAAAAGTACATAAACAAAATCTACCCATCACAAAACATCCTCAACATTGTGTAGCAAATTTTTTATTTTTTCTTTTTTTCAAGTATTGCAATTTTTTAAATTCTTTTCTTTATGACGCAAACTTTGAAACTTGGAGTGAAATTGTCAAGACTGCTGTAACCTAAAACTGAAACTTTGCAGGTCCAACCAAAACCAAAACTGAAACCAAGTCTTCAGAGCTTCTACCAAGGAGTTCTTAAAGTTTAAGAGGACTAGAAAGTGCGTTAGACCCAAGGTCCACCGTACCGGTACCGGTCGGCATACCGGTGGCGTCCCGGACCGGTACGAAACCGGTCCCATACCAGTCCGAACCGGTGGCGTACCGGTCCGAACTGGTGGCGTATCGGTCCGTACCGGTTCTTCAACAATAAATTACCGGTACCGGATTTCACACTGATCCGGTACCGGTCTCAGGCTAGACCGGTACGTACTGGCCCGTACCGGCCGGTACGGACCGGTACCGACCGGTACGTACTGGCCCGTACCGGCCGGTACGGACCGGTACTGGCCGGTACGGACCGGTAGGGCAGACCATGGTTAGACCTATGAACTTGATGACACAGAAGCATATCCAAAGTATGAAGAAAGCAGCCCACAAGGAGTTGGGACATGCGTTGGATGCTGATCTAAGAAGAGAGAGAATTGGTTAGGCTTGTTATCCAAAGCTTCGCACGGAGAGGGCTCAAGTGATAGCTTGTACTTGGTAGCTAGAGAGATGTTCATTTGGGGAAGTCCAACATTTGACATGAAATGAGGAGCATAATGGGACTCTGCCCTAAACTTCTCAGGGCGAAATAACATCCTGTTAGCCACTCGTTCCGGTCCAGTGCATGCCTTTTGCCTTGCCCCCTGAGCTCTCTCCTTTATCAGTTGTTGATGGAAGCTTGCCTTGCTTGTTGCATAGAAAGTAGAAGGGAATTGATTCACTAGAAGATGTTTGGACAAATTATCCTCGTTGTTTGTTGTTTACAGGTGTTTCATCTGTGGAAAAGCAATATGAAATGAGGGCTTGTAGCATGGGGGACCCATCATTCGTCTGGCATGAGTCTTTGAAGACTGGGGATACATGGCCCATTGCCTTTTACTAAGATGACATGTTGTTCTACTATTTCTGACTTGATGTCTGCCATCATGATGGTTTTTTAGAGGGTGTGGGTCAGATGGCCACAGGTTGGAGTAGTGCCCCTTCTTAGGGCATTTCTGTGAAGGGTGATGCAGCCTGATGATGAATTTGGTGCCAGAGGCTTTTGTTCATGATTGTTTTAGAATTTTTGCTGATAAAAGAAGGGAGGAATAGCTTCTATATTTGCTGAGTATGCAGTTACCCTGTTGCTAGCATTATGAAGTGCTTTAATATGGGCAGTAAGAGAGCTACTAAAAAGACTGGATCTTAAAAACAATGATATGGTCAACGATGATGTTATCTTGGAATGTTAGAGGATGCAAAAAAGGATGTTGGAGCTGTTACAATTCTGATTTTGCTATTTTACAAGAAAAGAAGAGATAAGCTTTACAACCTAAAGTAAGATTAGTAGGTGTTTCCGGTCACTAATTATGCAAGTGTGTTGGTCTATCTTATGGGGTGGTCATTGCTGTGGGTTATTCATGAGTTTGAGATATTGGGTCAGTCCAGTTAGACCTGATCTATAACAGCCCATCTGAACCTGCTAAAAGGGCCAATATCAGAATTATGACAAAGTGATGAGGCTAAGTGGTACCTGATTGTTTGTCAATGTGTTAAGACTTTCTAAACTACCTTTAACTAATTTTTAGATGTTTTTTATAATTTAAACATTACTCATCCAGTAGGAGGCCTATAATACAGTAAGCTTGTTATGCATTTATTAATTTTTCAAACAAGAGACACTAAATTTTAAACAGAAAGCAGTACAATATGCAACTTGCCTTCCTTTTATCTGGTAAGAAATAAAGTAGTGCTTAAACTTTTGTTGCAAGATCCATCTAGTCATGCAAACCTAGTTTAGTTATATGTATGTTCAGGACACAGATGCCATCTAAGTTGCCTTGACAACTTTGAGATCACCCAGTTTCTTCATTCCTACTCTTGCTTGCGTTTTATTTTTATTTTTGACTAAACTCCTCTTGCTTTGTTGAGAAGTGTAACAAAAGATGGTCAGTAGAGTAGTAGATTGAGGGTTTGTGCTGCACTGTTTAAGATTATCTTGGTGCAGAAAGTTAATCTCACTAACATCTCATTGAGATTTTGTAATGATTGATTTGATTTAAAAAAATATATTTTTCAATCTGAAAATAGTATTTTTTCCAGTCTACTCTTGATTTAGTGTATATTAATTCATTCGTAAAAATGTTGACAGTAGATGAGCAATATCACTTCATGGAGTGGTAGCTTCCCAACCTGCAGTTCCATTAGCCCTTGGAAAAAATTGCTACTCAAGTCAAAATGTTGCATGCAAGGCTAAAAAGTTGAAGTAATTACTAAAATACTACAGGCAGAGAACTGTCCAGAATCTTATCCTCTCTTTGCACCCTTTTTTAAACCTAACCCAAATTTTAAACCCAGGCCGACTCTTGAGGTCTTTTCAACACCAAAGACTGATTTAATCACTCACATGTCCTACATATAAAACTAAGGCTCAATTTATTTCTATGGAAAAATTTTTATAAACATTTCATGTTTTTTGAACTAATTGTATGGTGAACTTCTAAATCAAGTGATCTGGTGCTATAAGATATATTTGGCTCCAAGGAAATCTTTGGAGAAGGAAAAGGAAAACTAGATTTTTTCTAGGGAAAGAAAATATTTTTTTAGAGATATGTAATAACTAATAAGCTTTCCAAATCTGCCAACTTTATATTGAAACAAACAAACCAAAAATTATATTTTCCGAAAAAAATCATCTTTTCTTGTAACCAAACATACCAGATTTTTTTCCTCCTCCAAACAAATGCTAAATGTTGCATGTGAAGCTGATTCACATGTAAGAATAATATTTATTGGTAGATAAATATCACATGTAAATCTAAGTAGGTTAAGAATTCAATATGACTAAATTTCTTTTGATGAACTCTAAATCTTCCTCAATTAGGCTGACCTTTGTTTTTTGTTTCATAAAACATTCTTCTAAATTCTAGTCAACAATTGTGATTTTATGAACTCTTAGATATTCAATATTTTAAAGCCTAGGCTCTCAACGTTGCCTCAAAAAAGTTGCAGAATTATCTCAAGCTTATCAATTACAGAAAAGTAGCACCAAGGTTTGTCGTTTCGGTACTGGATTTCATACTGGTGCCACACTAGTACTGTGTCGGTACGGTATGGTATGGGGTCTTTTCGGCATGCCGAGTGCCAGGGTCTGCTGTGCTGGTAACGAGCACCGTATCGGTTGTCCGACGGCACAAGTCGGTATAGGCCCACGTCGTGCCGTGCTAAGTTTATATCGACACAGGAGACCGTGGGAGAGAAGAAAAGAGAGAGCGGGCGTGGGTGGGAGAGGAAGAGAGGCCGGCGCTGGTGGAGGTGGCGGAGGCGGCGGAGGCTGCGGCCTCCGCCTCCCTCTCTCCCTCTTTCTCCCTCACCCCTCCCCTCGCTTGCTTTCTTTCTTCTCTTTTGTTCTTCTCCTTCGGCGACGATATTTCAATTTTTTTGCTGGAACTATCCCGGTCCGCCGCCGGTACGGATCGGGATGCCTCGAACTGGGCGGTTCAGAACGGTTCCGCCAACCTTCCCAAGTGTCGGTATGCCTTCCAACTAGGTATTGGTATCGAACCGGTGCCTACGGGGTGTACCGTTTGGTTCGGCCCATATGGCGAACCCTGAGTAGCACAATGTGGTATCTTGTAAAGTCATATAGCAATGATGAAACAAGTTAATCCTTTAGAGACATGAAATTTTTCTGCACTTATATTGCTTTCTCTTGTGGAATATTCTCCTCCATGTGTATAATGCCATACTTATGCATATTCTTGATAATAACTCTTTTAGTTAATTGAATTGGATGATTGGAATGTCATCTTTTAGTTTTTGTCTTTTTTATATCTCATGCAGATTACTAGCAATGGGATTGATGGAGTACAATAATGATTGGGGGGCAATACAGCAACATTTTCTTCCTTGTAAAACCAAGCATCAGGTCATTATCATTCCTAGGCTTGAACGTGACAAAAAAAGGAAATTTCATATAAATACTCTTATACTTTGCTTTAATTTATGGGGTCATTATGATCATAATAAGAACCTTTGTATATCAACTAGCAAATTTTGTTGGATTTGCTTTCTCTTTTTCACTTATTAAGTTTTATCTTAACAATTATATGTTCAATGGAAAGTTACATTTTGGATTATTTATTAATTATCTTTCCTTCTTTTCTGCAATTGCTTTAGGAAGTGAATAAAGTATTTATGAGACAATAGTGTTTAGAGAGCTGAATAATAAGAGATGTTAACATGCATTACCATAGGGACTATGGAAGGAATGAAATACTAAAGTTTTCAGAGATAAAATGTCCTGTTTGAGGGGATGCTGAGGCATGAGCAATGATATATAAGAGTAAATTTTAGCAAACTTTCTAGCTGCTGGGAGATAATAAAATTCCTCCCTTCGATGGATAATGATTGATGAGAGGCATAGCTATTGTTCTTGTAGTATGAATTTATTGCTGATTCTATGATAGGTAAACTTGAAATATCCAAATATCTGTGTGATCACAATGTGTGATCGCAAAGTTGCGACTTACTCTTAATTTATCTTGTTCATATGGGGAGGTTGGTTCAATCTATGTTACATCCTGGGGTGGGTATGCTGCCTTGGATGATTCTGCATTAAATTATCAGAGAGAGGTAAGGAGAAGGGTCTCCACTGAAAGAAATGCATAGCCACAAGATGCCAATTTAAGTAGCATTACATACAGGTTTTTCACATGCAGTTCTTATGTTTCTGACATCATCTTCTCTTGTTGGGTTTGAAATTTACTATAGTGGCCTAGCATAATTTTTTAATCTCTTTTTTTATTCTTTTATGTTGATATTGGATATATTTTGCCTTTTATAGATTCTAAGTGCATTATGTGAAGGTGGATAAATGTTTTTAGTTTTATGGTCTCACGGGGTGTCTTGAGGGTTCGAGCTTTATAACTGACCCAAAAAAATATTGCTTGAACTATTGGCAATTAATGACTCAAGAGAAGATCAAATTTTGGGTCTAAATTGGTGCAAACTTTGTGGTGAAAAGGAGACAATGAATCACCAATTGGGCAATGCAGTTGCTTTTCTTAAGAGGCTAAGTGGCTTTCTCTAAGCCCTTTCCTGTACCACTTATTTAATTTCTCTCTTGTGGCCTAGTAACATGATGAGATTAGGTCTTATTTTGCATTTTTGCAATTTGTTATATTTAAGACCAATTTTTAACAGACACAGTCATATGGAGAGGCATAAGCTATATGGATTTCTTTTGTATAATAGAAATATTTATAGAAAGATTTTTTTTTTTTATAAAATTGATACGGGATATGAGGGTTTTATTTGGATGTCATTTATTGAACACCAATGGTCGTTGAATGTTGGGCAATCCAAAGATGCAAACAATTATTGATGATAGCGCAAGAAAATGTGATCCAAGGTACGACGTATCAGTACTGAGTCCCATACCGGTGCCACCTTGTTATTGTATCAGTATGCCTGGTACGGAAGTTGGTCCGACGTACCGAGTGTCGTACGCCTCTTGTACCGCATACTGGTACTGAACCGGTACAGTATGGTATGCTCTGTACCACCTAGTTCGGTATGGTATGGTATACCTTGATGTGACCAAAGTTGGTTTAACATCATGTAAAGCTCAAAGTGAGATTCTACCAGATGCAAATTTAGTATTTGTGTTCTCAAACAACATCGGTGGAAAAATATTTACCAGAAATCACATCCTTCTATTAAAGAAGGAACCAAATCCTAATATGTATGCTAACAATTAAAGGCACAACATAAGGCATAAGATGTCTGCATTCCATCAGCCTTTTTATGCATATGCCTTGTTTTACATAACTTTGCTTCTGACTGTTAAGACGTTTTTGGAAAGACGGTGAGCTGCAAGTTTCTGACCATGTTTGAGAAACCTGAACTCTCTTATCTTATGTCAGTGTAATTCTATAAAGACAAAGATAATGGGCTCAATAGTCATTGATTGATAAATGAAAACTTTGAACTGTTAGCTTGATGAGTGAGACTCCAAACATATAGGTAGTCTGAGGAAGCCTTGATCAGGTGTCTAGCAAGACATTCCACTCTTCTTCAAATTGAGGCTTGGTCCTCTACATCTTCACTTGCTTACAAGAGGGAAGGAGAAAGAGAAAGAGGGACAAGCTCCAAGTTATCCATAATTCAATTCTTTGCAACTGGATTTTTTTCTTCTTTTGAATAGATTACCCACTGTTTAAGTATCATAAATTTTTGAGATGGCAGATGTTTTGTTTCAATGGTGTCTAGCTCCTCCCATGTGACCTTTTATGGAGCGCGACCCTCTCTCGACATGGTATTCTGGGACATTTGGTGGGAAAGAAGTCGTTGAGGGCATGGTTATTTGCCATAACGGTTGAAAATTGCTTTATATATGTATATTAATTTTCATATTGGACATTTCTTAGGGATTAAGAATGAATTCTCTGGATATAGTTAGAAGATGTGAAATTTTTCATTTATTATTTTGTTTCATGATTGTTGTCCTACTCATAACTGTCATATGTCATTGACAGGAGAAGAATCCTTCTTTATAATATTATGCATCACTTGGTGAAGTGATTTTTACCCTTTAACAACCATAACAACAACTCAGGCCATTCAAATACATGTTGTAATTTCAGGCTGGTTACTATGTGTTGAAATGATTTCTACCCTTCAACAACTGTAACAACAAGCCAGGCAATTCCAATGCATGTTGTAGTTGTGGGATGGTTCACTATGTTTTGAAATGATTTTCACCCTTTAACAACTGCAGCAACAACCCAGGAAATTTTAATACATGTTGTACTTTCAGGCTGGTTCACTATTTTTTGACAATCTTTCTTCCATTAAATCTTGTTTTTACGTTGCTCTTCTGCCAATAGTACTTACAGCTTTGCTTAGCTCAGGAAGAAGATTTGGATGAAGTTACACTTCAGCGAATCTCTCAGAAAGGTTTAAAATAAGGAAATGCTTGGGAAATGAGTGTGGAATGAATTAGCAAATAGATTCCAAAATGCGTTTAGAAGTTTCCTGTTACCAAAGCTTCCATTCTGCAGGAAATATCATTTTAGATCACATTGTCTACTTTTGGTACAAATTAAAACATTGGTCACTTTGCTAACTTTTAGATATACGAGAAATGCAGCTCTCGTAGATTGACAATTGTTCATTCAATTATCTTGACCAACTATCTCTAGAAGTCCTAACTTAGGGTTTTTTAGGAGGAAATGACCAAATAATGTCACTTTCCAAATTAATATACTTAATATAAAACAGTGATAGCATAATCATACTTTGCTAATGTTATTGCATGGTTGGAAACTTGGAATAATTAGGATCCTTTGCTAATACTAATGAGTATAAGCTAATGCTATTTAAATATGTGAGAAGATTGATTTCCATGGTTAGTAACGGACTTAATCTCAAAAGTTACATAATCTTGACAACGAGCTTAGAACTCAGATTTGGAAAATGTACATTTGAGTCCAACCTTTTAAACTAAAAAATTGTGCCTTGTGCTACTTTTTGAGTGTTTTGTGGTACACATCCTTGGTATAAAATGCTTTCCAAAATGTGATAATGAAACTTCAGCATGAAAGATCATAAATTTCATGTATGCATTTGGGGGAAAAAAGTTATTGGTTATGTTTGATTGACCTGTGCTCATCATCACTCACTGAATTAGCTCGAGCTCGTTGCAGGGGTAGAAGTACGATGTGGTGCTATTAGTTTGTTTTATATGGAACTGTTATCTTAAATGTGTCTCTTGCCTTGTGCATTAAACTATGCCATTAGTGGTTGTAGAGTAGAGTACTTTGTGTGATTCGCTTTGTTCGTAGAGCACTAACGTAAATATAGCTGACTAAAGAGCCATTTTCAAGTCGAGTTTAGTCATGGTTGCTTACCTAATCATGTCTTTTGACAATCAATTGCCATGATATTAACATCATGAGTGTTGTGTGTTGTATTATGCAGATGTTTCACTTTATTGAATTGTTGGTGTTTATATATCTGAATATTTGCAGCAGTTTAAGTGCTTTTTGACTGAAGCCTGATAATTCTTTTAATTCTTGTATATCCAAAATATGTAGTTAATGGTCATCTCTTTTATTAGATTAATTGTTTTTTCTAGCTTTTTGCTGTTGTCTGATGTTTTAACATGTCTTTCCTGTGGTGTAGATTTTTGTGAGACAGAAAAATCGTAGTTCCTCGAAAGCACCTGAGAATCCAATCAAAGTAAGTATATGAAAGCTTCCGACAAGTGATTTCTAATGCCAGATATTTATCTTCTTTTCTTCTTTAGTCATAAACCTTTTATTCTTGAACACCATATTTATCCTTTGCTCTTTTCACCAGTATTTGTATAGTGCAGCTGGTTCAGAAGTTAAATAATTGATAAATATAGATGGATTCTTTATGTATGTAATGTCGTGATATCTTAATATGTCCATTTTGGCTATCTTTAAACATCTGTCTAGCCCTGTTCTCAGGTCAATATGCTAGAGGTTTTTGACCAATGTATCTTCCCATAAAGCATTTAGTTCAGCATTTGCTCAATCTGCCTGCTGAAATGGGCAGCATATTCATCTATTTGTGTTTGTCTTGTGAATACTTAAGTGGTGCTGGACCAACATGATTATATGACCCATTGGTTTTAGACTTCCCAGTTAGAGATTTTATTTGTCTTAAATTTTTGTTCCGTTTGGAGACTGTCTAAACTTTGCCTGAGTTGGTCTAAGGCAAGGTTGGCAGTACTGGGATTGGGACCCGTATCGGTTGCCAAGCGGCATGGGTATGGTGCTATGTTGTTCCGATTTGCGGTGTGTCGACAAAGGGGAGTCGGAGAGGGAAGGGAGGAGGGAAAAGGAAAGAGAGGAAAAGATAGGGGGATGGAGGGAGAGTGAGGAAGGGAGGGAGGGAGAGGTGGAGAGAGGGAGGACGAGAAGAGGGAGAGAGAGGGTTTCGAGCCCCCTCTCCTCTAGCTTCTATATAACAGGGGTGGAGAGAGAAGGAAGGAGAGGAAGAGAGAGAGAGGGAGGGAGGGAGAGGGAGAGTAAGGAAGGGAGGGGGAGAGAGAGAGAGAGAGGGGGGAGAGAGTCAACCCCTTTTTTTGATTTTTTTTAAAGTGAAATCGGCAGCCCTTTCTCTCTCTCTCTCTCTCTCGGCCTCTCTCTCCCCCTTCCTCTTCCTCTCTACCTCCCTTCCTCACTCTCCCTCTCCCTCCCTCCCTCCCTCCCTCTCTCTCTCTCTCTTTTTTCTCCCTCTCCCTCTCCCTCTCCCTCTCCCCCTCCCATGCTGGTTTCTCAAACTGAGGGGTGAAATCGTGCTGGTTTTCCCCCGGTATGGCTTGCTATGCCTCGAACTGGACTGTTCGGGATGGTACTACCTTCTTTGGTTTGGGGTAATTTTTCTAGATACTGGTCCTTCTGTAATATGTATACTTCAAGAGAGCTGGCTATAATGAGTTTGTTTTGTTCTTTTAAGGGCATATCCCTAAGAAATGTGGTTAAAAGTGCTTGGTCTTGGGTCTTTTTGAGAATTTCATTTTTATATTTTATCAATATCAGAGTGGATGCCTCTATTATGCAAATGACATGGAAAGTGAAGATATAAAATGTGGGAAATATTGAGCATTCCCAAGATCATTGGATAGTCTGGGCATTTTTGGTGTTGCTTCTACTTAAGAAAATGAGAAGCTAGAAGCTAGGTTTTCTAGCTTCTCCTAAAACCGCTTCTTTGGCTTTTTCTTCTTGCAGAAGCACCTTTTAATTATATCATTAAACATATTTTTTAGTAAGTGCTTTTTCTTGCTTTAAAAATCAAAACAACACCTTTTAAAGCAATATCAAAGATGCCCATAGCTTATCTTTTTTAGATCCCAATGGATGATGGGTGATAGAGCAATTGTGTTTGAGTTGTTAGTTAGTGCTTATTTTTTAATTACCACAGACCATTTAGTTGCTCAATGTTTGTTGACCACTATATTATAAAATTCTAGCCTTTGGATTTAGTGGCCCCTTTATAATTCCTGGTTGCTTTTGTTATGTTGCCTACTTTTTCATTGAGTATATGGAACTTTGGTGGCTTAGCTTGCCTTTCACAGATTAAGAATTTGAAAAAAGCAAAATATGGAACTCTTTGTTGGCCTAATTAAGCCTCTCAACTAGGGTCTGCTAAACCAGTCGGAACCGACCGGTTCACCATACCGGTACCGGCCAGCACCGGTACGGTGCAGCCATAGATTTCGGTTTCGACCTCTTTGGGGTCGGAACCGAACGACTCCTTGCTCGTACCGGTGCGAACCTATTAAAAACCACATATTGATCCCATATAATTTGGGACAAGGGTTCCGGGCAAAGTTTAAGGTTGTCATTATATAGTGGAAAAAATGTAGTTTCTTTTCTTCTCTTCATATAATTATAGTCACAGGAGAATGTATTCCAGCTCTAGCAAGTACATTGAAGCATTAGAAGGCTGAAAAGTTTGAATGCCATTTTATTAGCTATTTCTCATCCTTGCTTTCACCAAATTAGGTTTGGAAGCCATAATTCAATTGGCATTTTCTTTAAAGACTTTTGAGGAGGACATGAAAAATGAAACTTGATGCCTGTACAGTATTGTTCAATCAAAACTCTCAAGATTTTATCATTAGTGAATAATGATTGCATGTCTGTCTCTCAGAGTTTTATAGAGGTGAGTATTGGAATTCTATGGGGCCGGTTGTGCTCAAGAAAAATGGAGCCAAAAACTGCATGATTTCAGGCTTATCTATGCCTGGATAATTGTACAAAATTGTTGCTCGATTTTTGCATGGTAGCGGGAAGAATTATTCTGAAGTTACATGATGTCTAGCTTTAATACCACTTATTGGTTTTGAGAGGGTTGAAGGCAGGCCTCTCCAAACCTTGGTGTTGTTTTTTCACTTTATATCATGACATTCAAGTTGCATTGGATGTAATACAAAATTATGACATTTAGTGATTTTACATATTTCAGAAATCAATGTTATGCTGTTTAGCACAAGGTGTTCAGTTGTATGGTGAAAATTCAAGAAATTTCTGATATCATGAAATTGGAAATTTCAACTTTTCATAGAATTTTTTAGATTCTCGAGCTTTCCTTGCCTTCTCGCTTTGGCAATCAAACGTCTCCAAAACATGTTTATCTTAAAAAATTGAACTAGTTGAAATTATAGAATCATAAACTTGTAATCAGAAACCTCCAAAAATAACATTTCCACATTTTCTCACTGAACTTGATATATTATATTTTTGGTTTATTGTATATTAGTTTTGAGTGTTGGTGTCTTGATTCATATTAACTTGATGCAGGCTGTACGACGCATGAAGACCTCTCCATTAACTACAGAAGAAAAAGCAAGGATCTGCGAGGTGACAATTGGATTGTCATGCCCCTTTAACTTTTGATAGCAAACCAGTTTTGCTTTGATATCTCATCATATTGCTTTTTGCTGACTAAACCAGGGGCTTAAACTCTTTAAACATGATTGGTTGTCAATTTGGAAATTTTTTGTTCCCCATAGAGATCCATCCTTGCTACCTCGACAGTGGAGGATTGCTACTGGAACACAGAAGTCTTACAAGAAAAGTGAAGATGTTAAAGAGAAAAGGAGATTATATGAAGCGAAACGAAGAAAAATCAAAGCTTCAATAATTGATAAGCAAGCTTCGTTGGGATTGGAGGTTAGTTTGTCAAAATTGATGATCAAAGAAATTGTGTATCCTTGAGCATTCCTTCACTATTATGTTGACTTCATTACTACCAGGTTGATAATGGAACAAACAGTGTGGATGACATGGACAATGAAGATGAAGCTTTTGTTCATGAAGCATTCTTGGCAGACTCAGTACATGGGAGCTCCAATTGTGCATACAATGATATTTCTTTTTCAAACATTAACAAAAACAATGTGCAGCCTGCTAATATGATTCTGTACAAGGGTGCTAAAACTTGTGAAAATTCTGTTGCTGGTGCAGACAAATGTGGGGAATCAGGGCAGGAAAGTGGAGCTGTGCATGAACTTGTACCATCTTCAAAGCCCTCAAAGAGTGTGCATCTTTTATCTCATTGCTCTGGTAGCAAATGCAGTGCATCTTATGTGATTTCTTCCAAGCATTTGTCTTCCATTTCAGAATCAAGGGCTCTTAGACATCCTTTAAGTTCACTGCCTTACCAAAGGCGTCGAAGAAAAGGTGTTCGCATTGTCAAGTTGGCACCAGATTTGCCTCCTGTGAACCTTCCCCCATCTGTTCGTGTGATCTCTCAGTCAGCTTTCCAGAGTTGTCACAGTGGACCATCTTGTTCTGATATTGTTAATAATGAAAGAAAAAAGCTTGTTTCAGGGTACCCACAAGCTGTAAAACCAGATGCTACTATGATGAATCCCAGTAAGCCGTACTCAGATAATGGTCTCAAAGTTAGATATCAACAAGATGAAGGGACCTCTGGGAATCAGTTGGGTGAAGAAAATACTTCTGAATCAGATCTCCAGATGCACCCTTTACTATTTCAGGAGCCTGAAGATCAAATTTCATCATATTATTCGATGAATACGAGCATTTACAACTTCTTCCCGGGGATACAACTTCAAGCCAATCCCAATTTCTGTAAGTCTGAAAATTTTGTTAGGACAACCAAACATGTTGAAGTGACACCACATCCAAAAGGACCATCATCAGATTTGTGTCCTATTGACTTTCATCCGCTCCTGCAAAGAACTGATGGTGTAAGTGGCGACTCTGCTAGTATCTCTTCCATTGATCCACTACCTGGTGGTTTGGGAGCACAAGGTGGTAGTGACAAATTTAATCCACCTGAATGTATCTTGAGAAAACCCCTGGTTGATGATTTAGCAAATAATGTGGCATCTCTGGATCATCAAGGAAATGAAAATAAACTTGATCTGGATATTCACTTATGTTCTGTGATGGACAAGGAAAAGACTGCTGGAGGTGGAGTTTCAAATGAGCATCAGCATATCGAGTCAGACAGTCCTACTTTGGAGCAAAGAATGATGGAGAGTGGCACACATGCTGATTTGTCAATCTGCCACCATAATGATAATTTTCCTGATGTTTTAGTTTCTACAGATTCAATTATAAGTGAACAAGCATGCTCTAGGAAGGATGTTAATTCTATAACAGTACTGTCTATTCCAGGTAGCGCATGTCAATGTGCAGGAGATTTTGATGATGAGTCTTTTCCCGAGATTGTAATGGAACAGGAAGAATTAAGTGATTCTGAAGAAGAAAGTGAACATGTGGTATTTGAATGTGAGGAGATGGATGATTCAGAAGAAGACAAGTTGGACCCAACACAACCTTCTGAAATTCAGAATAAGGTAATCCTGCTTGTTGTACCTATCTTCTATACCTATTTGCTAAGAATATTTTATAAATTGCATGCATGATGTGCAGAGGAAAATGGAATATTGCCTTAGTGCAAAAGAACTTGATAATAATTGATTGTTCTATTTAAGTTTGATGGTATTTACTTGTTGCTTCTCATGTTGGAGATGTCAAAATGACTATTTTAACTCAAGTAATGCTATTGTTGGAATTAATTTTATTACAGGAGATGAAGCAATTCTTATACTAATGTCATGTCGCATACCACGATTAGAAAAGATAAATGTTTGCTTTTCTCATGTATATTGGAGACACTATAATGCCACATAGGTATGCCTAAAGTTGGCATTGTTTGTCACTAGTGGTAGTAGATGCTCTCCCACGCCTAGGGGCATCCTGGAACTGATTCTTGATTTATAGGGGCAAGGGAGGGACTGCCAAAGAAATTGGGAAGCTGATGGTTGTTGCAGCATGGTGAATTTATAGAAGCTATTGTTATTATTTGTTCAAAACAAATCAAGGATTTGGCTGAGCTAGTTTACATCATCATTTGCTGTACTGGCCTGTACTGTATGGTATGGGGCACTATACTGTATCATAGGATACTAAGACTCGATATGCCCCACATAGTGAGTGGCAGTACTAAGGTGCATACTGTACGGACACTAGGTATGGGGTGTTGGGTATCAGTATATGTCCGGTCCTAAGATTGCAAACCTTAGTTCACATGACGAGGCTTAAGCAAATTTTGAAATATGTAGTTATTGTGGTTGTATTTTCAACCCAAGGAACCAAAATTGATGGATGGAAGAGGGGGTGGGAGGCTGTTTTACAACCATGCAAGGCCAATGAGTTTCGAATTTTCAAAATTTGGCTTTGGAAAGGGAATAGATAATTGGGACAGGTTGTAGTCTTGATGTGGTATGAGAGGCTTGTGGGAATTTACTAAGGCTTCTGAAGGTAGGGTTCCTATTAGAATTAGGTTAGCATATTAGGTTAAAGAAGCGAAGAGAGAACGTTTCTAACGCGTCATGGATATAATAAGTAGCTTCTGCAATTCAAAACAGAAAAAAAAATATAAAGTTTAGGTGGAAAGAAAGGGAAGAGAAACAGGGAGCTTAATCTCCTAAAGTCTGATATTGATCATTGAACTTCAAGGTCTCTCACAAACATCTCACTTCTCTGCATATGCTCCCTGTCTGTCACAAACTTCTGAAACCATGTACCATATGCTCTCTCTTTCTCTCTCTTACTGTCATCCTTTGCCTCCTGCAATTTGATAAGCCTCCTACAAACATCTTCAAACTTCACCCCATTCCCATCCTCACCATCCCACTAGGCCCTGGCTCTCTTACTAGCAATAACTTCCAAAATCCCCCACCCTCTCTCTATCCTCCTTATATCCTTTGCCTTCGACAAGGCAATGGCACTTAACAACACCTTTGATTGTCGCCCACTTCCACCCTCCATCGCGGCCTCCTAGCCCCCAACGCTTGGCCATTGGCACCTCCACATCCTACATCTCCAATCCCTCCTCTCTCTCTCTCTCTCTCTCTCTCTCTCTCTCTCTCGCCTTCTCTTCTACTTGTTATAAATCATGTTCACCTAAGATTGATCATCCAATCCCGCATAAGCTGCTTAGACCACATCAGCTGGTTTGTGGTCGTCTACGGTCACTTCACCTCCCTGTCATCCTTGGCACACTCTTTTGGTTCGGTTAGTGTGGCTTCAACCTAGGCTTCATCAACATCTGCAAGTCATCCAACTTGGTCGGCTCCATCCACGACCAATGGATTGCCATTAGCCACACCATCTTCACCACCACCCTAGTTGACTGCACGGCAACGCTTGCTACCCTCTTCAGGAAGCACCTCATATATGAACTAGGACGTGATTGACATCTACAACAGCCTTCTTGGTGACTTCACGGAGATCACGGCCTGTTGCTTCATTGTTGACCCCTGGGCGCCAATGACCTGTGAGTTCATAGTCACATGGGTAAGCTTCAACAAGCTTGTGGAGAAGGTGAAGTTCGACTACCCCTGTAGGTCGTGCAATTCCACTATGAGCGCAAGCCTTAGGGATCATCTTCACGGTCCTCTTCCCATGTGAGAGGTATCTGAATGAGGTGTACTAGGGGAGAGACGCGTGGCTGTAAAGGTTGTTTATGGGAGGAGGGGGAGGTTGCTGGAATGCAGATCGTCTAGATCCTAGTGATCTTGGGACCAAATGGAGTATTGCTCTCCCACAAACCCATTTTTACGGTTTAGGCTGCTTTCATTTTGCTCGCCGCTACTCAGTGAATCGCTTTTTCTTCTTTTTCTTTAGCTACTAAGATGTTTCAGTTTGCCAGGTTGTCTCTTGCCTGCTTATGGATTCAGCAGCAATTCAAAAGGTTGACCTATTTGGGAATCTCCGGATCTGTGCTTATTTTCAACTCTCTGAAGCATTTTGCCGCTTGCTACACCCTTCCTTATCTCTAGGCTTGAGGATCTCGATGAAGGAGAGATGGCTAGGATGGATTTCACTTCTTCATGCTCAATAATGCTGGTTCCAGCTAAGGACTTGGATAGGGATGTGCTGCTAGTTCAATAAGGAGTTAGGTGGTGGTAGAGAAGTCACTGGGTTCTGGTGGGATAGAGGGAAAGAGACAGAGATAGTAGGCAGGCATAACAATGGAAAACAATGGCTGTGATGAGGGCAAAGTCAAGAACGATGGCAGTGGCGAGGAAAAGATTGAGGTCAACAGCGCTGAGGTGGAGGGGACAAGAGAAAGGCCCGTAAGCAAATCAGGGTTCTGGAGCATGGAGAAGAGGGAAGTGATTAGGGAGAAAACTAGGGTTCAGTCACAAGCTTTCCCAACTCTTTCCTCATAAGGGCATACTTTGGTTTTTTTTTGATTAAATTATTTTAATAGATTATATCAACTTACAACCGCATCCAAGTATACTTCAGCACTCATCCTTTTTGAAAATGACACAACATTAAATCACATGCAAAAGGATCAATGAGAAAGCAAGGGTCATTTCCTTCTTTTTTTCTCTTAAGTAAAGAATTGATTCTCCTTTTTAGTCCTTTTTACATTATTTCCTTGCACTAAAACTGCAACAATTTGGAGCGCCTCATCCCTAAACGAATTACATACAGTATGTAAGAAACTAAGAATGAATTTGAACATCTTTAATTAAAGTTGAAGTCACCTCAACATGGATAATTAACCTTCTTTTCAGCCATAGAATCTTTCATCGAAGCCCTCATATGTGATGATTTAATCAGAACCTCAGTCAAATCCTAAATTCCACCTCCTCATGCTTGCTACTCATCTCCAATCAGAAGATAGAATGCATTCTCCCCTACAGATGGTCTTCCCACCGTCCTGCACATGACGGCTCAAAACCTTAAGGAGGGAGGGAGGGAGGGGGGGTGGCCAGGAACAAAACGCTGAATATACAGCCATCAGTAACTAGTCTGCCACTGTCTACTGGCTAGCAGCCATCAGATCTACAATCCCAACAAGCTTAGCACTTTACATATTGGAAACAACCATCATCTACATCATTTGTTCAAAAAAATATGCTCAAACTGAAGTTCTCACTTGCTCCATTGTGAAGGAACGGGGAGTTTCACAGCTTGCAAAAAGCCACCTTGTTAGCAAACAAAATATGTGCAGCTCCACATGCTTCTAACTCACTGATGGGCTCAGCTTAAACAAGCAACCAACTCTCACATTCCATTTTCTACTTATGTCAGATTAAAAGCATCTGGCATATTATCAACATTGGTCAATTAAATTTCCAATGCCCATTGTGTCACATAATATAGTTATCCCTGTCTTTTTCATATTTATAAATAAATCCTTATGAACTCCGTACAGGCCAGTCATTCTGTTAGTTTTACTTTGACCGAACCCCAGCTAATGAGACTAACCAAAATTAGGCAAAGTTAAAAAAGCAGCAAGCTTGGCAAAATCCCAATTTTGGGAATTGCTGATTAGGCTCAACTTTAATGAACTTACTAGAGGTTGTGTTCATCGGCCTCTAGGAGGAGAATAATGGTTTTCCTGGAAAAAACTAGGAGAAACTTGAAGCAGCAATGATATCTGAGGTGATAAATAAGGGTTTTGAGTTGATTTGCTTTCCAAGAATACTTTAATGAACTTGATGTTGCAAGAATTAATCAAGGATTTGATGGTTGGATGAATGGCATGTTTCATTTTACATGGTCTACATTGTTATATGAGAGATTCGAGTAGACTCTTACAGGCCCCTGTTTTAGAGTTACTTACTGGATTGTGAGAGTTGATGCGCTTATACAATCTTATTGTTTTGCCCTTGTGGATTTGCGTGGTTTATTGTTAGTGTATATGGACTTGTCTAGATCTACTTTGCTTGCCTGCTAGGTTGCTTCAGTTGACTATGAGACGTAATGAGTTGTATATTTGTTATTAATAGTAAGTCTAAGTGCAAATGCACATGTAGAAGGGGAAATAATATAAACAAAAATTATAAATGATCGTAGTTAAATTATTCATCAAAATTATATTAGTAGATTACTTGAGATGTTCATGCTTGAATTGTTGTCTTTGTTTTTTTGTCCAAATGTTAGAATTTAATTTTGAAAATAAAAATATTTGACATATAATTATTGCATTATTGCGTTATTGCATTATTGCATAAAACATGGGCTATTCCAATTTGAGAGTTTGAGCAATATGGTAGAAAAACATGGCCCATAACCATAAGATTTACCAAGATGCTGGTTAGGATTAATTTAAAATATGAAATTTTTACCGCGGATAACATACTGACATGCTGACATCAACTGACATCGATCCTAGAAAGAAGGAACTCCATTATACATGCATTGATTCTAGGATGGCCCACATGCACCAACATTCTTGATTGTGTCTGGGACAAAATTTAGAAGAGGTTGTCCTAGACATCTTGGAGCTATTGCACTACATATGTAAGAGAGCTTTAATTTCTCGGGAGCTTCCACGGCCCCTCTCTGGCCCTCTAGATTGTTGAACAATCTTTCAGAGCGTATAACTGGTCATAGAAATATGGAATTTTGATGACAGTGGACTCATTGCAAATGTCTTGGAAATTGACAAATACCTATGGTCCTTGGTGAAATTCCCTTTTTTTTGTTAAAAAAATGGCTAAAAGCTATAGCTATGATTTAGTGACTATATTCTTCTGGAATTTTGAGTTTTAGTCATATTAAGAGGCCTTAAAAGAGTAGCTTAGATGGCCAAAATTTCTTAAATTAGATTCAAAGGCTGTGATTTCTTCTGGCAGAAATTTTATCGTGCTTTTATGTACAATGGATATAGTGATTTGCATAATCTAAATGTATTGAGGTCTAGTTGTTTGCATTATCAATGATATCTTTTTTGAAGACTAGAGATTGGGATCGCTAGCCAGCTAGGCCTTCTAGAAGAAAGTTGGAGAAACATTGTTTGATAACATATTACCCATCTTCGGGGACAAGGGGTGGAACGACCTCTCGATCTACTTATTGCAGCCCAGGACAGGTGTCTGGGCCAAGAGCCATAGTTAGTTGCTATTTCCATTTGGTTGTTCTTTCTCGTTGTTGATACTAGCAAGACCTGGCCGGATGATGATGTCTGCTGGTTAATAGTGAGAGGGCTCTTAGTACCCAGAAAAAAAAGGAGTGTTGGTGAAAAAATGATCATCAAATCAATCTTCAGATTAAGGCAACATTTGTTGTTATAGACGGAGTGATGGATGTAGGTGGTAATTTATACAGTTATGGAAAGGTTAAAACGGCCTTGAATAGCTATTAGTGGCAAATTTGCCCAAACTAGTGCACCCTGGGAAGTGGAATAATGTCGCAGAGCATGTCCAATGTTGCATCATTTATCTCATTGATCTAAAAGTTTGTGATGAGTCCAGCCAATGAACAAATTTCATGTTGCCATCCTTAGTAAATCTAGGGTCATGTTTGGGGTTTCACATAAACTTCAAGAACAAAATCAAAATATTTATGATTTAGATGGAATTTTTTCTTAAAAAAGATTTAGATGGAATTGATTTTAATCCAGTTTCCATCAAAATTAAATTATGGGGCCAAAATAAGGGTATATATATGAGTTATAAATGCTAATTAATTGCCATTTCTTTATTCCTATATATGTCAAGAATCATTAGATTAAACTTAGAATTGAGTTTCAATAAGATTCTGAACTGTTTTAGTGTTAGGCTTCATAAGATATAGATGGAAATAAAGTTTTTAACATGAGTTTGCTATCAAGAACTAAGTCTGATTTGCATTTACAGTGTCATGTTAAATTGTGATCAAACAACAAAGTTATATATGACAATGTAAGCATGACTTACGTTATTCTCATATATATATTTTTTCTCAAATTCTAATTGATGTTTTGTTTTTTCCTACCATTTCAATTGACATTGCCAAAACTAGAGCTAGAACTACGAAAATCAAAACTTGTCTATGGTTGCTGAAACAAGTTTTTGAATTTTTTTCTTTGATTGGATTCAACTTCTGTTAGAAATGTAGGACAACCATGGTACCGGCCGGTTCAGCACGTACTGTACCGGTACCGACCTCCATCGGTACGGTACAACCACATAAAATGGTTCAAGGGTGGAACCGAGCAGGGAAGAAGAAAGAAGAGAAAGAGAAGAGGAAGAAAGAAGAGGAAAGAAGAGGAAGAGAAGAAGAGAAGAAGCAGACGATTCGGCATACCTCGGGCCGACCCCCTCCCGAGCACCCCGACGCGTGTGTGGCCCTCCCAACGGTTCCTTTCTTGCTCGCGGGAGAAGGGGGGAAAGAGAGGAGGGGAGAGGGGAAGAAAGGAGAGGAGGAGAGAGCTCGGGAAGGAGGAAGAAGGGAAGGGGAAAAAGAAGAGAAAAGAAAAGAAAAATCCTTTGCGCGCGCGGGGCAGCCCGCCCGCACGGGCACGCGTGGGGAATCGCTCGTGCCCGCGCGCGATTCCACGCACAGGGAACCTTGCTCCCGCGCGGTTCCCCGCGCTCGCATTGTTTCCCCGCACGTGCGTGCGGTTCGTCGCGCGGGGCAGCGAGCTCATGCGGCACCACGCACGAGCGCAAGCCTATGCAGGGCCCCGTGGGCATTTAATACCACGCGCACGAGCGTGGGCTAGGCCGTGTCGGCCTTTTTTTTTTATGGTTTCGGTTCGGCACTAGTTCCAACCAGTACCGGAGCCTACCGGTATGCCGGTTCGATCGGCTCAGCAGACACTGAGGACAGCATTTACTTCATATTTTCAATGAAAAGAATTATGGAAATTTAATACATGGTTCCAAACGATCATAAATATTATGTGAAAGAGATTTTGAAAAATACATCCTATCTTTCCAAACCTCTTGGGCAAATGAGTTCAATAACTTGTTAGCATCATGAAGATTGAGAGAGGCGGAATTACCATGTGAAGCTGCTTCATGAAGTTCATCAATGACGTCATTTGCAAGAATGAAATAGAATCAAAATGGAAATTAAAGTGGAATGGGAATAAAAGTTAGGAATAGGAATCACCATTCCTATTTTATTGTTCATTTGTTTAGGCATGAAATGAAGGCTTGCATTAGAAATACAAAATAATTCCATTCCAATATTTAATTTAGCTAATTGAATTTTTACATATAATTGATTTATAAAACCAATATTTGATAAGATCCGTGACTAAGGAATAGAATTGAATTTTAGAATAACAATTGCTTTAATTGTTTTGGAGGCCTTCATTATAATATATAAACACACATAAGGAACTTCTAGTATTGGTCATTGTAATATTATAACGTAATTTTAAAATTCAAATATTAGTTAAATCATTTATTTTCGTTTTATACAATAAATGCTACTGATTGATTTATACCAAATATGCCTTTTATTTTCATTTATTTTCATTTTGTACCATAATTGAAGATCGAACTGGGAAAAACCATGTTCAAGTTGGAATTTTTTGGTTTGAAAGCCTGACTCAGCTTAATTTTTTGGAAGCTCAAGTAATTTCAAGCTTGTGCAGGGGCGAAGATTTTGTTTGAAAATAGATGAGGCAGGTTTGAGCCTAGCCTGGTCCATAAAAAAGAAAACCTAAATTGGGTTAGGCTCAAGCCTAGTTGAGGCTATACCAAGCTCAAGCTCGAGATAGATTATGGGCTAGATTAAAGCGTAGGCTCAACGTAGCTGGACTAAAGTTGTTGACAATAGCTATTGCATTTTTGAGATCTTTGCAAGCGAACATCAGAAGGAAAGGAAAAAATGAAAAGAAAAAGACACCATAGCAGGTGAAATTCCACATAGACCTATTTTCTTTGTGGATAATGATTTTCCTTCAAAATAGTTTCTTTTGGAAACTCAATGAACTTTTAGCTAGACAGATGACTTTTCAAGTTCTAAGGCACTTAAAATTAATTGCAGTGAGCATTCAATGCCCCACAATAAGTGCAAAATAATAGTTATTGTGGTGATTTCCTAATTGACTTTTCAAGTTTTAAGGCACTTAAATAGTTAATTAGGAAATCACATACCCTAGTGGGAAAGCACAGAGATAACTAACTTTTTTTTTTTTTTTTTTTTTTGGGTGGGGGGGGGGGGGGGAGGGTAGTTCATAAAGTGATGTTTTCCCTCCTACACGTGCATGTGCCTCTTAAAGGTTTCAAAAATTGTGTTATCTATATTATGAAAAAGGAGAATAAAAGGTCGAGCTAGGGTGAGTTCTTGGGATACACATGCATGAATATTAGGTAGGATCTGGCTGTTTTTATTTTTAATTTTTTTCCTTTTAAGATTTTCGTTATATAGTTCCTAATCTAAACTTGATGAGGAATTAGTTGCTCTTTTAGGAATTGAGATGATGTTTGTAATTTTGGAGGGTGAGGCTGGCATAACAGTTACTCTATTATGACCTGAAGGTCGTGTGTTTGAATACAGCCTCTCCATATGCTGGCGTAAGGCTGCATACATTTGACTCTCCTCAAACCCCCAAGATGCTGGAGTCTAATGCACTAGGTCGTCTGTTTATTAGATGTTGTTGGTGAGTTTGAGAGAGAGCGAGAGAGAGAAGGGGTTAACGGATCTCGTGAGTATGAGAGATTTTTTAGGGGGGGAGGGGGAGGTTACGGGGTTTCGGTGACTGCTTTATAGAGCTAATTCACTGAGTTTGAGTATGATAAATATTGTAGTCTACTTGTTCATGCTAAAATGGAAACCTATGTAGAGACCGAGCATGATTCATCTTGAATTGTGTCCAAGGCGGAGTCAAGTTTTTTACCTTGGGGGACCAACATTAGTAAATCATCAAAGGGTTTTAGTTGACTTACCAATCTCTTCCAAATATTAGCATATCTTGACTAAAAAGTTATATCCTTTTCTAAGGACGTCTCAAATAGATATAATAGCAATGCTCAAATTTGATAAGGGGAAAATACACGAGCAACTAAATGAGTAACCTTCCTGTTGCGAATGAATCATTATGTTCAGCAGTAAAAAGAGATACAATTGTAAATTTATTGTTTGTTTGTTGATATGAAATTTTATGCATTCTTAAATTACAAAAGCCGTTCTATTAGGAAATAAAGTGGAGTACAGAATTCCTATTTTTCTTAGGGAAAAGCTATGGAGCACTTGCCAGTTGGCCCAAAGTGATGCCGTGCTCATTGGCTAGGACAAATCCTATATGATGCCAGCTGCTGTCTGAATACACCAATGCCCTCTTTCTTCAGCAGGTGGGCAATTGATGAGCGATCCAGTGAGCACTCAATATTAAGGTTTAAATATAGTTAGCAAACCCCATATTTGTTTTGTCTCACAATGGTACAACACTAGTATGGTTGGTATATACCGAGACTCTTAAATCAATAACAATGAAAAGCAACTAGGACCAACTAGTATGGTATCAGTACACACTGTTGTTATCGACCATGATGGAGCGGTATAGTCAGTATGTACTAATCCAGCCGGTTTGAGCATAGCAAGGATGGACCAGTGATAGTTTTCAATCGGAGTGGTATAGCATCAGTGGTGTTCTGTTCTAACAGTATTCAATTTCTTGCTTATGGTGGGGCTATGAGTGTGGAGACCGCTATGTAATAGTATTGGCAAATGGAGAAGTACACAAAGATATCAAAATATGTATTTCATTGGGAGTACGGGTGCCAAATAAGGCTGCTAGGGGATAGAGAAATCCTACCAAGGGGCCATGGAATAACTGTGTACTGTTCCTTTTTGTGTTGGTTGGGGGAGGAGGGCGAGGGGAGGCTATCAAGGTGTAATCAAGTGGTCAAAAGCTAGATTTAGGAAACAGACCTCACATTGATCCCCCTTGGTTGTACCCATCTTGTCATAGATTTAGTGCTCAAGGACAATTCGGCTAGGGGCATAGATTCAATTTTGGCAAAAGATGTGGAGAATTCACCATATTCTTCCAAATAGATTCAATTAACTAAGAACAATGAAAAAAACACAGGTACACAGATAAAGAATGTAATATCAATGAAGTAAATAGTTATATATTTATTAGGTAATAACATGTATAAGGGAGACCAAAACAACAATATTAGTAAAAGACCACTGTTGCTAGCAACATGAGATTATTAGTTTGTAATCCATGAGTTTGCCTGAATTAGGTTGTATATAGCCCACAAAGGTGTATGATCTTTGAGTAACTAAACAATTTTTAGTAAAGCTGATTTACTAAGAATATTTGGGATAAATATTGGGCAAAGAAAAGGATTTGTGAGTAATTTAGTAATTTTATCAATAATTTGGAGACTGTTGTTACTATGATAAGTTGGAAGCATATTGAATCAGCTTTTCTATTCATGTTGGAATAGAAAAATATTATTAAGACTGATTCCTCATTGTTGGGATAGCTTAGTTTTCCTGTAGTAAGCACTAATGTTGCGATAGAAACATGACTGACTGAAGGATTCACTGGAACTAGAAGTACATAATTTTCAATAATGACTAAAAGAAGAATTTAGGAAATCAAGGATTGTGATTGGAAAAGACAGCACAATAGACCTTGGTTTGATGTGGCACCGAAGAGGATGATCTACCTTAAACTGCATGAAGTTTGTCAAATTGGTTAGGAGTTGAGCTTTTGTATGCAATAGAATAATGTCAACTTAAAATTTTTTGTTTGTTAATCATAAGTGGTAATCATTGCATCTACAAGAAGAAAATAAGCAGCAGCGGGAGGAGGAGGAGGAGGAGGAGAAGGAGCAGGAGGAGGAGAAGAAAAGAGGGAGAGGAGGAGGACAAAAACATAAAAAAAACATCAATAAATATTAAATTATACTTAAAATCATTGAAAAAATTGAACAAAATTGATTACCATTAATTTAAATTTAAAAAATATTGAAAAATATATTGGTGTGCCAGTTTGGAATTGGTACACCATTGCGTACTATGCGTCGGTATGGTACCAATCAGTACCATACCGAACCGGCTGCCGACCAGTACGAGTCCTGGTACCAATCTGGTGCTATTTTTTTCTCAAAATTTGGGTTCTGGGTACCGGTCCAAACCAGTACCAATTCAGTTGGTAAACAATATGAGGGAAAAGCATATCTCGTATTATAACTGTTTCAGGTATCGCATTCTTGGTTGTTCAGTGGCCAGTTTGTTGCTTTGAAACTGAGCTTGGTTAAAGAGATCAATGTTGACACATTCTTCTTCATAAGTTAGTCTGTTTTGGTAGCTAAGCCGGTTGGCCTCTGAATCCTTTCTTTGATGATTTGCATGTACACCTGATCAGTGCAGTCTTGAAAAGTCAAGCTGTGAACATTTATTACTTTCATCTTATGGAATTTTATTTTCATGAACAGGGGATTCCAGCCTTTGCTGCTGTAGGTGAAAAAATTCAAGCCATTCATAATTTTAACCAGTGTCAATCAAAATCTCCAGCCCAAGGATCAGTTGATGAGGACAAGAATTATGCCAGTCCTGTGCAGACATACCAAGGTTCATGCCACGGTAAATTGTCACATTTAAATCCCAAAGGTGGAAGTGCAAAAAAGGATGGATCTCATAGAAATTCTCCAAACGTGCCGCACACCCATCCTGGACGATCCAGCAAGGCACGAAATTCTAAGAACTCCAAAGGCTCTCAGCATCCCCCCTCACAAACAATTCATGAACACAAGACTGTTGCTTCCAGAAAACCTAGAAAACGGTCTGTTTTGAATTAACCCCTGCAAGTTGAGCTATTTGTGATAACATGCGAGCCATTTTCTCATTGCTTTTATTATTATCTGTTGAATAGTCAATGACTGGGTCAAACAAATGCTGTTTGGTTGGTGCCTCTCTTTAGAACATCTGACAGTAGCAGCAGCCATTACAATAAGGCCGTAAATCAGGATACCTAAATAGCATCATACAGAGAGAATAGTGCTGCTTGTGAAGTATCTTTGTAATAAATAGTGTTTTTTATTCTGCAATATAAAGTGTATCAGCAAGGTAGCCAAAGAAATGGTAAAGATTTAGACTAGATCCATGCATATAGTTTAAGAATGTAGCACAGACAGTTCATTGCACATGCTCTGCATGAAGGAGCCTGCTGGCTAATTAACCTTATCAAGTGTAGGCCTTGAATGCTATGAAGCTTATTATTTTTAATGCTGGAAATGTGATTAATCAGGTCATAACATGTATTCATTAGTCAAATGGAGGGCATCTATAGCAGGGTTTTCTTGTTTGCACTGTTACGGGCATTTGTGAAAGGTACTTGTAAATCTTATATAAAAAAAATGATTGCTGCTTTGCTGACTGAATTCGTTTGGTTGAACCACGGATGGGATATCAATCATACTAAAATTGTTATATCTAGTTTGCCAAAAGAAGAGGGATTTTGGCAATGTTATTCCTGTTGGTCCTTAATTGATATGAAATATTTGATTCTTTAATATGGAGCGAATGTGAATGTGAAAAACTTTTCCAACGGCAGTTGGAGCGAATGCGTCAAAACAGGTCTTGACCATATGTTGTTGGAAATCCTGCTTTCCTATCTACTGGTTCAAAGTAGTGAAACATTAGAATCCATGTTTGAACATGAGCGCGGACGGTACCGTTCGGTTCCATGTTCTAACGCATTCATCGACCTTTACATGATTGGTGTTCAAAAACCATGGCAGCGGTCTAAGCGACTTGTCTTAAATTTCCTGTCAGCTATAGGCTGTCAACAAGCCACCAATCCATATCTAAAATTTGCGCATGCAAGCCTCTATGGAAGATGCTAGCTAAAAATTGGGGAGGAATTAATTAATTTACCATTTGGTGAGCAGAATATTATATCGTTTATTATAATCCGAGAACTGTTGCCCTGGGCATCATTTGTCGGACATGCTGCAAGCTCTCTAGTTGGGGAACGACCATGCTAAACGCAATTCACTAATGATCTGTTCTGTTTGTTCCATTCAAAACATTCGACTTCAGGCTTAGAGAATCTGGATCTGGTCCCCTCGAGGAAAGCAAGACTCCAGACTCAGTGACGCACAGTATGCTTGACCAACAACAGTTAAGGGCACAAGAGAAGTAATGTTCTGGTGCACGACGCTTGTACCCAATTCGATTGCCTCACTGATGCCGCAGACCTCTCGCAAAAAAGCAAAAACAGCGCCAGTGATTACTGGCCACCTGTTTTCGTTCCGGACCTATTTCCCTGCTCGACTAGGAGAAATAAAGGACGGGAAAAAAAAAAGGGCCCACGATCATCAGGAGGGCTTATCAGGTCACCATCAGTGCCCCCGGAAGAGATGCCCCTCTCCCCGCTATTGGCTTCTGGCAGTGGAAGAGGGCACGCTGCTCTCGCTGCGTGCGCCCTCTAGTTAAAGATCCAATGTTAATGCTGCCAGAATTGCGCATGAAATTGACCCGACAAAAGATATGCGTTTGCGTGGGGAACCGTCCTACGCATTGTATTCATTTGATCTTGTGCTGGAAGGCTTTTCTTCGTTCTTTTCAGCAATCTCAGCCATCATACACTTGATTTGGGCTTGGAACTTGGACGGATGCATATCAGCAGTTGTCCAATTGACGGAAAGACTTTGGTTTGGACCGATACAGTTTGATCGATGAGGGCAGGATCCCACCAGACGTGAGAGGTTGGGAGCTGGACGTTCTCTCCTGTCGCTTGCAAACAACTGCACAGCTCTTCCATATATTCTCTCATGGAGCAATGATCCACACCACAAACCCTAGGAATAATACTCCAGAAGGAGCCAAACAAGTATATCACTGTTTGCTTTGGATTCCTGGCTTCCCCTGCTTCTAAGAAGAGCTTCACCCTAAAGCTATTAGGAATCGCGTTGGTTGCTTATGTCACTCTCTTTTGGCAGAGAGGGCAGGCATATCTTCCTCCATTTGCCGTATCCACATGGAACCGACGGCTTTTTATTGGGGAACTGCCTTTCATCATGATCATGGCCTGAAATGAAATTTACAGACCGCATTAGAAAGGGTCGGTGTGAAAGTCCATCCCAATAAAAGAGACTTTATTTAAAAAACAAATTCTAAAAGAGAAGATGGGGAGCAAGAAGAACAAGACAGCATGTAGCAGTGAGACATGGTGGAAACTGACAGCTTGTAGCTCAATGTTCAATCTTCCAATGTCATGATCAGACGGATGACAGATGTGGTGGGGCAAGGCAACCAGGTCATCATAGGACCACAGTGCACTTACAACTTAAAATTTACGATATCTTTAAAAAATGACATGCTGGGTTGACGCTGTCTGCAAATAAGGTAGATGATAACGGTAGGGGAAGCTGGAAACCTCTCCCTCCCTTATCTTGATCAGTGTCCAACTCATGACGCAATCACCACAAGAATTTTGCTCTGTGAAGCTTCCGGATCAAAGCATCAAAGCTTACATCATTATTTAGCATCAAGAAACTAGTGCTGGGAACTGAGCTCCCCATTATCTTCTGTCTTATTTCTACAGCAACAATATTCTACTAGCATAGTGCAAGTGGTTCTTAAAGCACTTTTCAAACAAGAACCCACTACTGATAAGTGCCTGCATCAACCCATTGTATCAATCCCAGCAAGATACTCCACCCAAATACTACACTTAAATAGTGAGTTAAAGCAGCACTCACTTCTAGACAACCTTTATCAACATTATTGGTACTTAGGGGGGACCATAGCATGGAAAAGATAACACCAATAATGCTATAGCATTTCCACTTTGTTCATGTCTTGGCACAAGCCTATGATGCAATCTCTCACAGTTACATGGTGTTATACAGGGGCGGAAAAAATCATTTTCCAAATTTTGTTCAGAGATAAGCAACTATAGTTTGAACTTTGAAGTGCTCTAGATGCCCCATTATAACTCATTACTATTTGATCCAGCACTATACATTAGAGAAATAACAGGATGAGTGCGAAAAGCAGCACTCCTAAGCATCAGATGGTCCCCCATGGGAAAGCAAGAACAGATAAAAAATCAAATGAATGCCTATAAGAAGTGACCATCTGATCAGATGATCTTAATAGCAGTGCGGTGCGGAGAAACAATAGACAGGTATATTTTTTAATCTAAAGAATGGTTATATTTTCTCCCACTCTGATTGGTGGAGAACACCATTTCATACAACAAACCTCTATATGCTTCTAGCAATAAGACTTCTGACCGCATATTCTAGATATAGCGACAGCAGTTGATAAAATAGCTTTCTCAACATAGAAGAAAAAGAAAAGGTTAAATAAATGAAGATTGATGGAATTGCTGCTAGATTGTCAAGCTTGTATTATGGTTCAAAGAAGAGAACCATGTAAAGTGGAGTGACCTAATGAGGAAAAAGATGGTGGGAATCTAAAGATTGATATGGGAAACAGTAGACATGACAGAAGCATCACCCCTGGCATAACAAGCACCACGATGTGGGCCACATAGGAAAGACATAAACAGCTAAAGATATCCAGTGAGACACCTTCTTTCTGTCCCGATTCCCTCTCCTTACATTTATTCCAACTCCTACCTTGTTCTTCTTTTTAAATGAGACCAACAACATTCCACAAAGCCTCTACAAAATCCAACTCTTCCTATTCCAACTTCTAAGAACTCAATTCAGAGACAGTTACTCTGCTTACTCTTCCGCAGAGATTGCAAGCTTCCAAATGGAACAGGAAGAAGTGGGAGAAATATCAGCAAACCAGAGATCAGAGCCACATACCAGCAACTATGATGACAGGGAAGTTGGTGACAACTCCCGAACATGGTTGAACCTGACCCTGGGCGGGAGCATCTCCTCAGCAGCCACAAACTCCTCAGATTCTCAGTCCAAGCATGCCCCTCTTAAGGTGTTTTCATGCAACTTCTGCATGAGGAAGTTTTTTAGCTCACAGGCACTGGGGGGACATCAAAATGCTCATAAAAGAGAAAGAGGTGCAGCTAGACGGTCTCATCACTCCCAACGGATGATGATGGGTTTGCCCCTCAACACTCCTTTCCTACGCTCCCTACGAGTTCAGCCCCATTCAATGGCTCACAAGCCAAACAGAGAGGGAGACATGGGGATGGTGGCCAGGTTCGATGATGTCAGTATGAGTTGGCTACCCTATGCGCTGGAGGAAGCAACAAATTTGAGGTGGCCTGGAAGCTATCAAATAAATTTGCAGCCCCCAAGGGAACCAGCAGAACTAAATAAGCTTGATTTGAGTCTCCGACTTTGATGTTTTAATCAATTGGGTAACATTTGCATGCTGCCCATCTAGTGTTCAGCTCCATTTTTTGCATCAGTCAGTTGAAGAGACTAACTGCAATAAGCTTCCATCTATCATTAAATGCTAGCTTACTATTATAGCATATTAGCATTCATGCAGATAATTCTAGCAAATCTGACTATTCTACTTGCCATTCCTCAATGTTTTTTTTTCTGTTGACATACTCCATTACGCTTTTCCTCAGACACTTAGAGCGATAGTTTTAAGACAATGCACTCATCATTGTGTAGTTCATTTTTGACTAGTGATGCACTTTCTCCAGTTTGTTTTCATTGAAAGATTATGTTGTAATTATATGACAGCTAAGGTGATCGTGCAGGTGGAAGACAAATTATGGAGAACCATTACTCTAGTTTCCTCAACACAAAAAAGATAAGTTGATAAATGATAAATTGAAAAGAAAACTGACGGATTACCAAAACTAACCTAAGGAATGATAACACGGTTAAGGGGATCCATTGATTTCATAAAATATTATTTAAGTATCAGATATCGACATGTTTGAACAGGCAGCAAATGAATGGTTAGCATGGCCATCATGTTATTCATAAGCTATGTGTGCCTAGGTACTTAATGCTACCACAACAATGGAACATGGTTTGTCCTGGTCAACCAATGAAGAGAAAGGAAGATCCCTTCGTTTCAGTTATCATTTTGATCAACATTATCATGACAATGATCTTCATAGAGTAGCCAGGTTTCAAATGGTGATGGTGTGAATGGTTTGTTCATGTAATCAGTTCAATCAATATAGCAATTGGCTCTGTTTGGCATATTTCTTCCAATTAATGCTGAGTAGAGGCTAGCTTGAACGAGACGCAAATGTTCAACTTCCCTTGGCTGACACCAAAATTTATCCCTCCAACTTTCCAATCAATATCTTCCTTATTTTCTTCAATATTGATACTAGACAGTTATCTACTAAGATTGATATTTCTTAATCAAATTAAAACACTCCAATACAAAAGCAGGATATTCACTCTAATCCATGCCAGTCCAAGAAAATATAACCTTCTATCAGCACCCGAATCAAAGTAAAGAATCAAGATAAGTGCAGCAGAATTCTTGAGGATTAGAGTTTACTGATTTTCAAAGTTGGCTAACTCTATCAGAAAGAGTTCACTATTGAGCGAGAGCCAAGCTTGGGACTTATACAGTCTTAATTAAACAAGTATTTTGCTATAATATTCAGTCCATAGGACACCTTAAATGCATTCCAGTCAAAATTAACTAACCCATTATTCAATAAATATGTACAGAGCATTCAGCTAATGGTAACTGCATGCAAATAGCATCATTCCATTTTTTTCAATAATGAAAGTACACTAGTCACAATAGAGTTGCAGACTGTTTAAAATCGATAGCAGTTCACTTTTCCCAAGTGCCACATGAGAAGTATTCTGCATTTTATAAAAAAAGCAACATAGTTTTAGAGGCACAAGCATGTGAGGGAAAAGAACCATACCAATCTCTTCAAAATGCCATCAACAAAGATCATTATTTCATGTCACTTGCTTCTAACTGTCACTTGCATGGGATGTACTAATTATTCTGGACAGGAATTTTATTCTCATATCATATAAAATGATATTTACACAAAAATGCCCTTCAATGTCATCTTTTAATTGTGAAAAATGTATATATGGATCAAGAATTTTAGAGTTGGTAATATCAGGCATCTTTGAGGATTGCCACTGCCAGGACTGGCAACATGTCCAATGGTAAATGTCCAAATCCAACTTTAAATGCGTTTACTAGAATCCCAGCCTAGAAATGAATATGGAATGAAATAGATCTGCATCCAGATTGACTCCTGCTAGCATAGAAATTTGGTTTGGGGGTTTTCATCCCCTAAGATGAACCAGAACATCCATGGTGCATATTGATAATGCTAACAAGATGAAGATGGGCAGAGGGAATGGGCTTGAGAGAAAGGAAGGGAGACCTACCAATTTATAATTAACCAAGTCCAAATTCTTGGAGATGCACCATCCAATATTCAAACTCGGACATTTTGCCTTTAAACAGAGGGGGTGTGACCCTTGGTGTAAACCCTATTCACACAAATAACCAAAGTTCAAGCTGATGTATATGTAAGACACATTAAAACCCAACAAGAAAATGGTAGCCAGTAGTATTAATGACATGCTCATCAGTGATAAGCAAGAGTTCCAAATGAAGCTTTGCATAGAAAAAAATCATCATAAATATCTGAGCTGATCTAGCTAGAGAAGAATTTGTAGCTATACTGTAACGTAGAAAGCATGCATCCTAAATAGAAGAGGTGACCCTAGGACAAGAAAAAAATAGTGAAGTCAAGGTCCTGCAAGTCAAAGTGATGTTGGAACTTGGAAGGTGCTTCGACCTGAAAAACAGAATGAGTATTATCCTTTTTAGTATTTATTATGTATGTTAGAAAAATGCCATAACAACCTCTAAAAACAAAGTAAGAGGATGTTGTTTAGAGATTGGATTTGGAGAATTAGGAATCAGACGTTGTAGCAAAAATTTACAAAGTTAACACACTTAAGATTTGTAATGAATAAGATATAACAAACATGGAAATATAGCGACAGCCAAACAAGACATAACTTCTGAAGAAAATATCCAAACATCAGAATGTATTAAATCAAGTGTTGCATAAAATCAAGAAGAAAAAGAAGGTATTTACATCATAAAAAGAGTTGGCTAGTTCTGCTATCAAGTCTATGACATGCTTATGAAGTCAATGCAGACATAAAATGCTAGAAATGAAATTTTTCATTCAGTCGCATTGACTAATCTCTGGCTTGACAAATGGCCTGCATAGTGCCAGAAATTAGAAATAATGATGCAGAGAACACTCCAACAGATGTTGTGGAAGGAAGACAGACAGGTAGTACATGTAGAAAAGCCATCAAACTCCGTGACCAGTCTCATCAGCCTCCAGTGATAGATCTGCACAAAGAAAGAGTGAAATGATAAGAGAGCAGTGGTGATTGATATGTTATCAAAATTTCATGAGAAAAAAAAAAGAAAAAGGGAATAAAAATATTCATACCAAAGTATATCAACATTACTATTTGTAAGTGGAAACATGGTCAATGAGTCAGCATGGGGGTATCAGGTTTCATATGATGAGAGCTCCAAAGCTTACAATCCATCCATAATAAGGTATACTTGAAAAGGCAAGCATGGTGGAGGTGGTAGAAGCTTAGGTTTACAATCAAAAAAAGTCATCATGTGGTAAAAACAGGGCATGTCTTATTGGAGATAGGAATGAAAACAATTGCAATGGTAAAAAATAATCGGCAAAGCTTCTTCTTGTCAAGCTTGGTACAATAATCAGTGGCGCAACCAGAAGCTCTGTATTACGGAACAAATAAAGATCCACAAGAGCATGAGAGAGTTGGGTGTCACAAATACAAATGTGATAAACTTGCAGGGGCATAGCCAGGACTCAAGCAGGTTCTCTGCAGGCAATCTTAACAATATAGATTGCAGAAAAGAACAAAAGACCAATGACATACCAGCCATGAACTTTTGTCCAAAGAGCACCACAAGGTTGATCAATAAATTTAAATCTTGATAAGCCTGATAATCAAGCACATTTGCAGTTGCTAGTCCAGTTGTTGCAACTAGTCCATAATCAGAACATCAAACTCCTAAAATGATATGATCATCTTGATGTGTGGTTTACTACTTCTCTATTAGTTTGTATTCTTTTTAAGGCTTCACTGGCCATAGTAACAATTCAGGAATACCTGGAAATTTCAGGTATTCCTCAATTAGTTTGTATTCCATGTAAGGCTTGACTGGCCATAGTAGCAATTCAGGAATACCTGGAAACTTTCAGCCTTTGGGTCTTATGTGTGATGACAGGGAGCCTCTGACCAATAAGATTCGGATCTCCATATGCTGCAGAATCAGAAGGAAAACCTTCCTGCATAATCAAGAAGACAGGTCATGACAATTAGTCAAAACATAATCTACAGTTTAAAATTGTTTAAAAGAACAGAAAAGAGAAGAAATCCAAAGAGAGAGAAAGGTATACAGCAGAATTATTCATCTTGATATCGGTCCATGAATCCGAAAACATAGAGAGCATGAATTATAAACTTAAAATTGCACCAAAATATGCAGTGACTAAACACATGACTTAGAGAGAAAATAAGAAGCTTCAAGACTACATGAGACTAGAAAATACAAGATAAGCTAGTCAACATAATGTAATTACGTGTGCAACAACAGCAAGTGTAAAGAAAAGTAACAGTTATAGTACTGGCTGAATATTTATGAATACCAGCTCGACCACGTGCCAAATTCAGGAAACCTATACAGACGTAGGTGACAGTACATGTACATAAAGACTGCACGAACATACAGCAGATAAACTCTGGATTGTCGCTTCTCTCCAGCAGCTCTCACGAAGAATGGCAGGCATGGATTTGTGATCGCTTACAAAAGGACAATAAACTCGAGTATCCCTCAATCTCATTAGTACTCCATCAATTCTGAGCTGCAATGCAAACTTACTGAGTGGCTAGAAAGAGCAACGAAGCCAAAAAATCTTTCAATATCACATCTCTATCATAAGAAAAAACTGCACAAATATCAGAAAACTGGAGATAAGAACAGTAATTTGAAAATTAGATCAGCATGATAATTTAATATTTATACAAATGCAGTTTTATCCTTATTGTTGTTGCAATGAATTTCTCCTCACTAGACCACATTTCATGAACTACATGATAGCACCTTGCAGATCTCTGATAGTGAAATTTATTGCATGGGCAAGTACATTATGAAACAAGCTTGATGCACTTACCCAGAAACGAAATAGAAGAAACCAACAACTGGGCATCACCCTCTACAAGATTAAGATACAAGATGATATCAACTGTAAACTTGTACAGACTTGAACAACATAAAAGGAAATTACATAACCTAGTGGTCCATAAGCACAGAGTTTACCACTTTTACAGTTAAGAGTGATACTCCACTATCAGCCAGCTCATCTTCATATAGAACTACCTATAGTTACATACTTGTCACAAGCAGGACCAGATCATCATAAGAAAGAAAGAGCACATGCAACTTTTCTGTATTAAAAGTAGCAACCTCATCAAAGAAGAGAATTGGTTCTTTTGAGGACAGTGCAGCCAGATCAATTCGTTGATCAGAGTCCTCCCAGCACAAGCTACAGCACCCATCTTCCAAAATTGCCTGTTCCAAGATATTCATGTAAGATAGAACCAATATGGCTCTCTCACTCCAATATATGTACTCAACATAAATCAATCAAGCCGCTATAAGCACACAAGATGCTTGAATTTGTTTTATCCTACATTCTTTTAGTTTTTCAAAGCAAAGAATCTCTTTTCTGTAATAAAGAGACCCTTCACAGAGCAAAATCTAAATGCATCTACTGTTATGATATAAGATAAAAGTTGACTGATGGATCTAAAGAGTCATCACTGTTTGAGAGGCAGCATCCTGAAAGTCATTTGATACTACTAGAAGCAAGAATGGAGTGCTTCATCCTTTTCTAAAGTAAATAGCTTTTAGGAGTGGATCAAGATCTATCCATCGAAAAGGTTATTGTTTAAAAGCATCACAGTTTTGACAACTTCTAGAGTTGCCTGATATACTCCTGCTCTTGTCATGGCAGCATTAATTGACACTTAACTATCCTAACTCTTAAAAACACCTATCTGATCTGTATCACAAGTTCTAAACAAAGCAAACTACTCACATTACTATAAGTTCTCAAATCCTTTTTCACTTTATTTGGTAATTTTCTGATTATCAGGCTATATCTAAGAAGAAATGCGTCCCTGCCACATAATCCCAGTTCTGGGTTGCCAGAACATTTGGAGAGATACAAGGAAAATATATACGAGGCAGGCTTTGATCAAACAGTAGTTTTATCCTTCAAATCTAGGGTCAAGCACCTTTAGGTTAAGATTTAGAGTAAAAACTCAAATAAACTGTACACCAAATTCTCAAACTTTTATAATTAGAATCAATGATATATTCTGCAAAGTAGCTGTCCCAAACGAAAAGGAGTGTTAGTTCTGTATGACCTTCCCCAGCTTTGAAGGTCAAATTTTCTCACTGAGAGCAATACTAGCAAAGGTCTGCTATACTGGAAGGTATTCTAATTTGCTGGTTAGTGGGTCAAACATGTAATTTCTGTCCTAGGCGGTCCATAGTCCTTTCATGTTATCAGGCCTTAATCTGAGCTTTTGAGTTTCCATGTACAATCCAATACTCCATTTAACAGTCCTTTAGTAGCATTTAATAGTCCTTTGGTAGCATTTAACAGTCCTTTAGTAGCCAGGAAAAGAACCAACCTTGGTCATATGGTCAACTTAAGAAAGACGGTTCTCTGGTGTCTCGGGCCATTTGTCATGTCTTCCCCATCTCTGCTTCTTCCTCTCTTTTCTCTTCCTTCCCGCTCTCATTTTCTCATACATTGTTTATCTTAAATTGAAATAGAGACACATGAATATGTGCTTCTACAAAAATTACCTGCCCATCAGGCTTCTCATTACATCACAACCAAGCCCTTGCTCATCTTACATTGCTATTGATCCCTTTATAAGACTGGATTATATGACCGGATTTCTGAAAGACATACCATCACATTGAATTTGTCACCTCTTTAAGAAAATTTAGGAACAGAGCACAGAGCCCTTACAGGAGACCTAGAACCACTTAATGGTTCTTTGCCCTCAAAAGTAATTTATTCTTAAAACACACCATTCGCTAAGTTCTTCCAAAGGGTTTGGATGCATGCATTTGGTCCATGAGGGCAATCATTTGGTTCATGACTGACTCGGCACAAAGTCCTTGTTCGGCCAAATACAAAATCAGGTAAGATGTTATCTTCCCCAACCCTGCAAATGTGACATGACCTTTCTTAATTGTGGTTCACTTAGCTCTTTCTATGTTAAACTAATGTAGGTAAATCCACTCAAGACTATCCCTAAGCAAGGCCGTCTTCTCTATTTCCTATTCTGGTACCTTCTCAAAAAACCTCTAGGTATCATCAAGCTTATACCAAGATATACGGCAAATATCGAAAGTGACCTGCGTCGCTTCCTTGTCCTCCAAAAAATTGAAGACTCTAGTGAGTCAGAAGATTCTGTTATGCATCTAGCACAAAGAAAAGGCATGCAAAAGTCTCAAGTATATCCAGTTTAATTTTATTTTATGCATCATCTTCCAAGTATCATCAATTGACCAGCTACTTGGCAGCCATATCTATTGCCAAGTATTAACTGGAGGGTGCTTCTCATGTCCCCTAGTAGAATGCTACACAAGAACAAAAAAAAGGCACAGAAATATAGTGATAAAGGAGATTAGCTTATTTTCTTAAACTCAGTACAGTATGGTGTTTGTTTCTACACCATTTAGCACAAAGCATGTGATGCTATAGAGACTCTAAAATCTGCATTTTTTGCCCAAGGGTATGGATAGACTTATGATGTGGATTGTCTAAAGCATTTCACTATTTGCCAACAACTAAATTTGCATCATCACCAAAATGTAGCCACTGATCTAAATTACGTGTTGTATCTACCAGACATGACAAATGCATCACCTCATGGAAATTTAGAAGAAGTCCGAACTAAGCAGCCTTGAAATTGTTGCTTGAAGGGAGAAGAATAAGGTGTACAGACTTAAAAAGGTCAACCTGTAGAATAGAGGGGATCTCTTAGACAGAAAGGTAAAGATTTTAGGGTAATCAACCTCAAGGGTAGAAGTGTAATCATTCAAAAAGCAGAAGTCCTCACAAATTCTCTTAGATGCAAGGGGCAAGAGTTTAAAGTGAACAAACTTGACAATAGAAGTGAACTATCGCAAACACCAAGCAACTTCCCATTTTTCAAAATCTCCTTCCAAAGGGGGATCCTAGCCAAAGAAATCATCTCTAAACCACGATAAAGTGACTAGTACAATCGCAAGCCACAAATATAGAGCACTAACTACTCCTAAATCAAAAGCAAAAAAAAAAGGAAATAATCCCACCCTCCTAGTTCACTTAATATCTAGAGCAAACTACATTTCTCTAACTACCTTAGTTCTTCTCGTCAGAACCTAAGACGTCCCAGCTCGAAAAAATTATAGTCTCCTCTACCCTAACCCCCTCTCTGCAAAAAACTTCTCCAATATCTTTTCAAATTATTTGCCACACTCATGGGATTTCTGAAGAAAGACAAATAATAACTGACGATGTTTAATATAACAAATTCATCAACATTCACTGACATTCCTCTTAAACAACTTGACCGTACAAGCCTCCCATGCAGCAACCATTGGATCATAATCATTCTCTTCATTCTACCAACCCCAAAAGAAGATCTGAAGTATCTAATCTGAATACTCTCTATCCAAGAAATGAAAAATCTAGCACCCATCTCCTAGCAAAAGTATTCAATCTTTAAACCCAAGATGACATTCTTATTTTCACTAGAAGACATGTGACTGATTCAAAACAACTCAAAGGAAATCTGAGGTTCAACAAGTGAAGCAACATTAACTTTGCTTGGTAATAGTAACAATTATTTTCAGAAACAACATGGGTAATCCCAACAAAGCATAATCAGCAATTGAAGGGAAAAAATGTACATATACAAAATTATAGAATAAAGTTCAAAATTATTTTAGACAATATTGCAACAAAATCAGACCTTTTCTGTATTTGGTTCTATTGCCTCACTGCCACAATATGGTGTCGTAAATGTATAGTCGTAATCAAGTATCACTTGCTGAAAAGGTTTACTGCAACGAAAGAACAATAAGTAAGGAAATGGTCCAAATTTTTCATCTCAAGCATACAAGGGATACATCAAAAAAAGGAGCCAGAAAGTTCGAAACTAGTATCCTGTTCACAAGAGATACTGAGACTGACAAATCTGATATGCATCCTTAAAAATAGATACCGAGATGTTTAGTTTTAGACACAGATCACCCTTTGAATTTAAAATGGCATCCAGACAGTTAGTGAATCTTTGAAACTCATTAGTACAGCATCAAGACTTTGGCAGAGTAACAAATGGTATCATCCAGCATTAAATCCATCCCAGAAGCCCATAGTATCTCAAACATGCTGAGACTTTCCACATATATGAGAAACTTCTGATTAGTAATTATAATGAAAGAAAATTTAATGGACCTTCTAGATTTCCATGTTGCAGCTGCAGGAACTTCAACCGGTGGCAATGATTCCTGTTTCCAACCCTTTAGAGCATCAAATGCATTGAAGTGCAACTTAATACCACTATCCTCATGTAAGAGATATAAAGAACTCTCCCCAAAAACCATCTCAGGCAAGTGTGATGTCCCAAGCTTTTCTTCCCACCTGCAGGAAATAAAAAAGAATTAAATTAAAGCATGACAGCATAAATCTGAAACAGCTCAAAATTTTGGCATCTCAGTCACATAACATGTGAAGAGTCTTTAGATTGAGATGATGTAATAGTGTTTGGTATAGGAAAAAAAATGTCCCAAGAATTAAAGATACTGACTTTTTATAAGTTTCAAATTTCTTTTTTTTTTAACAAAAATATGAGGAATATTTGAAGATTTTGGCACATAAATAGCATATTCAAAGGACTCAAGCATCATAAACTCATAAGACTGCAAGAATTTATAACAAGAAAAGAATTCAGCACTACCAAGCTCTTAAAAAGTTCTTTTTTGGGCCCTGAGGTATATACAAAAACTATAGACAAAAAACATCTGAAGCATACAATCCTACCCATCCTCTCCCTCCCCCAAACCCAAAAAAAAAAACCACATGCCCCTTCAAGTTGACCAACATTCACTTATAAAAGCCAAGTGGTAAAGAGAGTTTACTAGTTAATCTCCAAGCACACGACTATGATTACATCCTCAATAACTCCCATATTACAGCTTGAATTGTGCTCCAAAAACTTTATTTTGGTTCAGCTAATTTTCAAAATATTATCCTCTAAAAGCTATTTCCATAAATTCAATACAGCATCATACACAGTTAAAAATTTAGAACACACTCCAGGTTTCCTATTAAATAGTTGTAGTTAGTTAGGATTTGCCTCTCATTTAGGCATCAAGCTCCCAAAATCACATATCAAAGTTATCATTCCAAAATGCATTAGAAAAGAAGAAGACTGAGTTGGAGAAGATGGCGTAAATAGAAAGTTGTGTGGGTGGGCAGGTGGGGGAGAGAGAGGGTAACATAATTCTATTAAAGAAATTTTTTATAAGGAACTCATGGTAACTCTTTTAACTCAAGCACCCATTGTCTTAAAAACTACTGCCTCTGTAGCTGAAGCCCATTGTTTTCCTGGGATTGCAAGGATGGCCAGGTCACAGGTTTATATAAGAGTTGAAACCTACTTCTATTCCCACCAGAGTTCATACTCCAAATCATTTTCCCAGCCACATATGATTTTGATAAAAACCAAAAAAATAAAAACTACCCACTAAATATATGAAACTTCTCCTTTCCCAGCAAGTGATGTGAGTTTACCACCACTAAGACTTTTTCCTTTTCTCACTCAAATTCAAAATTATGAATCCTAAGACTTAAAACATGACCAACCTAGTACCAACTACCAATATCAATTCCATGACTCTTAGTTAAACACAAACTTTTAGCTTGAGGACTCCTAACAATAAATTTAACAAAACTCCAAGTATTGTGAAACTTTGGTAAGGTCTTGCCCTCCTTTAGCCCAAAAAAGTTAACACACACGCAAGCATGCATAACGAGCACATCTATCACACAATATAAGCACTCTTGGTATCACATAATGTAAGCGCATTTGGTACTATACAAGGATCTTTGGTGCAGTAGCGGGCGTGCAACCATCTAGAGTGTCCAAGCAAGGCACCATCCCAAGTGTCAAGACAAGACATGGACCGGTATGGGATTGGACATCCATTGTCATGAGTGTCAGGATGCAGTGCATCCAATTTCTAGAAAAAACCCCGTGGGATTTGAATCCTTGGTACTATATCACACATCTATCACACAATATAAACATTCTTGGTACTATATCATAAGGGGGAGATTGCAAATCCCTCCTGATTTTGAAATTTATTCATTAGTTGAGTCAGTGAAATGTTTAAATCACACAATATCTCTGACATAAGTATTAAGTATTATTTCGATCATCCCATAACTTCATTGGTTTTTCACTTTACAATGCATGTTCTTTATGCACTGCAGATCTGGTCGACATCCAACCATCCTATGCCCGAGATATCCACCATTCCTTGCTGGAGTTGCTAAATAGACAAAAGGTAATGAAGAGAGAAAATGAGGGAACCAGAAGAGGATATTGATCCCCCAATCTCTAGTTCCTCAGGAGACCAGAATCCATGTATACAGTAAATTCTGTCAGCCCCTGAAAATCTCCAGATTATGTTTAATCTTCCATCTTGTCTCTTCACACCTTCCCACTCCCATGAGAGATATCAAAAGAATGAGTTGGTTGGTCATCCAGATAGGCCCTAGATGCCATTCAGATCCTTCTGGCCCTCTTCTTTTTTGTATTCTCCGAATACCAGCAAACCATTCGCGGCAACTTCACCTCTCCCATGGGCATATGGAAGTTTCAGACCTTAAAAAAATCCCTAAAGTACTTGAACTTTTGCCATTTTTTGAAGCACAATATCTTTCGATGCAAGCGCGTTCCTTTCCAGGCATTTTATCGATCATTTTGTGTGCCTACAACTACAAGTTTCAGCTGTGCTATCCCAAGTACGATCCCTATAAATACTCCTACAGAAGAATTTGCTGAGGATACCGAAGCCGCCTCTATCCAACCCAGGAACTAGGGCAAACAAAATAACCATATTAACACCCAAAATAAGTTGTTTTTGGATTAAAAAGTCAAGATTTCTTGGACATCAAGAAGAACTTCTGGAAATATCAATAGGCAATCCGCGAGAGAATGGAGATAAAGAATCGCATACTCTTGGAGGGCAAGGGAGCCAAGAATGGGCCTCCTGGAGGACTCGATGTGCCAGCCTCTGAGCCGAACCCCGCTCCGTCCGTCCGGAAGCGCTTCCGCCCCCGCCGCCTTGAGATCGCTCTCCGCCGCGCCGCCCCACTCTGCCATCTCGCGCAACTGTAGGGCAGATAGCGATCCACGAGTTCTCCTTAAATACCCGGAAAGCGCTCCTCTCTTCTCTCCGTCCGAACTGTTAACCTTGTCCTGGAACTGGAAAGCTTTTAAAACCCTACTTGCGTTTCGGCTTTAATACCAGGATTAAGAAGCGCCGTCGCGGTGCCGCCGCTTCATACTTGTCACGGAGGTTCCAACCCTTTAACAGAGCTAACGGAGGCCTTAAAAAAGTAATAAGAGAGAGAGAGAGAGAGCAGAGGTTCACCGGATCTGGACCTCCGACGACGTTCCCATCAGCTCCCTCCTCCTCTCCGTTGGCGACTTCTCCCGCCGCAACAACAGCCTCCTCCGCGCCCACTACCTCCTCGCCGCCCACCTTGGCCTCTCCCCCCTACCCGCGCCGCCGAGGCCACCGCCCTCGCCTCCGACGTCACCAACGGCTCCTCGGCGACAGCCAGTGGTTCCTCGTCCTCCCCGCCGCCCGCGCCTCCCTCTCCCCCTCGCCGGCTTGGGATTTGCAGGAAGGAGAGGGAGATGGAGGGGACGAGAAACACGGAAGAGAGGAAGAAACCATATTTCTCTCTTTTATTATTATTTTTTGGCCTCGTTTCGTTCCGTTAATCAGCCGCCCCGTTTGGGCTGTTAACTCGGTTCGGTAAAAATCCGGCTCAGGGCTCGTTAGTCAAACGAGCCCGAGCCCAAGCTCAATATAAGGCTCGTTTACACCCGAGCCTGAGCCTGAGCTCGAACCCGAGCAGCTCAGGAGCCCAAACAAGCTCTAATTTTCCGCTGAAAAATCTTATTTCAGCACCATAATTCATAAAAATCTAACCACATAGAGAAAAATAGTATGTTATTGAGCTGAGCCCGATTACGAGCCCGAGCTCGAGCTCGGGCTTGTTCTGGAGCTCGTAATTGAAACGAGCTTTACGAGCTCAAGCCCGAGCCTTTGCTTTGCCAAGTAAGCCCGAGCTCGAGCCCAATACAGAACTCGTTACCAAGCCCGAGCTCGAGTTTCTATGAAATGAGCCGAGCCGAGCTCTCCCAGGCTCGAGCTCAGCTTGGCTCGTTAACAGCCCTAGCCCCCGTTTTGAGGCGGGATGCTTCAAGTAGAAAGTTGAACCGCATATTTTATATCAAATTTTTAAAAATATCGATATTTTAAAATAAATAATGGGACATGGAAATTGAGAATCCAAATTATTAAATATAATTTATAATATAAAACCAATCTAGAACTATGTATCTTGATAATCTCTATTCTATGTATTAAGTGGATATAAAAATAAATATTTTAACACCATGAAGTATTTTAGTATTGTTTATTTAGTTATCAAAAATAAATAAAATATATGCATAAATATGCCAATATTTTATTTATCATGTGTCCTAGAAAAATTAATATTATATAATAAATCATGATACGATTAAAAAATATTTAATGGGTATTGATGTGGGGTCGGAACCCCGACACCAGCCCGCACACCGGACGAGCAGGGAAAGCATCCGCGTCCTCCCCGAGGTATTGTCCGCTCTGGGATTGCCGCTTCGGGTCTGCGGGAGGTCGCCCAGGGCCGGAGCCCAATGACAGTCCCGAGCCCTGACGGCGCGGAGGTCCGCGGAGGTTGCCCCCTACCCTCACGATTTTGTCCCACAAAAGGGCCCTCGGTGAGAAGAGGTGTTTGCACCCCCCCATTTAAGGCACAGACCTTTCCGCTGATTATCCGATGTGGGACTAAACTGGGAACCCCATCCCACAACACAGCCCCCTCAGTGGGAAGGTCTGTGCGTGGCCGGGGCCCTTCCTCTAGCGCCATCTGATGTGGGGTCGGAACCCCGACACCAGCCCGCACACCGGACGAGCAGGGAAAGCATCCGCGTCCTCCCCGAGGTATTGTCCGCTCTGAGATTGCCGCTTCGGGTCTGCGGGAGGTCGCCCAGGGCCGGAGCCCAATGACAGTCCCAATGACAGTCCCGAGCCCTGACGGCGCGGGGGTCCGCGGAGGTTGCCCCCTACCCTCACGGTTTTGTCCCACAAAAGGGCCCTCGGTGAGAAGAGGTGTTTGCACCCCCCATTTAAGGCACAGACCTTTCCGCTGATTATCCGATGTGGGACTAAACTGGGAACCCCATCCCACAACAGGTATAATATGATAACTATGAAAAGTTGATAGTGCAAATAGGGAGCCTGCGTGTGCATATATTTTTTCTTGCTGTATTTTTTTTTTTTTTTGATTTCTAAAGCTATATTAATCTGATTTTGGAGTAATACTTACACTTATTTTTATATCTGATGAACATATTTGGTAGTAGATTTCTCGATTTTATCATAATCTATTGTTGCATTGGTAAGAAAATTCTAAGAGTTCATCAGAGTTCCCTTTCATTTTTACTTTAAATTTCTAATCAAGGAAATCAAACCATGATTTGAGAGGAGTCCATGGACCACTTTCCCTCTCTCTCTCTCTTCCTCCATCCTTCAAATATACATAAATAAAATACAATTATTCAGTTTCATACTTGCATATGTTAATTGGTTGGTGGAACTGGACAATTAGCATTTGTTCACTATAATTGGCTCCTAAAAACACTTGCCTCATTAAACCAGATTTCACCATTACATAATTATTACATCTTGTTTTTTTTTTTTTTTTTTTTTGGTCAAAAATAGGAGGGGAGGGGGAGGGACCAGCCCACCCACGTAGCAGCCCCATTATTGGGCCCCCCTTCCACTAGGGAATGTTCGATACAGGTCGCAGGTTTCGCGTGCCTTCCCCGACCCGTGGGCTCACCCCACTGGGTTCACCGCCTCACGTGTGGGTACGTCACCCCAGCGCCACCTTGGTACAAGTGGAAGGAAAGCATAACCGCCAACAAGCCAGCCGAGCGTGGGGCATCCGGTCCCCTAATTTAATCGACGCCCGCGCGTATTATTACATCTTGTTTGATAAATGATGGTGTCATGAGATAGGTTTTAGCAACTAGAGGAGGGAAGTGCTTTGGTTCATCATACATTGTGACTGTATTGCATCATTTTCTAAGTGCTTTCAGCAGAACTACCTTAGAGGCTATGATGAAACATCGCATAGAATATACCATAGGCTGGACTAAATTTCATCAAATTGTTCATTGTCACTACATTTCCCATAAGTTAACCATGTTCGCCATCATCAATCAAACGCCCGTAGTTTCCCCGCCTGTGTCACTAGTGTGCCAGCTTTCCCTTTCAGGTCTCGAGCTTTGCTTCAGAACTGAAAACATGTTGTTCTCTAGCTGTTCTATTAGGCTAGATATTCACCATTGATTACTGGTTCATCATTGCCTTCAATGATATAAAGACTGCCAAAATGATCCAGCTGAAGATAACTTCAAGTCCATTCCTAATCAAGGATAAAGATGACTTCTGTGGCCACCATTGGCTTTGGCATTTGACACAATCCATCTCAGAGGAGCATCATTTGCTGGGCATTACAAAAGAAGAATGCATTCTAAGAACTTCAAGTTGCATTACTGGATTATGGCATTGGGGGAAACAATCATTAGTCACAACCCTGGACATTAGCATAAACAAAAATAAGACATGAGCTATAGTTAACTGATAAAACCACACATCGTCGATACTCTTACAAAAAGCACTGCAAAACAAGCCCTTGAAAAAGACACAGGTGTCTTCTTAAGAGGCTCAACTATCACACAGCAACTCAATTTCAGACGACAATTATAAAACATCTAAATAGACAATGAACAAGGATTAACATATTATTATGCTTAAACATAAAAAAGGAGGATCTTGATTGGGTACATTTCCATCTTGGAGATTGAGTGAAAGATTCTAAATCATACAAAAATGATGCCTTAAAAGACTTCTTGTTGCGAGGTTTATGATACATAAAATCTAGTGATGTCAACGCCAAAGTTTGATTACTTCTTTTAAGTTAGAAGGAACAATGCCCAGCAAGTTTTGATGGCTTCTGGAGCAAAAGATCTCTGTGTTTCTCGTCTGCATCCTCGGAGCAAGGTAAGATGGAAAATTTCAAAGACATTGCAGGAGCTTCAGGTATCTCACTTGAATCATCCATTTCCCAGCTTCAGGTTATCTAATCACGGAGCATCAATTCTTTCGGTCGCACATCACAATTCTCCTCGTGAAAATTATTCTTTGAGGTCTTCAAAATATGACGCAGGAATCTCTGAGGGAGGAAGCAATGCAGATACACACTTAAACTGTTCAACAAAAAGAGTGCTGGTCAGCCCAATGAAATTGAACTTAAGGTTTTGAATCTTTCAACTACTAAGGGCCCTTTGGGTTGCGGGAAAAGAAGGGGGGACAGTGTGGTCGACGAAAAAGTATTGAGATGCCTCTTATTTGGTTAAAGTTTTCAAAGAAGAGAGATGAAAAAGTTGTATTTTCATGGGAATATGATTTCCACATTTTATAAAAAAATCTTTTCCATAAGAAACATGGAAAAGTTACTTTTCCGTGAGCCGAAAATCGCTCCATTTTTATTTTTTTTCAAAAAAGCCATTAAAGATGCATTAAAGACTTAATTTTTATTAAGGGTATAATAGAAATTACACATAACTTTTTTAGAAAAGTGGATGGTCAACCAAACATAAGCACTCTGAAAATCTGTCACTTTTTCATTGTCAACCAAACATGTTAAAAGATTTTCTCAGGCATTCTCTTTTCAAGAATCTGCTTCCGAGGAATTATATTCCTAAGAGAAAAAATACTTCCCGCGAACCAAACGAGCCCTAAGTAAAACTAATGGCAGGGTAGAAAACATGAACCTACCCTATGCTGCTTGTACTTCTCCCTAATAGCCAACAAAGAGGATCCTTACTTGTTCAATTGCAAATCATGTATGGCATGAATGCACTACTTTAGCTCAGACAGCCTATAATCAGTGTAGTGTTGAAGTATTTTGTTCTGGAAAAATGCATCAAGAAAATTGGGCACATTCAAGAAAGACAGGCAGTATATATGCTAAGAAGCCCTGTAACTGAGACCATAAACATTTGGAGTAACATGCTCTTTCCCAAGGGTTGGATTTTCGATTAACAGTCAATCTTGCAACAAAAAGAGCTGAAGCAGCAACTACTGATGGCAAGAACTGAACACAGCCATAGTCAAGTAAGCTCAACTATGCAAGGTATCTGCCTAAGAACTCCAGCAGAGGAGGATGCTGTAACAGAGGGTGAAAAACCACTATGAATAAACGAACCAGAAGAATTGCAACCTCCAAGGCTAACATGTTGTCAAATAATCCTAAACCATGGGGGCATAAAAATACTTACTTTGCCTTCCTCTTGACCAGCCCTTGTGAACCGCCTACAGAAGACAAAATAATAGCCCCAGTTAGCCAAAAGGACTGCTAAAGAACACAATCATTTTATGAATCTATGAACCTAACAACATTGCATTCAAGCCGCTACGAAACATGGATCTGTAAACAAGAAATTCTGAAGAAAATTCATCAGGGAGAAAAAGTTGAATCAAATTCCTCGAGAAAATCAGACAGCCATACCCGAGAAAAGTTCTAATGGTAGGATTTCCCATCTCCAACTTGAGATATTTCCCATCTCCGACTTGTGCGTATATATGGCCATAGTGCTATATCTAAATTCTAATATAAACTAATTATATCTTAATCTTATGTAAGTTTTGACAGATTTCTTAAGCATTTAGGCTGGGTGGTCAGCCAATTCAATCTAGATTGACCTAATAACATCACCCATTTTTTTGAAAGACGCGTTAGCAATTCGGTCATATAATCTGGATCCTAACCGTCTATGCCTTGAGCCTAATATGTCTTGACCTCGTGTATAGATAAGATAAGATATAGTAAAATTTGACAAGTTAGCTTGAGGTGCAATCAAGCCAAGTGAAGTCGAGTAGCTATAGGTTCGAGCTTGATTTAATTCAAAATATTTAGGCTCGAAATTTGACTTGAGATTGATCAAGCCTTAATATCCAAGCTCGAATTTATCTAGATAAAAAAAAGAAGCAATACTCAAGATCGACTCGGCTCAAATATTAACCGAGCCTTGATCATAATTAAAAATATGGTTAAAACAAAATATAACATAAGATAATATTTTTAAATATTAAATTAAGTATATATATAATATAATATAACATAATATAGTTAAAAATATATATATTTGATTGGGCTCGCGAACTTTCGAGCTAAGTATTTTGCTATTCGAACTCAACTGAAAAATTATTCGAGCTTGATAACAATCGAGTTTAGTTGAGCTTGGGTCTAAGTCAAGTTCGAGTAGCTTGCAAGCTGCTCGACTCATGTGCACCCTCAGTGTCAACTCCAACTGAATAGAATGAGATAGAGTAATTTGGGGTACATAGATTCAAGAACAGGGGATGGATATGAGCCAAAAGGCATTGATGCTCCACGGAAATGCTGGAGAAGAAAAGAGAAAAAGGAGAAGTGATGCTGAGATATTGAAACTCCTTTTCTTGGCATTTGTTTAAAGACATTACTCTTTAGAAAAGAGGGAATATTTAAAAGAAAGATAAAATGTAGATCGCTAGAAGGGAACAAAGTTTTACCAAGAAATACAGGGGAATAAGGTTCCTTGCCCGTTGAGCTTGTGGGAGAATAGTACGTAATGATATCCCACCAACCTTGGCTTCGCCATCTATCCACCATCTGCTCTCTCTCGATTCCCCACTTCCAACCTGCAACCTTTTTAATGTCCTTCCTTTCAAAGTATTTTGTTCTCTATGCTCTCATGTTCCCACTCTTACATTCTAAAGTCAATTAAACTGTATAAAAAGAAACCTTTTCACATATGATACTAATTAATTTGATCGAGACTTGCATGCGAGAGAGTAACGTACTCAGGAAGTTAAAAGGAAAATGGTGAACCTCTGTGATAAGAAAGAAAGGATGTGACTGGGCATTGTCTTTTTAGGGGGGAGAAAAACAGAACCCTAGAATTCATATTATAACGGCAGATGCTCTAAATTCTTCATAAAAAAAGTACCTATTACAATGTAATAAGCTTAACTAAACACTGTCATTGCCCAAGGACCAAAACTCTTTATCGTTAGCATACCTCAGAATCCCGTCCAAACAAAACTAACCAAAATATATTAGTTGAGTTTTTGTATAGTATACAATTGTCCAACAACTATCCATTATATAGCTAATATAGAAGTAAATACACGTCCACATAAGTCGTCATGTACTCCTTCATTGAGACTCTAATGTCTGAAGACATATGTACTTTAGATTTTTTCATGCTTCTCTAATCTTTCAATCTTATCATATTAACTACTCTAAAAATACCAAATTCTTAGTAAATAAAAATATTAATATTTTTAATATAATTTTTTAAGTACTTAAGAATTTATGCGGTTTTAGTTTCTCTCTAAACTAGCTCAATTTGCGTGGAAATGAATATCAAAAACAGTACCTGCACAAAACTTTTACCGCTTTTGTTTTTATTTTTATTATTTTTTTAAAAGCAATGAACTTTGCCTCCAACGTCTCTAAAAATTTTATAAATAAGTTTTAAAATCAAATGAGTTTCACGGCCCATGTAGTTCGGCACAGCTCATTTTTCTTCTTTGATTTCTGAAAAAACAAAAACAGAAGATAAAAATAATATTTTTTTGAAAATTACAGTCACTTGTTTTTTTTTTTTTGCATGAGCAGTATACCATGTACGTATTCAGTACAGTAGCAAGAAATTTCCTAGGAATACAGCAATCTCCGTATCCCAGCAAAAGAACAGCCACCCGCATCGGATCTATGTACCCTTTATGCCCGACTAGAGTGAACGCCGGCAGCCGGCCCTCCTTCGTAATAATGAAAGAACATTAGGCTATCTAGGTCGACACAGCAAACAGCGAATCTGTAAACAAAACTTCCCACCAACCAAAGAAGACACGTGGAAGTCTAACCTTATTCTCCCTAACCCTTTTCGCCTCCAGGGCTGTTCCATCTCCCTTTTGTTCCTTTTTGACTCAAATAGACGGAACGAAAGACGGGACGTTTAGGAATGCTCCTCCGACCATCCGACCAAGCGCGCAAATGGATCCCGCACCGGTCGATTCAGCCTTCTCCGCCGTCCCCACTGTCTCTCCCGCTCCCGCTCCCGCTCCCGCTCCCAATCCAAGTAACAATAAAAAGCCTTCCTTTTACCCCCTCCGCGTCCTCTCCCCCATGGCCTCCTCCCACCCCGGCGACGAGGAGGAGAGCTCCCTCCTTCCCTCTCTCTCCGCTGGCCCTGACTCCCTTTATGACGAAGAAGACGACACCGAGGAGCGCGCCTACGACGCCCGAGAGAAGATCGTCGTCGGGATCGACGCCGACGAGCCGGGCGCTGTCCCCACCTTCTCCTGGCGGAAGCTCTGGCTCTTCACCGGCCCCGGGTTCCTGATGAGCATTGCCTTCCTGGACCCCGGGAATCTGGAGGGGGACCTCCAGGCCGGGGCCGTTGCCGGGTACTCGCTGCTGTGGTTGCTGTTCTGGGCCACCGCCATGGGGCTTCTGATCCAGATGCTGTCGGCCAGGCTCGGGGTTGCCACGGGAAAGCACCTGGCGGAGCTCTGCCGGGAGGAGTATCCCGGTTGGGCGCGACTGGCGCTGTGGTTCATGGCGGAGGTGGCCCTGATTGGGGCGGATATACAGGAGGTGATCGGGAGCGCTATTGCTATCAAGATTCTTAGCCGCGGGGTGCTGCCGCTTTGGGCTGGAGTTGTTATCACCGCCATGGATTGGTGAGGATCTGGGTACTTTTCTCTCTCCTGATTTAGATCCCTGCAGATCTTATTGTATTGGGTGCCAAAATTGTCGCTCTCTTTAGGAATTCTGGTTTGTTGGGTGAGATTGAAGAAGCTATGTTCATGTTTTATGTCCTTCTATCTTAATATGTGATTTTTTTTTTTTTTTGTTTTTCCATCACGAATTTGTTCCGTCTCTTTCCCCTTGTTAAAAAGATAGAGATTTTTTCAAAGTATGCTTCATGATATGCGCTCTCTGTGCGTGTCTTCACTTTCACTTCTGGGACTAAGATCACGCTAGACATAATCTGATCTATTATGTTTAATAGAGTTTGAGTTTGCTTCTTAAATCATGAATTACTATTTAAGCTTTATCTGTTCTGAATTCAGTCCCAGAAATACCCTGGACAGACACTTATATCTATATAAGAGATTTCACTTTTATAGCTCCCCGGGGCTAAATCAATGTTCTTTGGGATTAACAAACTTTACCACACGATGTAGATTTTCAGCTATTAAAAGTGCAATGCCTATAAGCCAGTGCCAGTTATAATCCCAGTCTATATTGTTAGATACACTGCTAATCTTCATGTTTATAAAAAGGGATAAATGAGATATAATTCAAAGAGTCTACAGCTTCTGAAAAGAATTTTAAGTTGAAGAATATTTTTGATAAAGTGCTCCGCTACTTTCTTAGTTAAACCGTAGGGCTCTGCCAATGCTAGAAGCTTTTTGAAAGAAGGTTTGGATTGAGTTTTTCTTTTGATAATTTGTCTTGCAAAATAAAGTTGACCATAGATTTATGGTCGGTATGGCAACCATTTCCGTTTTCTGTTCTGATAGGAAGCCCCAATTCTCTGTCATCAGAATTTAAGGTATGCCATAACATTGTGAATGAAGATTTTATATGCATCATTTTGTTGGCAGCTTCATGTTCCTGTTCCTTGAGAACTACGGTGTGAGGAAATTAGAAGCTGTTTTTGCGTTTCTCATCGCAACAATGGGCATTTCCTTTGCTTGGATGTTTGGTGAAACTAAGCCCAGTGGGAAGCAGCTTCTGATTGGTAGATATTTGATTTCATTAAAAAGGCTTGTTGTTTCTGTCTGGCTCCCTTTTCCACTTCATCCAAGTTCTTCAAATTACAGCTGATTAGTTGTTTCTTTGCAGGTGTATTGGTTCCAAAACTAAGCTCAAAAACCATTAGGCAGGCTGTTGGGGTTGTGGGCTGTGTCATTATGCCCCACAATGTATTCCTGCACTCTGCTCTTGTACAGTCAAGAAAGATTGATCCTAACAATGAAATCTGTGTTCGAGAAGCAATAAATTATTATTCCATAGAGTCTTCTTTGGCCCTGATTGTCTCCTTCACAATAAATCTGTTTGTTACAACAGTTTTTGCAAAAGGATTTTATGGTACTAAAGAAGCTAATAGTATAGGTCTCGAGAATGCTGGGAAGTTTTTACAAGAGAAGTATGGGGGAGGGCTATTTCCTATTCTTTACATCTGGGGAATCGGGTTATTAGCAGCTGGGCAGAGTAGTACGATTACAGGCACCTATGCTGGACAATTTATCATGGGTGGATTTCTGAATCTTCGTTTGAAGAAATGGATCAGAGCATTGTTTACTAGGAGCTTCGCAATTGTGCCAACTATAATTGTTGCTTTGTTTTTTGATTCATCTGATTCTACATTGGATATTTTAAATGAGTGGCTCAATGTGCTGCAATCTGTTCAGATCCCATTTGCCCTTATTCCACTTCTAACATTGGTATCAAAGGAGCATCTTATGGGAGTTTTCAAAATCGGCGCTACTATTCAAGTAAGTAATGAACATAATACTTTTTATTCAGGTTGTAACTTAAGTCTGCATTATTGCTACATATATTTTCATTTATGTCATGACTTGTTTTTTGCTAGCTCCATGCTTCTTATTTCGTTGCTAGCCACTGGTTTTTAGTTTTACTTAATCTTCTTGAATCGAGTTTCATCTTTCAAATATACAGTTTTAGAGCTTAAAAAGAGCTATTCATCTGGTATAAAAGTAAGGGTAGTTATCACAGACAAGCTTCATTAATTTTCAAATTTTGTGGAAGTAGCAAAATCAATCATGCTGATCTTTTCCTCTCCTAAAACCTCCCCTTTCATGCATTTTTCTTTTTTGTATTATTTAATCCCATGTTTTGTTGATTCATGTAAACTTAGTGGTTAAATCTTTATGGAAATTGTGGCAGATATGTTTCACAACATGTTAATTAGCAAGAATGTTGCAACTAAAATTGAACTTCTTATGTTAGTTTTGTTCAAAAGACTGCAGTTTCTTTTTTAAAAAAACATGTTTGCTTATTGCTATAAAGCAATTAAAATTGTGTGATTTCTTTTGCAGAACTTACATTGCTTTAGTATATCATTTAACAGTTTCTCCTGTCTTTCCATGTTGGTGCATCCATAGTTTTGGCATTTTTGTGTCACTCCTTGAATCCAACCGGCATGATATGGTATATAGTTTAAATCCCCTGGATATACTATAGCCACTATACCTTATGGAAGTTCATTTAATAACTTCCTTAACCTAAAAGGATCTATCTAATATAGCATTTACATTTGTTGAAACATTATCTATGCTTGTGGAACTTTATCTTAACTGACCACGCAGGGTTTATATCTCTCTATATATAATGTATATGTCTATGTATATGTATAAATGGTGTTCATGTACACCTGTAACTTTGTTTTTGGAATATGGTACAGCCGAAATATGATCTACGTGAACACATAAAATTGCTGAAATTATAGTTCTGTGTTGGAAGAACTCTTACCCAATGGAATGTTTTGTAAACCAAGGAAACTCCATCTACGTTAAATGTGTTTACACATATCTGCTCTAGATGCAAGCCTATTTAATGAGTGTTGTTTTGTACAACAGGTTCAGGAATCAAATTTTCATCTTGAATGGACTGTTTCAGTATCAAATATGAATGTATTATCTGTTAATAATGCTCTTCATTCATGCATTTTGTGCACTATGCTGTGTAGCTACATTAGCTGAACTGATAGTTGTGTATGCTCATGCTGATTCCTTTTGCACTTATAATTTTAGATAGCATTGAACCTTGTGGTACCACATAATTTCAATCGATTTTATCAGCAAGTGACTTAGGAGCATCTTATAGTTAAAGATCAAGATCTTGTCAAAGGTGGTATCTCCCTAACAGTTATTATGTCCATGGAGGATAAGATATAGAACATCTCTTCTGAGTTCTGACACTTTCAATTCTCAATCTATTATAAGTTGTTTGTTAAAGTCACCATTTTCTAGAAGCTGCTGGATTATTGGATATATTATGGTGGGAAGTAAGGAAAGAAAGAGAAAGACGTGTTGTTCAGGATTCTTCTTCATACTTCTCATGAGTTTTAAGGAACATTATATTTTCTTCTTGCTACTGGTTTATGGGGGTGTCTTTTGTCTTCCTCCTCTTCCATCACTCTTGTATGTGTTATTGCATAAAAGAAACTGCCTCTTTATTCTACCTTTTCAATTCTCGTTACAAGATAGAAGAGCTATTCTCTCGTGTTGTTCTCTCATGAAAGGAATTTTCTGCTGCCTCTCAAAAGAGGAAAACACTGTAAACCTTCGGCAACATTAAAACCCTGCCCTTTGTATTCTTTTAATAAGAGTTTGCCATTATTAGTTTGAGGACCAGTTATTCCAAGTGGTATCCAGTGATGGTGGGAGAATAAAGAGAAATAAGAGAGTTCTTGGCTATATCAAACAAAAAAAAATAATGATATACACCTTTAGCAAAATCATAATTGTTCCCTTGAAGTTTTTTGACTGACTTTCACTACTAACTAGTTAAAGAACTGGTTATTTTGATTTGTTTGCACTTAGAAGCTGGAGGTGATGGTTAATAATTTCAAGGTGTCATGCATCAAATCTCATTTAGCCCAGAGGAAGAGATGTGGTGATATCAGTCTTTGACTAATTGGTGTTTCTTGAAAAAATCACATCCTGATATTTCAAACTAGTACATACCCTTAGTTCAACTGAAGTCCACATCTAGTTAGAATACATATTATTTTCAACTCGTTTGCATGATGAAGCAAGAAAATGATGACATACAGGTCTAAAAATTTGTATATGTATGTACTATTCTTAATTTTTTTTTGAAAGTTCATTTCCAATTTGATGCTCAAACAAAGTGTCTGGTCTAGTTGATGTTTCTAGAAAAATTCTGGTCTAAAGCTTGCTGTAAATTATTGTTATTATGAATATCCCAAGTTCCCAACACAATTATGTGAAAGATATATGATTCTAAATTTTGAAACTGCATGAAGGAAAGGGGGTAGGAAGGCAGGGAGTTAAGCACTTGTTAAATGTCAATTGGTTTTCCTCCCTGCAAGACAAGTTTAAAAAGGTTTTATAGTAAATAAAACTTCAGTGGCACTGTACTCAACAAGCCTACGACCTCTGAAAGGATCTTTTTTAATTATATCAGGAAGGTGACTCAAGCTGTGTGATTGTGTGCCCAATTTTATATTGGTGCTCGATATTCATTTATTTGAAGTTTATGTGAAGTATCAAAATATTAGTAGGGACATAGGGAAATCAACTTGTGTGAAATACTGCACATAACATGCTAGGAACGAGAAACATTTCCTTCCTGGAAGGATTAAATGTAAATGTACCCGGAACAGGTTACTGAGTTAGATCTGCAAAGTTTTTTTTTTTTTTTAATGCATGGATTCTGTAATTTCTTAAACATATTGAATATGACATTCCCATTTAAATATAATGCATCTCTTGTGGAATATTGAGATCCAAAAGGCTTTCATTGGAAGACAATAAAAAGTCCTTGAAGGAATGTCAGTAACGTAACATGGAAATTTTAGAAGACATGGAAGAAACAGAAAAAATAATTTAAAATGACCAAGTATGTCTTATTAAGTTCATGTAAGCAGCGTCATATACTTTCATATGCCTCTATAAATTGCCAGCATGAAGCTCCATTCACAATATGAAGAAGGCTATTAAAAGAATTCTTGTGAACAAGAACTTTTAGGGACGGATCTAGATGGGGAAGTACTTATGCAGGAATAATATATACAAGTCTTGACTTACAAAACAAATTAATGAATACTAAAACCATGTAAAAGTGCATGGTGATAGGACTATTTAACATTCATTACAATTGTATAAATTTGTGTTAAGAAACCAAGTTGGCTCAGTCAACTATTATATTCAGCATTTTTTTTAGAATTTTAAATAACTGACCAAATATTAGGGAAGTACTTTTCTACTAGTATATATAAAAGTAATGGTGATGTGCATGAGACAACTTTTCTAGGTGATTCATGTGACATATCTAACAAGATGGAACAAAGATTAGATATGTGGCAGTAATCTAATTGAAACTACTTCAACTTCATGCTAGAAGGCTGGTAATTTGTCCTACTTCCTTGCTCTTACTTGAATCCCTTGCCCTTCTTGTCGTGCAAGGTTATAGTTTGGCTGAGGTCTAGAACCACAAACCTTGCTCTAGGTGTACAATTTGAACCTTGAATTGATTGGGTGGGTCCCTAAGCAAGTGGTGTCAAATTAAGTTCGATCGGTCTTCTTTTATAACTGAATTAGATCTTGATATTGCTCTCATCCTTAAATAGGTAATTTACTGCTAGTGCACTATAGTTTTGATGCCTTCTAACTGTTTTTGTTTGCATTCATAAAAAAATCTTAACAATTGATTTCTTATATGTTATTCGGATTTTTTTGCTGTAGATGGTAACCTGGACTGTCGCTGCTTTGCTAATAATAATCAACGGCTACCTCTTGCTGGAATTCTTCTCTTCTGAAATACATGGTCCGTTGCTTGGTTCTATTGTGTGCATAGCCGTGGCTGTATACGTGGCATTTATAATTTATCTCATCTTGCGTGGTGGTGAATTATCCACTCGGCTTGCATCAGCATTCCGCTGGAGATTCTCATGAGGATTTGAACTCAAAATAGAATTGATTTTGCTTTAACATGTTTGGAAGATACAGAATATGAGTTTGCTATCCCACATTTGAGAGATTGGAGATAATGTTGTACAGAAGCTGCAGGAGCTCGAGGGTTATATTTTTAGATTGGCCTTTCATGGTCTTGTAAATCAGTCAAATAATGTTCCACAGCGTAGTTGTGTTTGGAATAGGTTTGCTGTACTCTACCTCTGTGTTGAAGAGGCCAGCAGTTCTGTAGTATGTTGATTTCACACGATCAGCTTTTCCGAGCCATTTGCAGAAGCCTCTTTGGTATGGTTATCTCTAGCAAATTTTCTCCCTGTTGCAATGCAGGAGATGACAAGTAATTCATTCACAGGTGAATTCATTGTTATGCTGAAGTATTTGCACATTTCAATAGTATAAATAAGCAGGCTGAATCTTGTGTCAGCCATGGTTTTGTCCAAACTCCAAGGCATATTTAAAGCCCCTCTTTTTCCCCCCACTTTTAGTCTTTGATGACTCTTCCTAGACTTCCTAGCTTTTTTCAGTTGTATGAATCAAGCAGGGTTTGCTTGTGATAGATATGGTGTTTGTTACTCAATATCTTGCAGGCTTGAGCAACACTGTTAGCTTAATATGGAAGAAATTTGATTTTGTTGACAGGTTTAATATGTCAGGAGGCTTATCCAAGGGAGGGACTCATTTCTCTGCTCCCTGGATCACTATAGTCAGTACCAAGGAACATACAAAAAAAATAGATGGATGCAACTTGGGGCAGGCAAGGGTGCAATTGGAATTCAGAAGAGAAGCAGCTGCAGATGGATCGGATCGGCGAAGTTATATTAATCCTCTGAATTAAGTGATGCTGGAGCCTCAATGCCAATGTCAAAAAATTAGGCTGGCATGGTGATCTTAAGCCGGTATTCCTTGGATAAAAGAGACCTATTGAAATTATTTCACAGAAGGGAGAATTACTCTAGGCCTGACCCTGACATATGTTCTGAAAAGGAAGAATGGCCGAGTTTCTAGTTTGATATGTTGTCATGAATGCAGGAGCATATTAATCTTCTTTTCTTTTCTTTTCTTTTTCCTTTTTTGAGGTTTGTTTTTGCAGGACGGTCCCATTCTTTTCTGAAGTTGGAAGCCAGTCCCTTTCTTTCTCTTTTGTGTATGATGGTCACTATATTTTTAAGAAAATATCAATAGCTGTCCATGGGTTAAACTCTTGCAAACAGAACGCTCGGCTGACAATAAACCTAATATCCAAAGCATCCTTTAGTTTGATTGGACTAACATCCTCAGTAAACCGGTTAAACCAGTTTATGTGATTAGGTTAGAGCACCGTCTCTCTTGGTCAGAAGCCGTCGGGAGAACTCGAGCCCCTTCTCTCCTCTTCCGCTCCACTCTTCTCCTCCACAACCCTAAAACCCTTCAAAATTTCCGCAACCTCAAGCTTTTGTGATTAACATTCTTCGAGGATTCTCTACGATCTATGTGTTCTATTGGAATCGGCCAGCACTTACAACTAATGACATCACTAATACTATGTAAATGTCTCAATATTTCCAGCATATGAAACTTTCATTTTTGCATATTACATTTATCCTTGAAATATCCTCATCCTCATATTTGAACAAAACCTTTAGGATCTTTGGATTTACTCTAATATGTCCAACCTCATTTTAAGTTCTAAATCAACTCGATTTAAATCTCAGACCCCTGATACCTAAGTCTTATGGTTTTGGATATCAATCGTCTTTGTCAGGTCCATTTGTTCATCTACGATGATGTTCAAAACATACATCTTTAATGCTGAATCTCCTCCAAAAGCAAGCTCTTAGAAGAGAAGTGCCAACTACTTAAGCTAAGAGCTTTCGACATCCTTATCCTCCCTCATATTTAAACAAACTTTTAGAACCCTTGGATTCACCTAAATCAGTTGAGTGTCTGAGAACCATTGGCCCTCCCCAATCGTTTTTTTCTTTCGCTGAAACCTCCCCAATCCTTTTGGATCTCGATCCTCGTGTGAAGATGGAGGCAATGTTATTTGGTTATCCAATATCCACCGATCTAGCAGTCCATCTGCATGGATTTCAAACCATGAGGTTAGAGATTAAAGCAACATGACGGTCACTCATAGGCACCAAGTATAGGATCTAACAGTTCTTATAATCTTATATATGGATATGGAAAGGCTTTTTATAGGATAACAATGGTAAGAGATCACTGTTTCGGAGAACTAACGAAAAAGATTAACTTAAAATCATACCTCCCCATCCCTGCTCTCTCTTTGGACAGCTAGGAGAAGGAAAAGAATCAGGAAAAATAAAAAATGCTTCCAACTAGCATGTTCTCAAGGCTAGTGAGCTACGTGTAATATACAGGAGAAATGTATTAGGATTACAAGTTGAGATATGACTGTGTTGTAACTTCTAAGCCCTCGAGATGTTTTATGATACTACAAAGAAGTTTGTTGCTCTCGTTATTCCCTATTTTGAGGTTTTATATGGTACTTAGTTTTTTGTTGAAAACATGGTTTTTGACATGAAAAATAATGATATCACTAGTAGATTTGAAGCTTCAAACAGTCTTTCTGTCGTTTATCTTATTTTATTTCTGTTTTTCTGTATTTTGGTTAGATTTGGACTATTTAATTTTATTGGATTGTTGATGTCTTCTTTATTCCAGTCAAGCAGGATCGGACCTTTGATGCGTCAAACCTGAAAAAAAAAAGCTGAGGCTTTTAATTATAGTTGAATTATCCCACGATGCACCATGGATCAAGATTTATCGTCTCAATACTAGATTCACACCGGGGCTATACTAGCACTGTATTGGTATGGTACAGTATGTTCCATACCATTTGGTTTGAGCCAGTATAGTGAACCATGCCATGGGCCATTGAAATCAATATATGTTCATCAAATAAAATAATCGCATAAGGTTTGCTATATTTCACTTCCTTAATTAACCTTTTTTTTTTATTTTTTTATAACACACATATTTGACAATGGCTCCTCTAAGGAGTACGAGGCGAGCGTCCAAGAGCACTTGTTGCGAGCTCCATGACTGGGCATAATCCGAATGCATCACAACAAGATTGGGCCAAAAGATTGGTGAACGTCATGCCAATATGGACCAACAGATTAGATTATGTACTTCAACTCTCTTAGAGAAAAAAAAAGGGAAGAAAGAAAAGATAGGTATCGGAAAATGCTTTTGGGCGCCCGTAATTCATGCAAAACGTACCTTAAGGTATGGCGTGCATTTCTTTTCAGATAAGGTTACAAGTTTATGTCATGAATGCGAACAGTACGCGGTGCATACAAACGTGAGAACAACTCCATTCCGCCACATGCTGCTACATGATCCTAGTACTCTATTGCCTCTTAAAGTGGGGAAGAGGGCTTGTGTTACCAGGGACTCATGCTCGAGAGTAGTAGCTGCGGGTGGCTGTCAGCTCTTATACACCACTATTTTCGGAGCCAAGCTGCAAGCAGCCTGATTGGGTATTTGCTATATATACATGGCACACGTTGCGGGCCGACTCTATCATCTTGGAGGGTGACTCGGCTACTGTGATAGATTGGATCCGGGGGGGTCCGAGCTAGAACCATCTCATGCTTCGGAATATTTGGTCGATGGGCAGGGATGGGATGGCATTCCAGGCCTTGCACGTTTTTAGGGAGTTTCTTCTGACTGAAGGAGTTTGAAGAATAGATAATCCTTTACAAAGGATGCTTTGAAATCTAATATAGACGGATGAATAAAACAGTTCAAAGTGATTTGATAGTTGTACAATAGGTGATTCTTAACTATGGGCCATATAGTAAGGACATTTTAAGATCTATGCAAACATACGGGTGAAGAGGTTCGAAATGCTTTGAAATCTGTGCAGTGGATGATTCTTAACTATATGCCATATATACACACACACTCATTCTATTTTGTATATATATTTAAAACGTAAACTATTTAAAATATTAAATATGTAAATAAATTGGATGTATTTTCCTATGTTATATATAATTTTTAAAAGTAAATGATTTGTTAGTATTTTCTACAATTAAAAAGTAGCATAGAATGTTGATCCATGTAATTGATAAAGTAGTGTAGTATAATAACATCATGCACTTACTTTAATTTTCTAACTATATATGGCAAGCCACATTTAGTCCAAGAGTTCCCGCGCTTTAAGAAAACGATGCTAAAACCATATCAAGCGCTACGTAGATGCCCTTCGCTCCACCCACAACCACGATAAGGTACGTAAACCAGGTGGTCAACAAAACTTTAATAATCGTGTCAGCCCTACTGTACGTTGGTATTTAACACGGGAAGGGCCACAAGAAGGGTCCATGCTGATGTTAAACTTATAAAATCGGTGCCTTGCTAGTGGAAGAATGAAAGCTAGCTATAAGCAACGATATATGTATGAAGGATTAGAAATCACTTACATATATCACTTGCACATCAACAGGATAGAAAAACAAAAAAGAAGTTCGATACCTCCCCTCAATGCATGCTGTTCTTGGGAGAGGTTCCGGACTCAAACTTTAAAAAAGGAAAAAGGAAAATTGCCATCATGATGTGCGCACTAGAACGAATGTTATGCTTCTAATAGTTTACTTTCACTGTTTTGGAGCAAACTTGACCCCCTTTCCAGACCATAAATTGGAGGTGGAATATTTGTTGGTTGGGGGGCTGCAGAAGTATAGAATCGATCCCAATGGCAAGTAGGAAAAGGGTGACAAAACGTTCAGTGCGAGCATAGAAAACAAATATAAGAAACATGGTGGTATACATACATACATACATACATATATATATATGGGAAAATACAACGGTAAAAATTCCAACAGATCTCTCTCTTATTTTCTCCGAACACTCGTCGTCACTCTCACATCTGGACGAAGAAATATAGCTATAGGACTCCAGAAACAACTTCCTTTATTTATCCCACTCCATATCAACTCTTATAGACACACAATAACATGATTACCCGCTAGTTACCGGTGCCAAGTGGGGAAGAAAAGAGGCTATATAAAAGGTATTTAGCCTCAGAACGAGGCTCAGGGGCACTTGGGCCTCCTCCTCTTGCCAGAGCCAGTGTACTTGTCCCTGTAACAAGGGCACTCATCCTTGTGACCGTAAGTCCCCGAAGGCACACAGTGGCACTCCTCGCAGCATATCCCGCAGTACTTGAGGCACCGGTCCCGAACGCCTGCTTTGGAGCACCTCACCTTGCACTTGGAATTGCAGAAAGCTAGCACCAAAAAAAAAAAAGCAACCTGATCAGTGCAACTTTAACAAAAAAATCTAGAGAGAAACAACAGCTCTCATGAGCTTAATTAGTGTTTTTACGTGAGCCGGCCATGGTGGCTTGAAGATAGGAAGAGGCCAAGAGGAGGACTAGAAGGGCTAAGGTGGTGTGGAGCGTCTTCATGATGTTTTAACTTGGTTTATGGAAAGTAGGTATATAGTGGAGACTCTGGAGTTTGAGGTGATGAGGGTCTGTGTGGGTTTTGGGTGGGTATTTATAGGGGAGAGAGAGAGGGTTTCAGGTTGGAGGTTTGGTGAGAGATTTCACTCGATGGTGATGACCTGCGAGCTGGCATCCGGGGGGAGTAAAGTGACGCACCGATGAAACCGGGGTTCGAAATAATGATAAGTTTCTTGCTTTCTTTCCCTGGATGTTTATCATGATGCTTCCAATTACTCTCTTAAACAAATATAAAAAATTATCAATTTTTATCGTTATTTATAGAACTATATTTTCTTTGCAGATTGTTCGCAATTCATTTCAAGGCAGATATTACATATTCCAATAATCTTACATTCTTTCTTTATTTTGATTTTTTACAAGTTTTTAAATTTTTTTAATACATTTCTGAATGCCTATCAAATTCCAAACTTAATCTCTAGCCAAATTGTTTTTAGATAACATCGTTTAAATATGAGCAAAAAATATAACTATATTCTCATTATTATCCAATGTGTTTTTTTAATTATACTATCTAGTAGTAGTTGTAATAGCAGCCAATATTTTTACTTTTAGTTTTAGAAAAATCCAATATGACTCAAACTAAACGGATACCAACTTTTACTTTTGTTTTAGTGGAAGGCAACTAGTTAGGTTTGGGGTGAAGGGAAGAAACCATGGTATGGATGGGACCATGGACGGGACCAGCGTCGGCATGGCATCATCATGGGACGATGGACGGGAGGAGGAGGAATGCCCCGCGCGGAGGGACAACACGCGTGGGGTCACGCGGCTTTGCTTGGCCTCCAATTCACATTCATTGCCCTTGCGAGGGCGTCGCCCTTGGCTTTTATTATTACCTCCGGCATCTGCTCTGTTTCTCTGTGCGAGTCTATCACCTCTCTCTCTCTCTCTCTGCTTTGCCTCTTCCGTCTGCCTTTGGCTCGGTCAGCGTTACGTGTACGTCGGGACTCGGTAATCTAACCAGACTGGAAGTCTGGAATGCTGCATTCCAGCCGGCTTTCGATCGTCACGCGGGAGAAACATGGAAGGTTCTGAATCGCACCTCCACCGGACCAAGCCTAGCGTGGACAGAGGAAAGGCACTCCGGGATACGTTAATTCCAACTCCCCTGGTTTGCATCTTGCTTTCACTTTTCTTTTCTTTTCTTTTCTTTTTTTTAACTTTGTTGTGGGTAGAAGGATTGCATGTGCGGTGACGTGGTTTATTGATGAGTAATACGTACGGTATGGAGGGTCAAAGTAACCTTGCTTGTTAAGTTGTTTCTATTAATATTTTTGTGAAGTCTTGGCCCATCTTAGCTCATTCATTTACATTTTTTATTAGTTATCGTGTTAGATAAATATTTCTAGATTGACGTTACGACATGCCAAACAGATGTATACCGAGTTAGAATTTAAAATCTTTTCAAAAACTGTAATTCTGAGAAAATAAGTTGCATGTCTCACTGTGCCACATGGTACATTCATCATTATCCTTTCATCATTAGTGACTATAAAACACCATATAAACTTGAAGTATAAATTACAGCATGTTGCAGGTAGAATTTGAGTTGAGGCTGGTTGCCGCTTGGAGTCGGTTGACGTCGGCCGACATCTAGGAGAAAAGTAGGCCAGCCAAGAGCTGAAGAAGAACATCAGACTATTGATGGGTAATCAACACCGCCCTGGAAGGCAAATTCGATCCGAAAAAAGTTCGCTTGTTAGAAAATTTCTGCCAGAGGACCCTCTGATACTTAAATTAGTAAAATTTTAAAGCAGTAGTAGGAGAATGAAAAAGAATGAGAATGGTAGAGTGTTTGAGGGTACTTATCTGAGAGTTCCCCGATCACCCCTATATATAGGATGGGGTGTGAGTTTGTTACCTTAATTATCAGATGGTGTAGTAATTGCGTAGTAACAGCTGACCTCATGTATTAAATGTATGGTAACAGTTTCTTACAATGTGCATGCAGTGATAATTGCACGGAGAGTATATTTATGGTTGAGTTAGCCATAAAGAGATCGGAAAAATTCGAGGTCGTGATGGCCAGTATTCTCCCTGTCACTGCATATAATCTTGATCAGATGCTCTTTCTTGGTGAACCTATATACATCACATATCAAGATATACACTAAAGAATGGTGTAGAAGAGTCTCTCTTTTTTTTTTAAATATGGTATCGTGAAAGGGAAACTTGAGCAGCAACAACTAGGAATAATTGATAGGTGGCTTACAAAGCATTGCATCATAATAGCGGGTATAAAATTGTCAAAATCGTTAAAAGAACACTACAGGAAAAAGTTGATTTTATCGACTTTTAAAAAGCTTAGCGCCCAATTTTACCGATGCTTTTAAAAAGCGCCGTCATACTGAGGGGCTATGACGATGCTTATAAATGTCGTCAAAAGTCAAATTCACAACAAAACCAGCGGCCACCCCTTCCTCCTCATTCTGCATCCCGGTCAAGCCCTAGCTCCTCTCCTCCTCTCTCCTCTCTCCTCTCCGACGGCGAGCGACCCACCCTTGTCCTCTCCGACACCGAACGACGTCCGGTGCCAAGCTCATCTCCTCATCCCTCCTCTCCGGCGCCGAGCGACCGTGCGTCTGCAATCTCCTCTCCTCCTCCCTCTTCTGCAGCGCTGATCGGCCGATCCCATCCCCCTCTACTTAAGAAAGAGGCATCATTTGATAACCCCACCAAATAGAAAATTTCTTGATAATTTATTGGTGGATGTGTGTAATCTGGATACTTTTGTGTTGGATATTAAATAGAAAATTTCTTGCAATCTGGGTTCATATGGTTATGCATTCTTTGTACTTTATATCGTTAAAAAATTATTCTATTGTCCAGTAGAAGCAAGTGTATTAGATTTTTCGGTCGTGGTTGGGAGCATTGAGCAATATTTTGATAATTAAATTACATGCTGGAAGCTGTGACCGTAACATCCTAGTATTCTTCCCAATTTTGTAGTACTTCGACAGGGATAATATGATGACTGTCCGCGTCTCTTCTCAAACAAAATTAGTGTGAGAGAAGAAAAAGTATAACACCCTCTAGAAAAGCATCAGGCACCAAAATTTCTTTCCTTTATTCTCCTATTCTTCGTTCTCTAAGTCCCCTCTTCTTGTCGACAAATCCATTTAGAGTCTAAAAATTTATTAGTAGGTTTACACAAAAGAGATCCTCTCGCTGCAATATACAGAGTTAGAAAAATTCCAAAAACTAGAGTTGTAGTGGTAGCTAAACTGCAAATCCATAATGTAGGTTCAATTCCCTAAGAGTAATTTGCTCTAAAATGATTGAATCTAACGTGACCAAGAATCCAGCAAGCCTGGCATTCTGCAAGTAGCCTCTTGTGTGCTTGCTTAATTAGACTAAGTGAGACTTAAGTGTGTTTGAATTAACATCGACATGCTTCCGTATCAAATACATTCAATTCCTTCCAATCCAATTTCACTCATCAACGCAAGAATTTCAGAGGCATTCTTCTAATCCCTCTCCTAAACCTAGAGTTCATGAGTTGGCAATAGAGACAAGGCCTTGATGCGCGCGGATAGGGGTTCTATTTGCAATACAGAGATCTGAAAGATGTCGGGAAAGTTCATCATTATTAGACGGAAAGTTACACCAAGGATTTCAGAAGCATGGAATGTCTGGAAACACAGATCTTGATTGGACGAAATGGCGAAGATGGATTCATAAAGACATTGGATGGCTTTGATTATTTCTTGGTGACCCATTGTTATAGTTATGGCAAGCATGAATAGTTAATGCTTCTTTTTGTCATTAAAATTTTTGAAATTATGAGTATTCACGACAATGTCACATATCTGTCACATCAGCTATGCACGACAATGAATTTAGTTCCATCAGTATGTATTTAGTCCCACGTTAGCTATGCACCGACTAAATCTTGATTGTTTTTATAAAATTAAAAAATTCAAATAACATCATCCAGCTAGCTTTTTTTGGATAAGATTTTGGGTAGTGATAAATAGTATTAGAGTGGACTTGACTTATAGCCTATGTGGATTAGGGATTACACTGTAGTGTGTGTCTATTGGGAGTAATCATGACCTGATCATCACGTTTGTAATTAAATTTAAATAAATTTGGACTTTTAGCCTAGCGAGGATACTAAGTCGACGAAACAAGAGGAGTATATGAGAATCACGTGAACGTGTGCTTTGCCTTATATTAGCTATGTATTGAAAAAATCTTAAGTACTTTTATAGAAGCAAAGAACCAAATAATAGCTTCCAGCTAGTTTTTGGATGGAATCCTAGATTGTGGCATATTCATAGAACAAGAATAGGGAAAGAACTAGCTTTGAAATAAAGAAGACAAGATTAGTGTCCCTGTTCTCAGGGACGGTCCTGATATAAGTTGAACAAAACATGCATGTAGTCATATAATTTTTCAACACTATTAAAAAATTATATGCACATTCATTAATGCATGAGTTAGCTAATCAATCATGTGGATTTTCATAGCGATGGATTTTACTTTTTTAAGACTTCTATTTTTCTTTTGTAAAAATGATGGGGGTCGCTCATCAATTCATTTTGCGAGATACTGAAATGAATGCATTTAATAAGACAAATATCTTGCCCCATCGTAGAGAGCTAGCCTAGCTTAATCAGAAGCACATAACTTCATTAATTGATAGATAATGTCCGATTAACATATTGGCTTCCACACTGCCGAAGTATTCATTAATTTTTCTGCATCCAAATCCCTTACAATATTATCATTATTAGAAGGTTCCTGCAATCTTTCTAATCATTTTTCTGTTTGCCATGTGAGGAACCGTGCGGATGTGTGTTTAGTCCCACATTGGTTATTTGCTGGATAGATCTTGGGTATTTATACAGGATCAAGGAACCCAAATAGTAACTTCTGGCTAGCCATTTTGAGCGAGGTACTAGGTTGTTACTAATGGTATCAGAGCAGACCTGGCCCATAACCTATGTGGACTAGGGGACACTACAACACGGATCCATTGGGGCTGACCACGGGCCGATCGTGGTGTTTGTGATTAGATTTGAATAGATTTGAACCCTTAGCCTAACGAGGATGTCAGGGCTTGAACGGGGGAGTATGTGAGGACCCGTGCGGGCGTGTGTTTAGTCCCACATTGGTTATTCGCTGGGTAGATCTTGGGTACTTATACAGGATCAAGGAATCCAAATAGTAACTTCTGGCTAGCCATTTTAGGTGAGGTCCTGGGTTGTTACATGCCAACTCTTGAAATGCTCTTGTATACGCCTAGTCCTTCGTCCAATCATGCAAGATCAGGTGAGCAAACAGGATACGTTGAACATCCTAGCAAATATTAGCCTGTCCCTTCTTTTCTCAGAAAAAGAAAGAAAAAAAGTTACCCAGTCCCAGATATGTGAAGTATGGGTAACGGTCCAAGACTATAGTATACATAGATGATTAATGTAAGTCAAGGACTTCCTTGCAAGTGGAAACTTTATCTCAACTTAAAAATGGTTACCAGATAAACGAGTGCGCACAAATTTCTATGCAAACTTCAAGTTAATGCTATTGTTTAGGGTTACATATCCAACACATATCATTTGTCTACTTCAGCATAGGAATCCATATGCACCTATTCATGAGGAAATGAAACTACGTGTTTGAGATTTAATTAAAAAAATATTTTTTTATCCTTTAAACTTTACTTATTTTAAATATTTTAAAATATTTTTTTTGAGACACTTTGTTTTTTTAAGAAAAGCTAAGGATTTTTTTTTCTTTATTTGTACTCTGTTGTATTTGAAAAAGTTACTCGGATCAAGCCTCTGCATCGATTATACTCGTTAGAGAATGTTCGAGCTGGGCCGGATTGGCCGGGTTATACTTTGAGAACGAGATCGCCGCATACCTACATATGGGAGGCGAATCACATATCTCAATTTTGGCAAGTTTTTTTCAACCTTATGATTTAATTCTAATAAATTATTTTTTTATAATATTTTTATAAAATAAAAATTATAGTAGTTTTTAGATGAAATATTTCCATCACTGTATGCAGCTTTTGCATGGGTTTTGGTTAAACAAAACAGATAGAATAATGCTACGTACCCCGCATCCGTCCTGATTGACATGGTGGGAGAATAATGGCAGATGAAACTTTCGGACAGACACCAAGGTGGTAACCTAATGATATTGGGCATAATTTTCATCCTCATGGTCCCAAATTCGAATCGTTACGGCGTTGATTAAAATGTAGCTTCGGCCATTGCTTGGACATGTGACATAGAAATGCTTCTTGGATCTGTAGTAGCCGGGATGGTGGCAGGTGTGACGTACTCACACGTGGGACTCGAGCCAGAGCTCAGAGGAATAGCTGAGCCAGGCCCATGAGTAGAGAGGGTATGAGTAAAACCGGTCGGGATGCTCAATACACGGCCATTTCTACCCGCATCGAACATTCTCCTGATGGGATGGAGGCTCAGTGGGAGTTGCTACGCGGGGATGGGCTTGTCCTGTCCTCCTCCCTTTCCTTTTTTTTTTTAAGCAAAAAAAAAAAAAACTCTTGGACAAGACACCACACGCCCGCAATCCACGGCGAGACACGTGCCAAATCGTCTAGGAATGCTGGCGATCACCATGGGAACTGTGAGAAAATAAAGAGGGCCCAGCTCTCCTCCTTCCCTTTCTTTTCCTCTTTTTCTTCTTTATTTTGAGATAATATGAATGGGGCCCATCTGCCGCTTCCTCCCGTGGCTCCTTTTATATTGCCTCCATTTATACTCTTGCTGAGAGCGAGCAAACCAACTCAAGACTCTTCTCACAACGCACCTATCTCATTTTCGTTTGGCAGAGTCATGCCCCCTTTCTAAATTTGTTTGTAGAAAAAAATATAGTTTATACTCTTTAAAATATACAAAATTATATAAATATTTTCATAAAATTACTATTTATATATATACTATCATAAAATATTTATATATATTGATATTTTTTAAATTTATTACAAATTATAATATTTTTCAACTTTTTTCGGACGCTGTAGAGTGCATGCATGCATTGTAGATGATAGCTACTTCTCAAGAGTGATAATTTTGTGCTCTTATACGCAAAAGCCATGTCTTATATAGAGCATTTGATTTGGAGTCCCTACAACTCATTTATGGTGAATGTGACTCGTGGGGAATATAGTTTTTTTTTTTTTTGGGCACATCGGTGACTCACGGACAACATGTGTAAATATAACCCATAAAGTTAAGAAAGAAACAGAAAATGCAAAAGAGATAGTACAAAGTCGTATCCTTCCTAAATTATATCTCCGGAGTGATTAGCCGTATAAGAAAGCCATCCAATCTATAACACTGTTGGCCTTTCTATACACAGTAAAAGTCCAAAAAGCAGTGCATTCGGCGAATATCGAAGAGCAATTGCATCCCCCGGCAGACTGCCTGGAATATAGCTATTTTTCACCAACATATATTTGTTAACCTAGCACCATTCTCTATTGGGCTCTTAAGAGAGTTGATGGATACCTTATGTTGAGGGCACGTGAAGCACATAATTTGATGTCGCTCTTTAACTTTACCAGGTTTAGCGAATCAATTATAAATGGAGACCCCCACGAACGTCGGTTTCATCACCCTTTGGACGGTTCTGATTGAATTTTGACTTCAAGATTAAGACGGATCACGGCATGCACCCGTTTGCACGAGCGCTGGATTAGGCCACCTTTATACGGTCAGTGGAATTAATACCACCAGCCATTCAATCACGATCGGACCGCCATGATGGAGATGGAAGGGCACGGGACTATCGTTATCACAGGGAGAAGAAATCTTAAACTCCTCGTCCGCGCGATCTCGGTAAAGCGCGAGCCGGAGGGCCCGTATCAGGACCGTCAGATTGGTCCCCGACACAAATGGACGCTAGTCCATTAATTAATTGCAATTAAATTAGTTAATTACAGCTAACTCTCGCCCTGGTCACGCAGCAGCCGAAAACGGAAAGGGCCATCCCTGACGGTGCCGTCAGGGTGGGTACGGTCATCTCCAGTAATTGCACCTCCGAAGTTAATATTTTCCGTTCCCAGACTAGAAAGAACGAAAGATGGCAAAGCTCGCGGGAGGTAAGAATGATGGGAGGTGACGGGACCTCGACCTTGCCTCGCGCCGTTTAACTGAATTTTCTTTAATTTCCCCTCAGTTTGCCTTTTATTCCCATCTCGTCCTCGTTCCGCATCCCAAAACGTTCCTCTTTTTGTTCATCTGGCCCCTATTTTTTTTCATCTTTCTTATCCCTCCAAAAAGAAGTACGTACAGTGCGAGCAGTGGTCAGTCTTTCAGTGCTCCTCCCCTTCCCCTTCTCTCCATCCTGCATTCTCTAACTCTCTATCTAACCCCCTCAACAGAATAACAATCACATTCCAGTCCCTGTCTACCTAACCCGCTTGACGCTTTTCCGGCGCTACAAATTAACGATAGCCCCTCGCGCCATGACGTTCTCTTCTTCTACTTCGCCTTCTTCTCTGTGTTAGTTTTCCTTTTTGTCCTCCTTTTTCCCTGAGGTTTAGGTTTCAATCGGAGGCTAGGGTTTATAGGAGAAAATGGAGAAGAAGCAAGGGTTCTTCTCGGCGCTGCGGGAGGAGCTGGCGAGGGGGCTACCGCCGGGGAGGACGAGGTCGGAGAGCCCAGGGTGGAACGCGTCGGCGGCGGTGGCGGGGCTGCTGCTGCCGCGGAGGTGGAAGGGGCTGCAACGGCAGCAGACAATGGTGGACGTGGCGGTGCCGAGATCGGGGAGCCTGAGGCCCGTCGGGGAGGCGCTGGCGCCGCTCATGGAGGGCCCCGATCCGGGAGCCGGTGACTGCGGGGACCGAAGGAAAGAAGGCGAGGGGTGGGGGCACTGGGTGAAGGTCCAGCTCTCCCGTGCGCCGTCCGTTTCCGCCGCCTCCGCCTCCCGCCGCCGTTCCGACCTCCGCCTCCTCCTCGGCGTCATGGGCGCCCCGCTCGCCCCCATCCACGTCTGCTCCACCGATCCCGTGCCTCATCTCGGCATCAAGGACACCCCCATTGTAAGCGTTCTCTCTCCCTCTCCACCGTACTTGATTCTTGATATTTTCACACCCCCCAGTAGTTTAACCCGCTGAATTTTGGTTGGTTGGCGGAAGTATCGTTGCTTTCGTTTATTTTCGAGAGTATTGAGTTGTTATTACAGTTGCAGTTTCCATGTATGATTAAATGCATGAATGACTTATTAAATGTATGCAATTAATTAGTGATTATATGCAGTTTTGATTGTAATCCATCTCAAACCAGAGGATTTCCTCCATGTTTTCAAGGTTTAATTGGAGGATGGAATGTCTTCCTCCTTTTAATAAATCCATCTTGTGTTCATCCTGTTGCATTAAATTATGATACCATAGTTGTATGAAATCCTCATTTTGGATTTTGGTTCGCTGAAAGATGGGCTTTTAGTGAACTTTTTGGTAATATTTTTGTGATTCCCTGTGGTAGGAAACATCGCCGGCACAGTACATACTACAGCAGTATATAGCGGCGTCAGGAGGGTTGAAGCTGCTAAGCTCCATTAGGAACTCATACGCCATGGGGAAGGTGCGAATGGTGGCGGCGGAGTTTGAGACGGCAAGCCGGATCATCAAGAATCGGAATGCCTCCCATTCCACGGAGGCTGGAGGCTTCGTCCTCTGGCAGATGGCCCCTGGTATGTGGTACGTTGAGCTTGCTGTCGGCGGCAGCAAGGTCCAAGCGGGCTGCAATGGCAAGCTTGTGTGGCACCACAACCCCTGGCTGGGTGCTCATGCTGCCAAAGGCCCTGTTCGCCCCCTCCGCCGGGCTCTCCAGGTCTGTAACCAATAAAAACAACACGAGATGTATTCATTTAGATGCTTGAATTGGCCCTTATTGCTTGACTTGCCTCGCTAGAGAAGTTGGCACTGACTGATTTGGGTTAACTTTCATTAGGGTCTTGATCCATTGACCACCGCTAGTATGTTTGCTGAGGCACGGTGCATTGGAGAGAAGAAGGTCAATGGGGAGGATTGTTTCATACTGAAGCTCTGTGCCGGTCCTGGGACACTGAAAGCTAGGAGTGAAGGCCCTGCTGAGATAACTAGGCATGTGTTATTTGGGTATTTCAGCCAGAAAACTGGTCTTCTTGTCGAAATGGAGGACTCCCACCTAACCCGGATCCAGTCCAATGCTGGTGGAGATGCTGTGTACTGGGAGACAACCATTAATTCCTTCATTGAAGATTACCGCCCAGTTGAAGGTATGATGATCGCCCATTCAGGTCGCTCGGTTGTGACGCTTTTCAGGTTTGGTGAGGTTGCCATGAGCCACACCAAGACTAGGATGGAGGAGGTTTGGACCATTGAGGAGGCGGCCTTCAATGTTCCTGGACTTTCAATGGACTGTTTCATCCCTCCGGCTGATATACAATGCGGGTCAGTCAGTGAAACCTGCGATCTTCCCGAAGGAGAGAGAGGGAAGAACAGCTCAGCAGGGAATTATCGGGCTAAGGTTGCAGCTCTGGAGAGGCCGCATGATAATGATGATAATATTGTGTGGAAGGTGTCTAATGCTAGAACTACTTAGCATCAGAAGTTGATCAAAACTTATAGTTTGTCTTTTAGTTGACTAACAAACCATGAAATGTAGGTAGCAGGCACAAATTCAAGGGGATTGTAGATTTGGTAATTGCAGTGTCCTCTGTAAATAGGAGCATAATCATTCAAATACAGGCCTCACATTTTGCTGGCCTTGTCAGATTCCTATACTCTAATACAGAGTTGCTGGGAGGTAGCGGTTTGGTTAATTTGGTTTAAATCTGTGTGGGATGGAGTTAGGGTTTCTTCTTTTTTCCACAGGGTGCGGCCTTCCATGCCCAAAGAAGAGGATCGAGGTTGTGCTGATGCTTCGATTCTTAGGCTAATTCTCTTGCTGGTGGCAACAGGAACTTCGTCACTGGCATGTGACTGTTCAGATGTGTTTTCAGATTTTCTTTTGTGTTTTGTTTGTTGATTGGTGTCTAAACCATTTGAGATGAAGTGAGAGGTGATAACATTGGATTAATCGTGGGCCTTGGAATCTAATTCTTCCTTGCCTCCTGCAGCCTGGTATTAGTCTTTCTAAGCTAGTTGATGTAAACCAACCAAACTTTTGTTCTATATCAGATGTTGAATGTTTAATGTGTTCTTTTTTATCCTATATGGCATTATATGAATTCATGGATGCTGATATCATCTTTCAGGGTTTCTTCATCATTTTTTTTTTGGTTGCTGCATGACAACTTACAATTTGCCAGTGAAATAGGGTCCGCAGCCCATCAGCAGATGGAGTTATGTTTGAAGATAGCTGTAGTCGCTTGCTGGAACATTTTAATTTGCCTTTACTGATGCTTGATGTATGGGGCCTGGCTGACATTGTCTTCGGTGCAGGATCGGTGATGGTATCATTACAGCAAAGGCATGGGAGGTTGAAGACCCCCATGTGGTTCTCCCATCTCATTCATTGCCTTGTCCCCCCGTTCGATTCAGGTAGTGTGGGTGAACTTGATATTGCTACCTGCTTTCGCAAACAGTGCTCGTTCTTTCACTGTCATGCCGGAAGGCTTACAAGCTTACAGCTCTCAGAACCTTCTGCATCATGATGTTGCTCCAAGGCCATTGCTATTGATGACTCCGCACTCCTTTTCTAGTGTGGGTTATCATGTTAATTTGATGGGGGCTCTGTCCTTGGGGAACCAAGAGGTCCATACATGAGTTTTAAAAGTCCTATGCTTCCCCTCCTCTTGCCAAACAGCTCTTTAATACCCCTCAAGAAAGGAGGGTGTCGCCTTTGAAAGTTGACGCAGTGTTTCTGATACATAAAACTCCAGCAGGATCTTGAGCAGAATGGAGAACACACTCTAACATGGTCATTCTAATGTAGGTTGGCCCGTGTTCACTACCAAGCACTTAAAGGGAAGAAAATAAGGTCTTTTACTATCTCGTAAATGCAAACTGATTTATTCTGAGATATCGGTATTACAATATTGATATATATCTAGATATTTAATCTCTTTACATTCGAATGTCAAGTTCTTAATTACTGAATAATAGAAAAAATATGCAAGACTGTTTTTAATCCTATAATTACGATGTTGGTGGATGTTTTTATATCTTAGTATTTTGTGAGCCAAATATATCTGAATATCTTGGTCCTTCTATTAAACATTCAGCATGTTATGATAAACCAGTATCTTGGTTCATCTCTCTCCCATATTTCGATTCCCCGCATGTCTAGGATGAGCCTCCCCCGGACAGGCAAAGGCTTCAAACTAGCACAAAGATATGAGCGTGGCTTAGTTGTGGCCATGAATACCCTGAAAAAAAATGTCAACTCTTGAGCAACCACACAGTTGGATGAGCAATGTGGTGGATTAGCTCGGTCTCAACCCGAATCCTTTTCATTTTCGAGTCAGCCGAAGCTGAGGACTAGGCATTGGCTGCAACATTTGTGAGGGGCAGTGAGCTAGCTCTACCTCTTGGCTTGAAACAAATTGAACCTAGACTGGTAAAATTTCTTGAACCAGAACCCTTTGTTGGTTGTCCTTCAGTCCTAATAGGTCCCATATAATTTTCTGAATTGCTCAGGATGAAATAAAGATACAAATAAAATCTGATGGAGGATCAGGAGGATGCTCTGAATTAGGCTTATGATTGGTTAAGAACGACTGCACTGCTCCGTCTCCCATGAATGTACCATGAATGACGACAATTGAGCAAACCACATGCTTGGCTACTGTGACATATCACACTCTTTCAATCAATGTCTTGGCCAAAGGATAATGGAGCCAGCTTCCAACTTTATTTATTGAAGGATAACAGTACAAGAAAAAGCTCTTCTAGGCCCCGTACTAATAACAATCAATCATTGCATGCAGCACGCTCTCAATTTTCTCTTACTAAATTCTAAGCATGAGAATAAACTAATGGCACCAACCTTTGGGATCCTAAGAGCTTGCATTTTAGACTAGCTTTTGGCCTTTGTGTGGTTTCTTCAAGTAGGTTGCCTTTTCCAGGTGTGCATGGTTCTGAATTGCAACCTAAGTTGAGACATGTTATTGTCATCTATTGAGAGCATGCTCTTCTCAATTTGATTACAACAAGAAGTTTATTATCCCAAGATGTGAGGATGCCAGCTACAACATTTGAAGTAAATCCATATCTGCATAGGAAAAACAGCTAGAACAGAATGTTAAACCACAATCCATTTAAAAGGAGATTTGTGTTTCACTTAAAAGATCTTCAAATTGCACTATTGATGGTCTCCCTAATCCTTCCTACTCCATTTTCTTAGCCAAATTGAGAGACTTCTCTTTATATTCTCCATTCAGTTAATATCATATGATAACGCAGACAAGACATTGTAAAATCTTAAAAAATCTTCAGATGATAGATATTACTTTTAGAACTTCTTGAGTGTTTTCTAATGATGCCCAGGACATTGTCTGGATGATGAAGACAGATGTTTACAGGTACTAAATCTTGGGCTTGACGATTTGTTCTCCACCCCAGGTTCACCAAGAACCCAAGTAGCTCCATGGCATCCCAAAAAGTTTTTTGCTCTTTTTGTCCCTGAATAAGGGGAAACCAGAGCCACCCCCACTCTATACCCAAAAAAAATATACATAATCTCAATAGACTCGACCTTCTACTTAGGTGCGAACTATTCAATTAATAGGACAATATTTAAAATTGCTTTAAGAAGATTGTTTATTATACTTGTTTAAAGCATATTCGCATCATTAAATAGGGTCATTTAAAGCATGATTGATATGTTATATTTTATTAATCAATTTCTTTCATAAAATCTTTTTCCGTTTATAAAAATGAAATTGAATACACTTCATTTTGTTCTTATGATATTTTTAAATCTTTTTTATTTAAAGTATTTTAAAATATTAATAAAATCTATATATGTGTGCATATATATTACGAGGTCTAAGAACGGATTATTCATGATATTTTTTTTTAATTATGCTGCAGTTAAAGAGTCACAGTTATATTTAGTATAGAAAATTTATTGTTATTTTTAAATTATATTTTAAAAATATTTTAATTTTTAATATTTTTAATACAAGAGTGGTCAGACCAAGGTCATGTCAATATCCATGTGGGACTAACTTTATGCCTTATATTTGTTTTAGTTTTTGTTATCGAAGTCTACTTAAAAACCGATTTATATCCAACAATATTCGGCTTTTATATATATATATAGAGAGAGATAGATAGGTAGATAGATAGAAAAATATAAGTACAACTAATATCTAATTTATATTTATATTTGTTTAGAACACATATTGATATGTTTAATATCTAATTTATATCTATATTCTTTTAGCATAAACATGGATGGCAATCCTGATGTCCATTTAATTTTTGCATCTATACCCGTATCTATTAAAAAAATAAAGATGTAAATATAAATATAGTAGCATTCTATTCATTTTAGTTCTAACCAAAATCCAGCGAGTCCGGACAGACCAAACCTGAAATCCTGAAACCTAAACTTGTAAAGAGGGCTAAAATGAGAGTCGATGCCAACTGGAAGATGTGTTGAAGGTAATTTTCTCTGGAAGCCTGCCTAAATCCATTCTACATGCGGAGGACTAACTGATGCACCCTAGATAGAATTCAAGAGAAAGTATCTGAATATCCCTTTTGCATTGGAGTTTAGCAGTCTATCTTAATCTTAACCAAGATCAAATGCAACTCAATTATATTATCTTGTGAAAGCAAAATTAACCAGAGCTGCTAATTGACTTGCATGACTCAGTTGGCCACCTTATTTTACATCACCATCCAAGATTGCTCTTCTTTTTTTTTTGTGCTACAGTGGATGGCTCATACATATCTAATATGGATATATTTAAAAAAAATCAAAAAATAGCAAATTTCGAAGTGCTATAGGCAACTCTCTTTTTTCAACCCATAGGCTCTTCGAGTGATCGGCTATGTATGAGCCCACCCAATCTGCGGTTCCATTAGCCTCTCTGTAAATATACTTGGCCTGTAAAGCAACGTCGCTACTAATCATGGCCCGAATGTATCGGAGCAGAGGGTGGCACCTACCTACGCCACCGGTGCCCCTAGATCAAGCCGAAAGATTGCTCTTTAGTACTCATTTCCAACTCCTTTCTATTCTTAATATTTGTTTCATAATATGCTCGAGTCACCTTTCTCACCCAGTGACTTTACAAATTCACTTCAAGAAAAGAACTTCTCTTTCCTGCTCCATTTTTTTTCCCCAAATCAAATGGACATAGCATATAGAAGAATAATAACAAAACTTGACCATTCTGTGCGATCAAAATAACGCAACCAAACAAAGGAAGAACTTATTTGGGGAGTACTTGTCCTGACTCTTTTCTTATCAGCTATGCATCCTGTTAAGTGATTCAAGACTAGTCTTTGGAGGAAACCATTAGGCGAAGTAGTCTAATCACTTTCACATTAAGTAGATGTTTCGCTACATGTCTGGCTTGAAAGGGACCTTTGTTTAGTTTCATATTAAGAGAGAGCTAACATTTTCCTTTGCACAATATTAACCGGCCTCCATCCACCATCCTCTACATATACATTACATTCAAGTGATCTCCAATAGCAATGAAATTGTCAAAAATTGAGCACTGCTAGCTCCATTACTACTCCACCTTAGGACTACTTCAACCTTCCAAGTGTTATTTGCAGAGCATCAACAAAGCCTCAATTACTTCTCCAGAAACAGTTAAACCAAACACCTTCCATGTCACTAATGATATTAAAAGAACCCTTACCCAGTTAGACCTTAATCAGCTAAAATACAAAGTCGCGTGATAAGCATTAATGCTCTGAATCACAACCTTCTTTCAAAAGTCCCAGCCCACTTCATTAGTTACACTTCATCAATCACAAAGGATCAAAAGACTCGTTTGGTTCATGAAAATAATTTTTCCTCACTAAAATATTTTTTTCTGAAAAATAGATGCCTGGATATATAATGCATGGAAAAATAGTTCTTGCATTTTTGTTTGACTATGAAAAAGTCGCATATTTTAGAGTGGCTTTTTATTAGTTGAGCATCTACTTTTCTAAGAAAGTTATATAAAATATTTGTTGTGCCCATAGTAAAAGAAAAGAGATTATTCCATTCTATCTAAAAGTTTAAGAATACTTTTTCTTTAAAAAAAATGTTCCAATTCCTAGCCTGTGGAAAAATAACTTTTTTTTATGTTCTATATGGATTTTTCTTTTCTATAAAATGTGAGAATCTTATTCCAATGGAAAATCTACTTTCCATCTCTCTCCTATGAAAACTCTAACTAAATATAGATATTTTTTCTATTTTTTTATTGATCATACTTTGTTTTTCTTTTTCTACGAATCAAATGAGTCCAAAAGATGTGTTCTAGATGCGGACGTTAAAGCACCGATTCCCCGCAAGCAAAAGGCTAGATAGAAATCCATGCAAAAAGTTTTTATTCTTTGCAATTATTGTAACAGATTCTTCAAGCAAATAAAAAGATCGAGAACATAGTACAGATATTTGTTTAGGGTACTCCCTTGCTCTCACGTTTGAGTGTTTGCTCGTCGTTTAGGCCGGTGAGTGATATTTGTTCAGGGTACTGCCAAGTTGTTGAAGTTGTGTAACAAGCCACCAAAATGCAATGTAGATAGATACTTTTGGGGAAACAATAATATTCTGATGAAAATACACATTGCTGACTAATGAAGACAATTGGATGCCAAATTATAGAGTGATAGACACATTCAAAACAAGTATTAAACATGCTACAAGCATTGAAAAGTTGCACTTTGGCTAAAACATGCCTTTTTTTTCAGGCTACTGGCAGACGTGAGGAGGATATGAGAGACTGGTTAATAGCCACCATATACAGAGCAACAAGTCATAATATATGGAGCACTTACTCTATAAAAAAAAGGGCATGGCTATGGATTTAAATAGCAAGCTTGTTACTTCAACCATCTATATTTCTTTCTTGGAGAGTATCTTATCTGAACCAAAGCAATCTTTCAAGCAAAGAGAGGAAAGCACTTGTCACCTGAGAAAGGCTTGAGTGCAGATTAAGGGGTACCAGACCATTAATCTTTCCAAAGCATGATACCAGTCTACCAGACCATTAATGGTACCTCATTATCGTATCTCTCTAGATCTAACAAAATACATTTCTATATTGTAATTAGAGTCGCCAATTCACCTAAGAATTTTCTGCTCAAAGAATCAGCTACAATATTTCCTCTCTCTGGATGATAACTAATAGTCAGATTATAATCTTTTAGAAGCTCTTTGCCTTAAGTTTAGCTCTTTTTGAGTAAACATATGCTTTAAGCTTTTATTGTCCATAAAAACCTCGTAGTACTCACCATACAAATAATGCCTCCATATTTTTAGAGCAAAACTACAACCGCAAACTCCAAGTCATACATAGGATAGTTCAACTTATATGACTTTAAGGGCTCGTTTGGTTCGCAGGAAGCATTTTCTTTCCTAGGAACATGATTCCTGGGAAACAAATTCCTAGGAAGAGAATGCCTAGGAAAGTACTTTTGGCATGTTTGGTTGACCATGGGAAAGTGACAAATTTCCAATGTGCTTATGTTTGGTTGGCCATCCACTTTCCTAGGAAAGTTATATATAATTACTATTATGCCCTTAATAAAAATTAGGTTTTTAATGCCTCTTTAATGCTTCTTTAATGCTGAAGGGACTTTTTGGGAAAAAGTAAAAATGGAGTGATTCCCGCCTCATGGGAAAGTAACTTTCCCATGTTTCTCATGGGAAAGACTTTCCCATGAAATGTGGGAATCACATTCCCATGGGAATACAACTTTCCCTTCTCTCTCCTTTGAAAACTCCAACCAAACAAGAGGCATCTCATTACTTTCCCGTTGACCACACTTTCCCCCCTTCTTTTCCCGCGAACCAAACGAGCCCTAACTACCTAGAGACATAAGCTATTACTTTTTCATTCTATATCAAAACACAACTAAGGCCTTTGTGAGATACATCACTATAGATGGTGAAACCTTCTGTTCCAAATGGAATAGTCAACGTTAAAGTTACCACCAAACGTCTGCTCGAGCGCTCTGTCTGCTATGAGGGCGAGAGCCAAGGGCCTGAGCAAGGAGGTCTACCTTTCTATTTCTCTAAATACAAGACATACCATGTTAGCTAATATACTGAGATATCTATATCCTATCAATAATTCATGAGCCATCCACCCATTAAGCTTGTGAAATACCAGAGCATTTCTTCACACATGCATGCCTAAGCCATGGCCCTTAAGTCACTAGCTTTCTAAGCTAGTTAGGAGTAGACTAGGGTTTAGGATTTTACATATGTTTTTGATATCACCCCATAGAAACTGAAGTTGTTAGTCTATTTGTTTTTTAGGTTAAAACATAGACACGATGCAACACGTTTCCACAATGCAAAACCTTCAAGTACATATGCCTATGACACTCATATCAAACTCATGCTGCATATGGATTAAGTTAACATGAAAATTCAACCAAATTACACGATAAGCAAAGCATCCATTTCAAATCAATCCCGATACAAACAACAAAGAAAAGCGTGATATATTAATCTAATTGTAGGTGAAACTGAAAAACAATATGAACAAGAACCAAGCAAGTTTAAAATACAAAGGTGGGAAACGAGATTTGATCTAGCATCATTTTCACTTTAATCAAGTAGGGGTCGAACTGTTTGGAATCATCTAACAGATATTATGCCTAATTCTCGCTTGACTTTGAGGACAAAACTCCAGCTAGTATCAGGTTGCATCTTTCTCTTGTAAGTATGGCGAACTGTATGAACAATCTTCCATGAATAAGAAACAGATATACAGATTGCCTTTGTATTCTTGCCAATGCATAAGCACAATTGTGGTTAGAAGAGCAAAAAGAAGGCTCGCAAGATCTTTTCTAAAGGCTTCTAGTATAAAGAAAAAACAAGAGGAGAAGCTTATTAGTTTTAGAAGTAATGTGTTGGCAAATCACAAGATCTATATGAGTCCATTCCCAAGATAATTGCTTCCTAATTGCAACAGGAAAGAAAGCATAGGAAAGTTTCTTCTAAAGAATCCAAGTGTACAAGTTATATATTCACCTCAATTAGAAGTTTTCCAATATAACCATAACATTCTTAGAAAAAGAAAAGAAAAAAGAAAAAGAAAACTGCGTTAAAGTATGTGATTTAATTAACAATATACATATAAGCACATAACAAGGGGATAACAAATCCCGTTACATTAACAGAACTACAAGCCATGTTCCAACGATTAGATGCCAATGTCATGAACTCTTCTTGCGTCCATATAAATTTGGTGTCATCTCTGACTTTCTACATTCTTTTTTGGAACATCAGATCATGTTTATCTTGAAACATGCTCTTCTAGAAAGAATGATCGTTCTACTTTCGCGATGTCGACCGTCGGATCATACCCCACACAGATCACAAAGCACTCCGACATCTTTTATTTATCAGCCTGCTGCATAGATCTCGAAGCGGCCATCGTGCGATCCAACGGTGGATTCGCGTGAAGGAGGATGAATCCTTCTTCTGTAAGAAAGGTACAACCCCTGTCCAAACTAGATAGGTCCTATCCTGGACCATACAACTCCTGTCCAAACTAGATGGGTCCTATCCAGGACCATGGACCATCTTTTCATTGAGGAAGGGCTAATGATTGAGTAAAGCCCAATTGGTAAACAACAAGATCCAGTTATTCGTGGGCTATTCTGCGTTTAGCTAGCAGTTTGGAACTAAACCTCTTTGATTCAAACCATAAATAAAGTGGATCCAAACTCGTGGATGATTTATTATCCAAGGATGGTTTGTGGAAAGGCTATTTAGGGATTTAGACTGGTCATTTTCTAATATCTGTGCAGACGTGTGTTTAGTCCGATTTTAGCTAGACACTGGATAGATCTTGAATATTTGTACAGGGCTAAGAAACTCAAATAACACCTTTCAGTTAACATTTTTGAGTGAGGTTATGGATTATGACAAATGGTATTAGAGTGTACCCCGCCTATGGCATATGTTAACTAGGGGACACTGTAGTATAGGTTCATATAGGGTGACCACGGGCTGATCATGGTGCTTATGATTAGATTTGTATAGATTTGGACCCTTAGCCTAGCGAGGATGCTGGGACTTAAATGAGGAGAGTATGTAAGGATATGTGCGGATGTGTGTTTAATTCCATATCGACTATGCGCTGTGTAGATCTTGAGTATTTGTACAGAGTCAAGAAACTCAAATAACATCATCCGACTAACTTTTTTTGGGCGAGATCCTAGGGTATTGCACTATTCTTCTTCAACTAGCCAATATCATCATATAATTTGTGGTGTTTTGCATGGTTACATGGATGTGGCCTCTAGCTTCTATATAGACTAATATAATCACGTTGAAACAATTGATGATGGATGAGCTCTTGGTGCAACAACAAAAGTGGCGAAGGTTGGGATCAAGCCCATGCCCATCCAAAATTTAGTATGTAACTTCTTGACAGCTAACACAATCTAGAGCAAGGGTTCGCATCAATGTGTGCTGCCTTTCATTATCATCTCTTCAAGCTTGCTCTATATTGGCAGGAGGCCAAAAAGTTGAGCAACAATTGGGGCACCCCCTGGTCAGGATCAAGTGAGTCATGAAATTACGATTTTTTTACAATCAATCTTTCTAAATTCCGTTCAAGGTTCAAATATCAGTGCTAAATCTTGTTTGGATTTTCTGAAATGGTATAGTACATTAGTGTTATCTTGTTCTAGCAGTATTTGAAACGTTAGTTTTACTTGTGGTGCAAGTTGTGCTGCCTTTCAGTAAAACAAACTAAAAATTTTAATTGAGAAAAATGGCTAACATGCAACTAAGCCGGAGGTCATTTTGCTATTTGCCATGATGCTTCCATCGCGCAAGGTTCTGTCACAACCCTGACCTCACCCAAACATGTTAGTCATATATTGGCGTTCTCGATAGGCTAAGAATCTAAATCTATTCAAATCTAATTATAAATACCACGATCAGTTTATGGTCAGTCCATATGAACCCGTGCTGTAGTATCTTCTAATCCACATAATTTATAAGCTGGATCCGTTTTAATACCATTTATCACAATCCAAGATCTTATCTAAAAAAATCTAACTGAGAGGTACTATTTGAATTTGTTAGTCTTGTATAAATATTAAATTTTTTTTGGCAAATAGCCAATATGCTAGTAGAAATATACTTACACGGTTTCTCGTAGATTTTACCAAATCTATATTTTAAAAAAAAAACTTGCATGATTGGTTTTTTTTTTTAATAATCAAGATTTAAAATTTATTCGTGCACTGAAAACTGTCCAAACACAATTAAAAATTCTCCGTAAAATGATTTAGAGATATGAGCTGGAATGAGCTGGGAGGACGCGCTTATCATACCATGAACCCAACCGCGTTCCGGAATCTTGACCGGCGGACCAACTTGCCAGCTCAGCAGCTCTCCGGCGCGTGTCACGGACTTCCACATTTGCTCATTGGCTTTCTCGCCCCGTGCGGTACGCTCGACGGCCACTTGCGTGTGAGCTGTCCCAAGCACAACCGGAAGGGCCTTCGCTGCAACCCAAATCGCTTCTAAATAGAGTGTCGATACAGCTGTCCATTGCTGCCTCTATTGTGGAGGGATGCTGTGTAGCATTAATAATTAGACATTCCATTAATATAAATCAAAATCCAAACTCATTGTAGATCAATCAACTAATCAAGCTATACAATACTTCTAAGATGCAAATCAAACTCATGTTCCGACAGTCAAATTTTTTCTATAGCTTTTCCCGCGTAGATTGCTACCACATCATCCATCTTAAATGAAGGGCCTAACAGAAATAACAAGAATTTCCCACCAAATTTTTTTTTTTTCTTTTGGTACATCGGCCGCTGACACTAATCTCACATAAGCATAACCAGCTGAATCATTAAAAAGTACATTGCACAGTGGTAGTTTGTTTTTAATAGTAGCAACCTTTTCCAAATCCAAATAGAGACTTAGAAGCTTTGAAACCATCACAATTCAGTTCCCCACAAGTTTAAAGATATCTAGTAATAGTATGTTGCATATTGAAACTGGCATTAATTTTTTTTAGAGTTGAAGAATATATTTCAAAATCTGTAACTTGCAAGTTATTTGGATCGCACCTGCTCATCCCTATTCATGTAAGGGCATGTAAGGGCCGTATAACTTATGATTGATGAATACTTCCCTTTATGGGCAGTTTTTTTTTTTGTTCCACACAATAAAAACTTGTCTCTCGAGTGTCCGTAAACTTGATTAAGGGTTGCATCTCTTAATGGAGGAAGATTAAGTTTTCACACAATAAAAACTTGTGTCCCCCAACATCTATTAGATTAAGTGTTGGATCCAGATATAAGGATTACCTTGATTTAGTAGATTATGGAGGAAGATTCTGTACGTAGTCTAAATTGTATGAATTACTTTGATTTGTCTGATTATGGAGGACGATTCTATATGTAGTCTAAAATTGTCTAATAGATGTACCAAAATGGACATGGTTCCTTCAGTAATAGAATGCATCACCCACCCCAAAATAGACACCGAATACATCCATTTTATCTGACGTTGGAAGTCTTGTGAATGCATTTATTCTCCACTCTGATCGTTCGCATTTTTGTGGAATCCAGTCCGATCATTTGTAAAAGGCCGTTCCAACGTAATCATATCACCACCAGAACCAAATAATAATAATAATAATAATTTTTAAACCATACGTCGTTCTTTTATAATGCTAATGCGTTGCCATTTCATTTATCTTTCTAGCAGGAGAATCACTGCAAGCTTATATACAAATAGGTCTCCCATAAACCCTGCAAATTGTGTGAAGACATCAGAATACCCAAAGAAATTCGTTTGCAATATCTTACTGGAAAAGTCTTATCAAAGAATAAAGCCAAGCCGAGACGAGGGGAACACTCGTACGCCTCAAAAAAGAAAAAAAAAGAGTTATTCTTTACACGGCACGTGCACCCACGTACCAGACACCCGGCCCAACCCCGACTCACGGGAACCATCTATCTCTGCTCTCCAGCGAGCCTGGCCCCACCCTCACATGCCCTGCGGGCCCCACCGCCAGTCTGTGGTCCGTCGCCTCGGAGCTCGCCCCTATCCCCTCTCTCTCTCTCCCCGCAACCATACCGCCTATTTGTACTCACCTCCACCACCCCACCGCTCGTTGCTCCTCCCTCACTCTCTCTGGGAATCATGGATCGGCGCACCGCCTTTGCCGTCGCGCTGATCGGCCTCTCCCTCGCCTCCGCCACCGCCCAGGCCCCCGTCGGCGCACCTACCACCGCCCCCGCCACGTCCGCCCCCACCACCACCCCCGCCGCCTCCCCTCCCAGCACCACGCCGACCACCCCCTCCCCAACCGCTGCTCCCACCACCCCCGCCCCTGCTGCTGCACCCACTACCCAGCGCACCAGCCCTGTCCCCTCCACGGCGCCCACCTCTGCCCCTCCGGCCACCCCGGTGACCGCCGCTCCAGTTAAGGCCCCGGCCACCGCGCCCCCCACCAAGGCCCCGCCGACTCCGTCCCCGGTATCTCCCCCTCCGGCGCCGGTTCCAGTGAGCTCCCCCCCAACGACGCCTCCACCCACATTGTCTCCTCCAGCGACGGTCCCGGTCGCGGCCACTCCGACGCCGGCTGCTGCCCCGCCGAAGCCCGCCGAGGTGCTGGCGCCAGCTCCGAGCAAGAGCAGGAAGAAGAAGGGCCCCGCCTCCGCCCCCTCTCCGGCCGCTCAGCGCCAGGCAGGGACGCCCGCGGCCGCTCCCGAAGCCGCCACCCCCGGACCTAGCGGCCAAGCCTCCGACGATGCGGTACGCCCTTCTCTTCCCTCCAACGCCCCCCCGTTTTCCAATTTTTCTGGACTCCAACCGTGCGCCAGCTAACATGCGCCGTAGACGATCGGATCCGGGACGTCGGATCCGATCTGAGAACTCACGCCTTACCGGCGCACGATTTCGGGGCAATGCAGGCTGAGCCGGCGCGGGGACGCGCCTTCTAGCGGAAACCTCGCAGACGAAGGCTAACTTACGCTAACGAGTCACGAGGCCGTACGTCATCTCTCCCTCCGTGCCGGAACTCAAAATGCACGCTAGAATGATTTTTGAGTTCCGCTTGTGCTCTCTGATTGTCTCGGGTCGCTTGAGCCTTGACGCGACGAAGCGTTTCTTGGAGCCCTGAGTAACGAAATCGTGACCGTTGGTGCCGCGTGATCCAGCCATAACTTCGAGATCTGAAGTTCTTAGCCGTTGGAGTGGAGACAGAGCGAAGGATCTCGAGATCCAGCGGGATTCCCGGTCCTCGAGAGAGACTCTGACTTGTCCTGTTACTGGACACGTGTCCACGCTGAGTATCTAACGTACCGGATACGTTTTATCCTCGCTGTGACCTCCGTAGTGTGATACCGTAAGCCTGTGACCAAGGTTTCATTAGGAATCAGTATTGCCATTGTAACGGTTATAACGTCTATCGTCTTTGCTCTTTTAACCCAATCAACCGCCGTTAACGGCTGCCATTGTACCGGGTAGTATCTAGAATATAACGGCGTCACTTTAGAAGTACTTTAGTGACGCGGTCATGTCACGGGCTTAGATGGCGTTGTAACGGCAGTTATAACGTCTCTGCCACCGTCCGTCTGTTTGACAAGTGATTTGTACGTCAGCTGAGTAACCCCCCCCCCCCCCCCCCCCCCCCCCACCCCCCCGGGAGATATCTATACTACACAAGCATTAATCTCAAAATATTAATATTAATGAGGTAATCTGTCATCCTGACGGATTAGTATTAATTAATGAAATGGCATATAAAAAATGCCCCATGTATGGCATTTTGCAATGTCCTCTGTGCATTGCACTTATGTTACGTATCTTATAATCACATGATTTGTCACAATTGTTTAAGATAATTGGAGCCTCCGGAATTGCCATGGACCTTCTGAATTATTTTATTTTAATTTATTCTTTGGATTGCACACTGGTCTTGGAATATATTTATTAACTAGCTGCTCACTTATTTTCATGCAGAGTGGGGCAGAGAGAGTGAGGGAGATGATAGGAGGACTGACCTCGGGGCTGCTCCTTGCCACTGCTGTATTGGTGATCTAAACTTCTATATTAATAATGGAATAGAAATTCTCGAGATAGCCGCTCTTCTCATATTTTGTATCTCCTCTTATTTTTGGTCTGGTCCCCCTAGTAGGTATCTATTTGTCTTGTTTCTCTTATTGATGGGCCCTGGTTGTAGGTGCATACACTCACTTGTATTCTTTTTTTGAGATGATTTATTTTTATTTTCATGGTTTGGGTATCTACTTTTCAAACTGCTTCATATGTGATGCGATTAGAAATATTGATAAAGAAAGTTTGGCAGGGAGGTTGTATGACTACTATGTCTGATGCGCTCGCTCTAGGGTTCATGAAACTTACAGATTGTAGGTGACTTTGTTGAAACAGAATACAAAACAATGCAGAGCTCCTGTCAGTAAATTTGTTTATGTGGCACTGAAACAAAGCTAAGCTTGTGCAGTCCTCAAGTTAGTCTAGAACTGGAGGAAAATTGGAAACCCAAAAATCAAACTTCGAGTAACCACCTTCTTCGAGGGTTGGGGGAAGGTTTAGGACACTCGAGAACTCTTGTTTGTAGATTTGTAGTCTGTTTACGACATTTAGCTCTCTTAAATCTGGAAGACAATCAACATTAAAAGTTTACCACCAATTTTCCTCCAGTTCAAGATCTAAATCATTCTTTGTTATTTCTGCTAGCAAATGATTCTTGAGCTCTCCTTGGAAGATACCACACAATGTTGAACTAAAGAGCAACCAATTCGTTTCTTTGCAAAATCTACGAAACTATATATTCTCTCTTCTAAAGCGTACTGCAGAAAAAGTTTATCATTAGCAACTGAGAATAAGAGATATTTGATATTATTGTGCAGATCCATATTTTAAAATTACATTATATAATTTTTTTGTGCATTCTTTCAACATTACCTAATATTTATCTATTTGATGTTGATATTTTTTGATACTCTCCTTGATAGGAGATGTGAACAAACTTTTGTGCAGTAAAATAGTTAAAGAGTGTGACAGAGTCATATGAAAGAATCTAAAATCATACAGCCTAAGGTGGACTATTACATAGTTTACCATAAAGTTTTTTTAAAATTTCAAACAGTAACAAGCTGAAGCATTAAAGGCTCTGACATTTTTAGACGTGTTAAATTTCTAGCTACGGAGGTGAGTATGGGCACATTTTTGTATCTTATTTCCTCCCAGAAGTGCAAAAAGAAAAAGAAAAAAAAAGCTAGCACAAAGCTATGCATATGCAGAGTAAAGGCACAAAATGTAACTCTATATGTGTAAGGATAAGTCATAAATACTGACAAATAACAATTTATAAACCATCCAGCTCAACTCCATTTTAACTTGTTACATGTATGTTATTAGTGGTTCTGGTTGGATGTTGTAAAATATCTAAGATTTGATTGACAGTGGAATGGTTCTATGTAGTGTTAAGCGAGTTGTATAAACCTAATATGATAACGCTCGAGGTTTCAGACTCTCAGGAAGCCCAAAATCCTGTCACGAACCATTGGGACCACTGTAACAGAACTTGACAGCAGTTATTGGCAAAGGCAGCATTAGCTATTTATCAACCATTAGACAAATGATAGTATACGTGGACAGCTACTGTTATAAACTGTAGTGTTGAATTTGGATTAGGACCTCCGTATATTTATTAAGAATGTTCTGAAATGAGTGATGTAAATGTGTATGACTACATCCAACAAAATTAGAAAAAAAAAAAGAAGCTGGTGAAGAGAAGAAAGAATAGATGTTAGGTTTTCTCAAAAAAATCCTTCAGAATGATGAGCTGCAAAAGAGGCGACCTAATCGGCAGCACTGTTCACCTTTTGGTAGACATGAGTGGCCCGAAAGGAGCTATACTTTTTTGCTAGTCTGAATATGTTGTGGAGCAACGACTGCTCGGTAACATCACTATGCCGGCTTTGAACCCACTCGATCACTGTAGCCGAATCTCTTTTAGCGTGAATGCAAACTGCACTTAGAACAAGCCTCGCAGAGGTGATGCCCTCTTACGTAGCTCTAAGCTCTACTCCAATAACAATAGTGTCGAAGATCTGGCAGTATCCGGTCGCCACAAGTTTAGCGTTGTGGTCTCTGATAACAAGTCCTTTCAATAGAAAGTTGTCCCTCCACGACTCAGCCCTTACATCAACCCCATGGATCCACAAACAGAATACTACATGAGAGCTGCTGCTCCTCAAGGCCATGATCTCTCTGGTTCATGTGCACTCGCCATAGGTCTCTCTCAAGCTCTCAATTGCGGGAGTCCATGAATGGTTGTGTATATGAGCTATCAAGTCTACAATGTTTGTGCTGACGGTCAATTATCCTTTTTCCTTACATTAGCAAATTTCTCATATTGGTCTCCATTTTTTTTATAATATGGTTAAGAGATTACATTTTTCTGAGAGAAGGTAAAAATCGATTGCTGTAGAAGCTTAAGAATCCTTCTAATACATTATGTCCTTGATAAATAATCTTGTTTTTGAAAATGTCAGGATCATTTTTTTTTCAATAAAAAAACTTCGTAATTAGTATAAAGTATCTGTGATTAAAATTTTTAGATCAATCTGACTTAAAGGTTAAAACAAAGCTAAATTTACCAGATGTGCTCATTTAATCATGTATCACCTCCTTTAAAATCTGTATCTTTATATATTATACAAGAAAACTTGTAATTAGCTCAATAACTATTGATCAAGGTACTACAATGCCCCCCTAGTTGAAAATCTTGTCTCCATCTCTGATCATTATGTTACGGTAACCAGCCAGAATTTTAATTCATGGCAACAATGGCCAACAAGAGCATCTGAGGTAAGGAACCACCTGCAGAGGCAATAACTCACAGATGGTGAAAACTATGGCTAACAACAAAAGAAATAGTAGATACTGGTTTGGTTCAGCCTCCATTGAACTGCATCAAAAGTCACAGTAAGGGCTCGATGCCAGATGATGACAACTACCAACTTCCAACAAGCAAGTATAAACCATCTGTACAACTTTAACAGAAATTTGATTGCGACAAATAAATAAAAATGTTACAAGCACCAAGAAACTGGACCATGTCAACAAACTCAATTTCATTATGTACACCAATTCCCATATTCTTATTCAAAACTCTTCTGTTCACCACTTTTGGCAGTGTCAGATATAAGGCCAAGTGCCATGGTGCAACAACTCATTTCATGTACCTATGTATGTATGAATCATGTACATCAAACTCCGAACGAACAGGCCGAAGAGGGTCTTCTGATTCATCCGAGTTTAGAGAGTATACATCAATAGGTGCACTAGTGCAGTTGTAAGTGCTCCTATTAAACCTATATTGACCTCCTTGCCGATGCTGATCAAGATAGATCACTATAACAGTGATGTCATCATGAAAATGGCGCCTTACTCCCTTCTCTATCCGTTTTATATCCTCATAACTCATTTCCCTTTTTCTCGCAGCCTCATTGAGGGCAGCTCTCACTAACCTCTTTGCTATTCCCTGCAGAAATTTCAGCATTATGTGGAACGTTTAGACTGCTGTGAGAAGGAATGTTTAAACATGAAAAACTGGTACCTGAAACATGTCATCATAAAGAAAAGGAAGAAGGAGAGCTTACTGCTCTTGGGCTCTTGAAGACTATCTCAACTGCAGCTTCATCGCTTAATTGCTCCCAGAGCCCGTCCGATGCAAATATCAAAAACAAGTCATTTGGTTTAAGCTTATGAGTCTGGATCGACGGCTCTGCGGTGATAACCGGTCGCTTCAATGGAACAGGAAAAACAGACTGCTGAAACACTGGGTCGCAAGCGAACGCAGGCTTCTTCAGGTAGACGTCTCCAATAGACCTTGATACCTGACCAGGGCAAATAGCAGGGTGAGTGACAAATAAATTTGATGGTAAACCTGTCATCTGGATGCCAAGTTTATTTTATTTAGGACCAAAAGTCTACACAAATGCACATGCACATAGGGGCATATTCTCAAACCAAAACAACTTTGCAACTATGCATGCAAAACAGAGAATGCCAACAGTACCAGTTAAAAGATCAACAAAATCATCTTCCACTTTGAGGTATCAGAGTCTTACATGGTGTTACCACTGAAAACAATCTCACCCCCACCCACCAATGAAGCCCATAAATTAGAAAGAGTGAATAACATAAAGTTTGTTTACAAAATGAATGCAATTGAATTCAAAATCTCTATTAACATTTTTTTCTAAGTGGAAAAAGCTCACAACTATATAGTGGGTTATAAATAACAACCCAAGGCACGTAAATATATTTGCCTATGCAATGATGGTGTTGCATGAAGATGCAGATAACAAAGTGGAAGCTTGAAGTTGAAAGAATAATGTCCATAGGATCCAACAAATAAGTCATTCTCTTATCCATGGCACCAAAGGATATCCATGTCAAAGTTTGGATGTTCATACACTGGAGTCTGTTGCAATAATCAGCTTAAGATACATACCACCATAAAATATGCTATGCCTCAACTTGTTCGACCTTTTCACTTTATGAAGAATATAATCTTCGAAGTAAGTTATTCATACCACCATTGCTTTTAAAAAAGAGAACCTCCATTCTGAGTGATGATTACAAAGAACACTGTAGATGCATCCAAGTACAGAAAATAAAATTTGTAAAGGAACAGGAATTTTGTCCTAGAAAAGGTACATTGCTTTATATAATGACCCAAACCAGAGCATCTTGACAAAAAGCACACAGATTTAACAAAATAATAGACACTGTTTGAGAAGATTGTCCTTTTGTCATCATTAGACACTTCAAAAGTTATCACTGCAATAGAAGCTAAGCAGCAAATAAATAACATGCATTGATTGCAGTAGATGATATTTCAAAACAATAGACGGTCTTGAGTGGGGAAAATAGATATTGGATCTCAGAAAGGAGGACAAGGTTACAAGAACCAAAGAGGGGGAAAAGGATTATTTGAAGAGTTACAGGAAAAGCTATGTTATTCGATCATCTCAGATCTATTTGCAATTATGCAATCCACGAGTATCCAAACATAAAGCTTGATCGGCTTTGAGTATCCATCTTATATTTTGCCGTTCGTTGGACGAGAAAGTGTATGCTTCTACAGGATCGATAAAAAGGTGAATCACATGGTTGGAGACTCCAGTCTATTTGACCAAATCTAATAATTACATAACATGATCTAAGCAAAGGAAAACTGATGCTCAACTAGTTTCATGGCAGAATTCTACCAACCGAACTAAATGCTGACTAGAGAAATTATATGAAACACCAACAGGGCTAGGAAACATAATGGTGAAGAATTCTTAAATAACTTCAACTATCCACATTCATTAATTCACCCTTCCTAATTGTCAACTGGCATGCAGGTTAAGAAACACAAAGATGAAAGAAGTTGCCTACACACTGAAATTAAAAGCACCTCCAGAATAATATGCATGATGGAGAGAGTCAAATTCATGCTCTGCAGAGGCCGAAAAGCCATCAAACATGGAAATGGAAAACCTAGGACTCAATAATTCACTGTATCCCAGCATGACATCCTACCAAATCAATGCAAATAGAAATGAGAAACAAATCAGAGAAGCAAGAAAAGATAAACTTCAACTGCTTATACTCTGTGCACTGCAAGGGATGCATAATAACAAACAGCTAAACTAATCAAAATCATTATTTGAATCATGTTATAGTCCAATTCCAGAATCATTCATCCAGTAAACCGTTAGAAGATGATAAATATCTGGTCTGCATTAATTCATAATCCACTAACATGACAGAACATTTGTACACACCAATGCCTATATAAACCGCTTTAAAAAAAAACACACCTTGAAACTTAGCAAATCTGAAAATTGTTCCTTTTTTTCTAGGAAAAAAAAATAGAAGCTGTCAACGAATCTAATTACCACTCATTTGACAGCTTGTGTTGATAAGCTCCAGGGAAAAACAAAACCTAATAATTGAAACGATTCAAGAAATTAAGAGAAAATGATTAGAAAGGGCAGGGAAGAGGGCTAAGGTTTCCTCACCTGAATGATCCCCTTAATCCGCCAGACGCCTCGGTTATGTACCACGATGTGGGAGTCGTCCGGGTGGAGCGCGGCGACCTCCTTCCGGACCTCCTCCACGGCGACGTTGTGATCGGTGGACAGCCGCTCGGCCATCACGGCCCTCCCGTCGGTGCTTCGGCAGCCGAGCACCGCGCGGGAGTCCCCCAGGTTGGCCACGTAGAGCGTGTCGTCCGTGATCGCCCCCAGGAGGCAGCACGACCCCACCGACGCGATCTGGGGCCGCGAAAGCCACGACCGCTTCACCAGATGCAAGAACTCCTCCTCCGTCGCGTCGAACGCCTTCTTTATCACGTCCACCGACAACCCCCCTTGCTCGGTCACGAACTCTGTTTCCAATTCGAAACAACATACGAGATCACATCAGATAAAGAAGCGATTTTGACGATCGAATCGAGAGAGAAAGGGTCGATTAACGCATCAAAAAGGGATTTTGATGATAAGATAGAGAGGAGGAGGGAGGGAGACGGTACTGTGGAGGTAAGGGAAGAGGCGGCTGTTGACGAAACGGGAGGCCTCGGGGCCGCCGTGGCCGTCGTAGACGCCGACATAGGTGGCCGATGGGGAGGTGAACACCTGGCCCTGGTCCTCGAGGGAGTCGTTCGCCTGGACGACGGCGATGGAGAAGTCGCCAGCGGCGTGGGGCTTGAGATCCAGGTGCCACAAGAGCTCGTCTCCACCACCTAGCCTCCCAAAGCACCGTTCCAGTGGCCGGAAGCACGAACGCAGCATTGCCGCCGCCGTCAGACGATCTCGATATCTCAAAGGCCGAAACTTTCCTCGTCTTCTCCACCCCAAGTGCCGGAACTCGGGTTCTTGGAGTCTTCTTCCTTCGCCTCAACCTTGATTTCTTCGAGGGGATGGGTGGGAGAGTGGAAGATAGGGAAAGGTCGGGCAGGGAAGGGAAGAAAGTGGGAGAGGAGAGGGGGGGTGTATACGCGAAGGCGTGGAAAATTAGTGTGGAGAACGCGTCAGGGACGTAGACGAGCCCGGCCTTTTATCTTGCTTTCTTTGTGCGACGCGGGCGGAGTGTGGGGGACGCGTCAAGGACGTAGACGAGCCCTCTTATCTTCTTTTCTTTGTGCGACGCAGGCGGCGACTGGCTACAAGGTTGTTTCGCACAGCGAGGTGCCACATCATTTTACTCTATTAGATGGTAAGTGACGTGTGATCTACGACGCATATTCAGGTCTTTCCATCTCAATTTCTGTACCTATGAAATGAATTAAAAATTAAAAATTTTATTTTTTAAAAAAATTATAAATAATTTTAAAAATAAATTTTAATAAATTATTTTGCTATTTTGTTTAAAATTTTTATCCAGCAGCCACTCTAGTTTTCCAATTCCACCAAATAACCGAAAAATTTCTGTAATCTTCCTAGAGCTTATCCTCATCCATGCTGTTTTCAGTGCCGGCTCGAGCCTTAGGCGACCGAGGCGGTCGCCTAAGGCCCCCGGCCCAGGGAAGGCCCCCACCCAGCCACGGTTTTTTTTTTTTTTTTTTAATTGCTCTATAATGGCGCTATGGCAGACGGGGAGTGGGTTTGGGCAGTACTGCAGTAGTTAGGCGGCGACGGATCACAGATGTGAAGCGTCTGCGGTCTGGCAGACGGACTGGCGACGGGCGACGGCTACCGGGCTCCGCCCGTACGCCGCTACAAGCCTACAGCCTGCAGTGCGTCCCTTCGGCCAACGTCGAGTCGTCGACAAGCAACGGGCGGGCAACCGGCAACGTCGAGGCGTCGAGCGGTCGAGTCGTCGACAAGCAACGGGCAACGCAACGGCCAAGTCCAACGGGCATTTCCTCCCCGGCTCCCCCCTTCTCTCCCCCTTTCTCTGCCCATCTGCCGCCTGCGGCCTGCCTTTTTAATGCCGGAACCTTCTCCGGTTCTCGGCAGAATCGGCTTGCAGAGCGGCGAGGGCAAAACGGCAAAAAACCTTCTGTCCTCTTCAGCTCTCCTCGCCGACGTCGTCGTCCTCGGCTCTGAGCCTCCGAGCTCCGGCCTTCGAGCTCCGAGCTCTGGTCCACCGTGCGTCCGTGCAGCCTCCTCCTCGGCTCCGAGCTTCGGCCTCCTCAGCTTCGAGTCTCCGGCCTCCCGTCCTCTCCTCGTCCACTCCGAGTCGCCGTCCTCGGCTCCTCCGACCTCCGGGCTCCGCGGCGACCGAGGCGGCGAGGCCTCCCGGCTCCCGACCTCCGAGTTCCGACTCCGAGTCTCCGACTTCCACCTCGGCTCTTCCGACTTCCGAGTCTCCGACCTCCTCCCGAGTCTCGACTCCCGAGTCCCGGCCCAGGGAGGGCCCCCACCCACGATCCTCCGCCGCTCCGAGCCTCAGACCTCCTCCCGTGACCCCGTCCTCTCCTCAGCTCCTCCGCCGCTCCGGCTTCCTCGGGGTTCCCGACTTCCCGGTTCCCGACGCCCGAGTCCCGACCTCCTGCCACGGTCGGTCCCACCCCCCGACCTCCTCCCCTGTTCCCACTGATCCCGGTTCCCACTGATCCCGGACCCCCGGTTCGGCGAATCGCGGTTCACTGTGAGTGTGAGCCTGTGAGGCAGGTGAGTTAGTAAGTAACTGTATTACTTAGTTTATTAATTAATTTTTTGTCTAATTAATTTTTATTTAGTCAAGTAATTAATTTAGAATTGGTTATTTTTTGGTCCAATTGTAGATTGGTTGTGACTTCACTACTTCAGCGGTTCGGCACTATTCGGCCTCTTCTCGCCGTCGAGTTCGGAACTATTCCACTTCTTCTCGGCACAATTAAGTTCGGCACTACTTGTCGGAACCCGAGTTTGTTTTTCTTGACACAATTAAGTTTTATCATTTTTAACTTTTTTATATTTTGATTTGTTTGTGGTATTTTTTTAATTGCTTAGTTTGATAATATTATTTATAGATTAAAATGTCTAATAGAAAATATGACTGTGGGTATGAAAAACTCAAAAGAAAAAGAAAAATCGATAAACTCATACAATCTCAAAAAGGAGCTCTAGATAGATTTGTTGTTACAAACAAACATAACACTACATCAAATTCAACTCAAGAATTAGCAATAGAACAGGCACCCGAAATAGAGTTAAAAAATGAGTTTGCTAGTGAAACAATATCTAGTGAAGAACACAATGGAGAATCAGATGGAGATAAGATAAATAAGGAAAAAGATTGTGAAACTAATTCTATTCCTACAAATTTATATGATCCTGGTCAATGGAAAATGATTGATACAAAATTTAGAGATCTAATAGTAGAAAGAGGTCCAATTAGGGATTATGATTTTCATTTTCCTAAGGATGAAAACAATAGACACTTTTCTACGATATATTATATTCGTAAGTTACCTAATGGTGAAAAACATGATAAAAAATGGTTAGTGTATTCGAAAGATTTGGATAGAGTATATTGTTTTTGCTGTAAATTATTTGATTCCAAGCCTAGCACGAGTCAATTAGTCAATGAAGGAAGTAGGGATTGGAAAAATCTAGGTATCAAGCTTAAAAGTCATGAAACAACTAATGAACATATCATTAGCATGAATAGGTGGATTGATTTAGAAGTGAGATTGCTAAAAAATAATACAATTGATAAAAGTCTCCAAGAACAAATAAACCAAGAGAAGGATCATTGGAAAAAAGTTCTATTTAGAATTATTGCTGTCGTAAAAAATCTTGCAAAAAATAATTTAGCATTTCGAGGAAAGAATGAAAAGATCTATCAAAGCAATAACGGAAATTTTCTAAGTTTTATTGAAACGATTGCAGAATTTGATCCAATAATGCAAGAACATATTCGACGCATTCAACATGGTGAAATTCACAATCATTATTTAGGTCATAATATTCAAAATGAATTGATTCAAATGTTAGCATTTGAAATTAAAGCTATAATACTTAAAAAGATTAAAGAAGCAAAATATTTTTCTGTAATACTTGATTGCACTCCTGATGCAAGCCATCAGGAACAAATGACCCTAGTTTTAAGATGTGTAGATACTTCAACAAGTTCAGTAAAAGTAGAAGAATATTTTTTAGAATTTTTAGAAATAGATGATACCTCTGGAAAGGGCATGAACTTATAAATATAATAGAAAAACATAAACTTGAAGTTAATGATATAAGAGGACAAGGGTATGACAATGGATCTAATATGAAAGGAAAACATCAAGGTGTACAAAGAAGATTATTAGATATAAATCCTAGAGCATTTTACACACCATGTGGATGTCATAACTTGAATTTAGTATTATGTGATACTGCTAACTCGTGTCCTAAAGCTATATCTTTTTTTGGAGTGATACAACGAATTTATACCTTATTTTCTTCTTCTACAAAACGATGGAAAATTTTACAAGATAATATATCCACATTAACTCTTAAACCCTTGTCACAAACACGTTGGGAAAGTCGTATTGAAAGTGTCAAAGCAATTAAAAACCAAGCTCCTAAAATAAGAGATGCTTTAGTTCAATTAGCGGAAACTAGTGAAGATCCTAAAATAAAGAGTGAAGCCACATGTTTAGCTACATATGAGATTGAAAATTTTGAATTTTTATTAGGCATGAATATTTGGTACGATATATTGTTTGCTGTTAACTCAGTTAGTAAGATTTTACAATCTGAAGACATGCATATTGATGTTGCTATAGATCAATTAAAAGGTCTTCTTTCTTATTTGAAAAGTTATAGGGAAAATGGATTCATGAATGCTTTGAATTCATCTAAAGAAATTGCAAATGAAATGGAAATAGAACCTATATTTCGTGAAAAACGTGTGATCCGTAGAAAAAAATATTTTGATGAAAATAATGATGATGAGATAACAAGATCAGCTGAAGAATCTTTTAGAATTGATTACTTTTTATATATAGTAGATCAAGCTATTTTTTCAATTCAAAATAGGTTTGAACAATTTACCGTATATGAAAATGTTTTTGGTTTTTTGTTTAATTTTAGAAAGTTAAAATCTTTGAATGAAGATGATTTGAAAAAGTGTTGTCTTAATCTTGAAAACTTTTTAAAGCATGGTGAATATTCTGATATTGATGGTATTGATCTGTTTTCAGAGTTAAAAATTTTAAAAGAATTTTTACAAACAGAAACTAGTACCCCTATTGATATTTTAAGTTTTATAAAAAAAACAGATTCTTTTCCAAATGCATGCATTGCATATAGGATATTATTAACAATACCTGTAACAGTTGCTTCTGCTGGAAGAAGTTTTTCAAAATTAAAGTTGATAAAATCTTATTTGCGATCAACTATGTCACAAGAAAGATTAAATGGATTAGCTATATTATCGATTGAAAATAGTATTTTAATGGATCTTGAGTATAAAAGTTTAATTAGTAATTTTGCTTCTCAAAAAGCTAGGCGAATTATTTTTAAATAAAAATTTTAAAATATTTTTATACTTATTAAAAAAATTATTATTTAAATAATAATAAAAAAGGCCCCTTCTAATGAGTTCGCCTAAGGCCCCCAAATGTATTGGGCCGCCCCTGGCTGTTTTATGCTCCATCTTCGGACCATTTCATGAGGAAGAACCTTGTCATGCTCATGAATTTACTCGTCCACAACCCCTACAAACATGGCCCCTCCATCATCTCCTTCCCCATCCATGCTATCTCCTCTCCTGCCTCCAACAATTCGTCTTTCGCTTCCTAAAGCCGGAACATAAAAGTGGATAGGATAATATCTTTTCAAATCTATTTTTGTATTTGAATTTATTTGAATATGAATAAAATTTTGAATATCCAACTAATATCTGAATATCCAATTCTATTTGTATTACTATTTAATTTTATATAGCATTTATGAATTTTAAAAAAAAATAGATGACCACATTAATATTGTATTTATTTGATTTACCTTTCACTAATTGGTAATGTTTTTGATTCTATAGCCATAATATTTAATTATCTACTTATATCCATATTTATATTCATACTTTTAATATTTGATTTATATCTGTATATATTTAAAATAAGTATGAGTATAAACTTTTGCATCCAACTAACATTCGTATCTGTATCCATATTTTTCAAATAAAATAAATATGATTATAGATATACCGGTATCCGATTTATATCTCATCCGGTTTTAACCCTACTAGAGCCTTATGCTTTTCGGTCTCAAATCCTAGTCCAAATCCGACCCGTAAACCCTAACCGAAACCAAATAGTCATGGTTAATGAAATCGATGGCTGAGAGGCACATGCTTAGATCCGAGTGCAGTAGCCAAGTTGGGCCCCACCATCCAGCATCTAGATCGAACCAACTGGCCCACTCAACTTGCTTCTCTAGCATGTAGACTACTAGTTTGATGCAGCTGCTGATAGATAGCTAAGTAGACACTACTGACCTTTCGAACACCTCCAGCATAGCCTTCTCCATGATGCACCTCATTGGCGCATTGTCGGCCACCACAATGACATAAGTCTCATGGTGGCAACCACCGGTCCTCCTCGGCACACACTTATTTATAATAAAATTTCTATCTTCGGCAAACCAATGTTATGAAACATAGGAGACAAAGAACTGGATAACCATATATATCTACGGTTGTCACGCCTCCACCTCTGCCACGTGAGGGCCATATGAGGGGAGAATACGGGGCTCCCCTGCCAGATATTGTCCGGTTCTGGGGCTTCACGCAAGCGTCCTTCACCCCTTCCTGGTTTTGTTTTCCACCCAAAACACGTCTGCAGGATTACGAGACACCCACCTCATATGCTCAGGCTCTGGAACGAGTCTTTTCCGATGTGGGACTATTGGACCTCATACCCTTCCCACAATCGGACAAGAGTCGTCCTCGACTCTGATACCAAATGTCACGCCCCCGCCTCTGCGAGGCACGTGAGGCACCTAGTGCCCACGTGGGAGACATATGAGGGGAAAACACAGGGCTTCCCTGCCAGATATTGTCCGGTTCTGGGGTTTCACGCAAGCGTCCTTCACCCCTCTCCGGTTTTGTTTTCCACCCAAAACGCGTCTGCAGGATTAGAAGACACCCACCTCATATGCCCAGGCTCTGAAATGAGTCTTTTTCGATGTTGGATTATTGAGCCTCGCAACAGTATTTAAAATTAATGGCCAAAATTTATCCACATGATACAGGAGTACACGGCTGGCGTCAACATTCTTTGATTCAAACGTGTCCCACAACGAAAGCATATATGCGATATATCACGATCAAAAACCGAGAATGGTTCCTTTCGTTACATCAAATTATGGGATCTCTCATGGCTCGAACGAAGGAAGGATGGACCCCAGAGGCACCCGCCGCTGCCGACCGTCCATTCCGTGGCGTCGTCTCTCTCGCGTCTGCGTTCAGATCGTTGCCGGCCAGCCAGGAGAATTTTGGAACCTTTAAACCGTCCAAACTTTGTTCACGGTCTCTAATCTCGATCGCATGGCTGTAATTTTCAGTTGGATATGGGATATATTGGACATTTTTGGACTGGCTCGTGTCCGACTTGGAGAAATATTGAAGTAAAAGACGCGTGTTGTGACGCCGGGTGACGGAGACCGAGATATTTTTGGTTTATTTTGGTCAATGATAGAAAGTTGGAAAAGTTTGTCGTATCAGTAGAAACTTTTGGTCACCGACGAATCCTAAGAGAAACCCAGCAGCGAACTGGAAATTATATCCTACGCTGTGTGCAACATATGGCGCGCACGCTGACACGCATTTCTACAGTGATGCATCCAAATAAATGCTCAATTAATAGGATCCCCTGCTCCACGATCTCCATCGGATGATGGAAGACTGCAGAACTTTATGGTCTGTGCGAAGACAAACAGGACCACCAACTAGATCACCATTTATGCTGTCCAGCATTTAAGAAAGGTCCTTTAGATAGATCAGAAAGTCATTCCTCCAGCATTGAGCCATCATTTTTTTTTTTTTTTTGCTTCTACAGATTGCACCTACATCAGAGTAGCATGAGCAATCATTGTATCAAAAAAAAAATGAATAAAATCTACAGAATACACCGCTGTAAGTATAAAATATAATTTTTTTAGAAAATAAAATTTGATTAGCAGCGCATCCAGACATTTGTTATGTGTTTTATTTGTCTTCCTTTTGAGCCAAAAAAAATTGATTGAAAGACAATATATATAAATATATGAATCTCCTAAATATAATTTAAAAAAAATTGATTGATTCTGATGTTTGTCAATTTATTTATTTATTCATGTTGGTATTTCTTTCACCTGAGATTGATCTCCATACCTCAATTCTTAGGTAAATTACATTAAAAAAAATCCTTGGAAGAATTAACTTTGAATGCTAAATTATTAGTTAGTTGAAGTGATCAAAGGGCATTCTTGCATATTTTTACATCTGACAAGCCCTTGAATCTCCATGATTCAACCTATTCAATCCTCCTCGGCAAGGAGCTATCGGGGTAATACAAGGTAACAAGGTTGTTTATGCATGAGAGTAGCAACTATGCTAATTGGCAGCGCTATTGCTACCGTTGCTCCTATCCCAATTGCACCTAGATCTCAACACAATCAACAAAACAATCAAAACCTCAATCCCGTTGCATGGGATGTTGAATTGGCTATAGAGTTTTAAAAGTTAGTACCATGTTGAACCTCGTGATACAAAGGACTGGCACTTTGTGGTGCAAATATCTTTGGTTGTCAGATCTAGTTGATGAATCTTATAAATCACATATACTTTTCTAAATCTCTCCCTAGATTGTTCGAAACAGAAACAACGGAAGCATGCTTCAAGAGAAGATGCATATACTATTTTGAACAAAAAAAAAGGCGTCTTGTGAAGCCAGGTGACGGACTTCTCTTGAAGCATGCTTCCGTTGCTTCTGTTTTGAAGAATCTAGGGAGAGATTTTGTTAAATCTAATAATAGATTTTGTTATTTTGTTTATTGAACAATTTCAGTATAATACATCAAATGGATGCCTGGTCCAATCTGATGGTGCGTAGAAAGCGGATGATGCCTTGACTTTTGCAAGTTGGGGGGGCAGAGGATGGGGATGACTTCACATGCATTCCTTCAAAAAGCTGGTGGGATAGTAATCAACAACTTGGCCTTCACAAGATATATATGATATCTTCACTGAGCAACTCAAGAGCTAGCAGATTCATGCACTCCATGAGCTCTTGCGAGCGCAATGAATCCACTACTGTGACCGTCATCATGACTACAAAATATTATTACTTAGTAATAATTATGTTGGGCATTATTCTTTTGAAATCAGTGAATTGCCATGTATTATTACTTAGTAGAGAACTTAATTCTTCCAACTTGTTGATTCCTAAGTTTCGAAGGACAATAGTACATTTTTATTTTAATTAGCCAAGTGATTGGATAAGATGGTGACTTATTTTTTCAAAAGAATATTAATTCTAATGTAATGAAGTTCTGCAAAAGTCAATGGTCACAAACCATAAATCAAGTGAAACAAAGCATATACTCCTTCTTTTCCCTTTTGCAAGAAGAAGATGCTGTGCCCATTATCCTGTAGTTTTTTTTTTTTTTTTTGGCAGATATTATCCAATCGCTTATAAAGTTCGGTAGAAGCGTTGTGAAACCTATGTCACTCAATTTATAGCATGATTCTGTCATCATCATCAGAAGAATATGAGTAAATAAAAAAAGAAGAAGAAGAAAAGATAAGCATGGAAGGTGGAGCTTAGAGATCATATTTTTATTTTAATGAGATAAGCATAATTCTGTCATTATCATCACTTAATTTGCTAAAATGGATGATTCATACCGCTCTAATATGGATATCTGCTTCAGCTACTTGGTATTGACGCCACGTAAAGCAAACCATCAAGGCTCTTGATCAAGTGTTCACGGATTTCAGGTATCTGATAAATGTTCAGGAGAATGCAACGGTCAAACATGCGAGATTTCAGATAATCTTTTGAGTCGATTTCTTCTTTTAGATACGCTTGTCATCCAAGTGTCCAATTAGGAGAGGTTTAAGCTTAATGGGACAGGTGGGTAGGCCTACTTTTTTGTTGACTATATTGCACTCAAATGGGGCAAGTGGCAGCCCTTAATTTGTTTTCAAATGAGACAACATAATAGCAGTTCTCGACTCTAAACAATGCACTAACTCCAATTGTCTGTCTAATCTTATTGAACGTTGTCATAATTAAGGGCTCTGAAAGACAAAGGCCGCTGCTGCCACATAACTTTTGAGCTGTAAGAAGAAAACACACCGGATTCATTCTTTAGGTAATGACACTTTTTGACAGATTCGTTTGAGTCGCATCCCCATTCACAACCTTCTTCTGGTTCATTTCCTTCACATAGGTTTGGAATTAGTGGATTGGCTTTAAAATTCTAAGAAATATGATTAGCTAGCTCGTCAATTTCTCGTGGCAACCTGGCACTAGGAGGCATATCAGGATTCGACCACCCCCTTTGTGGTTTTAATGATTTATTATTAAAATTTGTTCATCTAGAAATGCTGAATGCATGCAATACAGAAGTAATAAAACTTTCAAGAGGCAATTGTGAAAGTTGGACTAAATTGAACATTGAGCAGCTAAAAGACCCAAGCTGGGATCCTCTCCAATCCAGGAGCGGACCAGATAGGTCAATCTTTCAATCACAAGCACCCATGGTTGACACAATGATCATTCAATTGGAGAGCAATGCTTCAGTTGGAGAGCAAAAAGTGTTCAAAAAAATCCACAGAAAATGCAATTTGTTGCGGTTTCAGATTATTCAGTTATTATTATGATGTCCAGACGTTAAACATAGTACATGATCTTCTTCTTAAGTGTTTTTTTTTTACACATTAAGAGAGAGAGAGAGAGAGAGAGAACAGAACAGAAGACATCCTCTTAAAACACTGAAATAGCCAGTCCCAGAAGGAGAGGAAGGAGGCTATAAAACAAGATCAGAAATGCCGCTGTACAGGATTGAACCTATTACGAACCAGAATGGTACATACCATGGTATACTTTTGCATCAATTCAGTATAAAATCTCTGTACAGGGGGAATACTACATTATGGTTTGGCCCGGCGCTTCAAACCTTGTGAAAAATATTACTGCTTGACTAATAATAGAAGGAAATCAGAGGAAACATGGAGAACAGATACGTAGATAAACCATAGGAGCCAATACCATAAACATCATCCGAGAACAAGCTACAGAATAAACACAAAGGTTGTATCAGACGTCTTTCTCAGCTTACCACGCAATTCTGATGCTGTTATAGGATCTGTGTAACATATCAGGGCACACAAACACCTTATACATCAACCATATAATTTTTCATTAGTTCTATATTACACATGCCACAGCATTTCGAGTATTGGAAAACCTAGTACAAATTTGCATCTCCTCATCTATGGTTATAAAGACACTAATGTTCCAATATAAAATAACATTTCATTGAAGGTCCATTCCCTCTTGCTCCATAATCAAGAGGTGATGCTTGATCGACAGTAAGGGCAATCATGATGGGTCGGCAGCCATGGCTCTAAACAACTTGGATGGAATCTATGCCCACACTGCAGCCGTATCAGTTCATCCCCCTCCAGAAACCTCTCCAGACATATACAGCACTCAAAGGATGCTTTTGCAACTCCACCTTCTTCTGCACATCTGAAAACTTCTCGTTGTAGCCCAAGTTTGTCGCAGCTAAGTCCAGGGGGCTTCCTGCTCGTATCACAGAAAGAAGGTGCTCGATCTCTTCGAAGTGTAAGCACAGCAAGGGGTATCCCGGATTCAGAGCATTCCCTTTGAATTTTGGCTGCCCAATCCCCAGAGACGATGACGCTCAAGTCATCACTACATGAACGTTCATTCAGGGAGATGCCTGAAGATGAGGTGCTTTGCCTAGGTAGAAACAAAGAAGTGTCAGCAAGGCATTGCAAGAACATTGCCTACATATTCCCATTTAAACATGAGCTGAAGATGCATTTTCTCTAATAGGAAGATAAATGGAGATTGATGACCAACCTGCTTCCTGTAACATCAACACTCCGCAGTTTTTCAAGAAGCCTTGCCCGTGCCTGTACCACAGCACCAGGAAGTCGATCATCTGACTCATCTCTGGTTCGTCTCGGCCCACTGTCTCTGCAACTCTGTATCCCACCACTGCTGCGGTTACCTACCTCAAATTCACTCGTGCCTCTATGGTCCGACCAAATCTGTTCATGTAACTGACCACAGTAGAAACTATTCCTTAGTGATAATGCAAGAGATTCAAATCGAGTTCTTATGTAGCATTTAAAGGAAAATCAACCAGGTTCATGCGGAGGGGTATGCTGTCCATGAGAGAAGGGAAAGAAATTGGAAAATCGGCCGGTGGAACTACAAAATTCAAACCCTCCGCATATGGGAAATTCTATGTAGGAGAATGTCGAGCGAAGATAGCATTTAGTGATTTATCATCAGCTACCATTTGCCCAAAGCTAGGAAAGAAAAGAGGTCACCTTAGTTATTTTTGACTGAAGTTGTGAGCTAGGTTAAACCATCCGGTAACACAAGTAGGTTGCACTTACTAGGAATTAGCAGTGGGTGAGGATTCAAAGGCCAAACACAGAGAGCCAGGACAAGGCTTGAAAGTCATGGTTATAGCGGTCAGCCTCAAGCCAAGAATGTAAAATGCTAGGATTGCTCGTAACCACCTAACACATCACTAAGCACTCTCTCATCCATTAGTTTGCAAGAGTCATTAAGAGAGAATGCACATTGTAGATTCAAACCAGGGTCAAAAGTTGAAAAGTACGGTGTTGTAATGAGTACATTAAGCAAAAATTGCCTCAAATCTTAATTAAAGGCCGAGGTTCTTAATCATTATCGTTGCAGTGCTAGTTTTTCCATGATCACCTCCCTCCAGATCATTCTTTCTTACAGCACTATGACAAAGGCTGATGACATGTCTAAGAGTAGAATGAAGGGCAACAGAAAAATGCAGGCATGAGATGTAGCAGATGTAGAAATTGAGGGAGTACCGTTTTTTAAATGTTGAGGGATATGCGTCATATGATTGTGGAAGGATGAGCTAGAATAGAGCAGGGTGTGATATCTCAAGTATTCAACCAGAACAATGATTATAACCAAAAGGTGTTCCCCTCTTTTGTCAAAGATCAGTAATTAGCGAACAGGATTAATACTATCAGTTGGAACAAGTGCCAGAAAAAATTCAAATTTATCAAGCATGTGGTGTTCTACGACAAAACATAAAACAATATCATCCACAAACAAACAAAATTGAATATTCTTCATTCCAAACCCAACATGAAAATAAGAATAGGCTTGCTTATCGTACCCCTCCGTGACCAAGATAAATAACAGCAGATATAGAATGTCTCCAAGTCTCCACCTCCTAGAACCTCTACAGGAATAATTTGGTCCACCATTAACATAAGATAGAATATAAGTGGTGTAAACAAACATGTGAAACAATCAACACACTTTATCATAAAGCACAAATTCTTCCTGACAACAAGCAAATAAAAGCAATTTACCATGTCATGTGACTTGTCCAAAAAAAATTTCACATCACACCAGCCCTTTTATTAATACACAAAGAATTTATACATTTACAGTATCACAGAAAACAAATAACCATCGCAACAAATGTAAACCTTAAGCGATTCTGCAAAAACAGTGCATCTCCTCTCATCTTCGAGCTCAAAAAGCGAGACTCTAAGCAATATTTCTAGAATTTTTTGAAGTGATATAGGCATAAGATTTACCGATCCTCCTGCAAAGTTTAGGTGACAAACTAGCAATGGTAGCAGTCAACCAAAAGCAAGGACCATTTGTTGTAAGTTGCTCAGGAAGCAGCTCCTGAAACATTTTTAACTGGGTTTTGATATGATAAATGCTCATTAACTTTTATTTGGACTGAGCTTTTCTTCTCGACCATCCGATGTTTCCAACGAATCAGCCATTCATGAAATCTCTTTTCATTTTTACCCCATTAAGCCTGTGCTAAAAACACTACAAAAATTTCCCTTCCAAGTAACAAAATATATTGCAAAAAAACTTTTAGTTGCAAGACTGTCAATTATGTGGAAATAATTTATTAACAAACAACTTTTACCCCAAGTATCTCCAAATCTGATATTAATTCTTATCCAACATAGCACCTAATCCCCATACAAAGTTAGATGTCAATGACATCTTCCTTCTACCTAGGAATTTCACCATCCTATAATCAACATGAACAGTTTGGTCTCATAAATGAGCAAGGGACAACCTTGTTTACCTCAAGATTTTTCTTACCTTTCCTTGTTAAGTACGGTTTCCAGGATCCTCCTATGATAAAGTTCATAGTACATATCTCACAAGTTCTTCTAAGGTGACTGATTTGCCTTTATGAGATAATTAAAATTCTTCCAATTTGGCCAAAAAAGGGTCCTCCCAACTCCCTTAAACTTATACGTGCCATCCACAATGCCCAAGCTAGGAAGGCATATGGAAACCTACATAGGTTAAGAGACAATAAATAAAAATAATTCTTTACTTGCAGCAAAATAATTTTTGAAAGTCTTGGAATAGTAAAATAATGGAGTTGAAAAGAAATGCCAGATGTATAAAGACTTACACAAAAAGTTGGTAACAGCAGAAGGTAACAAGAATATTTTACAATATTGGTATTTTAGCAACGGAGACTATTAACAAGAGGGGGGAAAACGAGGTTATTTTATAGTAGAAGTGCCTAAAAAAGATGATAAATCCGATAAAAACAGAGGAAAATGATTAATTTACATACAAAACTCTTTGCAACATATTACAAGAGAGAATCAAAGGAACATGATATATGACAACGATCGCATGACTCCAACAAGAGCGAAACATTATCAACCATGAAAAAGAGATGTTTAGCATCCAAGGAAGTTGCTGCTCAATATCTATCATGATGTTCCTCTCCCAATTTGAAAGGACTTGCTTCATAGAATGGCTTACTTGCAGAAATTGATGCGTGGCTGCCATAAAACTTAAGAGATAATCCTTGACTGGCTACAAGTCATGGCATACAAAGCAGTCACACAACCATTTAGAAAAGAATCCCAATTTATCCTTACCGCCACGTTAATTCAATCACCGTGAAACCTTACTGTGCCACACTAGTTTGAATGAAAAATATCATCAGTAAATCTTAATTAACTGCCTCATTGATTCTTGGGTGGTTTGGACTAAGGAAGACCCTGTGCGTGCATCTGAAGAATAAGATCTAACAGGAGTTAACATCACTTTCAAAACCTCCAATAAATACATAAAAAAGGTAAAGAAAATTCAAAACTAATTTATAACGCTCAAAACCAATATATACCATGAGCCGCCTAATTTACCTGTATTCAAGCTCTTCGAATGAAAAAAAAAAAAATCGAACTTTGAACAATATTACTATATATTCCTCAAAATCGTGAGATTTTTCCTTAAAAGAACAATTAATTAGACGATTATAATGACAAGTACTAAATGCTAATTGCTATGATTATGAAATATAGAAGATCGTAAATCCCAAAGCCGACTCCGTATGCTAGAAAAGATGATTAAGTGGCAACATAACAACACACACAAAAGAAGAGGAAGAAGGAAGACAAGTACTGTCGGGGAGGCGCGTTGGTGCCTGCCATGGTGAGTCCCCGGGTGGGAACGCCGCGCACCATCCTCACGGGGTTGATGGCCGCCGTTGCTGCGACGACCACGAGGAAGGCGGAGAGTCGCGTCCAGCCCTGGCTCCGGCTCCGAGGTACGGCCCGTCCGAGACCTCCAGTGGTAGAACAGCTTCGTAGCAATCGTCATGCAACCAAACCCCTCTATCTCTCTCTCTTGTCTCCAGCTAAAACTATCTATGAGGGATAGGGTGAAGGGAGAAGGGACTCAGAGAAAGAAACAAGGGATATGAGGAAAAAATAAAGGGGATAACGGCTCAAAAGGGGAGGAAAAGGAAACGGGAGCGGAGGTGGGCGAGAGGGAGCGACACGGAAGAGGGAGCAGTGGTTTCATGGCGGTCTGGGATACGTCACCCGGGAAAAAATCCATGGCGCCGCGCCGTCTTGGTGGAGGCGTTGGGCGGCGCTGTCGTCGGCTGGGCTCGGGAACTAAGGTGGAGGTGGGCACTCCACTGCGTGACACGTACAGCCCGACAGACCCTTCCAATGGAGTCAACCTTATCTTATGGTCGGTTTGCAAAAATAAATCTTACAATAGATTATCATATTTAATATAAAATTAAATAAAATGGTAATAATATAAATAGTAGATTCTATATCTATTTATTTTATAAAAAATAAAAATAAATACTACCATTGAAATAATATTTATTTTCTTATGCTGAATTAACACAAATGCCTTCACTTATATTATATTAATTTTTACATAAGACTTATTGATAATTAATATATATTTTTATAGCAAAATTTATTTATATTATAAAATATATTTTATATTATATGTATATAATTAATTTAAAAATATTTAAATTGAACAATGTTCGTGTAACTATATGTATAACTCATGTAAATATATTTCAATATTTGAAATGGCTAATACTAATGGTGTTTATCTAAGTAGGCCATAAATGGCTAATAAATGGGCTGAGAAAAAAATAATATTTCTTGAATTGTTTATTCAAGAGCATTTTTGAGAATTTGGCAATATTTTTATATAAGATTACCTTCAATTGAATATAGTAATTTTTTTCAATGCCATTTTTCAGAATATTTTTTTTTCACTAGCCAAGTATAATAAAATTTATTTTTCTCAACAAATTTTTAGATAAATGATTCTCACAAATCATTAGATTATTATAACATACCACAACCAAACAGTATTTATTTCTCACCCATGTTCTTCTTAAATGGTGATGTAGGGAGATGGGTCGAGGTTGATGGGGAACCAAAAAAAAAAAAGAATTGATATGTTTAATACATATAAATAAAACTAAAATTATTTAACCTTTATGTTAAATATTTAATAAATTTAAAAATAACAAAATTTGAGATTATATTATATAATAAGGGTTTTTTATAATTGCACAGAATTAGCTTAAAAAGTTTGCAAGAATCGGGATTGTCCGTGCATTTAGGTTACATTTTCTAAAGGCTTGTCCAAATTGAGTGCAAATCTCAACCTTCGGGCAGCAAGAAGAAAAAAGACCTACCAAATTTGGGTTGAGTGATGTTTTATTGATACAAAATGATGTTTAAATGGATGGTCTATTGTATTTTCAGGTTATCCTATAAAAATATCCAAACTGACTCTAAGTGGATAAAAAAATCTAAAATAATATATATATATATATATATATATATATATATAAAATATATCTTGCACTAACTAAAAGAAGATTAGTGTTAAAATAGGGGGTGTTGGCAATCATTTTTCTTTTTCAACTAAGTAGCTTTCATATTTCTACTCCATCAACTGGCAATAAGATAGCTCCCAAATGACTCTGATGTTTACAAATGAGATCACTAGGTCAAAAAACATCTCTCTCTCGAGAACATAAAAGTCCGAAGACTTGCATTTTTGGACTCTGACGCTCTTTGTTTCATCGGCATATACAAGTGTCGAGAGTTGGCGGTGGATTTGGACTGCACTCGGTTTTCATAGCATCCTTCATTCCTTCGTCGCTAAGGTAGGAGATGTAACGGTTGGGACGTATACGTCATGGAATACGATAGCATGGTACACTAAATATGCGCCCTGTGAAACCGCCAGGTGCCGCCATGTGAGTGCATAGTTGCACCCTGTACATTACTGTAGCTTGAGGAGCTTGCATAATAAAAAAAATAGAGTTTTTTTTTTACATAAATATCCTTCTCAAAATTAAATTTATATTTATTTTTTATCCTCATAAAACACTATCTTTGTGCCCTCATAAAACCATTTTTTAATTAAAAATAAAATAAAATTTTGAAATTACTTTTTTTTGTCCCCCATCGTGATCGCCTTATAAATATTTCTTTTTGCATACCTACCCATTAAAAATATTTTAGTCATTTTAATTTGAAACCGTTAATTTTTTAATGCGTTAGATGGCGTGAATACATATGCAAAATTAAAGATTAAAAAAAAGACAAAATAACCAAACAAGGATTATACGAGGGTATAAAAAATATCACTTTTGAAAAGGTATTTATGCTAAATTCAATATTTAGGATGATATTCATGCAAAAAAACGGTATATGTGACATGAGAAAGTATCCTCAATCAATCTAATCTACGAGGTAATGTGTTACGGTGTCACTACTTCTAGAATCTAGAGGTAATTTAGAAAATAATAACCTATCCTCCACTTCAAAAATATTACTTTAAATATATTTATTATCTATTATATAATATATATATATATATATATATCAAAATATATTTAGCTATTATTAAATTTATCGTTTAATGTACAACAAATATTAATAACATCTTGCTCGACCATCATTAAAATTTATTATTTATTAAAATTATCTATAAAAAAAAACGCCCAGGAGTTCATAATACAAGGCACGTTTAACAACATAATCCACTTAACCTAACATGATAAACCTGTGCCATCACTAGTGGATTCTATCATGAGCATTTTCCTGTATCTCAGGCATGCGAAAACCCAAAGGAGTAGCATGCGAAGGCCAAGCCAACTCCATGGGACGGTAATGAAGACACTTAAGTCCTGCAATAGATATGGGTCGAATAACTTTCTATAATCACAAAAAAATGCAGTTTATTTTGTAGCGTCTGCAGACTCTGCAACCTCTAACAACATATACAGCACAAACACAGGATGAATGACCGAGTGCCGGAATGTCAATCGATGCACTGTGAACCATCCTGCATGAAATGCAACACCTGAGGTTCGCAAGATCAAGTGCATCAACAGCTGGGATGATTCCATTCTACGCCCCTGCCATGTGTCGGCATGGGATATTCTGTGATGCATTTCTAAACTGTCATTTGATGGGAGAAGAAGATTATTGGCACTTCTCTTTTGGCATCAGAAGTTGGAAGCAAAAAATGATCTTATGGAAACAAACGACCAACATTTCACATTGATACAACTTTCACAACAGAATACAAACGATGCCTCTCCAGATAAGGCTTTCCAGATACATCTTTTACTAATAAGAAACCGTACAAAGAGTCGAGGCTCCGATGCATGCATTTGGCATAAGCCCTAAAAGTTATCGACAACCTGCACGGAACGAAAATTTGAAAGGAAAAGTCAGGCCAAAAGAAATCGCATAAACAACATCAAGAAACTTTATGCTGCATGCAATGCATGCTATGATAGCTACAGGGTATCCTAGAAGATGTCCTCTTTAGCCCAAAGACTTCCAAATTACTCTTTGGTTGCATGTGTTCGATACATTATTTCTACCAATTGGATTGTTCCTCCATGAGTCTTTTGCCCTCCGAGGTACTTGCTACAGATCTGGAAATCAACAGCGGCAGGACAACTATTTGCCCAGACACACAGCTTATGTTTGGCATGAAAAATATCCCTCAGCTCGGCAAATATATCATGCAAACTCTTATTGAAGAAAAATTTTCCTTCCATATCAAGACCACAAACATGCTTCAATGGAACCAAGAGATCATGGAAGTGCATCACTCCAAAAGATGAACTCATGCAAACTCTTGATGAACTTGCTCTTAGAAACAAAGTCTGCATACACATCCACTAATGAGGTGCATTTCATCCAAGCTCACCGTCCTTCCACATGTTTATCATTTCTCATGAAGCCAAAGCTTTTGGAAATGAAAAAAATGAAAAAACGCCTATCTGTAACGGCTTATTGAAAATTAAAAGGTCATGAAATTCGATACCGAAAATGAATCATATATAACCTCCAGATATAGAAATTTGGCCTGCACAGTATAACATGTATACAGATACAAACGCAGAACCCCAGATGCTGCACCAGGGCCCTCATGCAAACTCTAGCATGAAAATAATTACCTCCGATGTATGTAAATACTTCTCAACCACAAAACAACTTCCATTTCGCATGACACACTGCCAGTTCACATGAGTAAATTTTCAAGAAATCGAAGTTTCATAGGCTTACTACCACTCATGGCATAGTGGTTTGCACAGTAAGCAAAACATGACATCAAGTATGGATTACAAAATCAAGCATGTATTCATCAAACTTCCTGTCAGCCCTATCAGTAGTTTTCTACCAATTACATGAGTACAAATTTGTTCTTACAAGGTTGCTTATGCTTTTATATATGAGTGGATGATGATATACTTCGAAGAGAGAAAAAAATTACCTTACTGTTGTGAAAGTACCAAAGCTTGAACTACCACCCATGGATTTTCCAACTGCCAAATGATGTGTCAATATGTCTATCACCGCTATATTGCACTCAGCGTCAATAAGACTGCCAAAAACGAGTATGACGGTTATAGTTTGAAGAGAAAGACTAAGCTTTAAAGTAGAGGGCTAGCAATTAAGTAGGGTCAAGCTTGCACCCATGTTAACCATAGATATTAAATCATAATCCAACAGACAACTATGCAATCCTAATTTGAAATGGAAAGGAAAAAAAGGGGGCCCTCTGGAAGCTTAATGAAGGTACTTTCCTCCCCATCCAAGCAAAGAAATGAAGTTAAAAAAGAACTACGAAAAACTTCTTAATTTAAGAAACCAATCAGTAACCGAGCATGCAAATGTACAATTATTATGCTCAGCAAGTAGATAATTAATGTTCAATAACTGCAATTTGTTGCATGTTTGCTAACTTTGTTATCCAAACAAAAGTGGGAAGTTGCAAAGGTCATGGGAGATATTGTACTGGAAACAAGATTTGAAAATGGCCAATACTTTCTTTATTTGATGGAAGCAGTCAAAATGCAAAGTTCATTATATGCTAAATGTAAATGGAGCAGACAGCCGAAGATAAAAGAATACATATAACAAAAGATCACATATTATTGCAGAAAAAGGTAATTATTTCTAAAAGCTAAAATGACGATCAGCTCATGTTACACCATTAGGTGTAGCTCCACAAAGGAGCCTTCAGGCCCTCCGCCCTTGGGTGATGCTTTGTGAGACATCATCCAGAATCTTCAGGGATGGGGCACAATTGTTCCATAGTTTACATCATGTACGATAGATATACATATTAGGCATTGATTATTTTCAAAATCAGTGAAAAAAATAGATCCTCTTCATATATTTACAGATGGCATAATTTCAATTTTGGAATTAGATTACTACTTTTTGAATGTTAACCTTCACCTTTGAATGAGAACAACAGTACCATAATCTCTCTCTCTCTCTCTCTATGTGTGGCGCCTCATATTTCAATTAGATATCCATATAAAACCGATCTATGTAAATTTCCCTTGCCAAAAAGGAATTTATAAATGGGATTCATTCTGATAGACAAAGACTGATAATAAGCCAAGATGCACTAATCACTAACCAACTCTATGCTGGCTCTAGACACTACAAGGTGGGCTCTTCTTGAGTTCAGTTCTTCTAAATTTTCTAAGCTCAAGCTTGTCAAAACTTTTTCAGTTTTGTGCAACCTGACTTGTTCCTTGTGACATTGGGCCTGCTGACACATGAAGTGTTATACCTAATAGCTAGAACATTCTACCTAGGGCAATGCACCCACTTTGGAATCTTCCCAGAATCTTGAATCCAGGCCTGCTTCCTAAGCGCTTTCCTACTAAAAGTGTTTAGAAGAGTATTGGCTTCCCCATACCCACACTCGCACTTGCTCATGCACCTCCTCCTGATTCTGGCAAATAAGGTCTTATAACCAACACTTTTTGAAAGCCTGTGTGTCTCTATCTTTAAAAATTTCAAAACATTCATAGTAGGCAAACAATTTATTTTAATTTGCATAGAAAGCCACAGATGTGGGTCCACTATAATATTCAGTTCCATAGGTAAGCATGTGTGCTTAATAGTATGGATTTCCCAAAATTGCCACACCTTAGTTTGAGCTCACCTTAATCCTGACCCTAATTTAAGGCTCAGATTGGATTGTAAGCAGAATGTCTGATTCTTAGAGCCTCAACCTAGGAACCTAGATCACAAGCAAGCAGCGATGACTCTATCTCATTAATACACCTTCCAAGAAACCTTTTTAATGACTCAAAAGTCAAAACTGAAACCTAGAATCATAATACAACTTCCCAACTACCCAATCCATTTCTCCAAAATCTTTATTATCCAAAACTGACTATTGGAACTTCCAATTATGAAGGTCAATAATCCTGAGAACTAGCCTTCCAATTTCCATGTTGCGCACTCATTCATTCAAAGCAATGAGTAATGATAACAGAGTTGCCTTTAAGGAAAGAACTTCAATCTTTGAAAAGAAGCAGCAGGAGAAAAGGAATGGAAAACTCACCAAGTAATACAAGTACGAGAGTGGCCCAGAGGATAGTTTGAATAGGACGGCCATACTGGATTTGATACTGAGACCTTTGAAACTGTCTTTGAAGAGCTCCAAACCACCCATAGAGCTGTTTATCATAAGATTCATCACCATAACTACTAAGGCAGCTCTTACTTTTCTCATAGCATGCATCATTTCCCTATATGATGAACCAGAAAAACAGCAACATTGAATAAAGCCGCCACAATCACAAAAGCAATTATAAATTTTAAATAAATGATTTTTTGAGGAAACGATAATTAATGGGAAACTCCTCACCCGACTCAATTGATTGTTTCGTAATGGGATCAATTCTTCCTCTTGATGTTGAGCCCCACCTTTCCATTTCCTATAGCCATTTTTAGACAAGTTCATCCTAGATGTTGATTCTAAAGCCTTTGTTAAGCAAGATAAGCTGGGTATCTTTGGAGGGGGTAAATTGGGCCGCTTGTCAAATGATCTCCTTGGAGCTTCTTCGTCAGAAACCGAAATCTTCCATACCCCAATATCAGCATTAGCACTTGCTGTCCTCCGGTGCTGTTGCACATTCTCCTCCTCTCTTTCCCTCCTATCCAACTCATATGATTGGGAAATATTCTTCGGGCATTCAGCCTCTCCATTCATCTTCAGATGATTGCCCTCTATCTTCACCTCACCAACAGAAGGAACAGTCACCAATTTCTCTAGTTCTGGCAAGGGACAGGACAAGAAAAGAGCGAGCTCATCCCGCTCTCCTTCATCCAATTGAACCCAGGCCATAGCTTTCCCCTCCTCATGTGTCAATTCCCTCAAAGAATTCTCCACCAGCAATATCTGATTCCCAATCGCCGCAACAAATTGGCTGTGCCGGGTCCTTGCGTCCTGCCCGGCCGAGCAAGCCTCATCGCACGACCTAACCGCCCGATCCAACTCCTCAAGCTGCAAATAGTACCCAACAACGATCAAAATCTCTCCTTGATCGATGACCATTACAAAAAACCCCTAGAATAAATCTAATCCTGGTTTCAAAATTTCTACTTTCTAAGTCACCTGCCATTTTGCCGTGCCGAGTGCCGTGTGAAGCTCCCCGAGGAGTTCCCCGGAGACGTCTTCACCATTTCCAGCGCCGCTAGAAGCCGCTTTCCTCTCATAAATCCATCTTCTGTAAACGGATTCCATCCTAGAAGCAGGAAATCGAGAGGGGGGGTAAGATCCATCGACACCTAGATTAGAGTAGCAGAAGGTGGAAAATGACACAAAAAATGGTACCTGTCAGCGGATTCCTGGACCTCCTCCGCGGCTGCGAAGAACGGATCCTTCTCCCACCGATCGAAGCACGTAGCCATCCGGAAATCTCTCCCAAACCAAAAGAATAGAGCACTGGCTTTAGATCTCAGAAGAAATTTACAACCGTGACCCTCACCCTGGAGCTTGGTTTCTATGCTTTTATGATGGAAGAGGAAAGGAGGCGATCGGTTTCAGCTGCCCGTGGCGTTATCGGGTTTGGCCATTGTCTCAATTGAGAGAGAGAGAGAGAGAGAGAGAGAGAGAGGAAGAGGAGGAGAGAGGTGACGAAAAGCTGGGTTGGTAGGCCGACGAGGGGCCGACCGAAATGTGAGGCTTCTCGCGGCATTCGCAAGGTAGATGGCCGTGCTATTTTTACCTGAATCTGACCGGGAGATAGTTGATTGATTTATTATAAAAATAAATAGGAGGTGCATCTCCTACACGTTAAGCCATTAGATTGCAAATTTATAATAGTGGTTTCTGAAAGCAAATAAGTTATCTTGTAGTGAAATCAACTTGCTTGCATGCTTCATATGACGATTAAGATAATGCGTGTTAAATTTTCATGTTGTTGAGCAACTTGGGTTGAAGTTTTTACCCAAAAAAAAAAAAAATTGGAGCATACGTTGACCTTAAATCAAGTCCATATCTCTGCCAGTGTCACCTTCTTGGGCTAAAGGTTGACGATCCCTGCAATAGTAATGGTAAAATGGTTGCTTCTTCCAAGTTCATAGGTTGATGAGAAACATCTACAAATGCAAGAAAAAATTCCAACAGAGATTAACGTTCATTTCCAAGATAGTTTGTTTTATTTACCTCATAATATCCTTTTGATCTCATTTTAGTATATTTGCTTTGGTGGGCTAAGAAAGAAAAAGGACATGGCCACACTTTGTACTAGGATACAGCCCTGTCGTGGCAACAAAATCTTCTATAGATAATAGAAGGATCCACCTTCATAATTTCATGCCTCCCCACCCCCCCCAACCCAAGTCGGGGCCGTATCTTTCACACAAATCCACCATTGTAGTAGGATTCATCTTCCAGTTATGGGCTGTGGGGAACGTCCCAATGGACTCGATAGGAGGCAGCCTGGAAATCCCACTTGAAGTAGCCCAATGTAATTGGCTATGGAGAACCATTAGCCATTAGCCATTCAGTAATTGTTCAGCAGTCTCCCACCAAGAGCACCTTTTTAATCTTTAGAACGTCTGTCTCATTATCACCTTCAGATCTAATTCACCACACTTCTGTATATTTTACCTCTCTTCCAACATTACAAGTAATGGAGTAGATTACTCCACCCATAATCTTTTGCTACCAATTCTAATGATATGGATTCTGGGTTAATTACATTTGCTTTGTTCTTTTACTGTTCCCTTCCGAGTTCCGACCCCCTTCATTCTCTCCTTTGCTCTCCAATGACTAACCAAGCCCCAAAATACATATTGCACTATCACCACGCCAACCTAACTCTGTGATTCCTCGCCCCTCCCCTTCCCCAACTCCTCGTATACCATCTCTTGCGAATTAACTCTTATATACAGCTCCAAGACATAAAGGTCTAATTAGCATTGGCAATATAGGCTTAGAATCATGAACAATACCTATACTGTAACAATCTAGAATCTCATCTAAAATTGCTAGCTGAAAAGTATTATTCGGTTTCCTTAATCCTGTAGGACTAAACATACGCTCATACGAATTATGACATATTCTTTCCGTTCAAGCCCTGAGGAGGAGGGTTCAAATCCATTTAAATCTAATCATGAATATCATGATTGGCCCGTGGTCAATCCCAATAGATCTGTGCTGCAGTGTTCCCTAGTCCACCTAAGTTATAGGTCGGATCTGCTTTAATAATATTTGTAATAAATAGGAACTCGTCCAAATTGGCTAGCCGAAGATATTATTTGGGTTCCTTAATCCTGTATAAGTATCCAAAATTTATCCAACAAATAACAGATATGGAACTAAACATACGCCCGCATGGGTCGTGCTATATGCCTCATTTGATATTAAAAAGGTACTTCGTTTTAGATTTAAAAACTAGATCCTCATTGTTCATTTTATTTGGAGTTATTTGTTATGGCTTTGAATGTCGTCGGTATATTTGTAAATTCAGGTATGTGTTCTAGAAGCATGGGATCCTTCAGATGCTACGCGCTTCAATATATTCTTGTCAGCATCATTATTTTGACTCAGAAATACAGTTGGTACCCCAAATCACAGACATCTTTCATCACGACCTAACCCTTTCATATGCATGCCTGCTGTGAGGAGAGTTGCCACTTGCCAATTGCCATGCATGACCATTGTAAAAAGTTTTTTTTTTTTTTTTGTCTAAGACGGATATATCATACATTATGAATATGGACCCAGCTAAAAAAGTCAAAAAAATAATAAGTTTCTAAATGCACAAGGTAACCCACTCTTCTTTGTCCAAAACGTATCTTCGGAATGATTGGCCACCTAATCCGCTGCCCTGTTGGCCTCTCATACATATGTTTCGCCTGCAGGCCATCCCACCACAGATCATAGAATGAATGTCCCTAAACAGCAAGTAGTAGTCGTCCACTCCATCCATGTTTTGCAACATCCAGCTAATGACCGTCACCGAATTACTTTCGAGCAATATAACCCTAGCCTGAAGCATCCGTCAAGCATAACTTAAGTCAATGCAAGCCGCTCTCAACTTAGCCCGGGGCTGAGGTGCAGCGCTCCTTCTCTTTAGGTGTGTTGCTCGCGTTGTATTAAAAAAAAAAAAGTTTTTTTTTTACATGAATATCCTTCTAAATATCGAATTTTGCATGAATACCCTTCCAAAATTGATATTTGCATATATACCCTCATAAAACACTTGTTTTACCATTTTATCCTTTTTTTATTTTTGTTTTTGCATATGTACCCATGATATTTAACGACGTTAAAAAATTAACGATTTCAAATTAAAATGAAATACCCTTAATGGGTAGATATGCAAATAGATCGCGATTCCGATAGTAGAGAAAGTAGACAGAAACAATAACATAATTTTAAAATTTTATTTTATTTTTAATTAATATAAATATGATTTTTTAAACACCGTTAGAACAACCGTTATATTACGGATATTTGTACAATAACAGAGTTTTACGAGGGTATATATGTAAATATTAATTTTGGAAGAATATCCATATAAAATCTGATATTTAGGAGGGTATTCACGTAAAAAAAATTAAAAAAAATTATATTACTCCTAACGATAACTCGTAGGTCAGCAATGTGCTAAAAAGTCACCACTCCGTTTCTTAGGGACGCGTGCACAGCCTTCTACGGCATTCGCCACAAAGTAACGGCTAGTCTCTGGATTCAATTTAAAAATATTTAACAGGTACCATTTTTTGAGCGAGAATGGGACCCTGCAGCACCGTACATGAACAAGTATATAAATCCTTATATTATCAGCATGAAAGAACTCACCTTGCCGTAAAATACTAGGCCGAGTCACCTGAGAACTCTGGTCTCTAATGTAAACGCCGAAGATTGTAATCAAAACTAGATTACATAAGCAGAAATTAATTCCCATCCTTCCAAAGACTCGTAAAAGTTCCTGTTGACCATAACTGTAATCTCCGGTCCAACAACTCCATTAATTTTAATTTCCGGTCTCTAAAAATATTTTTGTTAAAAAAATACCGAATATGCTCCTGACTCTACAGTGAGATTCCTAAGAGCGTTTTTCTTAAAAATAAAAATCAGACCTTTGAATTATTTAGCAAAAATTAATTTTCCTCCCTTCCAAGAACTCTAGTATAATAGAAAGTTTCTGTTGACCATAACTGAAATCTCCCATAATCATGTATTACGACTGGACTTGCATCAATGTTAGTTTTTTTTTTAAAAAAAAAAAAGAAAATCCTAATTAGTACTCAATTTCCAACCACCCATTTTCCAAAATCAATGCAACCAACCATTTTCCAAATCAACAGCTTCATTTTTAACCACATCACCCAACATTTCATTGTCGCTTTAGTTGAAGTAAAGCGATACATGTTCCTGTGGTTCTTTGGGTTAAGACATAAACATCATTAACCAAAGAGAAAGCCACGTACCAACTAAGCTCCTTTCACTCCAAATCCAAATTCCAGCAATCCAAGCCACCCGAGCACCTTGCATCTATTTTCTCGTATTTTCCTTTTCTTGTCCATCCGCCCAACTTAAATAGCAGAAAGCAACAGGAAGCCAATAATGGCCGCGTTTCGTTGTCACGTCCCAAACTTCAGACAGCAACGGCGAGGACGCTGGTGGTCCACCGGCTTTGTGGTGTACTTCAGCAACTATCGACCCTCATCAATTACCGTCTATTATTTTCTTTTCTCTATGGATTATATGATGTCACGTCCAGGTGAACGCCATGGGGCTGGCCACGACGTGCTTCCCGTCGGACCACTCAAGCCGGCCGAACCCAGACCACCTCGACGGCAGCGACGGCGACGAAAAGCTCACTGTGAAGCTCCGCTTCTCCCCCTTATCCGCGAAACTCAGCTCCACCGGCTCCACCACCACCTTCACCGCACCACCGGCCACCGCCGTCGACTTGTACGTCCCCGGGCCCCCCACGTTGGTGACCGTCCTCGTGTGCTTCACTGTCGCCACGCTGCCGCCGGTCCCGCTCGCCGTCTCAAACACCACCGCGAAGGACGGGTAGTTGAGTTCCGACACGGCGTAGGTCCTCGTGCTGTCGCAGGTATAGTTGGTTCTTTTGGCCACAGCGGCGATCTGGAGGGAGGTGTAGTTAAGCGCGCAGAGGAAGTCGATGTAGTCCTCGGCGGTGAGGTCGTAGACGAGGCCCGGGTCCGCGGCGCGCAGGGGGTCCACGTGGCCGGCGCCGTAGTCGAACGGGTTGGCGGCCTTGCCGGTGGCGACATCGAGGAGGCCGCCATCGCCACCGGGGTAGGCGGAGTAGGCGGTGGTCATGAGGGCGGAGCGGACGGCGGCAGGGCTCCAGTCCGGGTGGGCCCCCTTGAGGAGGGCGGCGAGGCCGCTGACGTGGGGGCACGACATGGAGGTCCCGGAGATGATGTTGAACTCCACCCGACGCGAGTCCACAGACAGCCCCGTGGGACCCGCCACCCCAGTCCACCCGGCCAGGATATTGACCCCGGGGGCGATCAGGTCCGGCTTCAGGATCTCCGGCGTCACCGCGTTTGGCCCCCGCGACGAGAACGCCGCCACCACCGGCGACGGCCGCACCCCGATCTTCGTTCCCCCGAATACGATCGTCGCCGTCGGACTTTTATCCGATCGTAGATACGCTCTGACGGCATCGCCGACCTTCTGGCCGACGCCAGCGGCGGGGAGGAGATGGGCGTCGGCGACGAGCTCCTCGCCGTTGGCGTCGGTGTTGGCGAGGACCATCCCAGCGCCGCCGGCTTCGCGCACCACGTACCCCTTCTGGACCCGGGCGATGATCCCACGGTCGCAGAGAATGATCTTCCCGGCCACCTTCTTCGGCATAAGGGTCCCCGGCATGCAAAGATTCCCGTTGCTGGCGTTGCTGGCGTTTCCGGCGTACACGAAGGGGAGCGGCGAGCTCGGAAGCGGCTTCCCACTATAAAGCGATACCCCGGAATAGTTCTTGCCGTTGCCGAGCACGACGTAGGCGGGGAAGTCCCGGTCGATAGTTCCGGCGCCCACAGTGGTCATCCAGGGGGCGACGTTGCTGAGGCTGGAAGCGAAGGGACCGGCGTTACCGGCGGAGAACGAGGTCAGGACCCCCTTCTCCATCGCGTTGAACGCTCCGATCGCGACGATATCCTTATAATAGTCCACCATCCCGCCGCCCAGGGACAGAGACAGGACCTGGCACCCGTCTTCCACTGCCCTGTCCATGGCGGCGAGGATGTCGGAGCTGAAGCACCCGCCGGCCCAGCACACCTTGTACGCCGCGACGCGCGCCCGCGTCGCCATCCCGCGAGCGGTGCCAGCGGCGAAGCCGTTGAGGCTGACGTCCGTCACAGCGGAGCCGGCAGCGGTGGTGGCGGTGTGGGTACCGTGACCTTCGTTGTCCCGCGGAGACCTGGACTCCCTGGTGTCGTTGATGGGGCCCGCGCTGGCCTCGTACCCTTTGGAGAAGAACCGCGCCCCGATCAATTTCCGGTTGCAAGCCGTCCCCTTGAAGTCCTTCCCCTCCTCGCACGCCCCCTTCCACCAGGACGGCACCGCCCCGAAGCCCGTGTCGTCGAAGCTCTTCCTCTCCGGCCATACCCCGGTGTCGAGAACTCCCACCACGACGTCGCTGGCCGTGTTGCCCTGCGGGAAGATGTCGTCGCTCTTGTCCAGGCCTAGAAACTCGGGGGTCCGGGTTGTGTGGAGCTTGTAGCGGACCTCCTGGAGAACGGAGAGGACGCCGTCACGGGATTCCAAGGCGGCGGCCTCGGCGGGGGTGAGATGGGCAGAGAAGCCGTGGGCGACGGTGTTGTAGGAGTACAGGATCTCGACCGAGTCGGAGACGGAGCGGACGGAGGCGTCGTACCAGTGGCCGTGCTCGGCGAAGGTGGCCGGCATCCGGGACTTGGCCATGTGGACGATGTACGTCCGCCGCTTATCCTCTGCTGCTGCCATGTGGCAGGAGGAGGAGGAGGAGTAGAGGAGGAGGAGGAGAAGCGCCGCCGGCCCCGTTATCGGTCTCCCCATCGCGGTGGCGTCGGCGAGCTTTGTTATTTAAACGAGAGGAGAAAGTGAGAGGGGGTGGATGGAGAAGGCTGGGAAAGGGGTTTTCGTTTCGTCCGGAGGAATGATTGCTTGTTGAGAATGAGAACAAAGGTAGCAGGCAAGAAACGAGATAGGTGGTTAAGGAAGAGGCCACGAGCCCACGAGAGAGAGATGGACAGGGTTTCGTGTTTAAAGGTTTTGATCTTTCTAGCCAAAAAAAAAAAAAAAAAAATTATTTTTTTGGGTCAAAACTTTTCATTAAATCAAATTTGAGTACATCCTGCCAAATCAAAAAAAAGTAAACAATGCAACAGGTGAGGAACACCCGCTAAACTCATCTAGATGACATCCCCAGAGTGACGTGCCACGTATGACGCTACCCAGTCCGCAGCTCTGTGCACCTCACGAAACACATGACCAATCTGGATAGCAAACATCTCCTGAACCAATCTGCAAATCTCCCGAATCAACGGGTGACCGTCACCATATCTATCCACTCCCCGTATCCAGCCAATCACCGTGGCAAAGTCTTACTTAATGCACAATCTGTCGACAGCCATCATAAATCTTGCTTATCGGATGCCCTCCCAAGCAGCCCGTAGCTCCACCCCAACAACAATCAAACCAGGTGTGCTCCAACCACTAGCTGTAATCAGTCTACTATAATGGTCTCTAGCAACAAAGCCTACTCCACCAAAAGCTCTATCCGTTACTATATCGCCATCAAAATTTACCTTAAGATGACCAGAAGGTGGCGATACCTAGAAAAGAGAAGCATACCTAGGCACTACAACAGCAGAAAAAGGTACTCCAGATATTCCTGACCAACTCAGATAAAGTCGATGGAGTCAAAAAAAAAGGACCTCCACAACCTGGGTCACAGCTCTTTCCACCACAATCCTCGGTAGCGACCCTCTTCCCTCAAACAAGCGTCCATTCCTATCCAGCCATATATGATAAGCTAGATAGGCAACCACTACCTCAGCTCAGCTGTGCTAGGCCTTCTGGAAGAGTCCCTCAAAAACTGTAACAAATCCTCTACTGACTTCCATCTCAAGGGTAAAGGCATAGACAGACAGCTCCAAATCTATACCGCCCTCGGACAAAGGAGTAAGATATGATATATGGACTCCCCTAGATTCGGGCATACTTGCAAAACTGGGTCATCCTCGATGTCTCCTGTTTGTTATTCTATTTTCAATATACGTATTTTTGATTAGGATGGAGAATTTCTGAAAGCGTTTAACCCATGCTCTCTCTCTCTCTCTCTCTCTCTCTCTGACAGACTAGCACTCTCTCTTTCCACTCTGCTTGCTGTTAAAATTAAAAAAAAAAAAACTGAGACACTGGGGAAAGAGTTTTTTTACTAAAATATTTTTTTAGAAATTGTTGTCTAAATATATAATATCTGAAAAAAATAATTTTTTTCATATTTGATGGATAATAAAAAAGTAAAATATTTCATAGACCAAATACCAAACAAAAAAAAATAGAAAAGTGATGCTCGAAAAAAAAAAAGCTACACAAAAAATGCGCTTTCTCTCGTGCCTCACCAAGAAGAACAATTCTCAATTTCTTTCTCTTTTCTCACATCACGCAAAAAATACATCAAATATTTTTTAAATAGAGTATCCTATGGATGGTATGTTTGGTTTTTATTTAAATTCAAAAACTAACATTCAGGTGAGGCTGGATAACTATTCTCAAAAAATGACTAAATAGAATAAAATTAAGAATAAAATTTTAAAATTATTAAAATAGAATTCTAATGAGAATTTGGTAACGAATCTCCCCATCCTCGTCTTTATTGTTATCGTAATTGCTGCACGGATAGGATCTTCGCCTATTTTAATCTGCGTCTGCGATCCCAGGGAATGCAGCAGTAAAAGAACGGCTGCACGTGAGAAGTTTCTCTTTAATTTATACCCTTTATTTTTTTATTTTTTTGCCAAAAGTCTCTCCGTATGCGTGGCCTCGTGGAATTAGCATTTCCGTTGTAAGAAGTTAAACGTATGACGAGAAATGCGAATATTTGTGAGCTGCGCGACGAGACGAGAAGGTTATCAATCAAGTCTAATGTGCTCTTCGCTGCCTGCTGGTAGGGATGGCAACCGGCATCAATTTGCTGAAGGCTGCTTTCTTTTGGATGATATTGGGTCCTTTTCATACTCTAATATTCTATAGGGGCTTGTTTGGTTTGCGGAAAAAAAAGAGGAAAAATATGGTCAACGGGAAAGTAATGAGATGCCTCTTGTTTGGTTGAAGTTTTCAAATAAGAGAGACGAGAAAGTTGTATTCCCATGAGAATATGATTCCCACATTTCATGGAAAAATTTTTTCCATGAGAAACATCGGAAGAAGTATTAAAGAGGCATTAAAGACCTAATTTTTATTAAGGGCATAATAGAAATTATACATAACTATCCTAGGAAAGTGGATGGCCAACCAAACATAAGTACTTTATAAATTTGTCACTTTCCCATGATTAATCAAACATTCCAAAAGTACTTTTCTAGGCATCCTCTTCCTATAAATTTGTTTTTCAGGAATCATATTTCTAGGAGGGAAAATGCTTTCCGCGAACCAAACGAGCCCTAGATGTCTTGAATCATTTTCCTTTTAATTTTCTGAAGCAAGTTATGTGTGCTAATTTGTAGAACGGGTGGTTCCTGCTTTTGGATGATACATGATCGACTAAAAGAGGTTATGGAATATGGATGTTAGGTATAGCACGAGAGATGCTCAAGATGGTTTCCACTCTTCCTTGCTATATAATATGTCTCCTTGATCCCTGAGGTTATTTCACGTGACTATGTATTTTCATGGCCACACAAAGATTTATACACACACACATGTATATGTGTACGCGCGCGCGTATGTATCACCATATTTAGTTCTAGGCACAATGGTTGTTGTTAACTTAATTTTATTATGTAATGAATCAATAAGAGACATCAGAAAAATTAGTGGTTGTGCCATCATCAACAATGATTATATTTTTGTATATTTCAAAATATTTTAAGAGGATACCCAATGTAGAGTACTTCGGCTATTTTGGAAAGAATTGGATAAGATTTAAGAGCGAGATCCAACGTATCAAGAAGCTAAATCATACACCAAATATGAAATACTTATGTAGCATACTAAGTGATCAAGACCAAATTTCATCATTTACATCTTGATATAAGTAGGTCAAAGCAAAACATTTTTTTGGAGAAAGACTTCGATGGTGCATATCTTCTTATCTAAAAAGAATCAAATAAAGTAGGCAAGTAGCTAGAAACAAAACTAATGTAAACAATCAAGATCTATCCTATATAAAAATTTTGTTCTTTTGTGATTATTTTCACTAGCCATGTCTATTCCAAAGAAAAAAAAAGGCAAATTAAGGTAGGGACGACCACCAATTATTGGAGGAAGCTGTCTCCAGAGAGATACCTTCTGGGTGGGTCTTGTAGGAATATGCGATCCATTTAGATACTTGATACTAGTTTATCATATTTGACATATAATGATTGTTCTAATAGTATAATTGTTATAATAAAAGCAAATTATGTATATAAACAATGTTAAATAAGACCTCTAAAAAAACCATTATAACAATTGCTTTTTTGAACTTTTTTTTTGGAAATCAAGAGGAGACACCATATAGTTAAGCTAGAAGATTGATTTAGATTTTTCTTTCAATTCTCAAAAAAAAAAAAAAAATATTTAGAACTTTTTCATATCTTTACATATACAAGACATCAGGTTAATTTTTTCAGCGTAATATGGTGATAAGCAGTATCTTACACATCTTGGCATTGTGAGATCTGCTTGCCTGCCGCATTCCCATTGACATCCATTTTTTTTCTCTTTTTGGGCATTCTCTATTTGTCTAAATTGCTGGTTCCATTTTTTAGATTGAAGACGTGTACGAAAAATTATAGGAATGTGATATCTCTAGGCATCATAACAGTGCTTAGATTGTTTCATTAGTGAGATCAGATTACTAGAGTTAGCCATGGCTATGGATTATTGTCTAGGTCATAATGGTGTCGAGTACACACAAAGAGCCTGTTTGGATAGTTAGGCTGAAAATTTTATACAATTCATGGATCAAGCTAGTACAATCGATAAGAACATAAGATTATAGTCTGGGTTAAACCTATATTTATAAATACCCAGGAATAACTTTGGAGTGCTTCGGCCTGAATTTTATAGGAAAAAAGAGATTCGTAGAGGTTCATTCTAAAGCTATTCTAAATATAAGCTTAGCTCAGCCTGTAATTGTATGATCTTATTGATTCTACGAGCTTAATCGAAAAATTTTACAGAATTTTCAGCCTAATCATCCAAACAGTTTGAAAGGAGATTTCTTTTCTATTAAAATATGAGCAGCAGACTATGGGCATCAAGGTGAGAACTGTAGTTGGAACTTGGCTAGCAAATTGTTAACAAGATGTAAGAACTAAATGGATATCTAACCTTGATTTGTGGAAAAGATTACCAGCCTTTCGCTGGTCCATATGCTAGATCTTTTCCATAATAGTATTTCCCAGCCGTATCCTCCAATAATTGGAGGGTGGCCAGCTTTGAATCATCGTTGTCTCCTGCCATGCAGGGGGCCAAGAAAGAGAATTTGTACGTAAGAATGGACAATGAGGGTGGTATATATTTATTATTCCAAAATATGCACCGCAACCAATGCCGACGTAATTATATCATTCACTGTTAGGACAAAATTTCCTTCTGTTTCTCTGGGACTAAAAAAAAATATCAAGAAGAGAAAATCAAAGAGAAAATATAGAATCAATTTTTTTTTTCAAATCTTTTTATCTACGAGAAGTAGTAATCATGAGAGAAAATAACAAGTTGTCAAAATGGTTTAAAATAACTTGATCATTCTTTGTCACTTTTTCAACAGTTTACTCTCGTATTTTCTTGTTTCAGCAAGAATACGAGAAAGATGTTTGATTTTTTTTTTTCTTTCTTCTTTTCTTTGTTGATTTTTCTTTTTTTTTATTATTATTTTCTCCTCAATCAAACTGAGTCTAGGGAAGTAAACGTTAAAAGGATATCAATTATGGATGGACCTGAAATGGTTGGACAAAGCCCAACCTAAACTCGAGTCTTTGCTTAGCCACCGGCCCTAAAACCCTGGAACCGAACACGTGGATGATAATGAGGAAGCCACGTAGCAACTCTCTTCAGTCTAATCCCAGTTCCGCCGCGCTCGGTCGCCATGGCGCTTTCTCTCTCCTCCTTTCTCTCCCCCACCGGGGCCTACTTCTGAGTTCTGGCCTTGATGGCGCTCCGAGCGACAGAACTCCGCCGCTTCCAATTCCTCCTCCCCGAGGCCTTTGGATCTCTCTCCAGAGGCTGCAGCCACACGAAGGCCGGCGGCGGGAGGAGACTGCCGAGATCCGGGAACACTGCCGGCGAGGAGTTCTCGAAACGAAGCGATCGAGTGGAGTGGAGCACGAGCGGATGCTAGATCCAGGCTAGTTTTGAGTTCAGTTGGATCCAGTGCATATCTACCGTCCCAGGCACTGCCACGCGTGGCTTGGCTGTCTCATGTTGGATGCCTGTGCCCAGGGAGGGAGGCGATGAATCTTTCTTATTTACCTCTTATACTTCTACCGTTTGAGAGAAGTCCATGATTTTTTTTTTGTTTTTCTTTTTAGGTTTATGACATAGTATCCTTTTATATATATAGTGCGAGTGATCCCCTACTTCATGACGTCCGGCACATGCTGGAAAGATGCAGCACATTTTAGGTTGTGCATGTCTACCAGGAGGCAAATCGAGCCGCCGATTGGATGGCTACCTATGCAGCTCAGCATTCCGAAAAGATCCTCTGGACTCATCAGGGAGTCCCTCCTGCACCGCTGTGCCATGTCTTTGCTGTTGATTTGGTTGGCTGCACCTACACTAAAGTAGGATGAGCAGCCGTTGTACCAAATAAAAAATAATCACCTTCTATAGATAATTTTTTAGAGTAAATGACAGATGGCTGGTTCTAGCCCTGACAAAAAGATTTGGAATGAAGATGGATGTAACAGCTGAAGAGCATTCCAGGAAAGGTGTTCCTAAATAGGTTAGAGAGTGATAGTGTTGCCACTAGCTGGTTGATATGGCTAATATTTAAGTTATAAAAAATATTTGTATGGGAACGAAAAAGAAATTGGAAAGATAAAATTTTATTTAATTAAAATTTAGCAGTTACTTTTTATGAAGGATTTTTGGATTTATTCATAGATGAGGGATATAGAATCTATAGAGATTATATTCTAACGACCTGGAACTCTGGTATACTTATTGGAGGCTCCACCGTAACTGCATGAGATCCGGCTGCAATCGCCTCAAATCACAATTTTGACGGCCAAGCATCATACCATATATAGCTATGGCAACACGTGCCGTAATTGTCTGAATGAGTGGGTGCAAATTTTAATTCCAGAAGTAGTGAAGGAAGTATGTTTCTATCTATTGTCTAAGGTGAGAGAGCTCTGGTTGGTTTGGTGTTGAGTTGAGTGGTTGTTTAGTTGTGTTGGGGAACTCGATATTAAAGGTTTGTTGCTTCTGGTCTATTTAGCTTAACTGTCTGGCCGGTGAGAGTTGACTCGATATAATCATGTCGACGCGGTATTGAGGCTGTTATGTCAGCTGTGAGTTAGTCAAATCTGGTTGCGCCATCTTTAATGCCACATCAATTAGAATTTTAGTTTCTAAATTTATATTAAAATAAGTAGATCGACTATGTCGTATAGAAATTGATGGTCAAACAGAAAGGTAGAGGAAAGGTGATGCGGAATCAACAAAAGACTTAAGAATTGTCTTCTCTTTTGTATCAGGCAAATTAGCAAAGTGGAGCTCATTGCATTTTTGTATCCTATTTTTTTTATCCCTGCTTTGATCTTTTAATTTTATGAAGAGACTTAAATCATATTTATCAAATGTGTCAAACATAAAATACCAACTTATAAGCTAGTAAAGTTTTTGTCAACGGTAAATAGATAAAACTAGCCCCTCGCAATCTTAAAAAAAAAAGATAATGGTAACTTCATCAGTAATCATTTGTAGTAACACTGACTTGGATCAGATGGAGAAGAATAGTAAGAGAGAGAGATAAGACTAACAATCACATCCATTGTTAGAGATGGGGGCATGGAATAAAGATGGATAGAAATGGTATATAATTCATGTGATGCATCAAGTACAATTTTTTGTTCTAATTATTTTTGAAATACATAATAACAATATAATAAATTATTATAAATAGAAAGCTTTAGTAGCTAAATTTTTGTTGCGTTGAATTTTAATAATTATCGCATCAAAACTTCTACATTAATATCGATATTAATAATACCAGCATCGTATGCCAAATAAAAAGCTTGCACAAGTTGAGCTGTGCATAAGCTCCTATCATTAATACCGATATTATTAATATTAGTCCAACACAATATGCAGGTAACGATTTTTTTAAATTATTTTCTAAAATATAATATAATAATATAATAAACTATAATAAATAGAAAAATTTTAATAGTAAAGGCTTCTATGCTGGGATTATTAATAATTATTATATATTAAGTAATAAATTTTAATGATATTTGAGTATAATAAATTATATTTTAAATATTTTATTATATATATATATCAAATATTAATAATATAATATTTTTTTAATTATCAAAGAGGGTTATAAGAAGGGTAGGTATTTATTAAGTACTAACCAAATCTAGAGCTATACCGTTTTGCTCATCTAATTAATTAAAAAGTTCTCAGCAAGGGAGGTGGGAGGTTTAAAACGGAAGAGGGCGGTGACTCGATTCTCCTCGGACGCCCCGGAGATCCCGGTTCAGTGTCCTCCAAATCTCTCGTCTCTTTTCTTTCATCTCTTCATCTCTTCTCTCTTCCAAGCGAGTCATACATCCGCTTCCATGAAAGGAAACAAAGGGAGATCGACCCTCGTGGTCCTGGGGAGGACCAAGCTTGGCCTCCCCGCCGTGCTCCTCTTCTGCTCCCTCTTTTGCCTCGCCGGCTTCTTCGGATCCATTCTCCTTTCCCAGGTGAGCCCTAGCCCTAGAATCCTATCTCTCCCTCTCCGTCCGTGGTGCTTGTTTCGATCGTTGTATCTTTCCCTTCTTGTAGAATATTCCGGTTGGTGGAGTGCCGCGGGTGAGGGTGCTGGAGGAGCTCGAGGAAGAGGGGGAATGGCGGGCCATGGCCCACGGGGAGACTGGTGAATCTATGATCTCATCGATCCCGTTTCAGGTTCTCCGCTTCTGCTTTATCTTCCCAGTTTTAGCCCTAGTTTGGTTTGTTTTATATCTGGTTGGGTTTTGTTCCGATAAAATTTGGTAAAGAGTATCTTACAGTTATTGCAAGGACGAGTTGATTTGATACATATATTGTGCCGATGCCTCGATACCTGCCTGTTAGGAATTGGATCGTTATGTGAAATTGTTACAATTATCATTGAAAAAGAATGAATTTATGTCCATTCGTGCGAAGCACACAAAGAAAATTGTTCTTTGAATTAGAATAAAATTTGGTTGTCTTTATCTATAAGAACTCATTGAACTTACATTGAGCTGACGCACAATTATCAATGCTGAAGGATAATAGATATGTTTCTTTTAATATTAGCAGAAAAAAAAAATGTAATTTTGAGTATTGAATGACTTGTCTGAACTAAGTTTGATTTGTAAAGGTTTGGTTATCTAAAATCCTAACATATGGCTAAATAAGGCAGTTATATCTGTCATTGGCTGCAGTAATAACAGGATCACAAATTATCCATGCACAGTCTCTACTAGAACTGCTTCAAGTGAGTAAAAACCATGAGAAATCTTGGTTCACTGAGAGTTGCAGAGGGATTTGCATGACTGACCTAATTGTAGTTTATTTCTTACTTGTGATCGGCCAAAACTCGCAACAATGAAATGTAACACCACCTGCCATGAAGCAACCTTTTTCTTATTGTGTTATGTAGTTAATCCTCAGATGATATTTAAGATTTCCAACTTACTGTGGACAAATATTTATTTACATGACATCATGCAATTGTTGTGTTGGTTCTCCAAAATTCTCCCAGTCATGTGAACTCTATTACTTTCAGATTTTGAATAACTAGTTATGTAAAAACGTTGGTGCTTGAGAGCAGGTTTTGAGCTGGAAACCTCGTGCATTATATTTTCCAGAATTTGCAACAGCAGAACAGTGTCAGGCTGTAATGCGAATCACAAAGTCAAAGCTTAGGCCATCAACATTGGCGCTACGGAAAGGAGAAACTGAAGAGAACACTAAAGGAATAAGAACAAGGTAACTATTTTCGCTATATATAACTGCAGAGAAAAATTAACAAAATATATTTCACGATGAGGGATGGTGCTAAGGCTGCATCTTTGCCGGCAATCTTTTGCACCGAAAATTTGTTGTAGTTGTGTTATGTACACTTTTCATAAATGACCCAAGCTTCTCCTTGTGTTCATGTATCGGTTAAGTTGACAGTGATTTTAATATAGTAGAGAAATGATGAGTTGTTGGCTTTTAGCTTCTTAACAGTTAAAAGCGCTACTTTGTGATATTGATTTCAATATAATAAATTTCTTGGTGATGGTTTGGTAAAATCATCTTTTCTTTCTTTGGTTTAGTTTTAGATAGTATGTTATTTGACAATAGATGCATTAACATGCAAAACAAATAAGTAGATTATGATCAAAATTGTTTGTCTTTTTTTTTATACTTGCACCTTCTCAGTAATCTGAATTTATTCAGCTAAATTGTGGGAGCTTTATGTCTGTGTTAGTGATTTAGCATCTAACCAACAGTAATGCATTTCTCTCTTCGACATATGCCTGGTCTCTGTAGTTCTTTAATTCCTTTTGGTGAACAACAACATACATTCTTGCTTTTCCTGCCATGCAGACAGAATGCCATATATCTTGAAATTCTATTATGATTTGCCATGTCCTGTGGTAAATTGATTACTCTTAGCAATTGGCAACAGTTCTGGCACTTTCATCAGTGCATCGGAAGATCCAACTAGAGTCTTGGACTATATTGAACGAAAAATTGCTAGGGCTACAATGATCCCAAGAGACCACGGGGAGGTATTGCTCTGCACATTTTCATGAATAAGATACTCTATGGTACCGAACTGCCCTATATTGTTTTACACAATTGCCCTTTATTCATGGATTGACGTTTTCTTTTAAGTGCTTTGTTTTGGACAAACATCTCTAGGAAATTGCCCTATGTTTCCATATGTGGGCATCTGACCATGTGATTTTAAATGAAATTCTTTTTTGTGTCGACCAATATTACTCCCTTTTGGTATGATGTCTAACTGGGTACCTATGTTTCGAGTCCAGTTGATATCAACTGTTTTGACCAATTTCAGCTCATGGGTTCAATTCACTTTTAATGAATTCCTAACAAGAATCAGCCTGAAAGCCTGTAGCAACTTGCTTTCATGTATAATGTATTCCATGATTGAGATTCGGGATTGTTTCCAAGCAACTTGAAATTTCTAAAGCGAGAAGAGGAGAATATTGTTCTTCCAAATGAGTATAGAAAAAACTTGTCAATCTTGATCAATTAAAGGAAGACATTGAAGTGGAGGTGGTCTAAGAATATTGTGATGAAGAAGACATCATGTGCTATCAAAGCTTCAAGGGAAAAACGACTGACATTATTTCTTCCTGAGGAGCAGCCTGAGATCAGCAATTATTGCTTATCTTTGAAGACAACTTTCTTATTCCAAGATTTCAAAGTTCCTTGCTATATAAAAATTCCAACATAGTTATTGGAATGAATAATAAGCTTGAGACAGCATATGTTGTCTATGCCAAAGGCCCAAAGTTGAAAGATACCTAATATTGCACACAAAGCCTACATTCAATATATGAAATTCTAGAGACAGAGAAGTGCGGTAAGAATTGCTTCTGTGTCTTCACCATGAAGTCCTAGATCTTCTGAAAGGGAATTTACTGATCTGGTAAAATTGAAGTAGTAACATCCAATTTAAAATATATGCAGTTAAATGTCAAAGAAGATCTAATTAGGGTAGAAGCTTGAGCATTTCATGTTCTGGATGCAATTCAAAAATTACAGGACATGGTGTTAGGATGTTTGAAGTTTTCTGACTCGTATAAAATATCCTGTAAATGAGAACCCATAAATTAAAATAATCTCTGTGCATCTTGGTACTCTGATATTCATATGGCATCCAAAGTTATACTCTTTCTCTATCTTTTCCTTTGTTAAGTTAGTTGCTTCTCAATTTTGGATAACTATGAAATACTTTATAAGTAACATGAGGGGTTATCACCATGTTGCAGTCATTCAATGTCTTGCGCTATGAGATTGGGCAGAGGTATGCTGCACATTATGATGCATTCAACCCATCTGAATATGGTCCGCAGAAGAGCCAGAGGGTACACATTTAGAGGCCTAAAATTTTGTGTGATTAATGCTTAATATTCTTTTACTTTCCATAGGTATTTGATTTCTGACGTAGCACGTTTTCCATTACTTGCATTGGAACTTTCAATATGTTATCGTGCACATGTGCATACTGAGGCATTTTTAGCTTGTTTGATGGATTAGTTCCATGGCAAGTCACATTTTCTATTGAGTATGCTTGTACATGTGTCTTACATATGAATAGCTTGGTATCAACAGTGGTAGGTCATATTACCCATGGGCAGGAACTATAAATTAGTCCAAGAAAACAACTCCACTTTTAATTTAAACTTAGGTTCATTAATGTCCATGTCCATTCCCTTTAGTGGAAATTCGTAATTATTATAATGAAACTTACTTTTGCCTTAAAAATGTTCTGTTAACTGTTCACCACTAAGTGATGTATACTTGTGCGTGTCAAAAAAATCTCAGGTAAGTAAAATGACATGGTAGCCGAGATTCTGATTTGAAACATTTTGTCAACATATCTGATATACTGATTTATCAACTCAGAAAATCCCAAGATATGGTTGCTGGGTTAAATTATGAAAATAATTGCAACAGTTTGATATTTTGGTCTGATCTGTTATAGTTGATTTACAAATTGCCCTGGATATTAAGGATCAGCAAGATAAGACTATATTCTTCAACGTTATTTCTATGATTTAGTGCATGACTTTGTGGTCTTCCAGATTATATTTGTGCTCAATATCGCTGAATTTTTAAAGTTATATGACTGTGTATGCAAACATAAGTACTTTTTATGAGAGTTTAAGTTTTTAAAATTTTGACCTGCCCTCTGGTAGGCAACATTTATTATGTGAGGTAGAAAATACTTTGTATTAGAGGACACTCACTTACTTTGATGCTGCCATGTCAGCATGTAAATGAGCATACACAAAATCTGTGCTTGTTTAGCATATTTTATTTATTCTTTTCACCTTACGTTTGTTGCCATAGGCGTCTCTTGCAATAACATTATTTTTGTTTCAGCTTTTGCTTCTCAGTGGAAAACATGAAGCCTACATATTTATTTAGTTATTTGGTATTATCATTTTTTTTTGGGCTTCTTAGATGGGTTATGTCAATTGGCACCTTCCAAATGATTAGTAACATTCTTTCTTTCTTATTATCTGAATCTATATAGCTCAATTACATATATTGGCAACCTAGAAATCTTACCCTGAGATGACTTGCTTTACATTTTACTTTTGTCCAGTACTTCGGTTAATGGCCTCATATTTTCCTTTCTTGCTATGGGCGAACTTCCTTTTCGGTTTTTTGCACCTAATCTTGTAATTGCTTGATTTCAATTTGGTGCTTATAACTTGAAGAAACAAGTTTTTTTTTTTTTTTTACATGTTTATATAATCTCTCAGGTAGCTTCTTTCTTACTGTACTTATCGGATGTTGAAGAAGGGGGAGAAACTATGTTTCCTTTTGAGGTAAAAAGGTTTGATTGCTGCTCTTTCTGAAATTAAAAATTACTGCAGTTGTAATATAAGGTTCCATTTTGTTTTGCAGAATGGATTAAATATGGACATTGGTTATGATTATGAGAAGTGCATTGGTTTGAAGGTGAAACCACGCCAAGGGGATGGTCTTTTATTTTATTCGCTGTTTACAAATGGCACAATTGACCCAGTAAGTTCTCTATCTTTAGCTCTTTCACAATAATACCTGATTCCTTTGTAGAAGTTTGTAGAAGTTTGTGCGCTTGCATAATTCTCTGCTGACAGATGATGCAAGATAACAAAATTGATAGCCTTTCAATCTGATTAGTAAGTCAGATTACAAGTGCTGATCTATATCAAGATCACTTTGCTACGGTAAATACAAGCTATTTGATCACTATTGATGGTCTTTAAATTTATAGGGAACTAGAGAATGTGCTTACTAGTGTGACAGGTTCCCAGTTTGCATTATTTAGTTTGATATTTACGTAGTTATATGCGATATATCTTTGCATGGATAACTATACTGGCTAAAAACCTGGCACGATTTTGCCAGAGGAGCAATTGAGATTTATAAGGTTAGTAGCAATAAGCAAATAATAAGGTTACATGTTGCAGGGGAATGAAAAGTTTAGAAGATGGACTAGGAAATTAAAAGTAATAAACTGAAGGTTCTTTGGAAATTAATGAAATGAACCAGACAAGAAACTTTTATGTTGGGTTTCCTACTTTTCCACTGTTACTGTATTTCCCCGTATTTCATCCCTCCAAGCAGCTAGTGTAGCAATGACCATTCAGCTTTCTGAAGGAAGCGCTTTGTCATAGTTGGGTTATCATGAAGTGCTATCTTCTTTTCTATAAAGCAGGATGAGGAACATGGTGTCTCCTGAAATTTTAGTCATGTAGTATTTCCTGGGAAGCTGTATGAAATTGAACAAAGAAAGAAAATATGTGATATGGATGACTCAATATTAAAGAATTGTCTTTTTAACCATGAATGAAAGAAAATAGAACTGCATATAGCATGATATGCACCAAAACCTGTATTGAATATATGAATTATGTTCATCATTTTTTAAAGCTTTCAACTTTTAAGGGCTCGTGAAGGATAGAAAAGAGCTACATAGTTAGAGTGTCATTATTATGAACAATGTATACTTGATTGAGGATTATTATGACATTAGGGATAACAATGATTATGCATCGAAGCATGTGCTCAATGTATGACATTCTTTTTCTTCGGTACAACGACATTTTTTTAAGGGTCAGGGCCTGGAGCCTGTATCGGTCGGCCGGTAGCACAGTTCGGCTTGCCCCCGTGTTGTTCCATGCCAGGTTCGTACCGACACAATAGAGAGGGCGAGGGAGAGAGAGTACGGGAGAGAGGAAGAGAGAGAGAAAGAGGAGGGGAGGGCCGCCGGAGGGTCGGAGCCCTTGCTCCGGCCGTCCGCACCTCTCTGAAACAGGGGTCCATCGAGATCTTTTTTTATTTTGAAAATTTTAAGTGAAGTTTGCAAGGGGTTTGCCAACTTTACTTGAAAATTTTAAGTGAAGTCGGCAAACCCCTTGCTGACTTCACTTAAAATTTTCAAAATAAAAAAAGGCCCCGACGGATCCCTCCTTGCTCCGGCCCTCCGGCGGTCCTTCCTCTCTCTCTCCCTTCCCCCCTCTCTCTCTTTTCTTCTCTTTCCTTCTCCCTTTGTGCCTCCCGCCGGTTAACCATTTTGAATCCGGAACCATCCCGGTCTGCCGCCGGTACGGCTCAGTACGCTCCGAACCAGATGGACCTTGGGTTAAATCTAACTTTTTATGCACTCGTTTTTTTCAAAGACATAAAGACATATTTTAAGATATGAATATGAAATTTTCTTGAAATAGTATCGATTGAGAAAGAACTTGGAAATTCTGATAGATTACAGAGCTCGACAACCAACATCTCATGTTCTGAGATCAACTTGATGGTGGTGTGCTAGTTCCTATAATTTTCAACGCACAAAGTTCACATGTAGACACTGGAATTGGATTCTTAAATTATGTCTATAAATGCTCCCATTCGCACCTCTTGTTAGGGTGTGAGCTTGAAATATAGGGTGAAGAATAAAGGCAGGTTTCAGAGTTATTTTGATTGATTGGAATTTGTTGTATATGCAGACATCACTTCACGGTAGCTGTCCGGTGATTAAAGGTGAGAAATGGGTGGCGACAAAGTGGATCAGAGATCGCACTAAAGAGCTAATGTAATTTTTACCATATGCTTCAATTTTAGAGAATCTCTCCCCCTTTTTTTCCGCAGTCATGTGTTTAAATTTATATGTTCACAATGTATGGGCATCTTGGCGTATTAAATGTAACTTATAGAAAAGCCACTGATTTGGAAGAGTAAAATCCTGTCAATATCCAATTTAAATATGAAATCTCCCCATCTGAATCAAATACCTTTGTTTTCCAACTGGATTAAAAAAACTTCTTTTGGGGGAGCAAAAAGCTTTTTATTTTGTTATGTAAAGTGAGCTGCTACTTACGAGTCACATGCTCGTTATTCAGTGACTACTATGGTACTACTGCTGGCATGGTCTTATCATATACTTGATACAGAAAATTCAAACAAGTAATTTTTATGTAGATTTAAATACGAAATGCTCTATGTAAATTATGGGATGCTTTACTGATCTTAGCAAGAAAGCACTTCCATATTTTGCTGAAAGTCTAATAGATAAGATGGCCAGGAGGGCTGTCTGTTGACCTTGAGCCACACAATATAAATTATGTGCTTAGCGTGCATAATCTGATGAAAAATTTTATGTAGCTGTAGTATTGAACTCATCAATAAATCGCCTTTGTTTGCACTATGATCTTTAACAGGGAAAGCAACCTGATTTGGTATTTGTCCATGTTATATTTTCACCATAAATCAGATCTATTTTAGTATTTCCTTTTTTTTTTGAGAAAATAAAATTTCCTCTTCCAACTGCTGGTACAGCAATCCTGGATGCCTGTAATTAGTCTTACGATATCTGGATGAGACATTAATATATCTGAGAGAGGTTCCTAAAGGTTTAGCTCAGGTTTCTTAATCAAGGTGGCTGGGAATTGTAGTACTCTCTTTCTTGTTCTCTGTCTATGGAGCAGGTGGTGATGAACATCAGGATTCAAGGAGAGTTAGCCAGGGGGCATGGCTGCTACGTATACAGATGGATTGAGTTGGTTTCACCTCTGGGTCCATCATGTGTTGGGTTGGCTCCCGGTACCAGCCAGCCAGATCTTTTGGGTGCAACACACAAGTTGCCAATTGACAGATTCTAGTTATTTAAATCAATCAGAATGTTAAGTGATTTTTTTTACCTATTTTGTTCTAATACCTAAAAGGACTTAGTCAGGGCACAGTGTCTCATTAGTTGAAGACACGGTTATAGTATTCTTGTCATCAGGTTTTAACAATTGTGGCCTCAAAGGTTGAAACAATTATAGGTCCACGTAGTGTTACTTGGCCGTGAAGGGGGAAAAAAGGTTGACATATATTTTGGATATTACAATGGTATATATAACAACGAAACAATGTGAAGGAATCTATTTGAACCACTTGATTTTTGAATTAAAATAGTAGCATATTGTAGATATCCAAGAATTATTGTATTTGCTGAATTTGGCAAACAAAATATCCAATAATGCTCATATTGCGACTCTTACATATCAGCAGTATAACATTATAATGCATATCAGTTATTCACTGGATAGATCTTTGGTACTTATACAAGATAAAAAAACTTAGAGATTATCTTTCAGATAGTATTTTTTGAGTGAGGCGTTGACTTGTGACAATATATTTTGCATCCTTCATAGATAGGGGACACATTTAAATGGTCCAATTCGGATCTTGCTTACGTTATCAGCTTGATCATCTATCGATAACAGAACCAGTTAGCACCCATCTACAAGTAATATTTGGGGAGCTTTTGATGACAGAAACTAAAAAGAATCCTGGATTCTGCAATCATCTACGTCTGATTAAAAAAACAGAATCATATAGATGTCAGTGATGCAGTTACACCGAGCTGGAAAAAATTATCCAAAATAGAGGATCTACACTTGGTTTTCCTTACAAGCAAATACAAACTCGCATTCTTTCGCCTACATGAGACTTGGAACCAAGAATGATTTGGCTGGCGAGACAACTAAAGCTTATTATTACATTATCTTGAAAATCGCGTAATCTTGGCATCTAATTACTACATTTTGTAAAATTATTTTGAATTTTCGGATAATCTCCTATGCTTCATTAGACGAGTCCAATAGAACCGTGAACATTCCGGTTCCGGACATCCACCGGCGCTGCTGTTACCATTTATGGGCGTTACATGGTAGGAAAAGAGACGCCCGTGCTCGACACCTTTTACGAACGGATGGAATTGTTCTCACCATACAACGTGGACGGTAGACTGTCTTCCCGCATATAAAATCCTGTGCGCGAGTCAGTAAAACGTCATTTTCCTTGTCCGACGCACCCGTCCATCGAATCCGGTCGTGGAAAATAAGAAAAAAGGAAAATCTTTAATTGGGGAACGTGACCGTAACGGCTAGTTTTCTCTTTGAAATTTTTGCCATCCACCCCCCCCCCCCCCCCCAATCCATATCCTTCTTCTCTCAAGAACTGCGACTCCCCAACCTCCCCTGATCAGATCTTGAAACCCTTCTTCTTCTAGGGTTTTATAGTTCCTTTCTCAAAAGACCTTTTCTTTCTGGAAAACCATCCATCGCTCTCTGGTTTCTTGGTTTCGGCGAGCATTTCTTCTGTTCTGCCCAGGAACTCTGGCGTTTCTTGAGCTCTCTCAACGCCATGGAGTCGAGCTGTGTCACCGCATCAAATGGAGCGAGCAACGAGGCCGTTGACGTTTTGGAGAAGAAGGAACCGCATCGTGAAGCATCGACGACACCCACAACCGGAAGTGGCAGAAAGGTACTCTCGAAGGAAATCTAACTCCACTTTAGGGTTTATTTTTCCATACCTTTTCTCTCAAGATTTGAGGTTTAGTCTGTTCTTCGGAGCGAGAGTGAGACATCTATCTTGTTCAAATCCGCTATGGTGTTTCTGAGATGATGTTACCGGATCCTTTGAATTATATTGCTGGATTGTGTCAATTTTCTTGGTTTTCTTGATGTTCTACAACTTCTGATCTTATTTCAGTCCCTTGATAATGGATCGGTGTCCCATGGAATTCTAGATTGAAATTTAACCACGATCTTGGCATACCATGTGACACTGGAATTTTCTTTTTCTTTTTTCTTTCTCTTAATTTTGTGGGTCTCATTATGTCGGTCACTACGATCAATTGAACACAGATTTGTATGATGAGAGGAGTTAATTCTATTTCTAGCCCTAGTCTAAGTATGTCATTTTGGTCTTAGTTGACAGGTTCTAGGATAGGAATGTGCATATTCATGAAAGAGAGATGGGATATATTTTTTTTTGGACAGAAAAGAACTGAGTGATGATTTCTACGCTGTATCATGCTGTTTTTGTATGAATAAAAAATGGCTTACTTAAAAAATTTTGGCTTTAAACTTTGTGTTGAATCATGCTGTGTATATAGTTTGGTTCCCGACTTGGATTCCTTGTTTGTAATAGAAATATTGGTGACTCTGTTTTTGGATATGGTAACAACCGAGAAGTTGGTGACAAGCCAGCTGAAGAAAAGGAAAATGGGAAATTTTAGTTTAGCCAAAGCATGAAAAATGATAAATGATCGCATGTATTTGGTCACAGAATTAAGTAATTCTTTTAAGTGGAAACAAATATTGTGATAGCTAAGAAAAGAATATCATGGTAATTATTTTCATTGGGTATGGTTTAGAAGACATTAGCAATTCTATACATGTAGGGGTTTGATACAAGCAGAGAGAGTGCATAACCAGTGTGTACGACATGCTGTCTACTCCATGTCTTAGATTGGGTTCACATGGTTCAGTGGTGCAGATTATGTTTGAATATCTGCTTTCAATGTATGTAGGCATCAGAAAGAAGATTTTTGATTGTTGAACAGTGAAACTGTTGGTTCACTTACAGTTTTGTATTGTGTATTTGATTTTTAATTTGTTAATCACAAATGTGCGTCCTTATTAAGGCAAGGCATAGTCTTTTCTTGTATGTGCATAAGTTAAAAACAAAATCTTTTTCAGATTCGACAATATAAGCTATGGTTTATTTAAGGAACAATATAAGCTATGGTGCAGATTATGTTTGAATATCTGCTTTCAATGTATGTAGGCATCAGAAAGAAGATTTTTGATTGTTGAACAGTGAAACTGTTGGTTCACTTACAGTTTTGTATTGTGTATTTGATTTTTAATTTGTTAATCACAAATGTGCGTCCTTATTAAGGCAAGGCATAGTCTTTTCTTGTATGTGCATAAGTTAAAAACAAAATCTTTTTCAGATTCGACAATATAAGCTATGGTTTATTTAAGGAACAATGCTTTGAAACCCACCAAGAGCTGCACAAGAGACACCCACTCACCTGAAAATGGAGAAATCCGGCTGAGGATTAAGTTTGTTCACGTAGGTTCTGGTTAGGGTATCTATTTTGGGATCCATTTTGGGGTCCAAGATATTTCTGATTTCTATTTACCTCAAGCATCTAGATGTATTATATATTAATAAAATATAGAAACATGGCTGAAAAGCTGGTATCTAACTCAAAAATTTTCTTTATGTTGTTTATAATCGTAGACTGGTTTGCTTTTCAGTGTGTAATGAATTCAGTGGTTATCTTTTTGATTTGGATGCTTAGCATGCCAAAGGAAAAGGAGAATAATTTTCAAACCAAGATCTATGTGATGGATCGGTGAGCTTAGCAATAAAATTCTTCCTCTCTTGATATTAGTAAGAAATTCCACATATTCAATTTTGTCCACTTGTTGAGAACATGCCATTACTGTATCTATAGTTTAGATATGTCGATGCCAAAACAGTTACCACTATATTGACTCACAGCAGTGTGTTTTACAATGCCATTTCTTATCTACTCTTTGTCTTTCAAATATTAATAATTTGTGTTTTTCTTTGCTTTTTAAAAGCTCTGCCCTTGAAAAGTTTCTGAATTTAATGTGACGTTGCCCTATGAGGTCGGCCTGAAAACAGCTGCCTTCACTTTTGCCTTTAGGTTTCAGGAAACAGTTGACGGGCAATGTTTGAATATCTCATGTTATGCACACTCATATTTGTACTGAGAAAGCAAGCATTTTTGTTTAAAAAAAATTACATAGCCACAACCATCACTCCCATGCCTTATTTGGAATATTTGGATGAAGCTTTTTAAGTAGGAATTTGAACTAACATTGTATATTTTTTCAGGTAGTCATAGTCATCAAGTTGGTCTTGCAGCTAAGCTGGGGTTGGCAGATTGCCAGTTTCTTATCTTATCTGGATGAAAATAGAATATGTTGTTATTTTTTCACTAAAGAAAGTACCAAAAATTTCACATTTTATGTCAGATAAAAAGAATAATTCATATTAAATTGATTTTTCTGATGTTATGTCCAAGTTGAAAACTGTTTAACTTAAATCGACAATTCTAAGCACATTTATTTTCAGTTTATGCTAAGTGGATACGTGTGTAAAAAGGAAAATTGAATGCACGGTGAGAAAATCTGGCTACGTTTGCACACAGCTATAGTTGAAAGAGTTATGAGCCAGAGATATCTGGAAAACAATAATATATTTAGACCTACTGGCTTAACCTGCACCTAATTCAAGAGGACTATAAGTTACGCTAATATTGCAAGGGAGAGTTCTACACTTTAAGGGATTCACCTTGGAAGAAGAGTTTACTGCTATCTTGACTTATGGAGAAGTTTTATCGGAAGAATGATCACATGGATACCCTGTGCTCTTGGTTTACAGACTTGACTGTGGAAGGTGGTCTAATGCAAGCTGTGGTGTTTGCTATTTGAACTTTGAAAAGACTATAGCTGATTTCAGATTAATTTCTTTAATACGCAAAGATTTCTTACCAATTTCAATCTCTACTTGATTTTTACTGGAACTCCTTAGTCTAATGCAAGCTGTGGTGTTTGCTATTTGAACTTTGAAAAGACTATAGCTGATTTCAGATTAATTTCTTTAATACGCAAAGATTTCTTACCAATTTCAATCTCTACTTGATTTTTACTGGAACTCCTTAGTAAAACAGCACTTCAATGGACTGTATAACATGACAAGTTTGTCTCTCCTGGTCAATGTTACTATTGAAGGGCCTAAAAGGTCAAAATTTTCTAGGTATGGAAACAGAAGATTTAAATCTCATGATGTCATTGCTTATTTAAGCAAAGCATATTAAAATGCATCATTGTTTGAGCGACTTTGTAACACATTTTCCCATTTTACTTTGTCTAATACTCATTCTTGACTCTGACGATACATTTTTCCAAATGTGCAAGTGGTTATAATGTAGATTAGTCATCAAGAAGTGCCGAAGAGGGGAGGGGGGAATCCAACAATAAGTATACAAGTGTTGCAACATGGTGGTTTATTAGGCATATATGCAATAATTTATGGAACTATGTCATTCCCACTAATTAATGTACAGAAAATTCCTGGATGATGTTGCTCGATATAATGAATATGAATTTGTTTTTATCATTACTTTTATCTGATCATCACAGGTGTATGGGATTTTATGAAGCTGTGTCAATATTGTTCTCTTGCATGTTTATATGCATACACATATATTGAATGTTTTTATTTGTTTCTTGTATTTATAAATATATGGGAGTTGGTTTAATTATAGAGCACTGGCATATTAGGAAATTAAATGTAGAAGTGAGATTTCCACACTGAGACTTCCAAGTGAAGCCATAGCATAACCGACAATGTCTTTTCATTTGATCAATCTTGTTATACTTTGTCAGTTTTTTGGTTCAAAACAATGTCCAAGACAAGCTTGATTCAACCTTGCCTCTGTTTACATCAGGCACTGTTAAAAACCTACTAATTAACGTATCTGCTGAAATCATCTCCAAACAAAGAGGACTAGAAGAATATATGTTGAAACATGTGTTGAATTTTCAGCCAGACCAGATTAATAAGATAATGCCTATTGGCATGTCGTCATTGTGTTCTTGTTGAAACTGTTACCAGTGGCTTCTGGTTTTTATTGTTGTCATTTCTGCTCGCCATACATATTATCTAATTTGTAAATTCTTAATTGAAATCTATATTTAGATGACCTTAGCTGCATGCTGATAATATAAAGATGAAGTTATTTTAGATGGAAGCATTTTCTTATATTGCTCCTAAAAGATTATATGCAAACTTACAGATCATAGAATTAGGCTATTAATGGTATCTGCTTCTGATTGCTTATATACAGAGTGGTGGATCGAAGGATATTGGAAATTCAATTCTAAAATCTATCAACAAATCCACACTACAAATTAAGAAGCCTCCCTATCGAAGAAGTGCTTCTCCAGTGAATTGGTTTCCACGGAAAAAGACAGACTCTTACTTAAAGAGAAAAATAAGGCGCCTGCAGGTAATACTGTCACCATCAATTTATATGTGTGCTCTACAGATCATTTTGCATTTCATACTAATATCTGTTACTTCTTGTAGGAGGTTGGAGGGATGAATCTCTCTCTTGATGAAACTCTGGGAAATGCCAACCCTCACTACACTAGGATGGCAAGGGAAAAGATTGCAGCTAGAGAGGCAGCAAGCAAAGCTATGGAGGCTCGTAAAGCTGCAATGGTTGAAGCCTCTTGGTGCCGAATACTTCGAGCATCAAGGTGACATTCTACTAGAATATCACATTCATCATTATACAAAGGCTTGTTTGGTTGCCCATAATTGGGCATTGGAACTTGGTTCAGCCCGTGGGAGACCATTTCAGGCATTTGGCTGGCCTGATATGGAGCTAAAGTGAATTCCTATACTGGCCCAATTGAGAGAGAAATGCCCTGAAGTAGCTTCAGACCACTTCAGCGAAGTGGACTCCTTGCAGTAACTCAGTGTATTGACAATCTTTTTTTGTTTCATTATGTAGGATCCAAAGCAAAGATGCAGTGGCTGAGTTGGAGAAGGCAGAGAAGTCTGCAGCAGAGGCTTTTGAAGCAGCAAGAGCTATGGGAGTCATGATGTATGATAGACCTGATTGTCCAAGGCAACCATGTGAAATAGAAATATCTGCTTCCATTGGAGGAAGATCCACTCACACAGTCACTGCTTCTTTTGAAACTGCTTTCGAGGTAGATAAAGAAGTCGCTGCAGCAGTTAAGAAAGCATTTATACGACTTGCAAATTGTCCCTCTTCCTCAAATAAAGAAGAATTTAGAGATTTTCTGCGTAAAATCAGTCAGAATCCCGACACTGATGATACCGTGGTGGAATTATCAGAGACAACTTCAGAATGCGAACCTGATCCTGGAGGCAATACAGTCAGGAAACAGGAGAGAGAAACAAAAGAAAGAAAGCAGAAAAGCGGTCTATTTTCAGCTGATTGGAATGGTAGCTCTAAATCAAACATGGAGCTTGTTGACATGATGCTCGACAGGCTTAAAGGTTTGCAAGAAGATGAGCTTTCTTCTCTTGCTGTTATTGTTGCCACCTGTGGTCTGAATGCTGCTCTTCTTGAAGTGGAAACTGGCAAAGAACATGATCTTGAGCCTGTTAGCAACTGCACAATGGGATCGCTAGGAACAGGGGCAAGAAGATACTCTGGCATTGCATGTTCTATGGATGACCGTTTGAAAAAGAAAGAAACTGTGACAGAAGTACCCAGTCTCGACAAGTTTTTAGTGAAGCATGTCTCTCGGCTTGAAAGAGAAGTTCAAGAAGCACGAAATTTAAAGAAGAGCAATTTGGCATCAGAAAATCTGAAAGCTTCAGGAAAACCTGACACACCAGTTGCTGATGGTATTGCAGCATCCTCAGAGTCCACCTTGGACCTTGGAAGCATACTTGTAAAGCATGTCTCAAGACTAGAAAGGGAGATCCAGGAAGCCAAGAGGAACTCTCACAAGAACAGTCCATCAGAAGATGGGAAGACTATGGAACTCCATGTCGAAAAGGAAATCAACACTGAAAATGGGACATCTGAATCTAATGATATTGTCGCACCGTTATCGGAGTCCACCCCTGATTTGGGAGGAAGCCATTCTTCAGACCATGAACAGGAGATCATGTCACATGAGAAGGAATGCAAACAGTCGAAAACTTCTCAAGGTCTGAATGAGGAGAAAGAAAATATAGACTATGGCATGCTTATGCCATCTTCCTGCACTGCAAGTGAGATGCATCATGCTACTAAGCACATGTCTCGTATTGAAAGAGCTAAACTGGAGGTATTGAAAGAAACAAATGAACACATGGGTCTTGATAAAGTATTGGTCAAGCCAGAGAAAATGCAGGCCTTGCAACATGGAAGTGACAATGTGATGCCGAGAGGCCAGAGGAAGCAAGGAGCCGATATGACAGCTTTAGAGAGTTTAGATAAGGTCTTGGTAAAGCATGTTTCAAGACTTGAGAAGGAAAAGTTGGCCGTTGGAACAAAGGAAGATATGATGCCAGCGAGAAAAAGTGATCCGCGACCCAAAAAATGTGCAGGGAGTTTAGATGGAATTCTGGTCAAGCATCAATCGAAACTTGAGAAGGACAAGTTGGCTGCCTCTCAACAATCAGCAGATTATATCAGGCATGTGGATTCTCGTCGAGAAGCGAGGGAAAGGGAGCTGCAAGAAGCATGGGGAGGCTTGAGCTTGGGAAATTCTATACGACCACACCTCTCGAGGCTTGAGCGAGAGAAGGTAGGCATTGATGTGTTGTTACTCTTTCTTGTTTCTCCGAGTTTAAAAGTTTTGAAAAATTCTAACCGTTATGTTACAGGCTGCTTGGAGGAAAGCTGAGGAGGAAGAGCGAAGGAGAGAAATGCAGCTATGAAGTAAATCTGAGGTTCTTTTCCTTGCTGATGTTTTTCTGAATTTCCTTAAAGATATGTTCATTTTCCTACCTGATGTACTATGCTTGATGGGCCTATAATGTTGAGTAGGCCCTAGAAATATTGGAATAGGTCGGTTTGATAGACCAGGTACAAATAAAAATTTTATATTTTAATCCAATAAGATAAATTTGAGATGACAAAAAGATAAAAACAATAAAGTCAAGCCAGGGTTGAATTGAAGGTGTAGTTTTTAATATAGAATCATGTATGGTATATATGATGAAGTAGCATCTAGAGAAAGTTACAAAGAAAAACACTTTGAAATGAGTGTTTCAAAAGTGAGAGAGAGGGAAAAGAAAAAAATTTACCAAAGCTTACTGTTAGGATTCTTCTTTTAATTTGCGATTAAAGCGTATAGTGTAGGTGTGCTTTTGCATAAGCTTGCTTTTCATATGCAAATAAAATGGTAATCTAAGCCAAGTTTCTAAAAATATAGCTGGGTCTAGTTAGGCTTTAAACTGCTCGTCTAAGAACCTATATTAGTTGGATTTAATTTAAAATTTGGGACTCGACTTTAACCCGTTCGGTATTTTAGTTGGGCTGGATCTGAATGGATGAACAATGTTGGAGCAATCGTTAATTGGTTCCATCAGGTCTCGCTGGAATTCAAATTTTAACTTTTATTAATATTTTGCCCAAGAGTCAAGACTTCCGCCCAAGCCTTAGGTCGCTTGGCTGGGGCTGAGTTAAATATAGGGAATTTATGCTGAAGTAGGTCTTCTCGGGTGACTAAGTTGCTCCCTTCCATTTAACCAAGAATAGCTGCTTCACATAAGTGGAAACTAAGGTGCCATTTAGCATTACTTTTATTTTTTTTTTTTAATTTTCAAATAAAATAAAATATATTTTTTAATTCTTCTAAAAAGTAAAATTTATTTGGTATAGTTAATAAAAAATATATAACGTGAATAGTAGGGATGTTGGTAGTTGCAATGGAGGTAGTAAAGGTGATGATAGTATTGTTGGTTGGTCTAGGGATGCAGAGAAGAGGCAAAATAAAATATATTTTTTAATTCTTCTAAAAAGTAAAATATATTTGGTATAGTTAATTAAAAATATATAATGATAGGAGTAGGGATGCTGACAGTTGCAATAAAGGTAGTAAAGATGATGATAGCATTGTTGGTTGGTCTAGCAGTGATATATAGGAGAGGCAATAATAGAGATGGTGGTGTGGTGGAGGTGATAACAGTGGAGGTAGTGTTGGCGGCAATGATGGTGATAGAGAGGACACAACGATATAGTGAAGATAATGACGATGGTGATAGTGGTATAGTAGAGGCAGTAAAGATAATGATAGTGACGGTGATGATGATAGGGATGGCAGAAGTGCCAAAATGTAGTAGAGGTTGCGATGATAAGAGTGGTGGTGTGGCAATGGTGACAATGGAGGCAATAATAATGGTGGCTTTAGTGGTGATGGCAGAGGCAATGATGATGGTGACGAGTCAATGCTAGATGTGATGGTGTTGGTGGTTAAAAATATAGGTTTTTTATTTTTTAAAATATTAAAAATAAGAATTTCTTACTTTTAGGTTTTAAAAATTTTAAAAAATAATTTTTAAGATGGAAAATAAAAGCAATAGTACCAATTTCTAAAATTTTATTTTTAACAATAAAAAATAGGAAACAAAAATGGTGCTAAATAGCTTTAGTATCTAAGTTTTTTTCCTTTTTTTTTTCCATGAACTAATAGCAAGTGTTGTGTTGGTGATATTTTTTTTATTGTCTTTGAAAGAGGTAAGAACTTAAGTACCAAAAAGAAAACCAGCTCTTGCTACCATTTCTTAGGTCACAGGCCCCTACAACTGTTTAAATCCATCATTTTAAATGACTATAACTCATCATTTTAGTTGAATAATTGCATCCCATGCACTCCAGCCATGTATATCCCTGTTAGAAGCATAGGAGATCAATGAATATCTACTCAACCTAGGAGTTTGCTTTATAATATGGTAGAGATAGAAGAGATGTTCCAATATCTACCATCTATGACCAAGCACACAAGCAGTCTTTGTTTTTTTTTTTAAATAATGCAAACAATTCTCCTTGTAGACAGCAATGGGGCAATCTTTCACTCTCTCCCTAGACCTTCTAGCAATCTTAGACTACAAAACTAGCTTGCTCCAATATGCCAACGGATTTGTACCCTCCTTTATGGTCTTAAGTTGGAAAGCTGCTTGGAATTTGCTGCCATTTGACTTGCCAGCAACTTGCAGCCTCCATTCAATTGGCTGCTTCCAGAGTCTTTTGACTCCAAACCGGTGATCACCTAATCCATCGAAGTGGAGGACAGCCGAGGAGGCACCAATGGATTGGGTTGGAGGCCCCTGCCGACACCTAATCAATTGAGCTTTTTCTTGAGGCCATCAGCTTTTTCCCAAAAACAGGATGCCATCCCTCTCTCTCTCTCTCTCTCTCTCTCTCTGGATTGGTTTCTCCATCGTTACTGGTGGAGAAGAAGACACGGAACGACATAAATGGTCTACGTCTTCATTGATCTCAAGTCAATATTAGACGGCTAAAGGCATTGAGTTATTCTATTTTATAATATGACCTCTACAAAGTATGTATTTTTTTTCCTCACCTGTCTTCTCATTGGCCATACTAATAGAGTGAAAAATAACAGAAAACTCTCGCACGTTTTTGACTTCGGATTAGTGTTTCACCTACCAGCATCCAGTTTGTGTTCTCCCGGCCACGATTCTTCAAAGATAAACCCTTTGATTTAGGAACGATTATGGATTACTAAGATTTTGCCTGAGCCAAACCTTTATTTTGAGGAGAATCGAGTCTATTCAAGAAGAATTACAGCAATTCTTCAATCCCAACGAAGTCATGTTCGAAACTTGAAATTTTTAGAGGCCGGCTTAAGAAAGTGTTCATTTTTGTTGCACTCTGTCTTTCTTTTAATGTTTTTGTGGGGTCAACTCGTGTAGTTGCTTGGGTCGACTCATAATCTACTAGAGTCGACTCAAAAAAGCTTGATTTATTGCTATCTGTATTCTGTTTGCAGCCATTCTAAGATTAGCTCGACTTCTTCAGAATTGGCTCGTGATCTTTAAGTCGACTCCCCTTGTAATAGATGATATTTAACCAAAAAAAAAAAAGTCTAATAGATAGTCAAAGAAAAGAGCACATTGTTGTTAAGTAATTAAAAAACATTGATAAGAAAAATGATAGGACTGAGGACTGGATTAGAATGACTTTTTAAATAAGAAAAAGAGGTGCCAAACGAAAACGCAAAATATTACGAAGATCAAGTAGTGCATGATTCTAGGTTGGTTCCGTACAGTTTGAATTGTTATTAACCTCTCTAAACATGCTCAATCTCCATGGAAGGATGGAGGGACTAAATATCCTCGAACATGAAGCATTCAAGGAATTTGCTTGTCGTAATTGATAAAGTAGAGTGGGGGCATCATTCCTCTCCAGACCACAGAAGTGATTGGTAGAGGCAGAAGGCATGGGAGACTGGTTTTCATTTCGTATTTAAGGTGTTATCGGAATTGCCACGGCCTCTGAACGTCTTTGATGATATCCTTAGCTTTTTCATTTTGAGAATTTCCACTTTTAAGGCACCACATCACAAAACCTTGGGTATCAAACAGGAAAGAATAAGAGAAAAGTGGAGAAGAGGAGAGGAGGCTCTTAGCGACTCACTATTTGCATATTTAGAGCAGTTCCTAGAGTACCTATTTATAAGGTGTATTACTGCTAGAACCAGCCCGATCCAAGCATTGAGTTAGTGGAGGTCACCGGAGATCTTGGCTCGTTTACCATTTGGATCAGAAAGATTGGATGGGATTGTTGTACGCTTTCATAGCGGTATTTCGGTGGCCACTATGCTCGATCGGTAGCGATCCTGATGTCGAGCACCCACAAGTCGGTATTGGACGTAGAGGAACGACTTCGGTTAGTGCTCTGACATTGGCTTTGATCTGAAGTATGAAAAATAAAGAAGTCCATCTATCGGAGTGTGTTCGATGAGGGATCCTTCGATGCTTAAGTCAGATGCAATTCTCAGTGAATAGAAGGAGGCCTAAGAGGGACAGAGTGGTAGCGCACGAGAGTTGAAAGAGAAGGTTCTCGGGAACGCAATGTATAGACGAGGACCGAAGCCTATCGTGGACTAGTTTGGAGCTATACACCGATTGATAAGGCAACAAACCATGTATCTTGTTCGCGAATTTCACCTATATTTCTCAGTCGTGGGATCTGCATGGATATCGCATTTTAGGAAACGACTAGTGATCATGACTGTGTTGTTGACAGTATGAGAAAAATTTAAAATACAGATGATTCTCCACGCATCTTTTGGGTCGGCTATATAACAAGCTTTGAGTGGTTAGCCTATGACTAGGTGGTGAGCTTTCATTGGTCAGTTCACCCTGTCAACAAAAGTCGGTTTCCATATGCACCAAGGTGGATTCCTATCCTATTATGGAATTTGAACACATCTCAAAACTCCTCTTCAATTTAGGGGTTTATATAGATGCTAATCCAACTTTGATTCAAGTTTACCATTGACAATAGTAACATATGAGGAGATTCCCTCTTCAAAAGGTGCAAGAAAAATACAATAATACATAGACTCGAAAGACTAAAATAATCATTAAGTAAGATTAAGGACTCACTTATCATAAGTCATCTAAAACAAGGGGGAAACTAATCTGTTGTTTTGGGTATTTGGAACCAAGGATTGAGACCGTAGCCAGCAGGAAATAATAAAAGTTTATACCACTTCAATAATAATAGTATACGGCAATCCAGGTTCAAACTACTCGCATTTTATTAGCCCTTGGTTCGCGGCCGTCTCGTCCCACCCCTCTCCCTCTCGCCCGCCGCCGCCGACTGCCTCCTCGTCTTTTTATCCCTTTCCCCCTCCTCGTTTTTTTATCCCTCTCGCTCCCCATCTGTCTCCCCTTGCGAGAGAGAGAGAGAGAGAGAGAGAGAGAGAGAGAGAGAGGCAGCGAACGAAGGAAGAGGCTTTGAAGAGAGCAAGAGAAGAGGCAGAGGGAGCGGAGATGGGAGGAGGCAACGGGCAGAAATCGAAGATGGCGCGCGATAAGCACTTGGAGAAGAACAAGCTCCCCAAGGGTTTTGATCTCATTTCCCCCTCTCTAGATCTTTAGATCTGTTGGAATTCTCTAGATTTCCACTATTTTCTCAACGATAGATCGATGGTTTGACGTTTTCGGTGCAGGGAGCCAGTTGGAATCCAACAAGAAGGCCATGTCAATCCAGGTTCTTCTCGTTTACCTTCTCAATTGGAATGAGGTTGTAATTTGAAAGACGTTTTAGGGTTTAGATCTCTTCATTGTCTCTTTCGAGATCGTATGTAATTGGTCAGATCTTGGCGGATCCGTTCTTATTTAGTGGAAATCTTCATGGTTAAGGTGAGTACTGGTAATAATGGAAGGATGACAACGTTCTATCTCGAGGCCTTCGGACCATCCATTGAAATTGATATTTTTAATGGTTGGTTGTTTGTTGGCATGGTTATTTTGCGTTACTGGGGGATTTGTTTGTGTGCATAGTGGTTCTTGGAAGGATCCGTAGAGATGAAAATAAATGTCAAAAGATCAGAGCTTTTTATAGTGAGAATAATATGCTGAAAGAAAGGATGGATTTTGAGACTTTACTTTCAAGAGAATTTTGTGTTTCTTTAGAAAACAATAGATTCGAGTATCCATCAGAGGGTTTTCACTGGACATACTGAGTATTGATGACCTTATGAATTTGGTGGATTCCTTTCCGTTACCAAATATGGGGAATGACACTTGGTCAGTACTTACAAACAATAAAATATTTTTGTTATTTGTGAGTTGCTTTATAAGCATAAATCTTTAAGTAATTTGGAGCAAACCAAATTCTTATTTATTCTGAACCTGAAGCCACCAACCTTCTGAACAACTGTGTGCATTATATGCAAAATAAATTATTCTACATTAGGTAGTATAACATGCATGCCAGTAGAGCTGCATTCACATTCACACTTGCACATATGTTGTGTCATTGGACATGCTTTAATTAGTGAAAACCCCAAGAAATTAAGATATCTCCCAGTTTTGTTTGGTTTTCCTGATCAGCTTGCCCCATCAAAATTAACGTTTTATTGCATGTAATATTAGTCATACTAACTTTTTTGTAGGCCATGATGAAGAAGTTCTATAAGAGGTTAATTGTACCTTTACATAGTTTATTATAGCATTGTAGGCCTCATGTAGGGCTTTTGACAAACACTGGTGGGAGTTGTGTAACTGATCCTTTTGCTATCATTGTGTCTATACACAACACATTTATGTGTTCTATGTCAAAAATTTTAGGAACAATATGTGGGTTCATTTGGATGTGAATTAGTTGGTCTTGGTTGGCATGATGATGCTTTACATCATGTTTGTATTACTTGTACATACAACCACTTTAAAGAAATAAAAAAAATCACCTTTTACAAGCTTGCTGCTATTCTTTCTTTTTGTTGTGGCCCATCCACCTAATGTGGACGGTCGTTGGGCTAGACTAGCCTTTTTGATCCATTAGTTGTGATTGCTTTCTTTATAATTTCATTGATTGGCAAGCTTCTTCCGTACTTATCTCTAGATAACCTTTTGATGGATGGTGCATCATTGATTAAAAGCTGCAGGTTACTGATTATAGGCTCATTTAGTTCAGATCTGGGACTGATGTAATTAGCAGAAATTACTTTTTCAATTTGATGTGCCTAATTACAATTTAGAAGAGAAAAACAAATAGAATAGAGGATTGAGTAAAAGTGGGGTTAGGAGAACTATAATATGAGGAGAGGAAGAAGGTAGATGGGAAAAATAAAACAAGAGAAATTTATTTTTTTAACGGGCATCAAACCAATTACACCTCCTCCTTTTGTACTAAAAGCCATAGCAAGATTTACCAAATAGCCTCCTTATATAGCTAGGACATCTCCAGGCATTTTCGCATGCCCAAGAAAGAAAAAAGGAAAAAATTAACATATATAATTCTTTTAAATTTCTTGAATTAACAAGATAGTTTTTCTCCATAGATCCATCAGAAAAAGAAATCAAAATCGAACAAAGACAATTCTAATGACTTGAAATGGGTCCTAATGCAGCTAGACCTAATGTAAGACTTTTTGGCACTAAACGTTACAGCTGCATTTAGTTGGGAAATAGAGGTAACCTTGTTTTATGTAACTAGAGTAATTATCAAAGGAATAGGATGAAAAATGTAATGAAAAAATGGGAAAGAGAAAGTGAAAAGAGGGTAAAGAGAGAAATAGCTCATCAGACAAATCACTAGATACGTCAGTTCTGGGTGGCGGATCTAGTTGGCTTATTTTGTGAAAAGTGGGGTATCCTGTGTTGACAGGAATAATCCTATCTCATGAAAAGGTGCAGAGTTTGGCAGGATAACCTGTTATCCCCTCTTTTATTTAGGTTAATCTCACAACCAAATGCTGCCTGCTGAAACAAGAGTTCAAGATCCACCAGAAAAATAGCCCAAAATTGAGCACCAAAATTGCAAGAACATATAAAATATCTATATTTCTAATAGTTAAAGAATACATATCTATATTTCTATGTATTGAAAATAAATACATTAACTAATTCTAAATCTATTGTAAATTGAAGCTTCATTTATATTAAAAACAGCAAGGCCCGTAAGATCGCTATCATAAACCATACCGGTATGTTACCAATTCAGTATGGTAATAACCGTATCAAGCTAGAGTCCCAGCACTCTTTTCTCGTCCTAGTTATGGTACTGCTCGAAACTGGGTAATGAGTGGAATCAGTCAGTTCTGCTTGAGTTTGACTGCTTCGACCCAAGTCCCAAACCGAACCAACAAATTGACCTAGTTCCGCATCAATTCGGTTCGGTATACCTTGAACCAGATGGCTTGGGTTGGTTTTGCAAACTTTGCAAAAAAAGCATCCAGCCATAGTTGTCCAAATACTTTTTCAATTATGAAGTAGATGACTTTATACTAAATTATACTAATTATGAAGTAGAAGAATGTTTTTCAAAACACCTGCTACTGGGCAATAAAAGGAACAAGTTAATTTTATAACTTCAAAGTCAGTGAAAGGAGTTAAGCTATAGGCAATAGGAGTGATGAAAATTAAAAGAAAAAAATAGAAGAAAAAGTGAATATGCTTGAATCAGTTGGTCAAGGCTAGAATCTGGCCCCTTTAAGTTACTGTCTTAATTAACGCGTAGTAACCTTCTTTATCCCTGGAATTCTAGATCTCAAACTCTGAGAAAAAGAGCTGTTTATCTATGGGATGTTTGGTGCAGGGAAGTGGATGCTAAGTTTTAATAAGTGATGCATTTGCTTATCTTAGAGTTGTCATCTATGTCAGTCAGGGTCAAATTACTCACATAGTTAAATACTTGCATTAGCTTTGGCTGCAAGCATCATCAGAATCTTCGGAGCCAAAAAGTGAGTTATGTGCAAGAGGGTTTCCAAAATGTGATTCTAATTCTAGATATTTGGCATGATAAACTTGACGCTCTGAAAATGTTAGAAAAACATAATTAGACAACGGCAGATCATCATGCATGGCCAACTTTGGTCAAGCATTTATGTTGGTGGTTGACCATCGTTGACCTTTGCTAACAAGTAAATAAATTAAAACTGTGACTTGCAATTTTTGTGAAGTGACTTTAAGCATAGATTTGCTGGACTAAATTGTAACACTAGCAACAAAACCAAGAAAGATCTTTCCAGGTCAAGAAGTTTTTAAACTTTGCATTTGTGGGATATGTATCAAGTTCATGGAATGGAACCAGGGTTGATTCAAATCCAGCGAGGTAGAATTTTACCTTGTTCTTTTCAGTAATTTTGCTTTGGCTAAAATAAATTTATGGAAACAAGATTTCAGAATATGATCACTGATTCTCAAGGTTGCCCTTATTATGGGTCCATGCAAAGTTTATTCCTTGCTAGCTGATGATGAACATACATTGTATCTTGTTGATGGAAATGCAAAGTTTTACTGAACTATTAGTTTTTTCTTTTTGCATCTCCCTTGTGGAGTTATTTTATGGTTTATTTAGAAAAATTGGAAAATGTGTATTAACTGTAATATTGATTACAATTCTAAGTCTGTTGTTAATATATTAGATTCTGAAAGCTTAGGTATCGGGATTGTATGCATGATGGATGCAACTTAGCAATACCTTGCTATATTGTTTCACTTCCCTAATGAGATCTTTTAGTGTTTACATGGAGAAGTTTTTGTATATCCACATTGAGTGGAAACGTTGCCTTCAGACTGTGCAATGCTGTCCTTAGGGACACATAGGGAGATAAATTGGCCGCGGGGAATTTTTGTTATGAAACCGTTGAATACTTGGAGGGAAGAATAAGTTTCTCTCTTTTGGTTGAAGGATTATCCCTGCTGTTTTTGCTTTCTAACATTGAACATGTTGGTTGAGACTTCATAAATGCCACTAATCTCAGCATTCATTTTTGCACTGAGCACTTCATGCACGGATTGCACGTTTGAGTGCAGTGCTAAGATTACTTGAATTTTCAGGCTAATTGTTATTATTCGTTTTGAATAATGTTGGTATTACTAAGCCATGATTTCATCATTATTATTTAGGTCTCCTATGTGATAGCCTTTTTTAATTATTCACGTTTGCTCTTTTTGTCCTGAATGCAGTGCAAGGTATGCATGCAGACATTCATTTGTACCACATCGGAAGTGAAATGCAGAGAACATGCTGAAGCAAAGCATCCAAAATCCGATCTCTATCAGTGTTTTCCCCACCTTAAGAAGTAGAGAGCTATTAGGAAGAAGCATCATCTCCAGTCAAATTACATTAGATATGGATATGTTCTATAACTTAGAGGACGCAAACTTTATCGCCCTTGCAGTATTCATGTGTATTGCATCTTTACGTTTGTAATCCAGTCTGTTGTGCTTCGAACTATGAGAAAGTTGGTATGCTTCCTGTCTAGCCCATTGCTTGTTTTCTGGTTGCCTTTCATGATGGTCTAAATTTTTTTGTGGATGCGGTTCCTGGCAAGTTCCATAAAACGTGAAAAGGATGACAGTAACAAGGGTTTGTGAGGTAATGCTGCCGTGAGATGACAGCTTGGCCTATGCTTCCATGTGTCATGCTGCACTAACTAAATATTGGTTGAAATATCAGTAATCTTATATGTTCAGCAGAAAGAAATCTTGCCTGTGATTAACTGAAAATGATGGTAGTTAAACTTGCAAGTAGTTTTTTTTGGGTAAAAACTTGCAAGTAGTTTCAGCGTTGCCGATGTAGCATTGGGAAAACTATTACGTTGCATAGACATTTTCGAGGTCTAGAATAATATGTTTTAGCTGGAAGGGTCTACATCTGTTTGCTCGCTGCTTATATGTCGATGTAGATGGATAGCAGGATATTGGATTTATGCAGCTGCTCAGGGTATCTTCTTAAGCAGCATCATAAAGCCGCCAGCCATGCTTTTTACTGTTATGTGCTCAGCCAAGCCAAACCAAAAGCAGTGAAAGCTGATAGCTGAACTACAATTCCCTCTCATCGCCGAACCACATTGAAGTAGATAATATCAAAGTCAACTATTGTGGTTAGTTTTTGCTATTCAAGAATTAGTGGGTCGCTTTGCTATCCAAATTGAGCATAACTTCATATTTCGTGTCAATAGTGCAGCTGGTTGGATAGCTTTTTATGTTTTGAGGTTTTTTTTTGTTTATTGAAATATCTTTGGAACATTCTGGTAATTGATGCGACTACATTTATTTTTTTTTTTAAAAAAAATTAGAGGGTGTTATAGTGCAGTTGCTAGATAGTCTCCCAGGTTAATTGTTCTGGTAAATTGTACTCACTCTATTTGACCAAAAATAAAAAAAAAAAGAAAAAAAAAAAAAAAGAAGAAAGAAAGAAGAAAAGAAAGGAGGAAGGCTAATTGGCAGACCGGTCCCATCAAAATTCTGCACTTAAGTATGCTTGGACGGTAGCGGTAAAGAGGAAGTCCTCATGTTGCAAAACTGGTCAACCTGTTTCTCATACGTTACAAAAAAAAAAAAAAAGGAATTTAAGACCACTTTGTTTCAGCACAAGCCAGATGGTCAACTCAAGCATCACCCATGGTTTGGTCAGCAGATGTGCATAAAAGACTGAAGGCTTTAATCTAAGAAGCTACCAAATGCCATCGACTGCCAAACTATAACAAACATTTGCAATCCACGAAGGTCACGCCATCTTGAGGCTCAGACATTGGAAGAGCCAAGGTGACGGCTTTACTCTATCCTGTCTCATTCCTTCTCCAACATTAAAGGGACTGTTCCTCTCGTTTGCAACGCTGACGTTTATATCTGGCGCCTGGCTCACTCCCCCTTCATGGCCTCTCGATTTCACCCCACTTGACCCAGTGGAAGATGAGGAAAAGCTCGTTCCTGGAGTTCCGTGTCTCTCACTCCGGCTGCCTCCTATGGCCAGCGTTAGCTCTACGTCACTTTCTTGTTCGATCTCTAACATCACATCTTCTTCAGCATTTTCTATGTACTCTTCTGCTGGGAGTTCCAGATTTAGCGGCCGACGAGGCCTTCTCTGATGGTGGTTGTTATAACTTGGGTGACATGAACCTGTCTCATTCTCCCCATTCCACGTATTGAGATTAACTTTGGAACATGCAAGATCTTTTTGTTTCTTCAGTTTTGTGCTCTTCATATCACTCATTAGTAGCTTCTGAACTCTATACAAGCGATGGAGTTCATGGACCTTATCGATGCATGAGGACATATTTAAGCTCTCAGACTAGGACGTAAAATGGAAACAGGTGTAGGAAAGAGGGAATCTAAGATCCAGAGAGCCTACCTGCTGTCTGAAGGTTTCTTCATGCTTCAGGATGGCCATTTTTACTCGTTCTTTATCGTAGTGCTTCAGGAACTTCATCCGTCTTCTATGGATTGTCTATTGGCGATTTGGTTTGGGGTTTGTCTGATCGGCTACTCTGTCGAATATGGATGTTGATTAGATCTCCATACGTTCCAGTTATTCCTGGGAGCTATCGATTTCAAATGCTGAATGAACCCTGCATATATTCAGATTCTAAGTCATGGACCATGATTGATTGGTTTTAGCACTTGAAACAGATGCTTCATGATGGTTGACAATATTGTAACTGATGGCCAAGATAACAACATAAAGAAAATGTCAGATTCTATCTGAAATTTGAGAAGATGATGATTGTAAGTTATGCTGATACTTGGTACTCCACTTTCAGTAATGGTGCTTTTCCTTTTTGGTTATACTTCAAGAATTCTTTGCAACAACTTCCAACTTCATAGCAGACGAACTATATTCTATTCGATTGCTTGCTGGATGTCATTTGTTTGGGAGGAATAAATTTGAAGTTATACGGTGTCTTTTTCTGGACTGTCCTTATAAATAGAGGACATGATAAAATAAGTATGGCATGGAGAAAATTCAAATGTCTATTAGTATCAAACTAAGCAGAATGCAGTAACATCTTCCAAAGAAACCAACGCCAATTTAATTGTAAGCAATCATAAAAGGGCAGTCAAGCCTGGAGTTAGTGACATGCAACCTATCAAAATGCTTCCACCCAAATTTAGTGTTTTTGGTGAAGGCAATTTGATCTAATGAAAGATTCGACGCCACAGTAAGATTCTGGTGATTTCCATGTTTACTTAACATATATCAGCTACTTCTCAAGGTCCCAAGGAACACACTTCCATTAAATTAAATAGCAAAACAGATCTATGAACATATTTCTGCATGCAAGTACCAAGGCCATTTGCCCAAGTTATGGGCTTAGCAAAATTGGCTGTTTCAAGTAATTGGTCAGATAGTTTTAACTTTGCTATCTGTCAGCTAGGATATGGTTATATTTGACGGGAAAGTGGCATGCTTGCATTAATTTCTTTAACAGAAGTCAGGTGAAAAATCCACCATCTTGCTAGTAGAGAAAACACTTGCAAGGATTCCATCAATAGCTCGCAAAACAGAGACTGATAACAGATGGTGGAGTGTGTACATTGAGAACATATATTTACAAAACATCACAGGAACTATTTTTTCTACCTCAATAATAATGATAGTGGTGGTGGTGGTGGTGATAGGAAATTAAAAGAATCAAATAGGTTGCAAATATAGAAGACACAATAGGCAATCTTCTGCTCTCTGACAGAAGCTTAAAACTATCCAACAAGCAAGCACTGTCCTAGGAAAAGAGCCTTGAACAAAACAGATTCATGTACATGATCAAAGCATCTAAAAATAAAAGAGACGTTTTGTAATCACTTCCTATATGATTAGCATTCTCTGCAAGTAAGAGAGGAGTTGAATGAGCTTACAAGTGGTGAAAAGAGGAGGAAGATGTAAAGTAGGCATCCTCACCTGTAAGTATCTGTCAGAAGATGTTATTAGCTATGAGGAGGGAGGAGAAAATATAGCTGCATCCATGGAGAGCTCAAATCTTCCTCTTCTCATATCCTCCCATAGGCCACAGTTTCCCGTTGGATAAAAACAACAATCTTCTCATTCCCACTCTGGTGGGGCAGGAAGGATATAAGATTCCTCTTAGAGGCTCTCACCAGAATATTTTAGTGGGTTATGTAGGCACTCCAAACAAATCCTAGTCCCTTAAGCCAAGGCAGCTCAAGTGCATCAGGGAAAAGATGCCCCAGAAAGTGCCAAGAAGTACAAGACTAAAATAAGTAGACCTAGCTATTATATGTGGTATTGGAATATTATGGAGCACTGTTTCAGATAATCATCAAACAGGACAGCTAAACCTGCCATGGTAACTCACATGGCCCTGGAACTCTTATCATCATTACCTGTTCTCTCAGCATATATATAATTGTCAGAGTGTCTCATATGGATTAAGATTTTGTTCTTGTATATATTATTAATGACTTGCAATAGACTTAAAGGGTAGTAGAATGTGGCAAGAGTATAACACTTCCACATGAGAATATTTTTGTTTATTTACAATTTTAACTGTAGCAAGAAGGCAGCTTTCTCATTGTCATCAGCCTGAGAAGGGCCTATTGGCAGCCAATGAGTAAAGCTATTATGTTTGTACAAGAATTTGAAAGTTTAATTTAGCAGTTCATAATGTTGCATTTAAATCTAGTCTCAGAATCATACATGGGTTTTTAACAACTATTGAATTTTTCTTGCTGGTCAACTCCACCATTCATTACCTGGGTTTTATTCTCCCATGATTTGTGGGTCTGAGAACTAGGAACAAGATACGGAGAGTTCTCTCTGTAGAGAAGTTGGTTGATGTTTTTCTAATTATAATACTTAATTGTAATACTTGCAATTGTACATGTTAGATTCCATACAAGAAGATGGGTGTTGGTGTCTCTACATGTTTTGAAGTTTGGCTCATTTTATAATCGCAGCAAGGTAGTCTACGAACACATAATCGAATCGAGAGTGCTGTCCATATTGTTTTTCTGTTCTATGATAGCTGGTTAGAGTTGTAAGAGTATATGGATGAAAACAGGAGAATTAAAGAAAAAAAATTGATATTTTATTTCACAATCCTTGCACAAAAATAAAATCATTCACAATCCTTCTCTTACTTATTTTACCTTTTTGTTTTTAAAGAAAAATCCCAGATCCCATTCTCAATCATCAAAAGCCCCCTAGAATCCTTGCCCATTGGCCAAATAGCTAGTCTGCCATGCCAGTCTTAACTCTTCGACTTTAGTTCTCTTTGATTATTTTCTTTTGTTTTTCCCCTCTCTCACACTGTCTCCAGCAAAAGAGATTCAAATTCACCTTGCTTCATTTCCCTCTCATGTCAAATAAAATCAAAAAATCACAGTTCTACTTGATGGTAGCAACTTCTATCCATCATCCATGATTGGATCACATATGCTACGGTCTAAATGGGTCCATCCAACCAGTGCATCAAGACCATAAAGGCATATCTGCAATCACTAAAGTATCACTTCTGATCATCATCCATCAGCAGCGAAATCTATATGGGTCCGCCAAAAAACGTCATTTCCTCAGCAGAGGTACATTGTCACAGGCAGTTAACAACCCAGTAAGCATCACTCAAAACATGCAACGACACCATAGATATGCGTCATAATTGCCACAAGGATACAAATCTATCCGTTTCTTTGGGAGGAAGAAAGGCTTAACCTTGTCCTTGCCTCCTTGGTGTGTGCTGACAAAAGTCTCTTTAAGCAAGGCAAAGTTCAGCAGATCCACTTCCTATGAAAGCAGTGGATGAATACGAAGTATATGCCCACAAAGAGCCAGAGAAAGAGAGAGAGAGAGAGAGAGAGAGAGAGAGAGAGAGAGGTTGGTGGCGGGCATGAGTAGTGTTTCACATCATCACATGTTTACAGGTCCTGCGGATAAACCCCCCGAACTCAAAGGGCAGAGGAAGGCCCGACATCGGTGCACGCGTTGCCGGCGAGAGAAGGCGCAGAGGTACGGGGTGACGGGTCCCATGCATGGGGCTTCCCAAAAGCACGAGCCATGAGCCCACCAATATATATTATAAGGATCATAATAACTAATAAGTGATCAAATTATGCAAGGAGCAATATGTTTAAAAGCTCAGAGCAAGGCAAGTTGGCAATATTGGAGAAAAGCAAGCTTCCTCTCCCACACTGCTTTTCTCCTAACTACTTTTGCTAAAAATAAAGAGAATAAAGCTACTTTTGTTTTGATGCTTATGTTTTAGAAAAAAGTTACTGATAATTAAAAAAAAATTTAGATAACTTAATGGTTTGAAGTAGTCTTGGCTCAATTAGTTGGCATCCCTCTTTGCTCCTTTGAGATGTCGACGGTCAAAACTCTAACCATCGCATCCCCCTAATATCAACCCTCTCTTTTTGTGATAGTCAAGTCATTATAGCTTATAGCAAATATGTTTCGAAAAGAGTCCGAACATGTTTGTCAGTATCGTTGATAAATAAAGTGTTCTTCATCTTTACTCCAACCACAAATAAAGAAGACCAAATTATGAAGTATTCATTTCTTTTTCAATGGTTTAGGTGCACATAGAGTTTTGGTGGTGGGATCCAATTATTCAGATTGGAAGGTGTTATTTTTAGTTATGCCAGATCATGAATTGATAAGCTTGAACAATGACTAATTTATATAGTTTATTAAAACATTAAGCATTATTATTCGAACAACTTTATAAAGCATAACCATCATTATCCAACAAAATGCCTATCATTAAATCCATATGCTAAACCTCATTACATTCAGTGCCAAGCTTCATGGGTAATTATATCTTTAAAATCAGTAGGATATCACATACCCCTTCTTTGTCTCCTGCATTCGTATTATTGTAATTTGCCAGTTGTCTTACTAAGAACCTTAAATGACATGATGTGCAAAAGATAGCAATAGCGTACAAAAATCCTCTGGTATGTGCACCAGAAAAAATTATATGAAACAAGCTTTCTTTTTTGCTTTGTCTCCTGTAGTGTGCATCTTAATGTGGAAACCTAAGAGCCATATTGAGACTGAACTCCTTTACTAATGGAGTCCATCCACCTCGTAACTTTTTTAAAAATATAGAAAATAAAAGATAAAATTATGTTACACGCATGAGGAGTTGAGGCCAGCCGCCCATTGCCCGCATCATCTCTTCTTCCCCGTCAAGTCTCTCTCTGTATATCCGTGAAGCTTTCCTCCTTCGTGAGGTGTATATTGGTTTGTCAGATAACTAAATTGTTAAGTATATATCATCTGACCATATACTATATACTCGCAAACACTATATTCTAAAAAATGCATATTGATTTGTCTGAAAATGTGTATTGAACCATTGTCGTGGATGTATCCAAAAAAACTTATAGTATGTATCAGAAAGTTGATGAATATATATCACATGGCCATATACTATGTATTAGTAAACACGATGTTTGAAAACTATGGATTAATTTACCTAGATGTGTATATTAGGTTGTTGGATGATAATATTTGAGGTGTGCATCATTTGGCCATATACATACTAGAGAATATCATATTCTAGAAACTGTAGATCGATTTACTTAGAGGTATATATTGGATCGCTGCTAGGTATGTGTGAAAGAAACTTAAAGTATGTATCAGCAAACCGTCAAGTGTGTATTAACCTCCAACTTGATATCACATAATTTCAAATTTTGTATTTGAAAAAGGAATGCAAAACTTTTGTAATCCTTGAAATAACCCTACTATTTCCATTTCAATCAAAAACCCCATGAACAGATGAAGGAAAGTCCTACATATGGATGAAAAGAGGCTTGACAAAGAAGAAGAGAGAATGAGGATAGGAGGATGGCCTTAACTCATAATATGCATACCGTGATTTTTTATTTTTTTTAAAAAAGAAAGTAACGAGGCGAAAGGAGTTCTATCCTAATAGGGCTTTTGGGTTTTCCCATTAAGAATCACACTACAGGAGATGTAGCGAAAAAAAGGAAATATGTTCGGCATTAAGAGGCTTTGGTATAAAAAATCTATTAGGATTAATTGCTCAACATTGTATAAGTGAAGCAAGAACAAAACAACTCTAGCACCTCATCACTTTTGAGGATGGAGCACAATGCCTAAGGCCCTGTTTGGAAAAGCTTTTGGAGGGCCAAAAAGCACTTTCTGGCCCTCTAAAAGTACTTTTAGATAAAAAATGGTGTTTGGTAAAATTTTTGGAAAGCTGTTTCAGCTTTTGCGGGAAGCTGAAAACAGCTTTTGGGGAGAAGCTCCAATTTGGAGCTTTTCGAAAATGCTGTTTTCAGCTTTGTCGGGAAGCTATTTTTTGGACCAAAATATTCCTATTTAAATCACACTTTTTCCCTCCAAAATCCTTATTCCGCCTCTTCATTTCTCCCTTTTCCTCTCAATCTTCTTCTTCCTTTCTCTCTATTTGTTAGAGAGATAAATGGTCATTAGAATGATAAAAAATTAATTTACACTAATAATTATAATATTTATATATTTATTATTGTATTATACTATAAATATAATATAATATAATATTATATCATAATATATTGATATGTTATGTTAAATAATTTAATATTATATTAAATTATTATTCTACAATACATAATGTTATAGTACTATATTATAATAATATTATATTACATTACGTTAATATTATACTATATCATATATTTATGTAATGTCCTTTATGGTCATTTTGTCACACAAAAATACTTTCTCAGTTTGTTTACCAAACACATGTTAAAGTGCCACAGCACTTTAAAAATTTAGTTACCAAACAGCAAACAGCTTTTTATAAATGCTCTGCTTCAAACAACTCTACTTCCAATAGCTCTACTTCCAATAGCTCTACTTCCAAAAGCTCTACTACTAACAGTTCTCCAAACAGGGCCTAAATCATCATAAATTAGATTATGCTAGGAAGTACATACATACTCTCATCCTATCAATCACTTCCAATCTATGAGTCCTGATCTTTAACCATCAGATTCATGTCTATTGATACATGACAACCATCCCAAGGAGCATTAAAAAAAAAACAATTCAAATAGAAGAGATTATTAAAAGTTATTTTATCATGCAGTTCATAATATAGCCTATGACTACTCCAGCAAATTAGCCCATTTGAATCCACCCAATTGTGGCCACCACCTGGCAACCAAAACAATTGAAAAGACCCATGAGTGGCCGGCCAGTATCGGATCCAACGTCAAGACATTCCCCAGCCTGTCTCTGGGCTCGAATGCGGCCGACACGGACCCATCACGCCACCATTTTCCCCACTCATGGGTTCTCAAAAGAATCAAACTCACGGGGAATGACCTCACAATGGAGTCTCAAAGAAGGCACGTTCTTTCCTTCCTCTCCTTCCATTCTTTAATCCTCTTGAAACTTTAGGGTTTGAATCGTGTAGAGATTAAAAGACTAATAACAAAAAGCCATGGCATCTTCTCCAAAAACTTACATTTTATATTGCGCGTGTGACATTCATGCCGCCAATCACAACTGCTTGTTTCTGTAGCGGTGCATGCTTAATAAATAAGATCTACATAAAAAAAGCAGCTGTGATTGATAGCATGAACGGCCACATGATGCATGCAGTGTATTTTGTCTGGAAGTCAAGTAAGCCGCACTTATTATTTATCGATTGGTCCCGGGCAATGGAATCATTTTGGATAAGAACGCTTTGGGGTTACTCTTTCTTGGGTGGGACATGGCTAGGGTGGCCTTGGCCCTCCTCGTTCCTTTCTCCGGATTTAAGGAATAAAAATGTAGGAGATGCAATGAACCCGGAGAGAAGATAAGATCCTTGGAAAGATCATGTGGTCTTGACGTCACTCTGGCTGGCATAGTTACTTTTGGTTCCTGCAAGAAAATCTCTTTGGACGCTAGCTCTTTTGGGCCTTGGCTATTGCCATGGAAGAAGTCTCCGCAAAAAGAAAATCATTGTGATGTTAATTAAAATTTTGGGATTATGTTTATAATTATGGTTTTTATTGTGACTTCCTTAATCTCTCTTTCTCTCTCTTGTCATATAATTAGGATTAGGATTTTGATTAGCAAAATGTTGAAAGTCGTTTATATGGCATAGTTAGGCATCCCCTACTATTTGTAATTTTATATGCGAATCCTCATAATGCGGCTTAAATTCAGCTTTTTTTTAATCATATGGAGTTCAGCTTGTTTTCCAAGTAGCAAACATGAACAAGCTTTCTGTAAAAAAGATCAAAAGAGAGAGAGAGAGACAGAGAGAACAAGCTGGTCATTTGGCCATATTTCAAGATATTTGCAGGCAGCTTCATTCATTTGCAATTCTAACCTTGTTGGCAACTATGACCACTTGAACATGTAGCCTTCAGCATTTCTTGTGGACATATTCTTGTTTCTTCTAAAGAGTGCCATCAATTACTTTGTCACCTGCTTCCATTTTCTGAAGCCTTTCTGGCTTTATTTTTGCATGCATATGTTACAGCCACCAAAAATGGATTTCCAAGGGCTGAAGCCTCTGACAATCCGACGATCAAATTTCATTAATAGCGATCGCAAACTAGTTCTAGGATTACCATATGCAAACACAAAATTTGGACTTTGCTACAATTTTTTCCATGTTTCATATAGCAATCCTGAATGGTTCATTATATGGAAGATGAAAATTATTATAAGCACCCGGCTATGGAGGTTCCGGCGATCAAATTCCATTAGCTATGCAAATATGAAATTTGTGCTTTCTCGGAAATTGTTTGCCAATGTTTCATGTAGTGACCCTTGAATGATTCCATCATCATTATATGGAAGCTAAAAGTTATTATAAGGAACAAACTACATAGAGTCCTCTGATCAAATTTTTTAGCTGTACTTCATATGGTGACCCCATAATGGTTCAGAGATTTCAATATAAAAACATGGAATTTGATCTTTGCTATAAATTGTTTTGCATGTTTCGTATTGTGACCCTTGAATGGTTCCATGATCACATATGAAAACTTAAAAATATTATGAAAAACAAACTGCAGAAGGTTTGAATCTAGGCCTTGCTATAATTTTTTGTTCCATATTTCATATAGGGATACTTGAATTGTTGGTTCCATCATTACTATATGGAAACAGATAGCTAGTTATTAGAAGCAACAAAGTATGGGGAGTCTGGTGCTAAAATTCCATTTGCCATGCTTAATATAGCAATCCCAGATTGGTCTTTGAGTCATGTTAATGAAACATGAAGTTAGGGCCATGTTATAAATTTACGATTCATATCGTAATCCTTGCATGGTTATGATATGAAAACTGAAAATGATTATAAGCAACAAAGTTTGGTGATCAAATTCCATTACTATGTTTGGTATACAGACATAGAATTTGGGCATTGCATAAATTGATTTCGATTATTTCGTAACAGAGACCTCTGAATCGTTTCGTGGTCATTATAATAAAACCAAAAATTACTATAAGCAACAAATTACAGAAGGTCTGGTGATTGAATTCTGTTATGTGTTCTTCGTACAGTGACCTCATAATGGTTCTGGGTCACAGCATGAATTGATGGAATTTGGGCATGGCTATAATTTTTTCCAAGTTTCTTTTAGTGACCCCTGAATAGTTCCATAGTTGTTATATGAAGACTGAATATTATTAATTGAAACAAACTATGAAGGGTCTAGTGATCAAGTTTCATTTACTATGCTCGATATATATAGTTGCCCTAGACAGGTTTCAAGATCACAATATGCGAAAATAGAATGCGGACCATGCCATAATTTTTTCCCCATCTTTCATATACCAATCTCTGAATGACTCAACGGTCACCATATGGAACTCAAAATTGTCATAAGCAACAAGCTACAGAGCCACAAAGCTTATGACCCCGGAATAGTTCGAAGTCCACAACATGAGATATGGAATTTTGGCTTGAGGAGTATAAAATTATATGCATATACAAGATCCATGAACTCATACCTCAATCTTGGGTAGCACTGAGGGTTCTCTTCTTCCGTGTTTTTTTATAATTTGGTTTGTGATTTTTTTTTACTAAAATATTTTTTTTGAAAAATTGATGTATAGATATATGATGCTTGTAAAAGTAGTTTTTATGTTTGGTTGGCGATAAAAAAAGGTAGATTATATTTAGTTGGACATCTATTTTTTAGAAAAAAGTTGTGTAAAATATATGTTATGCTCTATCTTAATAAAAAAAAAAAATCTTATGCAATTCTAAAAATCTAAATGCATGCTTGAAAAAAATCCCAATTATCTGACGGTGAAAAATAGATTTTTTTATATCTTATATATTTTTGTTTCCTATTAAATTTATGAATTTTATTTTTATGAAAAAACTAATTTTTTTGTCATTCTCCTGATGAAAACTTACAACTAAACGTGAGGTCTTCTTCATTGTTTCGTTAACCATACTTTCCTCCTCCTCTACCCGCAAACCAAACGAGTCCTGGATATGGCTCAGCCATCCAAAGAGAGATCAACGTATGAAGCACACCCATGAGCTCAGTTGCAGGACTCTCCTTCCGAATGGAAATTAGAGAATTCCTCTCTCGCCACGCTGCGCACCGGAGCAGCAATTGCCGTATCCCAGGTCTCTCTTTTTTCGGAAGGAACACCCAAGGCTGCGGCCAAAACAGTTCGTAAAATGCGTACCTTGAGAGGAGCCCCAACATTCCGAAGGTGTCTCGCCACTGGGAACGACCACCCAAAGGTGTCTTGATCTCTGCTCTTGCACGCTTGTATCCCAGGAAGCCGGCCATGGAGGACATGGAGACCTCACCATCTCACGCAAGAAAAAAATCCCTTCGAATTGCTTCTATTCTCTGTATAACCCATTTCCGTAGACTAAAAAGATACATGATGCAAGGGGTAAGCGCTGTAAGCACAGATTGGATGAGCACTAAACAACAACCCCCATAGGATAAAATTATCCCCCCTTACAACCATTTAGCGACGCCTTTCCACCTTCTCAAGAGAAGGCTTCCAATTAGTCTTCCCGAGCTTGGTATTGTAAAGTGCCTTACCAAGGTACTTGGTAGGGAGGTTCTACAGTCCATAATCCATAGTACTTGGCCAATTGCTGTCCTCGTCGTCTATCATGTCCAATATGCACTAAGGTGCTATTGATGTAATTGACTCTCAATCCTGAGAGCCCTTCAAAACAATAGAGAACTAGTTTCAAGCTGCCAATATATCTATCTTTCGCCTTGCTGAACGGCAAAGTGTCTTCTGCATGCTATAAATTAATGGTACCCCCTGCCTCAAGCTTGTCATCCAGACCTTTGAGCTTGCAAGTTCTGGTGAGCTCTAGCTAGCTAGCTAATATCATCAGATGGTTCCAGTCAACCGCCTGTTCGCTAGGATTGATGCTTTTGTCGAGTAAACAATCCCTTCAATCTAGGCTATCCATCCATCTCCAAAGTCTTGGGCCCGCAGTATACCAAGAAAAATTTCAATCAAGAAGATCATAAACCTTCTCAATTCAAGCTTTGGAAGAAATCCTTTGCCTTTCAACATTTGCAATCAAACAAAACTTCATCAGCAGAGGAAAAGGAGTCAAGGATAAATCTATCAGGGCATGAAAGCACTTTGGATATTTCTCACTAAACAGTCGAGCACAGGTTCAAATTGAATGACTTCTGAATAAAGTGCAGAGCCATGGGAGATCTCAAATACTTTTGTGTTCAACATACAGATACATGCGCATAAGATCGATATCGTCTTTTGTTTACAACTGTTAAAAGGAAACAATTACATCAATTTGGCTCTACTTGTTTCTTTCCCTTTCCGTTCAAAAGTATTCATGGCAACATACTATTCTATGTCACCAAGAACATTCTAATAAATTGTCTAATCAGATTACCTTCGCTCAATGTCATAAGCTTTTTCTAAATAGAGAATTTTATAGAACTGCATGCCCTCTCTTGTTTAAAGTTTCCTACTGAAAGTTTGAACTTGTATATAAAGAATTCGAAAATAGGATAAATAAAACTTGCAGCTTTGATATAAAAATGTTGACCAAATAGGTAGGAGGTGATTTGGTTAAAACTAGTCATGATCAGATATATCTATTTATATGGCAAGTTCATGGATTTCAGAATAATAAAATTAAGAGAACCTTTATTTTATGTCACTACGCCATGTATAGTCTGATATCATATTTAACCATGTTATTATGATTATTAATTTTAACCATATCCTATATGTTTTGGTGATGTGCGAATGTATGTATGTATGTATGCATGTAAGCATGGGTGGTTGGATGGACGGACGGATGGATACATGGATCGATGGATATGGTCATTGAGTATAATTCATAAGATAGCTTATTGACCTAATGTCATGATTTTTTATATTGAGGAAAAAAACTTGAGAAAATGAAAATATAAATGAAATGAGCTATATCACTCAGTAAGTAAACCTTACACTATCTTATCTGATCAACAATAAGTTTTTACATGAATCAGTGCATCATTTAGAGAAAATAACTATCATTTCAAATAGAACATTTCATAGTACAATATTATAAAACAAGTTATAAAGCTAATCATGATGCCACTTATTCATAGTTCATAAATATGGTTCTAAGTGTATAGCATAAATAAAGTTATAAATCATTTGTTACTTATTCATTTCATAGCTCAAATTATTTCTCTTAGACTAAATGCTAAGATTACTATTATACCTATGACAGAGTTGCAGGCAACTACTATTATCCATTGATGGAGTCGTATGCTAACTACTATTACCCGTTAGGCCATTAGCCGGATCGTATACCAACTACTATTATCTACTGGCAGGGTCATATGTCAATTACTATTATCTGCCGATAGGATCGTATGGAACTAGCTCCAAATATCGATCTACTCTACTTTTAGAGGCCATATATAGCTATCTGAGAGTCTTTATCTATATTTCTTAAACAAATGTTCTTAGACCATATTTTATTAAAATATATTTTCATAAATTATTATTATAGAGTTCATAGCTTATAAATAAGTCAATAACGGCAAAACAATCATGAAACCACTCTTTTTACAATAAAATGCAAAGTTTCATAATTTAGAGTCCATAATTCATGAAGAAGTAATTAGCATTAGAATATTTATGGAACCAATTTTTCATAAAAAATTATAATTTCCATAGTGACAATGCTTTATCCTTAATTTAAGAAAAACATAGAAGCCTTATTTTCTTGATATAATAAACGGTAATTTAAAAACTAGTAAGGAGTGCCCAGATTACTTACCTCCTTTTGCTTTGACATTCAAAATTCAACTAAGCAAATTACTCGAAGCTATTCAAAGACATGCAAAGCTCAATTAATTTCTATTCAATAACTTTGATAATATTAAATTTCAAGAAATAGCAAAAATGGATCGTTGGCCAGATGATGGCGCCTGATGGCTCCGGACAGGTCAGATCTAAATAATTCGATCAATGAATTATAAAGTAGGGACTTGATTAAAGTAAAGCTTGTTAAATAGAGATCATCAATAGTGAGTTTATGGATACTCAACAAGAGTTGAGGTGATCGATTTGACATGCCACCAAGGCCCCTTTATTGAGAACAACTTGGGTCCATAGGAAAGAGGGACATGACTCTATAATGGGATTCATGGATCTACTTAGAGAGAGTAAGAGGGAGAAGAGAGAGACATAAGAGAGAGAAAGAGGAAGGCTTTGCCTCTCCTAGAAGAGGAAGGGGAGGATGGGATCACTAGAGATAGTGCTAGGGGGCATGGTTAGTGCCGAAGGTGATGGACAACTGGCGGTGGTGATTGGCCAGTAAGAAATCAAAGAAAAAAGGGCCGAAAAATAGGGGATAGGGAGACTTTCTTCATTTTTGGCCATTGGCCATGGTTTTGCTGTGGAAGCTTGTAAGGAGGCCAAAGAACTCAACCAAGGCTCTGGTGTCTAAGAGGCGGCAATATTGGGGGCCTGAAAAAAAAGAAGATAGAAGCATAATAGGGTTTTTTTTTTTGTTTTTCTCTGGTGATTTTTGATGAAGTTGGGGCCGATGAGGGGTCCTATCATAGGGGGAAAGGAAGAGAAAGGAGAACCGAGGCTTACCTTGGGCTCTAGTGGTGATGCAGCCCCAATTTTCAGCAGGCATAGTGTCGGGATGTTGCGAACTCAGAGGGAGAATAGAGGAAGAAAGAGAGAATGAGAAGAGTTGCTCAGTGGTGAATATTTATAGAGGGAAGGGGATGTTTATTTATAGAGGACCTAAGGTTCCGACAAGCCTAGGTCTCTAACTGCTAGTTAGAGTCTTGGATGAAGATGGAAAGAAGACTCTAATAGAAGTCTTCTGCCCATGTCATGCAAAGCATGCCTAGGCTAGCTTGGTTGGTCCAAGCCAAACCTTAGTTGGGCCAGTCAAGTAGACTTGGCATGCACTAACTGGGTCATCTTATTCTCTCCTTAAAAGAGTTTCATCCTTGAATCTTAATATGCTTTTATTCTCAAACAAATAAAGATATTTAGCTTTCGTCTAATACTCCAAACTTTTACTATACAACTTCGATCTAAACCTACTCTTCTATACGCATCTGTGAGCTTAATTTTCTACTCATGATCAAACCTATGCTCTGATACGGATATCAGAGCAGATCCGGCTCATGACTTATGTAGACTAGGGGATATTGTAGCATAGGTCCATTTTGGTTGACTACAAGCTAATCATGGTGTTTGTGATTGGATTTAAAGGAATTTAGATCCTTAGTTTGTCGAGAATGTCGGGGTTTAAATTGGGGAAGTATGTAAGACTTCGTACGTGCATGTATGTAGTCCCACATCGGCTATGTATTGAGTAGATTTTGGCTACTTATATAGGACTAAGGAACCTAAATAATACTCTCCGACTTATTTTTTTGGGTGAGGTCCTGGGTTGTTATAGTTTATATAGTAATAGGAGTTTCCAAGGTGCCAAGCTTGTATATAACAATTCCTAAACAAAAAATAATTTAGTCTCAGTGGCAAAACCCTACGCATATAAGAGCCACGTAGAGTACCAAGAACAACTGCTCTCTATTGTGATGAGCCAAGACACAAGCATCCAAAAGGGTGCAAGCCCACAGGAAACCTCCCGGCCCCCAGATATCCCTGTTGCTCCTAGACCGACTTCTCTAGATAGCCGCCTAGCGTGGAACATCGCCCCCTCCCTATCCCCATACTAGCTCTATCATTGTCGCCATGATATTCTTCTTGTAGCAACGTTCTTTGGGCTTCTTGGATAGGCTTGTCACGTCAGTCTACACCGGTCGTGATGAAAGAAAGCTAAGGCGGCCGTAGACAAAGGGAACCTATCCACGCTCCCCCTCCACCCCTCCTTTTGTCCCTTTAATTCGTTAGCTGTAAAAGGTTCCAAAGGCTAACTGGCTCGGCCAACCTTTTATATATTCCCCGTCCTCCATGCTTCACATCCCAACGCTTCCTCTATTCCCCTCTCCATCTCTTTCCTTCATACCAGTAGATGGGAAACATCAGGGTGGCCTTGTTCCTGCTGACCTTAAGCATATGCCTATTCCCTCAGTTGAGCTCAGCCCAACTCCGGCGGAATTACTACGCCAACATCTGCCCCAATGTCGAGAGCATTGTGAGGAATGCTGTGACCAAGAAATTCCAACAGACTTTCGTCACCGTGCCCGCCACCCTTCGCCTCTTCTTCCATGACTGCTTCGTTCAGGTACAACAGAAACCCAAGATGGATCTACTCTGTGCAAGGGATTCCTTCTCTAAGCTATTGGTGTTATTATAGGGCTGTGATGCTTCAGTGATAATTGCATCCACCGCGAACAACACAGCCGAGAAGGACCACCCGGATAACCTATCCCTGGCTGGAGATGGATTCGATACTGTTATCAAGGCTAAGGAAGCCGTGGACGCCGTTCCCCAGTGCAGGAATAAGGTGTCCTGTGCCGATATCCTTGCAATGGCCACCCGGGATGTCGTAGCACTGGTTGGTCACTTTATCCTAGCCATGGATTTCTCTGTATACGGTAGCATTATGAGTTGACGGAAGTGTTCGGTTGGATGTTGTTTGAACAGGCCGGCGGGCCATCGTATGCAGTTGAATTGGGGAGACTGGATGGGCTGAGCTCCACGGCGAAGAGCGTAAACGGGAAGCTGCCACAACCGACCTTTGATTTAAACCAGCTCAGTGCCATTTTTGCAGCGAATGGGCTCTCTCAGGCCGATATGATAGCTCTCTCAGGTAATTCTAGATTGATAGTTATCCTCTACATATGTTTGCTTGCTAGGAATTGCATGAAGTCTAATTTGGATACCTAAATTAAGGCCAGTAGATCAATTAGCATGCGGAGAACATATAAGACAGCTTAAAACTAGTGCTGAAGAAACAGAATAGTATGTTCAATTCTGCTTCATTGGATCATGTGCTTCAGCGATGAGGACTATATATACCTCTCGTCCTCCTCCTAACAGTTTAAGCTTCGGACTGTGGGTTTGTAACAAATGATATTAGAGTTGGATTCATTATGCATTACAATTTTTATTAGTCTTATTGCTAAGAGAAGCCAAAATGGGCAAGGACCCAGTCAGGATCGAGTATGACTCAAGCTATGAGGCATGGGCCCTTCCATTCTCTTTCTTCTCTCGATTAGGAGCATCTCGTCATGAGATTGAATGGAGAAGATTATCATAGTTCCATAATGCCTATAGAAATTATGTATTTATTGGATGATTGTTTGTGTTCAAGTGATTTCACATACTGTGAGGACAATGCTATGCTAGAGAACGCAAAGGCACATACAAATTTTCTTTGGAGATCTTTTTTAATAGTAGGCTACAATAACAGCACGAGGAAAAGCAAACAAAAGGAGAAGAGGGACCACGGTGAGTCGGTGGAGGAGCTCATTCACCCTTTCAAAGCAAAGAAAAGAATCACGTCTGCCAGCTTGCACACATCCATAAAAATAAGATCTTTCATATAATTTGTTGTTCTTTTTTTTTTTTTTTTGATGTTTCCACCTTCTTCTCGAGTGAGTGCGTTCGTGCATGGATGGATTGCTCTTGCCCATAATTCCTGCCATGTAGGCCAACATTACACACAAGTTAGGCCTACTACTGTGCCTTATTAGCCATGCGGTGGGACCAGGGCCTACAATGCGAGATATTATATCCTGCACAGCATGCACCATATGATTGTATACTATGCCAGCCACATCATCTCATTTTTATAGGCTTTATTCATCATACTGATTGGCATGATGCACGACCATATTGGTACGCACAGTGCATGATATAATTTCTCCTAGCATGTTGGAGATCTTTGAATTTTGACCGGTCCTGGACCCAGCTCAAACTGCCATGTTACAAACGGAATTGAGACAATATGATTGGCATATTGCACGGCCATATTGGTGCGTACAGTATAGGATATAATTTCTCCTAGCATGCTGGACATCTTTGAATTTTGACCTGTCCTGGATCCAGCTCAAACTAGCGTGTTACAAAGGGAAATGAAGGAACTAACTTCTGTGACCTAACGGGCACAATGCTAGCCTGTCTCCAACTCGACTTTTTTTTTAAATTGTGGCATTCAACTACTTTGATTGGATGTAGTTACATCAAAATAAGGATATTGATGTAACACACAAGCGACCTACAAATCCCTTTAGAAATCACATAATCTTTGAGCAATTCACCTGGATAGATATTGACGTTAGTGAATGGGATTTGCCAAGTTGAGCGATGCCGTAGAAGTGTTCTCAAAGTGATGTTGTTTGAAGTTTGGAGGATAAGAACAAAAGTGCCACGTTGGATTGTACTCACACTTCAGTCTGCTGTAGAGTTTGTAAATCATATAGATCCATATTGGAAGATATCTTATCCAATGTCTGACAGAACCACTCCTTAGGTCATTGTCTCAATTATATGGTTTCTTTTAAAACTACTAGTCAATTTAAATGAGGCACGACATATTTGACTAATAAACAGATATCATTTTGTTCATAATTTTTGTTTGAGGGAATTATATTGTTCATACTTTAAAGTCATAAAAGAATTTCTTTTGAGAAAAATTCCTCAATAAAAGAAAATTAAATTTGAAGAAAAAACCTATAGAGGATGTCATAGTAAACAACATAGAGAGATGCATGGTTAATTTGTTCAGTTATTTGTGGATGAAAATGGCGTTCTAATGTAGTTATTGTTGATCAACTCTGTGATTAGTAGACATAGACTTCTTTGATGCTTGAGAAATGATATGCTAGAAAGTGAAGACTAAGAAAAAGAAAAGCTGGTATTGGTATTTAAATGTCATGACAACATAGTTATGCGAAGAATTATCTTTTCATTTGAGAATTCTTGTCCTCATCACTGGAAAATGCCATGCAAACAGTTGCATTAGAAATTTTGAGCAAAAATTTCTGTGCTTTGTATTATCAAGCCTGTCTATGTTAAGTAACTAGCGGTTTGTGATAACTTAAAAATATTACTCTTCACCGTTTCTCTATACCATATGAAAGAATAGTTTTGATTTTGTAGAATATTTCATTCCAGTTCCATCTATTATTTTTAACTTTCAAATATACCCTTCCACATTGCTCACAATACATAACTAACTTTTGTTTAAATAAATTTGACCTTTTTAGAACAAAATAATAAAAATCCTAGCACTTAGAAAAAAAGGAAAGAGAAAATAATTTGATTCTAATCATTCTTTCTAAGGATGAGTTTTAAGGGTGATACATCCATTACTCGGTGCAATTAATTACTAGTAATTGGGATAGAGTCAGGAGTCAAATCAAAAAATCAAATCTATTCAGATCCAATTAGAGGAGGAGATACTATCCAATTCATTTTAGATTTTTTATGAAAAGATCTGATTTGATAGTTAACACAAGTGAAAAAGCTATTAGGATAATTAATCAATTTTTAAGGTATATAATATAGCTTAAAATTTTATATTTTCAAGCATATATTGCACATGTGCAACTGCTAGTCCACTTTAAAGTACAAGTAGGTGCAACTTTGGATAGGGTAGATGGATCATTTCATGTAATCCAACTTTGAGGCCAAATGGTTTGTTGTTTGGCTTGAGAATTTGATTATAACTTCCTTACACTCACTAATATAGAAAAAAAAATTTCTCCAAATATTTCCAATATTCTTGCATGATGTCTGTAAATTACTTGATCTTCCAAGTTGGTCAAGGCTTCAAAATCATGGTTCTCATGGAAGTGAGAGAAACTAAATAAAGATAGAAGCCTTGAGAATTTAAGATATAACATCTTCCTTTATACATTTGATCAATCCCAACCATATTATTTCCATATCTTTGCTTGGCTCTTGCAGCATCCAGTGATGCCTAATTCTTTCAACTTTATTTACATGCATGCCAGCAATATAGAAAGGAACAAAAACAAGCCAGCAACAATAGAATATCTGTATATGGTTATCGTGCACTGTATCTTTGAGAAATTATATCCTATACTCGATGTTCCAATTCAACGATACACTGAGCTAATTAATTTTTACCGTGTGTACTATTCTAGCCACCTCAACATAGTGAGATAAAAAGAAAAAGGAAGAGCACTCCGCCTCCTAAGCATCATTCCTCTCCGCCCTCTTTCAAAACTCTAGCTCGTATCCTACGCTTGATGACGAGCGCTACTTTGCCCACTCGATCCCTCTTCCCTTCTCCACTGCTTCTCTCCACTCTCTTCCTCTCTTTTTTTTCATACATTGAGATGGCTAGAGTAGTATGTGTTTTAAATGAATTGAGCTGGTGCATCACGCATAAGATATAGTTTCCCTTATATCTTTATGTACTACCATTGCCTGAAAGAAATTTTTGAAATTTATAAAAAGTAATGCTAAACCAACATCAATCATAAACACTCCTGAAAAACCAAAACTCATTCCCAAAAATTGCATAAGGAAAACCAGCCACCAAAGATGTACATGATTTTTCAATGTCATGCACTCGAGTACATGTTAGCTTTTTTTTTTAGTTTCTTTCTTTTGTGCCTTTTGAGAACCATTCCCAAATTTACATTGCTGAGTTAATATGTAGAACCATTACAAAGAAAAAGAAGAAAAGAAAATTAAAACATAACTTGTTTTCAAGTTATATTAATTGTGAAGTAAATGGCCAAAAAAAAAGAGTAGAAATTAAGCTGACGCTCCTCTTTTCTCCAACTTTGCAGCTGCTCACACTGTTGGGTTCTCCCACTGCAGCAGGTTTGCGAACCGCATCTACGACTTCAGCTCCCAGAACCCAGTGGACCCCACCCTAAACCAAACCTATGCGGCCCAGCTACAGGCCATGTGCCCTAAGAACGTGGACCCCACCATAGCCGTCAACATGGACCCCATCACCCCCCGGACTTTTGACAACCAGTACTACAAGAACCTTCAGCACGGGATGGGCCTCTTCACCTCGGACCAGGCCCTCTTCACCGACTCCCGGTCCAGGCCCACCGTCAACTCCTGGGCCCAGAGCTCCTCCGCCTTTGAGAAGGCCTTCATCGCTGCCATCATCAAGCTCGGCCGGACCGGAGTCAAGACCGGGTCCAATGGCAACATTCGCCACGATTGTGCCACCTTCAACTAGCTTAATTACTGAGCGTCGTTTTTATTATTGAAAGCTACGGTGGAGTGTTGTTGCTAAGAATGCAAGCGATAAGTGAGATATCGCATGCAAAAGAAATGTGATTCTTCTCAAGCGTGGTAACATCATCATTTAGCTATAGAGTTGCTCCTTTTCATCTTTCATTTGTTAGTGATATTTCGGTGGAGAGTGCAAGTGGCCTTTCTAAATTGTTCTTTGATTTTCTCCTTCACTCATCCAAATTGGAGCCTTTAAATTATGGTCCCACACATAAATGGGTTAACACACGAAGTGGACATTGTGTATCACTCAGGAAAATTTTGTTAGCTTCTGCACGTTTACTCGTCTGGGTTGAGCTTGATTGAAGCTTCAAATTAGCTTGATTAGCATAACTTCAGAGAAAATTAAAGCACAACTTTTGGGCAATAATATCACATAACCTTATACGGTTCCTGAGTACACAAAAACGTTCAGTTCAGCCTCACATAAAGATGACAAGATGCAAGAACAAAAAATTCAAAAAAACGTTCAGGATGCCGCATCATCATCAGCAGACTGCTTGACCGCCACATCAGCAGCGGGGCCCATAGTAGGGATGACAAGCATAACTGCTTCAGACGAAAATCCAAAAAAAAAACAAAAAAAATCGCAACCTGAGTCCAACGACAGAAACGTGTCCTTTTCCGAAGCCAGATCCGACCAGGGACCTAAGGGTCAACACTCAACAGTCCCGGATCTCTCGGATCTTTCCCCTCTCTCGAGATCTAATCCGTAGGTTTCGACGCATCGTCAGCTCGGCGGACAGCGAAACCGCGAACGAGCCCAGAAATATCCGTGAGCAACCACACGGTACGACACGCGAGGATGCCTACTAGCCCTCCACGTGTACGGTCTACAGGGCCATACGCGTCGCTGTCAAGATGAGACGCCTGGGCGCACGCGGACACACGCGGTACCCAGCCCGCAACGGCACCGGAAGCGCGTACCAGAGAGACCTCTTTAAGGACCCAAGCCCGGAGACGAGAAATGGTTAGAGACGAGAGAGAGAGAGAGAAGAGGCGGAGGAGAAGAGGAAGGGATGGAGTTTTGGTGGGATCGAGTGGTGATTCCGATGAGGCGAGTCTGGATCAACGTGGCTACTCGCATCGGAAATCGGAAAACCGGTATTTTTTTTTTCTGATGATGCTTGTCGAACGATCAGAACCATTCCGGTGGGTGGTTAATTAGATTAGATTTATTTATTTATTTATTTATCTATATTTTTGTCATGATTTATAGGGCTGTGGAAGCTGAGGAAGGAGGTGAGGACGTGCGAGTACGAGGACGTGCACGTGATGTGGGAGATGCTGCGGAAGACCGACACCGAGATCGGCCGGTATCCGCCGGCGGCGATGGGTGGTTGTAACAAGAACCGGCGGCGGAGGATGAGGCATCGCCGGAGGGCGAGGGCGAGGGGCGGCGTGTGGGCGGCCGTGCTCGAGTGGGCTCCTTATAGCCTGTGCCGCGACTTCTAGTTGGATTAGATCGGATCGGAATATCGGATGAGTACGCTCTAAGGGAGTTGGTCTCGGCACAGGAGTAGCCGTCTTTCTCCAGCCGTCTTCTAGTTTGTTGGATCCGATGGTCTCTGGTCTCTTTTGGATTCTCTTGTGCACGGAGCAAACGATTGCGAAGAGAATGGGGAGGTTTCCACCCCTGCTTTTTTGTTTTTTTTATTTTTCCCGTCCACTTTTGAGAAGACCATCTACTAGAACTCACAAATATTATTTGCTATTTGCAATCGCTGCTGCCTTCTCCTTGGTGTTATAATTTCCTGATCTTTCTTTCTCTAAATTTCTCGCCCTTCGCACTTGTAGATTCTGTGAACAGATCGGTAAGTTTGGCATTCAATAGAAGTATAGAACCATCCAATGGATCTGCTAAGGCAAGGCTTTAACCTTACAGTAGCTCCAAATTAACTGAAAATGAATTTCTAATTTTCCATAAAAGGATGCATAAGGTGCCCTTCCAATCAAATCATATTACCAAGACATGCAGCCTAAAATTTCTTTATCCGAATTTGACAGGGAGGATAAGTAGGAAGTGTGTAAAGCCGACCGTAGAGTAGTTTCAGTCTTGATCTTATTTTGATCTATGAAGCTGACTGTTAATACCAAAATTCTGCCATGGAGGACAGGAGGATGCCCGCCAATCTGCAGAGAGATGCCGATTTGAATAGAAAAATAAGAGAAAAGCTCGCATAATTGGCTCCGGCTGGGCTCTCCGATGCCTAAGCCAAAAGGATTTTGGAATAACAATAGGAATAAAAAATATATAAAAAAAAGATTAGTGTAGAATATTGCGTTCTTCTAGTCGGCCCTTATTTCGGCTTTCTTATCTCGACTTTGTCACCTCAATCATCTCAAGTAAGCCTTCCCAGGTTAGCCTTCTCACCTTAGCCTTTCACTTCGGCTTTCTCAAGTTGGTCTTCTCACCTTGGCCCTTTCACCTTTATCTATTCAAGTCGGCATTCTCACCTCAATCTTTTTACCTCGACTTTTTCAAGGCAGCCTTCTCACTTCGGCCTTCTCATCTCAAGCCTTTTCACCTCGGCCTTCTCAGCTCAACCTTTGGTCTTTTCACCTCTGCCTTTGGGAGTTCAGCCTCGGACTCCTCACTTTGGCCTCTGGCTTGGTAGCTCGACCTATCGCTTCTCATCTCGGCCTCGGCCTTCTCATCTCGGCCTCAGTCTTCACCTCAACCACGACTTTCTTACCTCAGCCTTTGCCTTGGTCCTTCACACCTCATACTCAGTATTCGCCTCGACCTTGGCATTCACCTCGACCTTCTTTCGTTAGTCATGGTTTCTTATTTCGGCCTTCTCAGCTCAACATTCTCAGCTCGGCTTTTTCATCTTGAACTTCTCAAGTCGGCCTTCTAGTTCTAGTCAGCTTTCTGGTTAACTTTGGGATCTCAGCCTCAACTAACTCACCTCGGCCTTGGTCTACACCTTGACCACAGTTTCTTACCTTGGTCTCAACCTTAGTCTTCACCTTGGCTCGCTCTCCAGGTCGGCCTCAGCCTTCTCTCCTCAACTAGGCTATGATTTCTCACCTTGGTCTGGGTATTCACCTCAGCCGTGGCAGCTCATATATCTACTGACTTGCCAAAAAAGAAGAGCAGAATGATGAATAAGAGCTTGAGAGCCTCTCACCATAAGAGCTTTGAGCTATGAGTGCCTCTAACTATGAGAGCTCCTAGATACGAAAGCTTCTCCCTTTGGGGTCTCTTAACCTTGTTTATATAGGTGAGGGAGCATGAGTCTGTTACGATCGAAGGTGGAAATCAAAGGATGAGCCATAACTCATTCCTTATGAGCTATAACCATCATTCTCTTTATGGATCCTCTTAATTGTAGAGTTATAACCGTCCATAATTTATTTTTTTTCAAAATTGCTTGCCACATGTCCATCCACAATAGAAAGGTCGGTTTTATGTCATATTACTAACCTTAAACGTGTTGTAGGTTCATGATTGTTCAAAGGAGGACCACCACGCATTAGACGGTGTGAAACAATAGTAAGACCAAAAGTTGGTTGATATGGTAGTCCTCCATAGAACAAGAGTGGCATGTTAGACTTCTACAATACCAACTCTTCACCCTAGAAGCAATTCTTCGATGGCGAATTGAATTATATGTAGAATGGCACGTTAGCTGAAGTAGATTGATCATACTGGCCTAAGATCTAGAATAAACACAAAAAAAAATAACACAAAAAAAGATGCTGGAAGAAAAAATTTAGGAGAGAAAAATATTTTATTACTATACAAAAGACTCTCTCACGTTTCACCAGAGAGAACACTTTTACTCTCCCTCTCTTGCTTTTCCCACACCAGAGAAAACATCACATGGATAGGATGTTTGATTTCTACCTAAATGCAGAAGACCAACATCTACTAAAAGACAAAAATAACTATTCTAAAAGGAATAACTAAGTAGAACAAAGAATATCTATTCTAAATGGAACAACTAAGAATAAAATTCTAATATAAACAAGCAATGATGCTCAACATATGTCATCCTGGTACAGTGCATCCCACATTCAAACTGGTATAGCATATCCAAAAGATAAACCGCTGAATGAAACAATTTGAATTGTTTAATTACAAAGATGCGTTGAGGCTGTGCTAAGGATACTAAATTTCTCATTTGTAAACCAATTTTGCTGGGCCGTCACAAAAATTTCTAAGGTCAAATCATTGTAAATTTATAGCTCATAACTCAAAATAATTGAACTTTATGAGATGGCATTGAGACATGAATCTAAGCACCACCACTCAGAAAGGAACAATTATCATCCATCCAATTTTTTTCTCTGGCTCTCCCATACTCCTTGACTGGTCCCATGAGCATCGTCATTTACCAACACACTGATCTGCCGCTTGCGGAGAGCTCACCATTTCTACTATCGTCTGAGGTTTAGAAAGCATCATAATGCCATCAGCCTTCTCTTTCATTTATCTTTCTATATAACAAACCCGGGAATTGCTTTCCCACGCATATCGAGTTGGTACTTGGTAATATCATCTGAACACTATGTGAACATCTCAAAAGGTAAACTTGAACATACTAAGCTATATGCCTCCCAATATAAAAGAATCATTCAGCATCCTCTCAAAAGGTATAACTACAAGATAATAAAAGAATGGATCCTCTGAGACCAAAGGCACCCCGAAGGTCTAAAGCCATATGCCTCCCAATATGAAGCATGATACAAAAGAGCTATTGGAACTACTCAGCATCCTCTCCTGTAACTATGGTACAATGACACTAGTGGTTTTAAATCCATGTACTGATAAGATTTGGATTATCTCTGCTATGTGATGAGATTTTCAGAGGATCATCTAAGGAGTTCGACTCAGCAGTGGCAGCAGCCAACCATCTGAAACCCTGTAAGCTATCCAACCTCCCTTGGACCATAGAATGTGCCTTCAAACAGAAAATTCACAACTAGAGCAATGCGAATAACATAAATTTCAGTCTCCTTATTTTTCACATATCATGTCTCACATTAGTGTTCTCCTTTCTCACTTTCTAATTCGTTTTGTTTCCCCCTTCTTTCCTTTGACACACATTTTTCTCACGAATAGCTGTTCCAGTGTATGACGAGTCATTGATATCATTAACATGGCATAATACAGAAGCACCTTGCTTGGAACCATCAAGAGCTTAAATCTCTCAAAGTACCTATTGCTCCTCTTTTTCCCTCTCATTATGGGATGGCAAGAAGAACAAATCTTTAACCGGACTACATCAATACAAAGGCATGCCATCGTTATCTGAATCGGAAAGGACAGATGGTAGTCAATTCCACCGTCTTGATCTTCAAGAAATTTCGCTACTTGCGTGCTACCTTTTCGAAGAAGAAAGCCGTAGCTACGGGACTACCCTAAGAACTACGAACTATGAACTAAAAGATCAAGAAAAGCAAAGAAAGATCATTGAAAGGTAAAAAGAAATGATCATTTAATTCATGGTCTCTCATAATTATAACTTAGTATCTATATATCTAACTATTTCTTCACTTTCCACATCTTAACCTTTCAGCAACTGTCTCCACATGCCTTGCTCTCAAACATCCCTTGAATTAAGCTGCCGTCTTAGCACAGAACTTGATCAGCCTTTTAAATCAATATCTAAACTTTCAAGTAGGCTATGCTCACTATTGGCCTACATACATGCCTCTTTTGGAACTCCACTTATACCTCAAGTAGTCACTCAGCCTATTTTGATCAACTCCCCTTAAATATCGCTCAACCTATCTTATGTGGTGCCATGTGGTAACTTGACTGGCATTTTTTAATTACCATTTGACCTTCTTCAAGACTAACCACATAGCCTCATCTTAACCGATCTTTATGTCCTCAGTGGAATCATAATGTAAGCAGTCCTATCAACACTTTGATAGCCTCCATGCTCATTTTGTTAGATCAAGCCTGGACACTCGGCCAATTTTTCATTACCAAGGTTACAGTCTCTCATTATTACTTTGTTCCTAGCACCGTCATATGGCCATTATCCAAACAACCTTTAGACTTCCCCTACAAATTAGGATATGGTGTAAATAGTACCAAACCATAATAAATTTTGGAATATGATCCTTGGGCACCGTCAACTAGTTATCTAGAGTGCTTACATGGAAGACATTTAGCTTCCTCATTCGTATATTAACTCATTTATTAGCATAAATTAAAATTGAAAACACAATTTATTGGTCAAAATACATGATACTCCAATTTTTCACATACCTTTATTTGTTGATTGTATTTTTTTATGTTTTCACACACCAGGTACGTTTGAAACACAATTCAACAAAAAAAATGAAAAATATTGTAGTTAAATTTAGGACATATTTAATTTTTTGGTAAATAGATTAATAAACTATCCTCTAAAATATGATATAAATTTAACAAGGAAAAACTCGTATTTAATAAAAGTTTCACTTCATAGGAGTTCTATTTTGAGTAACTAATATATAATATTGCCTCTTCAGAAGTTCTGATTTGGAGTCTATTTGGATAATCCAACAGAATTTGGCTGAATTTTCTGTTGGAGTTGTGGATTGGACAGCCTATTTGGGCACGGCCCAAATCAAGCCATTAGCCCCCAGCATGAAGCCCTTCTTCTTCATACAAACCAACAAGCCTGTAGGCTAGGGCTAGAACTTTGACGAGCTCTTAGAAGATGTAGACTGGTGGTAGGATCAAAGGACCTAAGGTTCAAAAGAGTACGTATTGATGTTGCCTAGGATGAGTATGGGGTCATATCTACTGTTTCATATAGATTTTGACTGTCCTGAAAAAGATACAATTTCAGATTGAATATATCCAGTAGACTTGGCCACATACTGTTCTAATATTAATACACGAACAGTATCAAGAAAATGCCGTTTTGTATCATGAAGCACTTACCAGCATATCATGATCTGCTCTGGATATGAAGTCTGAACAATACAGGTTTGCCCCTTAAAAATGAGAAGTTACACTGTGCAACTACCATTAAACAATATATCCACTAACAAAGTGCATCAATGGAATATGTTTATATTGATAAAAAGCACATCCTCAAAATTTTCATCTACATTAAATGATATCTTTCAAATGCAATGAGATGGTTTCACAAAGTATAGCTCCAAAATAATGAACAAGTGGTGAAGTAACCCATTAAGTTATTATTTACCCATCTATGTTTTTCGCAGTAAGACAACTATTTTGTTAGAACTAAGCTTCTTTCACAAGCTTTATTCCAAAGAAAATAACTACTAATGGTTTCAGCTTTAACCTAACATTACCCTGCACCACATTGATGACACAGAAGAGGCATGAGTAGTATATGGAAATAGAATTCAACTCCATAGAAAGGTGGACTAGAAATGAAATTCAAATTATCTTCTACAACTGATGCGAGCAAAAAAAAAAGCAAGGGGTGTTATAGATGAGAACAGTCAAACTGAAAGTGTACTCGGTATTATATGATAAAGACTTGTTCTTTAGCAAATGAAAACTCCAAACATTTTATTTATTTCTCAATTTAACTTAATTCTATGAGTGTGTCATAAATAAATATGAAGTAATAGACCTTCTTATTACTTGATAATCTTTACAGTTTACATTAAGTTTCTAGTGATTCTGAATTATGCTAAGATTTTTCTTTAAAATCTAGTAACTCCTAAAAATATTTCCTAGCAGCTAAACTTCCGAATCATTTATTTTCGGATACTTCCTGGCTTATTACTAAAGTTTTCCTGGTTTATAGTATGTTGCCATTAGCAAGCCAATTTTTGTACCCAACTCAACAATGATATCTAAACCTCATGAATGGAGAAGGAAAACATTAGGCTGCTCCATTCAGTGCAACTCAACAAGATTTTAGAAGTAAATGTCCCTAACTAGACTAAATTTCAAAAATGCCAAAATGTCATGATTTTTGATTTAAACATTAGGCTGCACAACTTGGTGCAGCACTCTGTGCAGATGCTTGTAGCTGATCCAAAATATCAAAATTGGATAGATGTAACAAGGAAATGATAAGCAATCATGTATGCTTATATCAGTAGTAAAATTAGTTCCAACAAAACAGACAAGAATAATGAATTTATAATCAGCTTATCTAAACCAAAAAAATAGGTCTATCAATAGGCACAAAAATCAAGAAGCGACACTTTATTTACAAGCATGGTAAAGAGAAAATGGAGGCTTCAGTAGTGACACCTATATGTCACTTCAATTCAATCCTAAGGAAGGCACATGGAATTTATTCTGCATGGAAGGCATAATGAATTGTTTGCAACTTGAAATTTCTTGTGAGTAAACTCTGTGGTCTCTTACTAATGTTTTTTCCTGTACTTTGTGCCTAATGACATACTGTGTTGCTTCAATAGTATCAAAGGCTCATGAGGCCCGTCGATCCTTTAAGTACTACTTGCAGAGGCAATCAACGAGACTGAAATCGTATTTCAAGCTATGGTTCATTCTTCCAACAGATGCGAGCATGTCTTTTCAAGCTGTACAGGCCAATCGCCACCAAGCAACTGAGGATTCAATTCCATTGCCACCCAAAAATCTAATAATGAGACATAATAACGTTGATTTGACCCTTGCACCTGTTCTTCTTGCCACATACCATTTATACCAGGAAAAATCCTCCCATTTGTTTGACTTATCCTCCTATTGCTGCACCTCGCTCTAGCTAAGTCCATACAGGGTTTGATCAACCTCTTTAAAAATGCATCCAAACCATTATTCAACAAATTAGTACAGTCCACTGATAAACCAAAGCCTTCAACCTTCAACTTATGCTCCAACTGCTTCCTTAAAGATCTTGTATCAGTCAGCTCAGAACTACTATGACAAGACTCAGGAACATATGAATTAGAAAGATGAAAGCCTGCTGCAAAACCACTGCTAAATGTTTTACGGGGAAGAGCACCGGCAGTCTTTGGAATGCCCAGGGGTGACCTTACAGGGCTTCTACTTTGAACACTCGGACTAGCTCTCGCTTGTTCAACCTCTTCTCCATCTTCCACAGATGCAACTTCTAACAAAGCTTTGCTGCCAATGGATATCAACTCTCGAGCGCTTTGCTGCTCATGTGACCTCTGCAAGTCGCAAGAATTAGTGACTTCTTGCACATGTCTAGGAGGCATCTTTGCATAAGGCCCGAGGGGCTTTGGACGGTCACTGAATCTGTGATCCCTAGTACTTATAGACCTTCCCCTTTGAGGGGATGTTGGGAATGTGTCTCTAAAGCTCGACAATTTGCTGGTCCGAGAGTTCCCTGTGACTGTCTCTTTGCTAGGCGGGCCCAGGGCAAGACATGCATTGCCAAGGATCGAACGGATGAACATATTGTGAATAGCAACATTTTCCTTCCCAATAGTACTATAGCACAACTTATCAAATTGTAACTTGCTAAGTTTCAGGTGGAGTAATCTTTTCAGATTATAGAAATACTTCTCGGCTTTTTGCCGCCCAAGCTTCTTGAAAAGCTGAGATTTAAGCTCCATGGTATCAATTCGGGAAAACTGCTTGTAAGATGGCATCTTGACCTCCAATTCTCATAAAATCACCAAAATGCAGCTCACTAATCTAACTCTCACTGACCACTAAAACCCAGAAAACGAAACCCTAATAACAAAACTACTTTTTTGTCTCCAATAACACAAAACTCAATCTAATCTGGGCTGCAGATCAGATGGTAGCTACATCAGATCAGATCGCTGGATAAAAAGAAAAAAATTCAAGAAAATCAGATAAAGAACTAGGTTTTCGAAGAAGAATCATTCATTGATCAAAAGAAAATAAGAAGGCAGCTGATATTAGATTCTCGGGGTCGGGGCGGGGCGGTGGAATTACAGATATAATGCAGCTAGTAATTGATTGCCACAAATAAACAAATCATACAAACTGTTTTGCCGGAAAACGGATTCAAAGAGAAACCCTAACCGGAAATCGGCGATCAAAACCAATTAAAACTACAAATCGAGCACGTGATCAAGAAAGGAAAGAAGCAAATGGCGAAAGAAATAAAGAAAAGGACCAACCTTTGGCGTCGAAGAGCTTTGGGATTAAGGACTCGAGAAATCGGGGGTTGCGAAGAGGGTTCGAAAGGGATTTAATTTTGCCCTTTTTGGGGCTCGCGGCGTGCGGCTGCATCTTATATAGAGGTGGGAAGGTGAGGGGAAAGGAACGGGGCCGCCTTCGGGCCGGGCTTCGAAGCTTCTCACTGCGATGTTGGGTCAAAGGCACGTGCGATTTATGGTCGGGGAGTGGCGACGCTTGTTTTGTGTTCGGAGACTTGGCCCCCACTTCGCCATCGAGTGGGTCTTCTAATTTTGAGAAGATATCCTCTCGTTTGAGACTTTGAGTTGAGCTCCACTCGCAGACTGCTATGGAGCGGGTCTTCTATTTTGAGAAAGTACTCTCTCTGTCGGTTGGTTGGGGGAAGGGATAGTTGCACGGATGAAAAAAATATTGGATATTTTGACCTCGATTTAGAACCGGCCTCTTTGACTTGGGTATTACCGAAGTGAAGAACTTCGATAAAAACAGAGGTACCTCTCTGTTTGTGTTAATAAAGATTAGCAGTTATGGTGACGCTACAGTCAATGCACGATCGGCGTAATTGTCGTCGCAGCTGCTCAAGTAGGATGGTTACTATATTGTTAACGTGCAGGCAACTATTACCTATAATTAAGGCATGTTGCGCCAAATCAGGTAACAAATCAGTATTCTATTCTATATAAAGGGGTAGCCCGGGGATCTTCAGATAAGCTCATTTGGAGACTCCTTTCTACATTTTTTTCTCTTCCACACTTTTACTTTACTATTTTAACTTAAGCATCGGAGGGTCCCCACTGGCAACTTTTCGACAAGTGGACTTCTTGTAGGTTAGCCTCAAAGACGACCAGTTCTTCCTCACCTCGGTCTCATCCGATGTTACTCAGTTCAGCTTTTACCAACCTCAAAGCAAACTGAGCAGCATCTTGGCCTCGGTTCAAAATTTAGCAGCAACAAATTAGCACTAGAGGAAGGATACTATAGTACCGATACAAAACGAAGAGGAAATCATCATTTTGAGGTTACGAAGGAGTCGTGGAGTATCCCATGCCTCGCAACGTCGAGCTCCGACCTCACTAGGTTCACTGCAGAGTATGGAACACGCCATGCCGATACAACCCTCTGCATCTGTGAACACTGTGCAGTCTAATCTGCTCATACAACAGATGCAGGTCTTGACCGCAGAAGTTCAAAGCTTATAGCAAACAGCAATGTGATCAGAACCAATCCAACCAAAACTATTCAGCTTAGTCGTCACTCGTAACAACTAACACACCATACGTGCAAAGTCAGCCACCATTCTTGACACCAAAGTCCAAAGCGATCTCACCAGAGTCAGAATATCCGATGGAGGAGTCCTGGTCGGGATGGGAAGCAATGTACTCCAAGCCTCCATTCTCTCGTCTCCTCATCATATGGATCCCCTACCTCAGCGGGAAGCCAACTTTAATAGAAAAATCGAGGAGAAGGGCTGTCAAATTAGGCGCTTAAGGGGGCAAACTTCAAGATCGAACAATGACTTCAACTTCTTCATGAAACCTCCTTTTTTTTCAGCAGATCGTGACGGAACCGATCTCACCTCGATTCAAAATGCCTCAAGTGGAGCTATACGATGACTCCTTTGGATTATTTGAAAAGCTTCAAAGCTCTTATGATGTTGCATGGAGCCATCGATATCGTGCTTTGCAAAGCTTTTTTTGCTACTCTTAACAAGGCAGCTCGGTTCTAGTTCTCAGAGCTTCAACTCGAATTGATTCATTTTTTCAAGCAGTTCGGATGCCTCTTTATGGTGCGCTTCGCCACCAGCCGAAGATATTGCCATGGTTCCGATGTGTTGCTCAAAGTTAAGCAGAGAGAAGAAGAGTTTCTCAGAAATTATATCAACTGCTTCAACGTGGCGGCATTGCAAGTCTACGACCTACATCACTCGGTGGGTGAGTCAGCAATGAAGGGCAGTTTAAGGCCGTCCCATTTTTTCTTTTTTGTTGGAGAAGCGCTTCTCTGTAAACTCCACCGAGATGTTGGCATGAGCTGAAAAGTATACAAACATAAGAAGAGCCATGGCGAACAGAGGAGGCAAAAGGAGACATGAAGAGCAGGATGTATCAATAAGCACTTCACCCCATGAAGAATAGAGTTCACACCGGCCAAAGAGTTCTCCTTGAAAATTTGAGAGGTATAGTCCTCTTATTGCACTGAGGATTCATATCCTCATGGAGATTAAGAGCCGAGGCTACTTGCAGCCTCCTCCTCGAATGAAGGCTCCGATGAATAAAAAGAAATATTATTGATTCCACAGAGACCACGAACATAATACCGAGGAGTGCATCCAACTCAAGGGTGAGATTGAGGCATTCATCTGATGTGGATGGTTAGATCGATATTTAAATGCTCGGCATGATTGAGAAGAGCCTGCCTCAAATCAGCCACCCCCTTGCCACTGCATGCTGCTTGTGTGAGACGGTTACCACACTGACATGCTGTTAACATGCAACCGGCTATTACATTACAGTTAAAGTATATCGCGCCAAATCAGATAACGGATCAGTATTCTACCTTATATAAAAGGGTGTCTTGAAGATCCTCATGTAAGCTCATATGGAAACTTCTCTCTATAATTTTTTTTCCTTCCACATTATTTCTCTACTATTCTGACTTAAGCATCAAAGAGTCCTCCATTGGAAACTTTCCGATAAGTGGACTCTTGCACGTTAGTCTTGAAGGCGGCTAGTTTTTTCTCATCTCGATCTCATCCAATGTCATTCAGTTTAGCTTTTACCGACCTCAAATCAAGTCGAGCAGTATCTCGACCTCGGCTCAGAATTTAGTAGCAACAGACGCCATTGCAAGTATATTAAAATATCATTGCCTATTCTTTAAAATAGCCAATTGTTCATTATTTATGACAATGCATTAGCACCTAGCATCGCTAATTGGATCGGGCATTATGTAGCCAAGAACAGGTGTCATTGGCACCATATTGCGTTTATCAACCTGACAAGTAGATAATATTGTATAATTATTATATGATATTATATGAATACCAACAATCAGACTTATATAAAATAGATTTGAGAAAAAATAAAATAAAATTTTAAATAATTATGCATAAAATAACAAATAATTATATAAAAATATCATACTTTTAAAAGTAATTCTGAAAAAAAAAGAGAATTTCATTTGCAGAAATCTTTTCATATTTTATTAGATCATTTCCTTTAAATCAGTTTTAAAAAGCAATATTCCACAAATGTGAGTGCGACTTGATCTGGAGGAAATTTTTCTGCATGTTTATCATGATGGGTTTACAAAAGAGATCAAAATCATTTCACACCTACACAAATGGAGAAGTGGGGTGTCCTTTTATATAACAAATGATAGACGAAATCTAGAGAGAAAATGGTAGAGAGCACTGTAGAAGGTGCCTTTAGCCCACTTCCAGAGGCCGTCCTGGAAGCTCCAGAGGATGTAGCCGCTGTTGTCCGGGAAGCCGGCGGCGAGCTCGAGGGTGACGAGGGCCTCCGGAAGGGACCAGAATAGGGGTAAGAGGAGGAAGCCGAGGAGGGAGAGGAAGGGGCATCATCGGCGCCGACGGAGTCCTCGACGCCGAAGGGGCCATCGGAGACGTCGAAGAAGATGAGGGCGATCAGCGAGAGGACGGTCAGCTTCGGCCGCGATGAAGCCCGCGGGCTGCCGACGGCCGCCGGGTCTGTGGATTCCTCCACCACCACGCTCATTTAGCTTGTCGGAGCTCCGGTTAGCGGATGATCGCCTTTTTCGAGCTCTGGAGCTCTAGTTTTTAAGCGAGCGAGATGAATAATAAAAAAGGGGTTTTTTCATGTATTTCATTGTCCTTGTAAATTTATTATTTATAAGTTTATCCACATCAATTATTGGATGTACCTGATCCTGAATCAACCTGACCAAGCACAGTGAGATGACATAAATCAGTTTAAAGAAAGGAACCAAATCCACTAAGGCTATTCCGTCTACGTGGCAAATTCTTGGAGGCGCACCGCCATGTGGGATGCAGGGTGCCTGGAGGCGCACCGCGAGGACTCCTCATCCACTTTGGGACCGTTTACGACTCGTTTTGGTTTGCGCAAAAAGAAGATAAAAAAAAAAAAGTTAATAAAAATATTTTTTATTTAATTTATTTTTTTATAATAATGAAATTTTTATATCTTATAAAATTTTTTTTATGGTAAATACGGAAAAACTAATGTTGAAATTTGACAATTTTTTTCCAAAACTATTTTAAGCTATCACAATTCATGAATAATTTTTTATTAAAATATAATAAATATTTTATATAATTTTTTGAGAAAAATAAATATTTAACTAAATATAATTTATTCTAGAATATTTTTTTTTAGTCAACTAAATATATTAAAATTATTTTTACATGCATTGGAAGAATCAATTTTTAAATAAAATATTTTGATTATTTTTTTTCAACGAATCAAATATATATATTTTTGGGTACACCGGCAGCTTACACTAATACCGAATGAGTATTGCCTATAGAATTAAAAGCCAAAATGCTCCACAATGGTGGAAGAACAGGTACATCTGGGGTCAAGAGAAACTTTCAGAGTGATGAGCAACAAAGAAAGCGACTCAGTCAGCAGCTCTGTTTGTCTTCCGAAACACATGCACAATCTGTAAGACGTCGCACTCCTGCGGTAAGCGCCGGACGTCCTCTAAAATCAGATGGTCGATGACCTCCGACCCTTCCTATAGAATCCACTCAACCATTTCCACTGAGTCCCACTTCAAGATGATGTATCGGGCCTCCAAAACTCCCCCCTTCTATATAATTTCTAATAAATAAATCTTTGTGCAAACCAAATGAATTTTTAATGGAGAAATCCTTGCCCACACCAACTATTAAGGGAGGTCCACCTTGGGAGCGTGATCTAACCTTAAAATTATGTCCCCGAAATAAAGGAAATAATAGTGAGATGAGAAAACGACTTATGATTGAAGGAAGGAATAATCAAAATTTCTTTCTTTTTCTTTCGGTCGGTGAGAGTGGGGGGAGAAAGGGAAGAATTTTGATGGGCTCGCCGCGCTCGTGATATCTTCGACTTTTCTTTCTATTTCATGGCCTTGGGGCCTCTCCGCTCCATACCCTACCGACTCCTCCTCCTCTCTCGCCCCTCGTCTCCCTCTTTCTCCTCCTCCTCCTTTCCCTTTCTACGACGCGTCGCTCTCCGGCGGATCAGCTGCGGCCCGCCGCTCGCCGGCGCCGAGAGCCCCACCCGCGCCCACCCCGCCATCGCCCCCCAACCGGAAACCCTGGCGCACAAGATCGGGAAATCCATTCGCCTCCCCGGCGCTGCCTCCAAGGCCCGGGCCTATGCCGACGTCAACGTCCACCGCCCCCAGGAGTACTGGGACTACGAGTCCCTCACCGTCCAGTGGGGGTACCAGATCGTCGCTCCTCCCTTCCTCAGATCTCCCCTTAGAGTTTCGTTTTATTCCCTGTTACTGATTCAGAGAGGTTTCTCTTTTGTCCCCTTCGCAGGGAACAGGACGATTATGAGGTAGTTCGGAAGGTCGGAAGGGGAAAGTACAGCGAGGTCTTCGAGGGAGTTCATTGCACGAACAATGAGAAATGCATTATTAAGATTCTAAAGCCGGTGAAGAAGAAAAAGGTGCGAGCTTTCTCCGATCAAGCAACCGTCTTTCTGCACTTTTGTCTGGGTATTAGCTTTTTGATAATACCTGACTCTTTCTGCACCAAAAATTAAAAAACCTGTCTCTTTCTGCCTGGTAACTCTTGCGACCGCTTAGTTGTCTTTGCTTTGTTGCTTCTGATTCTTCCTTTCGAATAACAAGGCTTCTAGCTTTCCATGGCTGCGAAAAGTCTTATCTGGGGTCTAAAGACAAATATAGAATTTATGGAATATGGAATAAAGGAATATACGAAATTGAATCATTTATCTGAAATTGAAGTTTTGATCCATGGTCTGAAGTTACAAAAGAGCGAAATATAACTTTACTAACGTATGGTGAAAATCTGGAAGGACAAGGCAACTTTATGAAAGAAGATAAAGTATAGGAAGAGGCAAATTCATAAGCTTTAATGGATGGAAGTGTGCTGAGGGAATATTTGGGATCATTTGAAGCAAGCTAATGTTGTGAGGCAAGTGAGATTCTGTTTTAGGTTGTTGTAACGATGATTGCCCATAGACTTTTCTCTCTTTATGCTTGTTATTAATGGACTTGCTGTTGGCAGCAAGGAAGCCATCATAGTGCATGCTATTTGTGAATGAGAAGGCAACATTTGCTAAACCGGTACTGGGGTCATACCAACTGAGACTGGTTTGGCACGGTATTGGTATGTATGTACAGGCTCGAGGTGTACCAAAACCAATAGGGGGGAGAGAGAGAAAAGGAGAGAGGAAGAGATAGAGGGAGGAAAGAGAGAGAGGGGACGAAGTTATCCGGATTGTTATCGTCTTTGGGAGAGAGAAAGGAGAAAGAGAGGTAGAGGGGGCAAAGTTGCTGAGATGGTCGCCATTTTTGAGAGAGAGAAAAACTAACCCCAGCTAAATGCAAGAGGGAGGGAGAGAGTGATCGGGAGGCAAGATGATTCAGGGTTGGGTTTGGTCATTATAATTTCAGCGAACCACCTTGAACCGAGAGAACTAGGCGGTTCTGCTAGCTTTGGGTTGGTTCAGGTTGGATTGAAGTCTGTCACAAACAGAATCTGCATTTGATTTTGCTTGTTCAGGTCGATTCAGGTCAATTCGAAACTTATTCCATATTGAACCTATGTCTCAACCCGATTTCCACCTGGAACGGATCGGTACGCTTTGAATTTGTGCGGTTTGGGTCGAGACAGCCATCCTTCAGAAAAGATGTTAAGAATTACATGAGCTAGAATCGATTGGCTAATTGGAATAAAGAGTACAAAATAGTTGAAGGGAAACCCATGAGTCTATAGTAAAAAGTATCTGCAAGATACATCGCTGCAGTTTTTCCTCATGGTAGATCTATTGACATAAGAAAACTCAAACGGACATCTAAAGTTCAGGAAATATTTGATGAATGGGGAACATTGAAGCTTCTTTTGGAGTATTATTTGATTAGTGACATGCCCATGAAACCAATGAGAATTGCATATTAAAATTTTAACAATCATAATGTTGTTTGTATTTAAATATTGGGGATTGAAGAAGGTTTTGAATATGTTGAGTGCCACATATATAGATTTCTTTTAAGCAATTTATATTATAAGCATGAACAAAAGGTTTTAAAATGAGTTTTCACAGAAATCATGTAACTTGCTTGAATTTAAAATATATTTGGTGGAAAATGGATAGAGATAGTAGGGTAAGCACGTAAAAATTGAGCTACAGTAAGAAGAGGATTCTAATAACATGTCGTAGGTCCAAAAAAGAAAAGCGAGCCTTGAATTTTTGTTAGAGGTTCAAGAAGTGGTGATAAAAACTGCATCAAGAAAAAAAAAAGCACTTTAAATGAGATTTATTCGCAACGAAATTTCAAGGAAATAAAACTAATTATCAATGATGCAATATCTCTACATCCTTCAGAAAGTATGACCTTAAACTGAGCAGAATGAAGGAAAAGGATTCGTGCAGCCGACCCCAAGTAACTTGAGATTAGGGCTTAGTTGAATTGAGTTGAGTATCAGTGATGCAAACTTTTGCTCTGCAACATCAAGGACATTTTAGAGAATTAGTGGTCTCCCGCTACTTGTGCTTGTAAAATAAGTTGGGACTGCTACAACACATATTTGTGATGGAGATAAAGTTGCCATGAATCTTTTTAGATGGGCTTATTAATTTCTATTATGTTCCAACCATGGATCCTTCTCTTTTATATATCAATGTCACGGCTATCCCTTAATACCATGTTAAGTTTTGCAACAACATTTATTCCACTTATTGAATGGACTTGTTGAACTGGATGGAGCTGTTTTTAACTTTTGAATGATTATCGGTGAGGTGGATCAGTACACATCATTTTTAATCACATGTTTGATATGTTCATCACATACTTGATATTTTAAGTTGTGTTTTATCATTTTTTTGCACTAGTAAACTCCCATGCCTATGTATACTCGAGCATTATTTTTTTGGTTTTATTTTATTTAAATACTTGGAAATGCTTGTATTTCAATAATATGGTCAGTGATTATGGTTTTCCTTGAGATTTTTTGATTTCTTGGCCTCCTAACTATCTACCTTGTATGAGCTCCATCACTCTGTAATATCGTCTTTTAAATTGCCATCAAATGACCGCTTTCAAGTGAAATGGTTCTCAATAAATTCTAGATCTCATTCAGAAGATTCAAAGCATGAGACAATGTTGATTGGATAGTACTTTGCCACAGTCACAGCACATTGTTTATAAAGAAGAGTACATGCATATGCAGTTAAGCAGAAGAAACAAAATTCATTGGTTTACTGGTCAAGTGAATATAGCTTCAAGGAAAGGCAAATTCATCTTGTTGTTTCTATGCAAAATCCCTGTATCAACACATGACAATGTAACATAACCATCCTTATTTCATCACATATGATGGTAATGCATTAAGATACTATAATGCACTATATATCATAGTGTTGTTATATGGGCTTACTTTCATTTATAACTGAGTGACTACATAAATTTAGTCAATTTGGATGAGCTTAAGTCAGGGTATCTTTGTGCATTTTAAGTTTTTGAAATATGTTAGTAGAAGACAATTATTTTTTATTTGAATTCACTCTTGAAGTTTGAATGGATTTCAATAAACATTTCGATCTATATGCATATCTATCAGAAGAACAAAAGATCATGTGAAAAATTCACTTCTACTTGTCTTTTTGTTGAGTATTATTGAGTTGAGGATTGTTTTTGTTTCAAATAAGTTGATGTGATCAGTTTCTTGTTAAAGCGGATTTTGGTTCCGGGAACTTCAAGATCACCTAGCATCTGCTGAAGCAATGAATTCTGGTAGGTAGATCTATGTGAAATTATTGAAATCAATATCGAACTGGGCAGACTATATATCTGTTGTATGGTCTTTATTTTCTCAATGACTTGCCATCATTTATGCTTTGAAGTTTAGCCGGTGCTTTTGTTTGGTCTTTAATTGTTCATAATTTTTGTGCTGGGTTCCCTTGTAGGTTCAATATGTAAGAATTTTGCCTTTTACTATATCATCCTTTGCTTAATTGCTTGTTTTTTCTTTCCAATTGTGATGGCAATGCAGATTAAGAGGGAAATAAAGATATTGCAGAACCTATGTGGTGGGCCAAACATTGTAAAATTACTTGATATTGTCAGAGATCAGCAATCAAAGACACCCAGTCTAATCTTTGAATATGTCAACAATACAGACTTCAAAGTGCTCTATCCAACTCTGACAGATTATGATGTCCGATACTACATTTATGAACTATTAAAGGCAAGGTTATCATTCCATTTGCATAGTAAGTTTTGGTATCAAAGAACTACCAGCATATTATGTCCGATACTACATTTATGAACTATTAAAGCCAAAGTTATCATTCCATTTGCACAGTACATTTTTGCTATTGAAGAAATATCAGAAAATCACATTTTATTGTTATTTTTTCTATTAAACCTTTCATACTGCCTAGTTTTCTCATTTAATTTTTTCAGATAAACTGAACTCGTTAATATTCAGATTGTATAAACTATTATTTTGCTTGTATCATATACAAAGATGTAAATTTTTAGTTCATCTTCCTTATCTATATGTACCCTGTACCTCTGTGACTTTGTTAGACTTTTACATTTGGATATAAGTACAACAGAAATTATCTCTTTTTATACTAAAAACAATATGTTAATGGAAAATGGCCATAAAATTTAGATCATATGGATGACAGAGATTTCAATTCGTGCATGCTATTTGGAAACCAGTATATTATCATAATACTATGAAATTCTTGGAATGCATTAAGATACTGAAGTAGATGATAATGTTTGACACTTATTCAAACAATAGGTTTTTGGGAGGGAGGCAGATGCAAGTTGACATGGATGTCTAACTTGTGGTAGTTGTGAAAAATATAAGAACTGTAAGATATAGCGGCAGCGGATACAAGTGTTTGAATCTGGCAGTGGTAAGGTTGCAATGTTTTGGCTCGGGAAATTTCACTATTTTCTAGAGATGTATGAATGTACTATGAGAACTTTTTGATTGACTAGGAACACTTGGAGAGTCCTTTATTGTCTAGGAGAACCTTGGTTATTAGAAGTCATGATGTGCGCAGACAATGCCACAAGTTTGGCCTGTGGTTGTTCTAATGAACTTGACTTACCTGTCAGAAAGTTGTAGAGTTTGGATTGGTCTTGAATATGAGGAAGAACATAATTATTCTCACTTTGATAGGTGCAACTGACTTAAATGGGTTGATCATCATTGCTTGAGTTTTAGAGGCTAGAGAGCATTATTCTTTGACTTTTTGGATCTGGAATTTTGTCTATCTTTGTGTAGAGCACCATATTCATCGCGTTAGATACTGCAATTTTCATTTCAATATTTAGTAGATGATGACCAGTCTAAATTTCTAGAGCACTCATACTTCATTCATGCATCTGAAATCATACAAAGTTCTTGTGTGAAGTGCTAGTCAAAATGAAAATCCATAAGTGGTATGCATTGAAATAGAATTATTAGAATGGATAGGAGCAGATCAAGGGCCCAACAATTGATGCAAAGACTTTCAGAGGTTGGAGGAATACGTTCTGCTTGGAGGTTGGAGGAGGATGTTCTATTTAAGAACTAAGCATTGGCTAGAGCATTGGATTTTCCTTTAGATATAAACATAATTTCATATTTGGTTTGGCTGGATATGATTTCCTTGTCCGATATGGAGAGGATGTGTTTTACCTCGACTGCAAGATGTGATAAAGGGAACCCAACAATATTGTGCATGTGAGGAGAAAAGGGTAGGTAAGGGTTAAGGCTGGGATGGGGACCCTTCAAGCTGGCTGCTTGAGAGGAGAGGGGCACATGGGTAGTAGGTATTGCTGTGGGTAGAGGTTATGGATTGAGTAGCATTCTGCTGGTGGCAAGGCTAGTATGTCGGTGATTTAACTCAGTTTGGCCTTCATACTAGCACTCATTATGGGATTTAAGTGACATTTTATATTTCTTCATTATATATTGGGGCTTATTTCCACCCAAAAGCACTAGAGACAGTTGAATATGCCCATCCTCTTACAAGTTCATTGAACATACTTTGAACTGATTCTCTCTAAATATGTGTGGAAAATATGCAGTCTTCAGTAATAGTTTAAATTTAAAACTCCTACAAATTCCACACTTACCACTCAGTTATACTCAGCATACACAAAAGTATCTTATATTGGAATCATACCACAACTTCAAAAATGAAGGTTACAAAATTGTAGGGCTTCTTAAGTCAATACGAGTGGCTCTCAATGTCTTCTTTGATTTCAATGCTCCCATGCTTTAGAAGAAACCTCCTTGCCGTGTCTTATGTAAACTTGTGCTTGAGCATATGCACGAGAATTCGGTGACGTAGTCAAGCATGAAGACCTGTCATCTTCCCAAGATCTAGTGGAATTCCTGCATCCTGTTGTGCTCTACAATAGTTTTGTTTGCTCTGCTGGTTGTAAATATCTAGTTTTCATTGTTAGATTAGTGAAACCAAAAGTTCTGGTCGAAACTGAATTGAGACTGACCCCTATTCTTTCATTTCGATTAGTTTCAATAATGTATGTCAGTTTTGGCCAGAACTGACAGGTTCCTATTCTAGTTTCAATGTTTTTGTCTAGTTTTGGTCAAAACTAACCAAAACTAGTCATAAATGCATTTTTGATGCTTTATTTTGGTGTTAACTATCATATTATAATTATTTATTTTTTTAAGTACCTAGGCCATATAACATCAATTTTTGGTTGTTTTCCTTTTTCCTTGAGTTAAAAACAGGATAGAAAATAAATATAAACCTTGATGGACAAATGCCTCTGGGAGAACCTTACTATATTATTGCATAAAACTAACACAAATAACTCCATGCATCTGATTAGAATGTCATAATTATGAGAAAGAACTTAAAAAATGAAGATTTGAATGCACTAGGTACTCAAAACCTTCATAATTGCTAAATATAATGATTTTCCAAATAATATGTGTGTATATTGATGTATATTCATGATAGAATACCAATATACTTTATCGATTTTACTTATATACAATGTTAGCATTATCCTAAAACTATTGAAACGACAAAATTAGAAAATCTATATACCATAGAATACCCTAACTTTTGCATAATAACATTGTTCGCTTTTTTAAGAATATTTTTCTTTTATTTTTTATTTTTTCTTGCTTTTTGCAACCACAAGAAACTTGGAGTGAATCAGCCAAAACTTAAACTGTACAATCCCAACCTAAACTGAAACCAGAAATGAGTTTTCAAACATTGGCAGAACCAGCTCTAGTGGGAGAGGATGGTGCAATCTTTTTCTATCGACTAAATTACTCTAGTGTTCTATTTTGCTTGCTCTTTCAGTATCTTTTCTTCGTTCGCTTACTCTTTTTTTTCCTTCTCTTCATTTTCCCCCTTTTATCCAATATGTATCTTTCTAATCAGTTTTATTGGGCTCTCACTCTTTCTAACTAATCATGTAAGACAGCAATTGCTCTTTGTAGCTGTTTCCTTTGGCTAGCTGCTTCACTCTATTGGATATCCTAGTTAGTTTAAATGATAAAGCTCTGTTTAATTTTTCAATTCTTAAACCTTTACAGGAAATATTAATTTAGATGATTATTAATTCATCCAGTTTTGATATATTTGGAGCATTTCTTGCAACATGTCACTGGTTTGAAGGTAAAATTAGATTCATTATATTTGATTGTTCTTAAGTTGTTCCAGGTATTTGTGTAGGCACTAGATTACTGTCACTCACAAGGCATCATGCATCGAGATGTGAAGCCTCACAATGTTATGATTGATCACGAGCAGCGCAAGCTTCGTCTAATTGACTGGGGTCTTGCAGAGTTCTATCATCCAAGGAAAGAGTACAATGTCCGAGTTGCTTCGAGGTCTGTTCCTTCTCAATAATTTGATTGGCTCTACAATTTAAATCTGCATATCTTTCTTCTTTCCTTCTTGTTGGAAAAACCTTTTATTTATATATTGGATTCTAGTGTTACTGCTTTATGCTATGTAGAAGAATTTAGCTTCCTAGTGAGTTGAGCCACCTATGCTTCTCATTTTAGCAGACGAATCTCATTTTGTGACAATAGTACAGATTTTGTTAAAGTATAATGATCATCTCCTATTGGAGGGCTGTTAATTTGTGGATAATCAAAGTTGAAGTGTTCAGAAAGAGCCATTTGATTATGTGGTCTGTTTTTTATAATCAACTTTCTTATTGTATAAGCCTTTCTTACAAAAAGAAGTATCATTAGTTGTATGCCATTTATTAATGAACATTCAGTAATAATTAAGTAAAGTCGAAGTTGGAATAGTTTTCCTGTACTCTACTAGACTATATTTTCATAATGCCAAGAAAAACATGATCTATTGGTTATGAATAAAGGGCTATTGGATCAACATTTCATGAAAAATCAGGTCTAATTGGTCCTTCTGGTTAGCATTCCTTGGGTGGGTTGCAGGCCAAAATAATTCTTTAGCGGACAATTCTACATTTTGATCCTTGTATGTCTTTGATCTCAAGATCCTATATTGTACAGAACAAAGGAATTAAAAGGAAATTTTTGTTTTCTGGGTTGTGATAAAGTTGGGCTAAGGTGATATATAGATCAGCATACATGGTTGATCAGGCCCTGTATGGCTGACCAAAACAACAGTCTAAACAAGTGTCAGCCATAGGCCTAACCGTTTGTTGATTGTTGATTGATCACATGCATACTCAGTTCAAGTTGCTGAAATGGGAAAAAATGGGAATTCTGGCTTATTTGTTTGTGAGGAAAGCTTATTTGTTATAGATCTTATCATATATATTGTCCTTTGCATATTTGTAGCAAAGGGTTGAAAGTAAAACTTTCAAGTGCTTTCAGTTAATGGACTTATTTGCTCCCTTTAATATGATCAAAAACTTATGGTACTTAAATGATTGGTTTTGTGCAGTCCCTACTTTGTAGATCTTATTCTTTAAAACCCTTGAGCTTTAGTTGCTCAGCTGAACCCAATTTTAAGGATGCACTTTCTGCACCTTGATCATATGGTGATTATACACAATGTTCATGTGTGGTGAAATAGACCACTGTGAGTAGTGTATTGGATTATTGCTAATGTCTGTAGTTTGCAGTAATTAATAAATGTCAAGCAGGATGGACCAGAGAGGAATGGATCAATTAGTTAAAACAGTCAAGCAAGTAGTTGGGCTAATTAAATGCGCAGAGCCACTTTTCTTCCCAAATGAATTTGCTGCTCACCTCAATTTGTGTTGCTAAATAAATGATGATATTCTGGGAGCATGGTAATCATTGCAAAAGTGGCCCAGAATTGAAAGATGTCTATTCTGCAAAATAGTCTCTAAAACTAAACAATATTCTTGCCCAATCATACAAATCATTTACATCAAAAAGGTACATCAATATCACTCCCTTCTCGTGTTATCGGTATACTATTCTCGGTGGTTGAGGATTTGTTCTCCTCAAAATTGAGGACCACAAGATCTGGAAAGTATATAGATGATACAGCTTTTAAATACCATACTTCTTGGATAACCTATTATCTAGCGCTTCTAATTCCATGCACATATAACAGTTTCTTTATATTTAATTCTAGGAGTTCTTGTATGACTAGGAAGAATTTAAGCTTCTATTTTTGTATCTATTTGCAATATATAATTCTTTTTTGAGAACTAGGATGAGTGGAAGCCTGGCCAAAAATTGAGGTGGGGGGATGGAACTCAGGTCTCTCATATCCAAACAAAAGATTTTACCAATTCAAATAGTGGGCACCCTCATTTGCAACATACAGTTGAAGGATGGAACTTGAGATCTCTAAGTCTGCTTTAATTTGTTTTAATGGAGTAGGCTACAGGAGGTTTTTAATGCACTGAAATGACTCATTGATAGATTTTACCAAGACTTCAAACTCCGACATAGGTTACCAATGCTTTGTTCCCTTCATTTGTTGTGCTTGTTTTTATATGATTAGAATTCGTTTTAACTTAGCTGGAATGCTTTTCCATGTCAATGCAACTGTTGGAGTGATTGCTTTCTAATGGTGACTGACCATCAGTGTGCCTCCTCTTGTCATGATTTTCTGAGGCCTCGTGTCTGATGGTCTGTTATCCATGTAATTTCAATTTCTTTGGTTGTCTTTGATTTAAAGATATAACAACAAAAGAGCATGCACCTGTGCTTCAATTATAGCTTTGTATTCCTCTCCACCATCTATCCTTGGAGAGAGGGCAATCTCCTTTTGCTGTTGCAGTACAGTTATTGGTACGTTAGTCAGAGATTTGGGTGGGGGGCTAGATTAACTCGATAAAAGAATATGGTTAGTGAGAGCTGAAGGTTTTTTATAGTGATCATAAGATTTTATATTTGCTGGCCTGGTCCCAAGACTTGATGAAAAAGGTTGAGGTTTGTTTTTAAGAGAACAAATTACAAAAAGCAATCGAAGTTAATATTCATGATGCTTGAAGATTCCTTGTTTTCTAAGTAACATCAAGATAGCCTAAGTAGGAGTCTTGGCAAATGAGGGTTCATAAAGCTGGCCACAAAAGCTTGGTAAAAATATTAAGGATTCTGGTTCTGGTTATGGTGATGGTTACATTTGCTTTTTTATATGCAGTTGATTTTAATATTATTCCAACCTGAGCTGCTTCCACAAATTCAAGCAAGTATACAGCAAGAATATCCAACACCTGTCAATGGCCAATTGATGAGTCAACTCTTTTTTTGTATATATTCAATAAATTAATCATTAATGGGTATCTTTGATTAAATTTAGCGTGTGCAGACTAGCTGGAGTAGACCATCAATGCACATGCTATGGAGTATTAGACTTTTTATTTAACCTATCACCATTTCCATATCTTCAAGCCCGAAATTGTAGGCATTTTTGTTCTCTATTGTCTGCTGTCATTAAATGCTATTGGAAATTCCATTTCCAGATACTTCAAGGGTCCGGAGCTCCTAGTTGATCTGCAAGATTATGATTATTCTTTGGATATGTGGAGCCTTGGTTGTATGTTTGCTGGGATGGTAAGTGATCTGGATGGTCATAATCTTAAGAAATATTACTATTTTCTGAATTAACTTAATCTCCTGCTCAACAGGTATTTCGCAAGGAGCCATTCTTTTACGGGCATGACAATTATGATCAATTGGTAAAAATAGCTAAGGTACAGCGTTTCGTTCAAGGTCTAAATCAAGTACATACACTTTGCCCTTTTCCCCCTCTTTTTTTCTAGTGGATGTTATCTCAATTACACATGCAAAGAGGACAGAGCTATAACAGTATTGAAGTATAAACTCTGATGGAAATACGCATGAATTGTCTTTTCTGGTACTGTTCTTAACATTAAAAAAATCTCTCTTTTTTTAAAGTATAATACGGTATATTATCATTCCATGCATTTTTTTAATGCGAAGTTATTGTAGGACTAGAAACTGACATTATACCATAAATTTTATGTATGATGATTAAAAACAAGTGATCTAAAAACTTCTTCTAAACTCAATTGTAATATGTTATTTCCTAATATTAAACTTAGGTGATACTGCTTTAATTGCCACTGGTATTTTTTTCCTGGAAGTTGAGATGGTATCTGGCATGTCTGCTGCTCAACTTGGGTATTCTGTTAAACATCAGAATCGAATTGCATTTGTCTGCCTGAAAGATAGAGATGTAAAGCAACTTGAGTGTGATCTTTTAGAAAATTATTATATCAGCGCTGGTCTCGACAGCGAGAAACCTGTATTGGGACAATGTCTAATTTAATTTTGGTTTTTTATCTTCTTCTTTCACTGAGAATTTAGTCATTTATTGCCTTGAAGAGCATATGAGAAAGGAGTTGGGATGTTCAACAGCCACACGTTAATATATGGTTTGTCTTTATTCTGTAATCTGGAACTGTGCTGACCAATACTTTTAGTAGGTTCCTTTATGTCAGTAATGCAATTAGGTCTTCCTCAGTCAAACATTCCTCCGTTGAATTCCCTATTATGACCATATTTTAGAATTTAATGAATTCTTCAATGATTAAATTTCGTTAATCAGTATCTGCCATCGTTCTTTTTCATACAAAGCTTATCGAGGTCTTGCTATCTGCTCTAGGTGCTTGGAACAGATGAGTTGAATGCTTATCTCAACAAATATCGTTTAGAGCTCGACCCACACCTTGAGGCACTTGTTGGGAGGTCCTGAAATGCTCCTTACGGTTAATTCGATTTGTTATCTTTCTTGAAGTGTTCTCTCTAAAATTTAGGGTGTCAAGATTGTCACAGGCATAGCAGGAAACCATGGTCAAAGTTCATTAATGTTGACAATCAGCATCTAGCAGTTCCTGAGGTAACTAAATGTTATTTGCAAATTTCCTGAAGCGCTGCCATTGTTAAGCTTGATCCTGAAAGATTTTTTTTCTTTTCCTCTCCCTTTTTTTAGGCTGTTGACTTTGTGGACAAGCTGCTTCGGTATGATCAGCAGGAGAGGCTAACTGCAAAAGAAGCCATGGTAATTGCAGCTATTACTTTATATTATTAGCATGCAGCTTCATTTCTTTCAGGAGAGTTATTTCTGATTTCATTGCTGGTTGTCCTCCAGGCTCATCCGTACTTCAATCCGGTGAGGAGTGCCGGGAGCAGCAGGACTCGTACTTAATAGCTTGAATTTTACGTGCCACTGATGAACTTCTGTGCTTGTTTTTGTCTTATAATTACAATCTGTCTTATTTGTTATTTGTGTGAGCCCTCTATTATCCAAGGTTCTTAGTGTTGCAATATTTGTTAGTCATGCATTTGTATCTTAAAATTTTAGAACGTCCATCCTCACTGATCGGTCATTGGTTATTTTGAGCTGTCATTTTCTCCAACTGTTGGTTTAAGTTGTCATATTATCATGTCATCTCCTGATCAAATCAACTCTTCATAAGTTCATGCTTTGGGTAATGATCAAGACTTTAGGGATGTCATAGACCTGGGTTTAGAGATATCTCATTAGACAATATCCCTCACAAGTTCATGCTTTGGGTAACCATCAGGACTTTCAGGGATGCCATAGTTCTGGGTGTAGAGATTTTTCATTGATGACGTCCCTAGATAACGTATAAGGGGCTAAAAGTGAGGTACCTATAAATGGGGTTGGGAATTTGCATCACAATTTAGACAATCGGAAGACAGTTTGGGATAAGGATAAATGTGACATTTACTCAAATTAATATTATTTGTAATAATTTAGAATCTCAGGCTAGCTGAAAGTTATTATTTGGATTTTTTTAGCCCTATATAAATATCAAATATCTGCTCAGTGCATCGCCCGCCAATATGAGATTAAGCATACATTTGCATAAGTTTTTACATTCTTTTTCCATTTAAGATTTATCATTTTTACTAGGTTAAAGGTTCAAATGCATCTAAATTCAATTATAAGTACCATAAATCTAATCATAAACACTATAATCATATCATGGTCTGCTCGAATGAGCTCATGCAGTAATGCCTTTTAATCTATATGGTTATGGGTTGGGATCGCTTCGATACTATTTGTAATAATTTAGAATTTTATTCAAAAAAATTATTTTAAAGTTATTATAAGTGCCAAAATTTATTTAGTGCATAGCTGATGTGGAACTAAATATATGGGTTATTGTATGGAAGCTGATTGGAACTTTATAAGAAAACAAAGTTATTTATATAATGACTGAAAGTTGAGGGCTAGTATAATGTTAAACATAGAGGGAGAGACGCACATACATTTATACATACACATATGGTTGGAAGAAACGGGTGGGTTATGCTCTTGCTGTCTCGCGCACGCTGTCCTCCCTCCTCTCCCCTCTCTCCGATGAGATCCGTCCCAAATCCCTCTACCTCTATGGTGAGAGATGGAAGCTGGCAATGGATGCAAAGGAAGAGATCAGACTAGTTGGCGACCATCTTGAAGGAGGAAGAAGACGATGAATGTTAATGGCGCAAATTCCGGAAGCCATGGGATGACTTAAGAATGTTATTTGCTCGATTTTAAATGATTTTAAATTCGCCCTAAAGTCCTCCCTCCCTCGCCGCTAGACTCTTCCTCTCCGGTGCCGACCTCAGCCTCAGCCATCAAGCCTCCCGCCTGCTCGACGAAATCCCCCTTCCACCTGTCCCCCTCTTATCACCAATTTTACAGCCATCGGCTTCTACCTCATCTTTTGACATTTTACTTTCCAGTTCTCGTTGACTTACCAGCAAAGAAGAAAGATTTGGTGGCAGATCTATTAAATCCAGTTGGTTATGAATTCCCTCAAATGATGCCAATAAAGAATAACGTGTTCAGAAATTTTTGATCTCCAATTACCGTGAGAAATTGAAATTGAAATCTTGTATAGATTGACAAAATTTTTGAGGCGAACATTTGAAAGATTCCAATTTATGAAGATCAAATTTTTCAATATCCTAGTTTCCGAGCTCAAAATTTCTACAGCAGAAAAGTTAAATAAATAAAAAAAGGAGGCATTGGAATGCTTCAGTGGTTTGTGCTCTTTGTGAACAAGAAGAAAATATTGATCAACTGTTTCTATCTTATGCCTTTGCTAAATATATTTGGATGAACTTCCTTTAGTTCGTCAATTTACACTCTCTCCCAACATAATTAAATGATCTATGGATACTTTGGATGGACAGTAATTTGAGGAGAAACTACCATTCTGAATTACCACAGAATATCTACTCTCTAACCGGATGGCGTCTCTTTATTTCCTAGCGTGGCATCTCATGAGTCATGAGCCAAACACTTGGTTGCATTAATTATGAGCATGCAGTATCATATATTTGTAAAGTATCTAGTACTAGAACCAGGTTAGAGGTGAAATGTTCAGCTCTCGTTTGCTTAGCTAAGAGCTTAGCAAAAAAGAAAGAAAACCCATCAAATAGTTTTTATAGATTGCGTTTGTTAAAACAAAGAAATAACTAAAGTGGAGAACACAAGAAGTATCAGATTTTATCTAATGGCTTAGGTCGGATATAACTCATTAGCCCATTCCTCGGTGTGTCGAGTTGCGGTCTCCCCTAACCAACTTGATTTTTTTCCAACTGAACTTGGAACAGAGTGACGACCAAATATCACAGTCAAACTTCATGAACATTTCATCAGACTCCATTCAAGGTTGGCGATGACAAAAATAAGAGTGTGCATATTGAATAAGCTAATATCTCGTTAAATTTATTTTAATATATGCATCATAAACTACCTTCCTAATTTATATCATTTCTCATAATTTTTTTACTCAAAATTTGGATTTATTCTTTTTGTAAGATACTGTAATTTGGAGTATGTTATATTCTTCTGGAAGTTATACCCTCAATGGCAATGGCTTTTCTACCTTTTTAATAAAAGAAAGACAGAGTCCTCTATAACTTTCTTACAAAGAAAGAAGAAGATGCCTTGGTTACTTGGCCAACTCTGACTTGGATCCTAGATATGGCTCCAAATCCAAGAAGCTTCTGAGAAACACTGATGAGGGGCGGTAGAAGGGTGGAATCCAGTTTGCCAAAAGAAGGGGAAGGAAAAAAAAAAGAGAGAAGGTGGGAGCCGGCAAGAATTTTTCTTCATCGACCTGGACTTTTCCTACGAGCACTGTTCCAACGTCCAACCCACGCAGGCTAAGGCCAGACCCGGTCGTGATTCAGCTGTGATGGCGCTAAGAGCAGCAGCATAACTACAAAGCATTAACTTGACAAAATTATCACTACCAATCAGCTGAACTGGGTGCATAACATCCCTCTAACAATTGGATTTGTTCAAGGGGAGATGTGTCGGATTTGGCATGGTGCTCAAGATGATTAAGGTGGTGAGTGATGACTACTTCAATGCACTTGTCTCTAGGGTGGTGAAGTAGACGAATGAAGTCAGCAAACCAAGGAGCTCTGATAGCTGGAGTCAGGCTAGTTTGTGGTCCCTAGACCATGTGGTTGGCTATTAGTTCATTTGCCAATTGGTATTGTGCAAAATGATTAGAAATATATACATAGCCTGAATGGATTTGGTTAAGGTTGCTATCAGCTCCTTTGGATTCTGCTTGTGCAAGTCCAGACTTTAGTGCTCGAACTCTTTAACCTACTAGAATAATCTAGGATACAAATTGGGCAGGGTCAAATTTAATCTCTAGCCTAGTTCAAGTTGGATCCATTTACCTTTTTTCTTCTTTTTTAATTATCCGTCGTTTAAACAATTCAAGACAATTTCTTTTGAGGATTAAGTCTAGAGTCAATTAAAATTAAGATTTGATACATAACTATGAATTGACCGTGATATACGGTATGCAATTCTATAGAAGTTGGTTGGCTAATAATTGCAGGAAAGAAACTAATTGCAACGATATGCGCCGATGAATCTTGAATTCAGTAGCATAATCCTACATCCCATTCAATGCTAGGCCGTTCGCAAATGAAAACTTTACATAGCATAAATATATGAGTCATGGATGTAAAAACTCATTAAGCGAGTATTTAGTCTTGTCTAAATTGAATCAACAATTCACTTTATAGCTCTGACTAAATCTCAAGGGAAAGCATTAACTTTCCAACTTGGATCTCATCCAAAGAACCAGTGATCCAAATTAATGATCTATTGAAAAGTCTTACCAATATGATCTAAATCAAGTCATTATCGATGCATGCACACCTAGCATGTAGTATATGCAACCTACAATTATTGCATCTAATTAATTCTAGGTCATTAATTTTATATAACTCATAGTACATTCTTGATTAGCTAAAGTAGCTGAGATGCCCTGCCATTTTTGTGATAAAGACTTTCATCAAGAAGACCCAACTAGCACATGGGTGCAATTAAAGTAATGTCAGTGTTTTCCCTGCAAGCTTCACAATTTTGGGACCCAACAGTATAACCAAGTGGAATTGGTTCTATACAAGTTGCATGAAAGGTAATTAAACATCTTTAACATCTACAAATATTCTTAAATCTTCTTTCTTATTGTTATAAAACTGCTGCTGGGGATTGATTAGGTTTCACAGCCTCAACTGAGAACATGTACGTTGACTCTTACTAACTTATTCTTTATGTGTCATGCCAGCCAAGTCTGACACGGAAAACATGAAGACCGAGTTATTTAGGCGTTAAGCAAAGCGTGTCTTTTGTGGTAACCTTCTTGCACGGAAGCCATGATTGACTCGGTTTTCACACAAAACAGGCACATAGATTTATAGAATCCTTAGTTGCCAGAATTTTAACTCCTCGTAGAATTTTGTTGTTGTTGTTTTTTGAAGAAACAAACCAAGAATTTCAGTATCCAATGCTTCACCAGTGTTCATAAGCAAAGAATTTTCAAACAAATCCATTTCTAATGTTTAACCAGCTAACAAGCAATGAAAAGACAATGAAAAAAAATGAGCTCGCCAGTTACAAAGAATGAATAATTCTCTATACACGTACAAATAATTGTAATGAATAGATTCTGGAAGTAATGGCTTCTAAGCCGGGATAAGGAGGCGAGGCTTCTTGAAGGCCAGAGGGCTCTGCACCTCCTCCTCCTCGGCCGCCACGCACCGCCTTGCTGCATCGAAGGCAAACTCCGGCACCGCCGGCATGTTCAGGTCGAACCCCTTGTCGCTCGACCCTGCCCCCTCCGACATCGACGCCACCCCTGCGACCTTGCCGCCGAGGTTTCCGTCATAGTGGCACCTCTTGTGTCCCCCGAGCGCCTGCCCGGACGGGAACGTCTTCAGGCACACCGAGCACTGGTGGACCCTCCCACCGCCGGAGGCAGCCACCGTCGACGACCCAGACGCCGACACCACCGGCGAGGCGGTTGAATCCTCCCCCCCGGAGAGCTTTCGGTGGCTGGCCTTGTGCCCGCCGAGCGCCTGGAAAGAAGCAAACGCCTTGCCACAGACCGAACATTTATACGCAAGCTTCCCCATCGGCGGAGCAGCAGCCACGGTCGCAGTAGTCGCCGAGCCAGGATTCAGCGGCGGAACGCGGTGACCGGATCCGCCACGGGCGAGCATGAGAAGGCAAAGAGCCAGATATTCCTCCTCGGTCGGCGGGTGATCAAAGAAGCGGTGGTGGCGCTTGGACCGCTTCCTTTTCGCCCATCCTTCCACATGAGGAAACTCCTCGTAGCTCGTCTCACTCGTGGCCGGAGTAGGTCCTGACGCCGCTGCAGTCTCGACAGCATCCACGGCCATCGGAGCAAATCCAAAATAAACTAGAAGAGAGATCTGGAATTCGAGAATACAAGGAGAGAAGAGAGGAAGGCTTTTCAGGGTCTTTTGGGTTGGAGAGCTGGGACTGAGAAGTGGGGGGCCAAAGAAGGGGAAGCCTATTTGATATATAGAAGGTAGTGGGGGAGTGGGAGGTGAGAAGTTGCGTCAGAGTTTGGTAGCTCAATGTAAGACCGGACTAGGATAAGCGTTTCAAGACACGCTAAGGGGGAGAGAGAGAGAGAGAGAGAGAGAGGAGAAGAGTAAGCGTTGAGTGAGTGGTTGGAAGGGGTGACTTTGTTCCCTAGAGCCAGCCGGAAGTAGCTAACTTGAGTTAAGAGAGAGAGAGAGAGTGTCCATGAGTGGGTTGGAGAAGACTGGTGACCAATTCTTTAGTCAAAAGTCAAAACAATACAAAGCAGGACTCTACCTCATAAAAAGTGGTCTCCATGGAGTTGTTTCTTAACCTGTGCCAGTCCAATAAGGACAGGATTTGAAGGTCGTAGAGATGACGTCGGATGGATAGGTAGAGAACAAGGGATGGAGTTCCGAAGGGATAATGTTACGGCTCCCCGGTAAACTTCCAGGAACGCCACCTCGCGCTTTGGCATCCTCGTGTGGGGCGATTAACGACTTCAAGACCACGTGTCTATTATCCTCACGCTTGCGCAAACGATACGGCATCATCCCCTGTCTCGCAGGCTTGTCTCTCGATCACCCACCCTCTATAATCCTCGCAACGGCTGCGATTTAAGGATGGCTGCCGACATCGCACCATGCACTTGTAATTGGATTTTTTATTTTTGAAAAATAGTAAATATATTTATCTTGTAAACCAAAATTTATAATAAAATTTATTTGCAGGCTCCACCCGAGTTGGAGATTTCGGAAATCTTTTTTTTTAAAAAAAATGTGTAAATAATTAGACATAATTTCAGAATGGTGAAAGAAAGTTGTTTATATTTTTTTTTTGTTAAAGACCAATTTTTAGTCAATTTTATTAAGACAGATTCCAGCCTTTTAATAGTAAAAGGCAGCTAATTATTTGCTTACAATTAAGACGGTAGCCAAGTAATAATTAATCATGGCGAGAAGCGTGAGCCGCCCACGTTGAAGTCGTGCGAGGCGTGGGCTCGTGCACGAGGTGTGGACCATATGCTGCACTGGAGCTGTTAGCCGGTCCATATGCACTCGCGACCGACAACTTGGATAACTTCAAGCACAAGAATCTCCTTCGAGCAAAGCACCAACTTAAAGAAGAAAAAAAAAGCCCATCTTCATTTCATTTCGACAAACGGAATTGGTTCACTTTAGACTGGTGCTTGGCAGTTGCCACCTACACCATGCTTCCAAATCACGCCAAAGAAATACCGCCAGAGAGCTCATCATCCTCGAAAAAGATTCGGCCACGATAATTGGTTAGATATGAAAGGAGGAGCGAAGACATTCGACGGGTGGCGCAAGATTGTAGTACATTTCAGGCGGTACATATACATCGAAAGATGACTAGGACCGCCGACTGTATCACCTCCTATGCAGCGCAGCACTTCAAGAAAATTTTTTGGACACACAAGAGACCTTCTCCTTCATAGTTATGCTGGATTGTAGTTTTTGATTCTACTGGCCACACCTACATTAGAAAAATGAGTAGCCGTTGTACTGAAAAAAAAGCAATGCTGCTGGTAAACCTTTCAGACCAAACGGCTCCTCGAGGTGCCACTGCCATTTGATGGCCGGAAATGGGTTTTAGTTGCCACTTGTCGCGATCACAATGGCTAGAATAACTAGGCAACTGAGCAGATATTAAGATTTGTTTAGTTACTAAAGTCATTGGATGTTGGATACCAGTGATCTTAGTTCTGATTTTTAAAAAAAAAAATCCAACGCTTTTGCGATTGATGTGACATGGCGTTCAATCTTAATTGCATCTCCACGTATCCATTGTTTAGGACACATGTTTTGGTTGCCATGAATGGTAGCCCATATGTGGGATCCATTCGGATTGATGGTCGTTCAATGTTGTGATTCACGAGGAGTCCAAGCGAGCAACCGTGTATGTAAAGGGACTGGCGTTTGACATAATTATGAAACCAAACCACCCAAATGATGTAGAGTCCGCGGGCAGGTTAAATGTTTGTGGGTGAACCACCATTATTCATGAGATAGATTAGGTTGGGGTAGTTGGTTAACCACCAGCCTACTGAGGCATCATGTGGGAGATTACTTATTGCTAGATTGTTCATGAAATAGATGTGTAGCTTTCTTCTTATTGATCAATTTATCGATCCATATAAAAAAATATAAAATATATAAATAAATCTACTTCATTCTATCAATTTAAGTTTTTAGGATAAGTGGTAATCTTAATATGGTATCAGAGCTTCTGAATTCGAACCCTATCTTTGCACTTTTTAATCTTATTATTAAAAAAAATCACATGTTGGGCTCACCTATTAAGGGGAAGCCTGACTCACATGTGAGGAAGAGTATGATAAAATATAAAATATATAAATAAATCCTACCTCAGTGGTGATTTTAACAATCCACTATATGATACTTATAAGGCAGACTTTAGATCATCCAAATATTTTATCGAAAAAATCCCATTATTGACTCACTATTCATCGACATTACATATATGGAGTTGGCTGAAATTTAGAGTTCATTTGTTGGTAGCTTGGAGGATTACAAACATGACTATTACTTTCCAATTAGCTATTTTTGCATTAATTGCGACAGGAAGGATAGCTATACTGATTCGGTATACTCGAAATATATCTTTGGTACAAAATTGACGATCTCACAAAGATGAAATATCAGTAGTTTTCATCATCGTTGTTTTTGTATTTTAAATTTTCAATAAATTAGTTAAATATCAGATTCCCATTGATGTTGAAAATATGATTTATGCAAAATTTCTGTCATCCTTTGTTTTTATATTGACTTTCTTTTGAAAGCAGTAAATCTATAACATGAAAACAATAAAAAGATATTATTGTACAAAGACACATTAATCCTTTTTCTGAAAAAAGAAAAACGTTTTTGTCACCAAGACTCATTGGTGAAATAGGCATTGGGGTGATAAAAAGACACATTAATCTTTTTTTTCTAAAAAAAAACGTTTTTGTCACCAGACTCATTGGTGAAATAGGCATTGGGGTGATAACCAAGGATTGACGATGGCAATTTCGTTTCTAGCATTAGTATTCTCTTGAATCTTTTTCTCTCGCTAAAGTGGGTGCAGTGTACCTGCCCACAAGAAGGTTTGAAAGCTATGCAGGCAACATATATACTGAGCCATGTATCTGGACCATGTCACACCTTGCCTCACTTGAAGCATGTCAAATTGGGCTAAAACTGTATCCAATTGACACGAATTATGCTAATATATAACCTCTTTAATCGGATTGCAAAGCTAACCTATAGTATTCATTTAATTCAATGTCTCTACCCCGGAATAATATCGTCCCCACCTTGTTTTATCTTCCCGTGTCCCAATAGATGGTCTCAAAAGAGAATAAATCAATTCAAAGTTTTTTTTTTTTTTAAAAAAAGAGAAAAGAGCTGAAGTGACTCCGACTTTGGCTCTTAAGTTTTTTTTTTTAAAAAAATCTTTCACTGGTTGTTTTGGTGTGACCGAGTTCACCAATTGGAACACTTGATTAATATAATTGTAGTTAGGACTCGTATGTATTTATATTTGTATATAAATATATTTATTAATGTATTTGCATATCATGTGTTGGTAGTTTTTTGGTTTTGCATGAATGATTATCATTATCATGTGATTGCCGGTATGAATATATATATATATATATATATATATATATATATATATATATATATATATATATATATATATATATTCTTTAGGGTTTACATGTATCAAATATTGATAGATTTTGTAAGATGCTTGAAATATGATAATGCTTGCTTGAAAATTTCGGAAGAATTGTGCTATTATATTTACTTAGCAAAAATAATAATTAATAATTTGATGGTTAAGAAAGAGATATTTAGATTGGTTATATTAATTATGGATAGCCTTACCATGAGTAGAAATATGGCATTGTCGATAGCATCATCACGGGCAGAAACATAGTACTTTAGTTTGCTAGTCATAGACTGAAGCACGACCGTGGTTAATCCAAAATCGATAAGTTAACCACTAGTTCGCTTGTAGATATCATTATCATCCAGTAAGTTAACCACCAGTCAACCATTATCATCATGAACCCCTAGTTCGTTTGGCATCCTGATCTCCATTTTCTTACCCTAAATTCAGGATTGGCCTTGACAGATACACTTGGTCCGATTGTTGAGTTGCTTCACATAAGAAGATCTTCTAACAATCAGAGTGGCGCAGTGGAAGCGTGGTTGGCCCATAACCCACAGGTCCCGAAACAAAACCTAGCTAGCTACCTCTAATTAACATAAGACTGGATCATCTCATATTTAGATTTAATAAGCATGCCTTTTGTGAAGTAAAGATTCCCAGCTAAACACTAAAAACAAGCCCTTAAACAACTTAAATACTATCTTAAAGTCTTTACCAAAAAATTATTCGCCATCCATAAGAAAACTGCTTACTTCATTTCATCAGAAAAAGATATAAAAAATAGCACCCCGGCGGCATCAAGGTTCGTATCACATGCCTCATATAACCACAAACTGCGATTGCTGATAGCCTACAAGGAAACAAGAAGAATCGAACTGGCAAAAAACGCTGCAGGATATACATTATATATCACCTTCTTGCATGCTTTAGTTGAAATCATTATCACTGAAGTTTTTCATTATATGCTATAATTGCTGCAAATATTTAAGGGCCTTTAATTTTGAGCCACAAATATTTATGTAAGAAAAATCTTTCTAATTTTTAATTTTCACAATCCTGCACCACAAATAGCTATGCATCTTTTGGAGAACTGACATGATGTATTGTGGCATATCCCCTTTGCAATGTCCTTCATGATTATAAATATTGAGATGCCTTTCTAATTTCCATGTTAAATGCCAAGTCCACAATCCACTGCCATTTAGATTTTGTGCAACTTCTGATCCAACTCATACCACTCATAAAGGAGGGTGGATGAAGAGGAGATGCCTATTTCAGATTGATGCAACAATTGAACACCATAAATCATAACTATGGGACCATGTATGGAAAGCTCAAAATGCTAAGATGGATTTAGAGAATACTTACTGATGAGTACATAGAACAAAGGAGATAGAATGGGGAAACAAGGAATTGCTGATATAACAAAAGAAGTATGGAGATATATCAAGGAAAGATGTACATAGCCTATCTTGAGCCAAACACAAAAAGATGTACACAGCCTATCTTGATAGGTTGTTTAACTCTGTGATCCCCTTCTATGTTTGGCTTATTATGGGGTTGATTCAGTTTCCTCTGATTGGTCCTATAAATAGGAGGTTATGTTGATCTATTTAGGGTTTGTTTGGACATTCCGATAAAGCTGCAAATTCTGTAGGAATCAAGCTTGACTTGTCCAGTACCCAATTCATCTCCAATATAGCATCAAGTTCTAGAAATAATGATGCTTAAACATCATGCATATTTTGAACATGGATACACATGGACAACATAACATACTGTAGAAAGTTCTACTTTTGCAAAAGAGTCAGTCTGTTTGCTAGCTATGTTTTCCATACCTAATCATTATATCTGTTCTTGTTCTTGTGCAATGCCATGACTCAGATTGACAACCAAACATATTCCTATTTGGCTGCATAGATGATGCATGCATATTCTCAAAGGCATTGCAAATAAAGATATCCACAAAGAATTTTTATGACTATCCTTTGGGTACGATCATACCAGCACTAACGTACACATCGAGTATCATCCTTGCTAGTAATAAGCGAACCATCGAGGGTTTCATGTGGCTAAATCGAGTGAAGTTATAAGCTAGTCCAAGCACAATACAAAATACCATGCCTTCTTTTGATTTCTTTCAATGATTAACTTAGCAAACTAAGCCTAAACTTTGCATTGTCTCAAAAATTCGAACATATTAAGTTAGGTCTAGTTGGATCCGGTAGTCATATCTCAGAGAGAGATTCTGATCAAAATTATATAGAACATCTACGTTGGGTCCAAGTTACACTAGGGCTGGAGCCAAGTGATCCTATTTCATGTAAGCTGTGATCGAGCCTAGCTTGTGCACCCAGCAATGGAGAATTGTGGTTTAGTTTGGTTCGGGTCGGGTCAACTCGCCACGAACCCTAAATTAGTAATCACCAAACTTTGGTTCACGGCCGCCTCAAAATCTTAAAGAGTGCAGGGGTGCGGGCCGAGGGCCGGAAGAACCAAAAAGAAAGAGGGGGTAGATGGCGTTGTGCGGCGGCGGCGGGTGCCAGTCCTCCTGCCGGAGGCCGGAAGAAGACGACGGCGCGGCGGAGGAGGCCCGAGAGAGGCTCGACAGTCTCCACGTCGCCGGCGAGCGCTCCTCCATCGCCGGAACCGGGGACCGGGCGCGGTGCTCCAAGTGCGGAGAGGAGGGCCGGTACTGCAACAGCCTGTGCGCGGCCTGCTTCCGGGTCTCGGTTTATAACAAGTTCAAGCTCGCTGTCACATCCAACGCCATGATTTCCCCCACCGATAACATCCTCGTCGCCTTCTCCGGCGGCCACGCCTCCAGGTCCCCCTCCCTCCCCTCCTTTTTCTGTTAATATCGATAAAATCTTTAATTTTATGGTGATGAAATGCTGTAACTCATTTGCTGTCGCCGTCTTGGATCTCTAGTTCGGGTGGTTTTGGGGTCTATCTTGATATCTCGTTAAATGCTTTGCTTCAGACGAGGAAGAGGGTTTTATTTTTTAATTTACATAGTAACGCAATTATTCTTTTTTTTAGGACTACAGTAACGCAATTACGGTTGACAGCCTACTGGCCACTTGAGAATGTGGATATCTGAAAATTTTCTGATGTATTTGGGGGAAATTTCATATCGATAAATGTGAGTGGAGGGGAAAAAAGAACACTTCTAACAAACAAGTACCTTTTGCTTGAGCAAATCCTTAAGAAAAAACGAGCTTAAATGCAACTGTATTCTTTTTACAAGAAAGTCTACCAAAGGGAGAAGATTAGAAGTCTTATGCTCTATGAACACCAACTGTGAACTCCTAAAATAAAGTGAAAAGTACTTACAATTGTAGGTAGCAATGGGTCAGGCTGGGTCGAGACGCAGGTTTTACACACACACACACACACGCAAAAAAAAAAAAAAAATGCCAACCCAAACCCAACTTGTGTATTAAACAAGTCAAAAATCAAAACTTCAGCTTGAACTAAACAGGTTAAACAACTTTAAGAGAACATGTTAGGTCAAGTCTAAAGGGCCCGTTAACTTGATTTGACACAAGTAAATGGGTCGTGAATGGGTCACCCTGACTTAATCCAATTATGAAACAGCAGGTTGAATAGGTTAGAACTCAAAGATGAACCTGATCCATTTAGTAAATGGGTTCATCCAAGTCGATGGATTGTCACCCATACTTACCATTTACTTTATTGACTCCCATCACTAATAAGATAGAAAAAAAAACTAAGAAAAAAAGAACTATAATGCATGTATGATGCATATCCTTAGAATACTCTTAGCTATCCTTCACCCAAACATTCATGCAAGAGAAAAATGAGAAAGGGAAGCACTATGATTTAGTAGTGCGGTTTTTGACATTTCTTTACCTCCATAAGAAGCACATGACCTATGTTACATGAATGTTAATATTTTTTAAGACTTACAGTTGTGGGCGATGCCAGAACTGGTCTACCACCACTGGCTTAGTCTTTGTGTCGAGTGCGCTTGTTCAAAAAATTCACTTTTGTCCTCATACGTAACTTCCTTAAATTGTGATATTGGTTGTTTATATGCTTCATCATTTCATGACCTGATTCTGTTCAAGATTTGTCTACTACTAGTAGTAGGAAGTAAGCCCATATCTGACATTGATTAAATGGGGGAGTTACATCAAAAGGGATGATAAACAAGTCAAGCTGGAGAATGTTGAGGAAGTATTTTGTTGGTTCTTACAGAAAGGATAAATTACGAAATTATGAAAAATATTTAAGTTTTGATCCAACCTCTAAGAGGACCACCAATGATATTTAAGAAGAGAGAGTTAGAAGCATTCTTCTGTAGATGTCTTACAAAGAAGCGGGGCATAGCTTTAAAAGAATAAAAGGGGTCTAGACTCGCTTTGGATTCCAAAAGCAAAGATCAAACTAAAAGGAGAGAATCTCTGAAAGGCATGCATGTATATGGTTCCTGCAGCGCTCATTACATGTGTAGATTCATGATTTCAACTATAGCTATAGGGCTGGGGCCGCAATATTGTTTTTTGAAGTTTGCAACACCTTGGCACACATAAAATCAAACACACTTTTTCAAGGTTCATGAATAGAAGGTAATTTGTGAGAGGATTTCTTTTTTCTTTCTTCTTTCCTTTATTTCTTTCTTTTCTTCCTTTGTGGTAAGGAGAGAAGTATTGGTATTTACACCATAGAGGGGTGAAATGGTTTAGTCATTGTCCGTTCGATTCTGTTTCAATATCTAAATCTATCCATATATGGATATAATTATAGCATTCGACTAATATCCGTATTTGTATCTATATTGTCGAAGAAAAGTGGACACAAATACGCATACATCAATATCCAGTTCATATCGAAAAATCTAACTATTTTTGCAAATCTAGTTACTTTCATATAGTTCTAATAAACACCTTCGAAGAATAAGTGACAACATCAGCATATCTTTAGTTTAATCTTCTTTCGACACGGCGATCTCTTAGATTTTGTGGATTGCATCTTTAGCAATTAGTTTTTAATTCCAAATTATGTGATTGAGCAAAATTATGATGATCCAGTAAACAATTCAGATGATTAAGTGGATGCAGTTATGTCTGTATTATTATTTATACGATTATTTGTTTATTTTAGTATATCAATAAAAAGAAACTTGGGAGGCTATATACTCAGAAGGAGTTAGAAAATACAAGATGGAACTATATTTTGATCCATAAAAATTTAACAATCCAACAATATTTGTATTTGTCAATATCTGATTCGTATGCAAATCTGTTTTAAATAAATACAGGTACCAATTTTAACATCTGGTTAATATCTGTATTCATATTCATGTTTGTCATAAAACAGATATGGATATGATACACTGGTATCCCATCTGTGTCCGATCTGTTTTCTGCCCTAACATGGTAGCACCATAAGGTAACTCTTGTTCTTGGGATCCAGAGAAGGTACTTTGTGAGGCTCTTGGACTTTGTTCTTATATAACAGAAACCTCTCTCTTACTCTTCCACTAAGAGAAGCAAATTGCCTATGTAAATTCCGTGTATTATGTGGATTGCTATTCTTTTTATTATTGTTTTGGATTTATGCTGTTGGATATGTGGGTGGGAGTTAGCTCTTAGATTTTCATAGAAATTCCATCACACTTTTCCTTTTTTGTGGACTATTGATCTGGAGGAATATGTGCCCTATATTACTAGATACTCTTTCTGTTGACTTTCCTTCTTAATTAAGGGTCAGTGAACGGAAAAGGATGAAGACAAAATAATGTAACAGATGCATAAATGACATGCAACTGCAAGTGCTAGCTGTAAGGGGTCACTTGGTTCCGTTATATGCTCATTTTCTTATGACAAGGTTGCATTTTGTCAACTGTAAATTGGTGATGTTTGGGTTGAAATCATTTATTCATGCATTGCTTTAATTCAGCATGTAGCATCTGACTTTATTGTTGTTAAATAATTTCTTCCCCCCACAAAATTTATTTGTGTCAGAGTAGCCCTGCAATTTGTTCATGAGATGCAAGGCAAATCATTGAAGAACTGGGATGCAAGTAAATCTCAAGCTCTACCAGTTTTTGGTGTTGGGGTTGCCTTTATCGATGAAAGCATTTTTTCTCACAACCCATCAGATGAGACAGAAAAGGCAATTGAAGAGATTAGATCAGTTGTGTCAAATTTAACTCCTCCACATAAAGAATTGCATATTATACCTATTGAAAACATCTGTTCTCTGAGTTCTGAGAATGGGAGGAGCAGACTGAATGAATTACTGGAAATGATCACTGATGCCACCGGAAAAGATGATTTTCTGCATTCTTTACGAATGCTTTCCTTACAAAAGGTTCTGTTTTCAATCATTTATTTTTCTTTTATCACTCTTAGGTCGATGCATTGAAAATGTGTTTATGTTGTTTTGATGTAAATGTCTTCCAGATTGCTTTCGATAAAGGGTATAGCAAAATATTGTTAGGATCGTGCACGTCAACAATAGCACGCCATGTATTATCCGCAACAGTGAAGGTTTGTAAATTCCCACCAGTTCGAATGCTAGCTATTACATAAACTTCGCTAAATTACTTATCATGATATTTTATGTAAAAATGAGATAAGGCTTATAAAACTCTTGCTAATATTTGTCTTCAGGGTCAAGGTTATTCTTTACCTGCTGATGTGCAGTATGTTGAAGCAAGGCGGGAAGTCCCAGTGGTTCTTCCTCTTCGTGATTGTCTTGCACAAGAGCTCAGCATGCTCTGTCGTCTTGATGGGTAAGTCGAGTTTTAGTTTTCATCTGAAACAACTTTATCATGTGATGGGTAAATCAAGTTTTCTTTTTCGTTTTTCTTTTCCTCTCCGAGACAAGTTTATCTGCCTGCTCATTTTAACTATATACACAGTTTCAAGACACAGCAGCTTCTTGAGAGGCCTTGTACTGGCATCAACAGTTTGGTTTCATCATTTGTTGCACGTTTACAGGTGAAATAAGCATGTTCTTTATTTTAAGTCTCATACCTAGCCTGCTTGATTCAACTTGTATAGTGAGTCCTAGGTGGTGCTCTTTAACAAAGTTAACTGTGGATTGTAGTCTGATGTTTATTTTAAGAAGGTTAATTTTGCAGGAAGAAAACCCTTCTCGAGAACGCACTATAGTAAGAACAGTGGAAAAGCTTAGACCCTTTGGTTTTAATAAATTCAGTGAAAATGGTTATCATGATTTCCTGCCATCCCGACTGCGTTGCAAGTTTCAGAATGTCAAAAATGGTGAATCTTCTCTCTCTGATGTTCTTTGTCCAATATGCGAAGGCCCACTTAGTGAATCAGAAATCCAATGTTTGGAAAGCATTCAGAGCAAGGCTGGAAGAAAAGTTGAAATTTTTGCTGCCCAGTGTTGCAAAAGCTGTAATTTTCAGATCTTGCCAAAAGGAGCAGCCTCTCTTGAGCATTTCTATTCAGTTCTACCCCAGTTGATGACACAGAGAATGAAGGATAGCTTGGGTTTTGACCGAAGCCAGCAAAGGTGGGGGCTACTTGTTTACATGTATAAGTATGCTTTGTGCATGCGAACTTTTTTCTTTTTTCCGGTCATTTTGGACCATATGCGGTCAGATCAACTCAGTGGGCCTTTAAGTTTAAACTCCTAACAACACCATACATCCACCCAAATACAAAGGTTTCTAGATTCCCCAATCAATTATTGTGTCTTCTTGGATAATCATACCAGAGATTCATCAAATGTTTGCTAGTTTAGTTCACTAAAAAATGGTTAATGAGGTGGTTACCTGGAACATTTGATTTTTAGATTGTTTGGGTCGTATGACCAATAAGTGGCAGTAGGATTGCAGTGGAAAGCATTTATTTGTTTGGGATTCATTATTACTGTTTAATAATAAGTTTGGTTTGTTCTATAGTCACCTTTTGTAGCCGATCCATCTAAATCTCTGTAATGCGATCATGAGAAAGAGTCCTTCATTTATTTGAGCTGTTTATGCCTTTGTTCTGTAGGGAACAAATAGAGGATTTCCTGCTTGCTGATGATGATGATGGAACCTGAACTTCATTTGCTTGGTGAGCCAATTTTTTTAGTTTATTTACCTTTTTATCATTCTCATCAACTATAATTTGTTCATTAGATGTTTGAACCTTATGTGGGATCATGGCAATTAGTCCCTGATTAGCTGGCTATATTATGCATTAAGAGGATGGGGTTTGAAAAACATACTCTTAATTTCTCTCCTTTTGAATCAGATTGAACAGGAAGAAATCGATCAGATTGTGGTTGTTTGCTCCATCTCTGAATCATGTTGCAAACTCAGCTGCTCGGTGCAAGCTGCATTCTTATTTTTGGTTCGATCGACAAATCTTCAGCTATATATAGTGCCCATGGGTGCTGGTGCTATGACTACATAAATACGTAATTGCTGCTTTCCCAGTGATGCTGTGGGTTGCATTTAATTTCATGCCTCGATTGAATGTCCTAGTTTTAAAACATTCTAGCATGAGTTTTATTTTTCATAAACTTGAGATCTATGAGAATCTAATATTTTGTTGCATAAGTTTTGAAGTATGATACTATGCCCCTTGGTGGCTTATATCAAGAGTAAAGAGGATATATAGAAAACGGCTATAAGGTGATGCGAGCCAAATGCACGCGGTGGTGGAATGACCAAAACAAAAGGTGGCGAAGTCTCACAAGACATGCAAATTGCTCTAGTATAGTGCAGTTAGACTGCTACTGTATTATTGGCAGGTAATTTATAGTTATCCATAACAATTTGATTGCATTTAGACATCGGATTTAGTTATTGGCATATGACGATAAGGATTATTGAAGACTCTGTACGAATATGTCGACCGTGTTGAAGCAAAATATAAACACAAAGTAACGGTAGTTGTTACATTTTCCAAATATAAATACAAAGTAACAATAAAAAGAAGGATATACAACAAATGAAAACGTATCAATAGCAATAATATCATCACCATTAGAGCAGCACAAGAAGGGCCATCAGCAAAAGAGAGAACCAAAGTTGAAAGCCCTACAGTTGTACACAGGATTCGTTTGCTAGCCTTGGAAGCTGCACAAAAGCTTCCTTGCAAGGCGGGAGACCAAGCCGAGCAATGGCAGCTTCCCAAAGGAGGGGAAGCGACATGGCGTACGTCAAACCTTGGGAACCCGTCCGTAGGACCACTCGTTTCCAGGGTTCGCCTCAGGGACCGGGCCAAGCCTTCCATGGTTTTGCCTGCAAAAAAATGGACGCCAATGTAAGCTTCCCCAATGTCCGGATCTGTGCCTGTGGATCGCCTTTTCATATTCCTTTGCAATATAAATATACGATACGGTGGAGTAGATCTTGGAATGCGCATTTCGCGTGATTATTCATGAAAGGAAGAGGAATCCGAGGATGATATGTGATGATAAAAAAATGCTCATGTCGTTCGTTCAAGAGACCTGTAATTTTTAACTCAAAAAGAGGGAGATGTGATTTTATGATCAGATTTCCCTGCAGGAATTTTAACTTAACATCATTCTAGGATGGTGATTTTGAAATGATATTTGAGAATAAAAATATTTCTCGATCCTGCAAAAAAAAAAATAAGTATATTAATAAAATATATTATTATCATATTATTATTCAATAATAATTTTAAATTATAGTAGAAATATATTATTGTACTTTATATTATATGATGAAATTATTTAATATATTACTTCGATTTTTTAATTTTTTAATTAAAATAAATATGAATATTAAAAATAATATATTATAAATATAAATATAAATATTAACTCTATAATAACAATTAATAAATTTCTATAGTATTAATAATTTATAGAATTAATGAATGGATTTTTGTGGAATATATTAGGGATAGTTTTGGTATTATATGGCCCGTGATTATGGATTCCTGTGGAATGCCAAATATGTTACTTGTGAGTATCTGAAAATTTTAGATCACTAGAACATAGCATACCAAATGCGATGATCTTAGATCATCAAGAATTGGATTATCCTAGGATAAGGATCGACAGTGATATGATGATATCATTTTTAGCGACCCATGACATCACTTAAAAAGGCTAACCATTAGGTATTATTTAAATTCTTTAATCTTGTATAAACATACAAGATCTATCCAGTACATAACTAATTATTATAAGATCGAGATTGTAATATGTTGCTATCCTTGTAAAAAGCACAAATTTGTTTTGGAGCAAATTTTGATACTTAATTCCAATTTCTTTTGTTCAGGATTAGAAGAAAATCAAATAGAATAAATATCCTTCTAACCTATTTATTTTGCTCGACCAGATATTAGAAAAAGCAATTTATTATAAAGGCAAAATGCATATTCCCAAAGTTCCTAAAGCTACTTTTTTAATATATATATATATATATATATATATATATATAATTTGGAGTAAATTATTTCATCCTATAAGGAAAAGTAGTTAATCTCAAAATAAAGCGGATTAGGAGTAAACTAATTTATTTATTTTCCATTACCTTATTCTACAACCATATGCAGCTTAAAGAGATAAGCTACAATTCAAAGATATAACAGCTCCTCCATTGGCAGTAAAAATAAACAACAAGGCCAAGATACCATGTGTATCCTTCATAGATTGAAAGACTATCTTTCTATAACAGCTACCTAAGGTAATATGGAACAAAAGGAGACCTAGGTTACAACATAAACTTCAACGGTAAAGAAGCAAGTATTACCGTAGAGGTGGTCGCACAGTTGGAACGGAGCTTTGTTTTTAACAGAGTGACTTAAGTTCGAAATGCGCGGGTGTCGATTAAATGTGGGGACGATGCTCCCTGTCTGGTTTGCCCGTTGGGAGCTGGTCCTCTGATACTGAGGTGGTGCTGGGTGACGTACTCACATGCAGGCTCGCCCGTGCTGGTGGAGAGGGTATAAGAAACTTTCTATTTGCATCGAACATTTTCTAGTGGAAGGAAGCCCCAGTAGGGGCTGCTACACGAGTGGGGTTAATTTCCCTCCCCCCTCCTTTTGCCCAAAAAAAAAAAAAAAAAAGAAGCAAGTATTGGGTGTAATGGGTACAAACCCAATCATAAAACATACACAACATACATGAGAAATATGATGGCCATGCTATCATCAATTTTGGATCAGAACATTTCTATGGAACGTGCAATATCATTGATGATTTAGTAGCCAGTAATATCAATTATGCAATCAATCGCAATTGGATAGCGATGGCATTGAAACGATGGTACATGTGGTACCACAAACTAGACTTGGAGGGTTTAAAATAACACCTTTTTCTAGCATGTTTATATTTTTCCAAATTTTTTTAAGCTAAACTTTGAAAGTGGCGGGCTCTAGCTTTTGCCTTCAGTTGACAAGTCCACCCTCCTCTCCAAGGAGAACCAGGGGACGGCCATGGACATGGCCATACTTCGACCGTTAGGTTAAAATAATCGCATCTTTTTTGTTGTCAGCATTCCAGAGGAACGGGTCTTAAGGGAAGAAGAAGAAAGAAAATGAAATGTGGGCTCTGGCCTGACATTTTTCCTCAGGGTTTGGCGAGGGACATCGCCTTTCTTTCTTGGCAAGTCTCTCTTGTTGAGCTCAGAGTTAGGAAATGTTGGAAACTTGTACACGTTTGGGTCCCTCCCTCTCCCCTGCTTCCCCTTCTCTTTTTGAGTGGCTGATGGTTCTCTAGTTGATGAAAACGTAGCTGCCGTTGTCATGTCACTAACTTGGAGTCAATTCCAAAGTTTAATTTCACAGCCCTAATAATGCTGTATAGCTTTATAACGGATGTTGTATGATGAGAAAAATCATGATTATTATGTGTATGTTATTGTTTATCTCGACAAAGCAATTTTAAATCTACAGAATTTTTCCTCAATGAAAATTTGAACAAAATTCATCATTGTTAATTTTAATTTAGTTGTTCTTTTGGCGAGAGATAGCGAGGGACACTCACCAAACACTGTAAGATTTTTGGTTGCCAAACAAAGTATTTCAATCTAACTATAATATTTGAATACATTAGCATTGGTTCCATATACTTATAAACAATTAAAATGCATAAGATGAGAATTCCTCATTTATTTTAGCAAACTTTTTTACATGCAATCCCATGATAAAACTTGATATTAGTTAAAGATATTAACCTGGTAACAAACAATTATTAGTGAAGTTCAATGACCACTAACAATTTAGACAATTAGTATGAAACTATGAATTCTCATGTATACAAGATTAAAAAAGAAAGGAAAACAGAGGAAATAAGACCATGTGGCTGCGTCTCAAGATGCGAAGACAATCCCCATCATTCAACGGTTAGGTGACGCTTGGGCTAAGTTTCACTTTCAGAAAACCTATTCATCTAGAATGGGTGATATTTTTTTATTGCTTTTGGTTGAGGAATTTTGCGGCTTTTGGAGTCAAGTAGATAAGGATTAGGAACATGTTCCCTGAATTATGCAAATATGAGCTCATAGTCCAACTTTCCGGACCACAATCACTTGTAGATACACTTCTTTGTTGGATTTTCAATTTTCCCGCATTTGGAAATTAAGCGCAGTTTTATGCTAGAGAATGATTTTCACCATTATTATTTTTTCTATTCATTAGTTTTTCGAGAGAAATGCTCGATGTAATTTCATGAAGCTTTGATTATTTGCACATTAGCAATTCATTTGCCATGCAACCAGAGAGGATTGGTAATTTGGTACAATCTATACTGAGATTGCATATAGTCGTTCCCTCAATTTTTTCTTTTCTTCTTTTCTCCTCGTCTTTGGAAAGAAAGTTATTGGAGCAATCGGCGCAAATATTTTTTTTCTTCTTATGTGTTACACTTTAGAGACAAGACTAACCATTGGTTTCAAGATGATGTCCTACCTCAATTGTCATTATTTGAATCTTAATGATTGTTTTGATGGTTAATACAAGGTCTTCAGATGGGCTAATCTTTAGTTCATAAAAGATTAAGAACATGACCTACTGCAAACTTCTATCCACTTGATTACATAACAATAAATAACCTTTTATTTATGCAGTAATAACAACTTTTTATCCCCAATCACCAGTCCAACGTTTAGTTGGCATGTTGCCCAAAACATAAAACCAAGACATGGCTGGATCTCTCCGCCCCAACCAACATTTAATATGATGCATCGGTTGTTTTCTAATCATGATCTGGAATTAGAGTGGTTAAATAGTATACTTGTAACAATACAGCACCTTATCCAAAATACTATTCGAAAATATTTTTTGAGTTTCTTAGTCTTACATAAATATTCAAAATACACGCTCATATTGATCCTTACATATTTTCCCATTTAAACGTCGATATTCTCATCAGGCTAAGTATTCAAATCCATTCAAATCTAAATTGGCTCGTGGTCAGCCTTCAGAACCTATACTGTAATATCCTCTAGTCCATATAAATTATGGGCCGAATTTGCTCTGATATTATCTATAATAACATAGAATTTTACCCAAAATAACTAGTCAGAATATATTTTTTAGTTTCTTAATCCTATATAAATATCCAAAAAAATTTTAACAAATAATCGATGTAAAACTAAACATCCTTCACACCACCTATCCTCGTAGTTCCGGTTTAAAACCAATATATGGTACTGAAGATATACTGATATCCAGTACGCAAAAAAAAAAAAAATCTGCATATCAATAGCACCGGTTTGAACCTGGTTTCCAATCCTTCAAACAAAGTATTCCAGAAGGAACAATATTAATTGCCACTATTTTTCCCAGCCAGAAGAGAGGCTCGAGCGAAGAAGTCTTGTCCTTGCCTTGTCTCTTGGTAACAACTGAGGCCAACTCCGCCACCCTACTCTGCCATCTCTGGGGCGGCAGCTGGGCCGCGCTTGTAACCTCCAATCTCGGCTTAGATTTCTCCTCGATCCGGATATGGGTTTTTTTCCTTAGATCCAAAGAAAGTATAAACAGAGCACTCCCTTGTTCTTTATATCTAAGAAAAAGAAGAACAGACAATTGGAACCCAGTTATTAAAGGTTGATGGAAGATTCAGATTGTTCTGTTTCCACTTGCAACCTCATCTGCCAGGAGGATGGAATTGACTTCGATGCAGATGATGGTAAAGAGGAAGACCATCAAACGATCATCCTACTCAAAGAAATCGATCTTTCTGAAACCGAAGAGTATATGGAGAAGTTGGTCTTTAGAGAGAGCAGCTTTGAGAGTCGAAGCCATGACCTTTTATCCTGTTCTGATACCTATTCCTCTGTGGTAGCAGAAGATTGGTTCAAGCGCGCCCGCTCAACTTCGGTCCAGTGGATTCTCAAGGTAAGCTCCTCAACTTATTATCGGATCCATTTTATTAGATATCGGCAATAAATTGCTTTTCTCGGTTCTTTTCCTGGTTTGTCAGATGAGGGACTACTTCGGCTTCAGCTCCAAAACTGCATACTTGGCAGTGGCCTACTTCGATCGCTCCACGGTGCGGCAAATCGTCGACGTAAATGAAGCGAACTTGTTTTGAGTTATGATTTCATTTCTATTATCAACTTTTCGATCGGCTGATGCATTATTTCATATGGAACAGAAGGGGAAGCTGTGGTCGATCAGATTGCTATCGGTAGCTTGTTTGTCATTGGCAGCAAAGATGGAGGAATACATGGTGCCAGCATTGCCTGAGTATCAAATAGAAGGGTACGAATTCGATAGCAAAGCAATCCAGAGGATGGAACTCCTAGTTTTGACTACTCTGGAATGGCGTATGGGTTCGGTTACTCCATTTGATTATCTAAGTTATTTTACATACAAGTTTCGATATGAGTATGGAGCAAATGATTTATTACATAACGCCATCAGGTTCATATTTTTGATCACTGAAGGTTGGTTATTATTAGCATGCCATGGTTTACTATAATTCTTTGTTATATTGAGTGTTCTAGTTATTCACTGACAATTTCCCTTCTGTTTTATTGTTTTCTTGTGGATGCAGCATTCACTGTAGTTGATTATCGCCCCTCAGCTATAGCTGCAGCTGCCATACTGGCTGCATCCAGCAAAAGATTTACAAAAGAATTGCTGGAGTCTAAGATGAGTGATCTTCCCCTTTGTGGTTCCTTAGAAAAGGTAAGCCAATATATTGAAACATTTTTTAAATTTATTTTAGATATTTTGACTCATGGAAAGATCGAATAGAGGGTTTTAATAAATATTCGCACTGATGCTCTTCACTTCAGGAGCATGTATATGCCTGCTATAGTGCAATGACAATGGAGTCACACAGGAAGCCAAACACAACAAAGAGAGGAGCTTCTTCAGATTTATCAGCAGATCATTCAAGCATTGATGATGCTGTTGATCTTGTTGATAGTGCTTCTTTCACTGGCTTAAGCAATAAAAGGAAAAGGTTACAATTGCCAAGTATCCGGTAGATATTACTCTGACACTGTTTTATTGCTTGGGCATGGCTTGATTCAAGGGAAAAAAAAAGAAGACTGATGTTGTTGGTTGGGCGATTATTTATTAGTGTGACCAGCGGATGGGCTTTGTAGTTGATTGGTGAGTTGGTTTGAGAAATTTTTAGACTGGGTTCTTGTGTTTAATGTGAGAAAAAAAAAAGGGGGAATGAGGAAAGAAGGTTAAAACTTTAGCCCAGAGTGAAAAAGCTGAAAAGCTGGGAGGTGAGCCCGTGAAGCAGTTAAACACTGTTTGTGAATAGTTTGATAGCTGGCTTAATTGGTTCCCTTGTCATTCATCCATGACTACTTTCCATACATGACCCTTATCGTTCATTGATGACTACTTTCCCCATATCATTCCATTGTATTTGTTCCTGAATTAGTTTTCCCACCTCCAAGGTATGATATTGGGAGGCTGATGATCTGAGCTAGCGAAATTATTCTTAAGGTAGGATTTATAGTTTGCTTGGTTTTCCCTTCTGATAGAGGTGCTTTTCTGAGTCCTTGAAAGGATTGTAAAGATATAAGAGTGGTTTTGTAATACAGTACACTTGTCATTCTAATGCTGCCAAGCTGAAAGTGTGTAAAGGTGATTGAATGTTATTGGAATTGTTTGACTCCTGGGGATGAGATGCGATGGAATTCGTCTATGCTCTATCTTTTGTCATCAAATAAAAACCAAGCATTGCTGTTCTAATCAAATGAACCGTTCATATAGGCTGAGCACTGTTCTTTCACAATTACAAGGGTTCATGATTTATGAAAATTAGAAAAAATTCAGCTCCAGCAGAGGGTGGGTGATTATCTTAGCAAAAGCAATGAACTTAGAGCTTATTTTGTAAACAAACCAACAATCCACTAGCACTAAAGCATCAAATACGTTAAAACTGATCGATTGAATTGTATATTAAGGATAAAAGTGATTACTTGTGGAGCTCCATCTCAATAAATCCTAAAGAGTCAGTAATTTTGGGTAAATCAGTGAACTAGTCGAACATAAATTTCCAAATCAACGATGCTAGTAGTGCGATGCAAACGTTCTTGGGCAACATACAAGGTTGGTATGTAACTTCGTTATTTTTTGTAGCCATCAATGACATTTGCGTAAATAATGTTGCGAGATGCTACAACCATGCAAATGCATTAAGGCTTTATAATGATGCGGCAAAATGTGAATGGCCCTGTGCAGGGCTAATGCGATTTAATGTGGGTTTGCACCAAAGAACTGGATTTTCATTTTGCCTGCATTAATGTTATTGAGATTTATAGATAGTTCAAATGTTCTAATATGATGGTTGTCAAGTGCATTCCTTTTAAGATTTCACTTGTTACCCATATTGTATTAGCAGTGTTGTTTGAGCAATATTATATTACTAATGCTACTAAGATGGATAAAAGTGATTTGTTTCATCATTGTTAAGTTTAGTCTGCTTAGGCAAGAGATCTACTAGGATGGTGGCATTTCAGGAAAACCACTTGCTCTTCTACTCTTTTTTTTTCTTTGAAGGCCAACTTGCTTAGCTTTTTTTTGATTATTAATCATGGATGGTCTTTTTAAGTTACAGAATTTTTTACAGGCACTGGCAAAGAAATGACCAGGGACTTTCACAGCTCCTCCACCTCTCTGCTGCACCTCTCTTTTCCTTATGAGAAGTAGTGCCCTGTGGAGCATGTGGGCTCTGCCATTTATTTACTGACTTCCATGAAGGATCAGTTTGAGCTCCTCAGGTGCCCAAAAAAAGATGGAATGGAATCCTATGACCTCCCACCTCCCCTTCATCTCTTAATCACATGGTTGTGGCTTGTGACTTAATGAGCCACAAAGGAGGAGGATATGACAGTAAATAAAAACTTCAATTGGTGGCCTGCCCACCTTTGCATGCTCTAAGGATCTCCATCCAATATAGCAGTAATTAATAAACACTTTGGGTCTATCAAGCCCAAAGAAAGAGGATAAGAGATCAGCATGACCTGGTCAACAAATATATATATCCATATACATATAAATATACATATACGTATACATATATACATACACACACATATATATACACATATATATACATACACATATACATATACATATATACATACATACATACATACATACATATAAATATACATATACGTATACATATATATATATATGCATACACATATACATATACATACATACATACATACATACATACATACATACATACATACATACATACATACATACATACATACATATATATATATATATATATATATATATATATATATATATATATATATATATATATATATATATATATATATATATATATATATACATACATATATATATATATATACATACATATATATATATATATATATATATATATATATACATACATATATATATATATATATATATATATACATACATATATATATATATATATATATATATATATATACATACATATATATATATATATATATATATATACATACATATATATATATATATATATACATACATATATATATATATACATACATATATATATATATATACATACATATATATATATATATATATATATATATATATATATATATATATATATATATATATATATATATATATACATACATACATACATATATATATATATATATATATATATATATAAACTTTGGGGCATGATGGTCTGTCTCTTACTAGCTCATGAATGCCTGAGGCAGAGATGAATTAACCACTGGGCTGTGGTACTCTGTACCTGCGGAGCACTGTTTGAATGGATGGTGGTCCCTCGGTTGCTTCTATGAGAAGGATATATTAGTAAATACAATGTTTTTGGGTTCTGACTGGAAGCAGGAAATGCAATTGCTTGGCAAACAGCCTGAACTTTACCATGTTTGGAGATATTTTTTAACACCTTATTTATTATGTTGTAGTTATATATAGATCAGGTTCGGTTTGACCATATCCATATCCAAATTCAGAACATAATTATTAGATCCGAATCCAAACACGAAGTCAATTAAAACTCTATATTATGTTCAATATTAGATCCAGAAAAGGTCGGCTTTCGGGTGAGATTCCAGACACAGAAATTGGATATTTAACAAACTATTTTGCTGCTCTTTTGGATTTTTTTTATTTGAAAATTTCTTAATATATCCAAAATGCAATCGCCTCAACTGCGAAACATGAAAATATGAAGAAAAAAAAATCTAAAAGAGGGCATCTATTCAAGCATTTCTTTTATTATCTAAAGCAATTATGCAATCATGAAGAATAAAAGGCATCCTACAATATACAAGCTCCATATAAATTTAAATCACAACAAATATATTACATAAAAAGGCTAACAAATGATATAGATAAAAATTTGGTGAACCAAGATTGGTTACGGTTTTACTTCTTTTTGCTTTCAAATCCAAAGATGATTGATACATACATCTACATGTATGTATGAATTTATATGTGCAACTATGGATATACATATATATACATATATTCATGTATAAGTATGTGTGTAATCAGGTCGGGCTTCCAATTTTTGAGCATGGATTTATCTGAATCCAATTCCAACCCAATAAGATCTTAGGTCTAATTTTGGAATAGTTTATGAGTTTGTTTTTATACCCAAATCCTCCATTTTGAGTTTGTTTCATATTAGCTAAGCAGGTTATCAGCCTCCAATGATGTCCCTACTCGCATGTGTTCATTCCTTCTCTTAGACTTAAGACTCCTAAATGTTTCCTAAGTTACCTAAGTTCTAATTCCAATATCACTTGCACCTCATGGGTGTTATCAGGGTTGCCAAGTTTGTATGCTTGTTATTTTCGTGACATTTGAAAGTAAATAATTGCAGAGTTGTTAGAGAGAGACTACTAATCCAATCTCTAATCTAAAGTATCACTTATCCACCTCTTCTTTTTCATGGAGTCGTCACCTGCTTCCAAAGTTCCAATCCTCCTAATTTATTCACTTTTATGTTGGGCACCAATCGCCCACCAAGCACTACTAATTTCCTCAAAAAAAAAACAGTTGTTTGGTTTGAAAAGTGAATGAGTCAGTCTCACTTGATGAGACAAATCGGCCAATAAAAGCTCGTTGCCTAGCTATATGCTGATCGCCCAAAGATTCTCAAACCCAAAAAGTGAGTGGAGAGTCCTCTACATGTTAAACCCTTTCCCCAGTTAATAACAACTGGGCCATAATAGCTAGTTGCTTTATAACAAATGCAATACTCTAACAAAATCCTCGTGACCGAGAAGCGCAGGCATGATTTATAGGCAAGATATGCAGATTGTTATCATATCAACCAGCATTTAGCCCCAAACTACTCGGCAGCAAATTCTGGCCCTCACCTATATATTACATTTCCAGAGGCTATTTAGGTAAGTTCTCTTTCAACTTTCTTGCGGTGCTTCATTGCCTCTTCTAGGCCTCGTTTTGTTCTTGAGAGCTGTATTTGACGGCATTGGAGAATCCTTGCCGGACATGCTTCGGTGGATAGACTTCCTTATCTTTTATTATTTGGAGTGTTCGGTCATAATAGCACCTCCACCATCAAACACCAACTCGAAGGCGCGCAACGTCGGGATCATCACTGTTCGAGCACAACAGCCACCACATCATCGCACGGAAGCATGCAACGACTGCCATCCGGCGAACGAGCCAAGATCTCTAGCAATTCCATCAGCTCGGCATTTTGGTCGCGCCCGTTCCAGACGGCAACAAAAAGTTTGCACAATGATACGCTATTTGGTTGAGTTTGGCCTGTTATTAGGCTCACAACCTATTCGGTTTCCCAACTGTTTGGCTCGCGTGGCTTGTTGGTGTCCCTCCTTGACTCTTGGGCCCGTTGGCCTTTGGCTGGCCTATAAAGCTGCATGGTTCTTTGAATCAGGGCAATGATTTATTGGTTTGGTCTTGCATGCCAAACATGATGACAAAATGGAACCTCTAGAGTAATCTGTCACAGGATTTTAGAAGAGAAGCATCAAATGTCAAGAGAAAGAACAAAAAACGTGAGGTCTTGTGAGACTAGCAACATTTGTAAATGAAATGAAGCCCTCTAATAATTGTACAGCTGTTCTATATATCCTTTAATGATATTGACTGCAGTGTGTTGCATTTCATGCATCAATAATAGCAGGTTCTGATTCCAATACTATGTTGGTCCATTCCTTGCTATCTGCATGCAGTTTTCACATGAGGATGCTTAAAATGGAGAACTAATTGTTATTTTCTTGTGGTTTTTGCCTATGATGCAGCACTACAGCTTTGATCTAAATCAACATTTTTTTGGTAGAAATCTAAACTAACATTCAAATTTGCATGTTTTAAGTAATCTCTGCCTGCGTTGGTCATCTGTGGAAAGATGTTTTGGCAATAAGTCTTGCCGGAGCATTACATGCCATGTTATCAGAATTAAAATTCTAAGATGTTTTTCAGTAAAACAAAAGTTTAGCAAACTGCTGCTTACAATTCATGCTTGAATCACAAGATATTTTACATGGCACAGCTCTCATCCATCCTAATAGAATCCTTGGATGAACTTGGTTTTTCCCTTCAATTTTATTTTGGGGTGCACTTCTTGAAGACAGCTTTCGATAAAATTTTTACCATCTTGCAGCACCCAAGACAATCTTTCAGTAAAACTTTCGAAATTGCTCAAGCAACATTCTGTCACCATCTCTTACCAAAGAAGATATTCTGTGATCATCAAGAAGAGAGAATTGCTGATCCGCTGAAAAATTGTTTTCGCCCTCTGGGCACACTTCTATATGGTTGGTTTCAAGGTCTTTTCCTCCATTACATAATTTCAATGTGGAGTTAGTCATCGTAATGGCCTTGGGAAATAAAGAAAAAATACCAGTTATGTTCCCATGTCCTGCGCTGCATTTATCTTCACTTAGCTCCCCACAGGGACTAACTTGATGACTGCAGCTATTGGCATGCCCACAAAACCAATGAACACACTTAAAAACCACTGCAATCCTGTAAGTGGTGTTGTGTTTGCAAAATCACCAAGAAATTGAACAATTATGACTTGAAAGATGATGGTGCTCGTAAGAACGCACACAAAGACATAGTTCTGCAGCATGCCCTTGAACACATCTATCTTCTCCATCTCTCTAGAACTTATCTCATTGAACACCTGCATTGGACACTGAAGAAATCAGCAGATATCACAAAATCTGGCTTGTGCATCAGGCATTAGTAGCCACTCGCCTGCTTCTATTTACTTGGAAGCATAAAATGTATTTTTTTTATATTAAAAAAGTCAGATTATTGAAAGATTATTTCTTTGGTTAGGTTTGTTGGGGAACTTCATGTACCAAATTCAAAGAAAACCTGCAAAAGAAGAAATAAATAACTGGGCTAGACGTACCACTTAAGGCACTTTGTTAAAGATATGTATTTCCCCACTATGCAGGTGAATTTGTAGAAATTATTGTCGGCAGGATACAAAGCCCATACTTTTTCAACACTTTAGACTGCACCATAAATTATAGCACACCAATATTTGCACTTGTTAATTTGTAAGCGAGAGAGAGAGAGAGAGAGAGAGAGAGAGTTGTAATGGAGAGAGAGTATGGCTGTAACAATGAAGAGAAGGAACCAAATTTGCCGGAGTGCATCATATATATAGAATTGAAAAGAAGCGACTCTTATAAAAGTATGGTTGTCAAAGTTTCAAACTTCCCACAGATAAGAAGAGAAAACGAAGCATCTCTTGGTTAAGGAACTAAACAGTTTCCAACAGATAAGAAGAAAAGTTGTTATTTTGAAAAATAAATCTCTGGTGTTACTTTGAAAATAAAACTCTAACAAAGTTAACATTGAGATTATATATAGGCTGAAGCACACATTTGGCAATATTGATGGTCGATAACATAATTGCTACTCGAGTTGGATGAAAGTGCTTAAACCGATGCATTGTTGAAAATATACTCGCTAGAACATCATTGGTTCCAAGGGTCTAATGTAAAGAATGTTGTACAGGTATCTCAAAACATAAGATTTATGATTTCTAAAAAGGACCTTGGTATTTCATTGCCCCACACCAAATGTAATTCCGTAATTGACAACAGTTCATATACGTGAATGCTCTGGCAATTGCCTTTCTTTATCCAGTGTTCAGAACCCACGAACTTACACAATCAACATGTACACACACACGCACACACGCACACACACATGCAGATGCCCACGCCCTCATGCGCACGAAGGCACGGGCGCATGCATGCACATGCATACGCATGTGTCCCCCACCCACCCACCCGCACCCTACTGCATCTGTATACGCACACGCACGCACGAGCACAAGCACATACGTGCGCGCGTGCACATGCACGCATGTACGCGCCCACATACGAAAACGACCACGAACATGCAGATGCACACATGCACACATGTGCGCGTGTGCAAGCATACATTACACACACACACACATACATACATACACATATATTTTTATGAAAGAATATTGATACTAAAAGTTCAGGTGATTTGTCCCTTTTTTCGTATTCTGATGTTTTACCAATAAAGCATATGGATATACTATCTATCATTAGAGACATTCTTCTTCGCTCCAATGAAAAATAAAAGAAACTAAAAATATAAGAATTCCTAAGAGAAGTATAAATGTCAAGAACTTACCTGACAAAAGACAAACGAATTGAACATAATTGTATTCAGTGTAGGATCAGCACCAGGGCCCTCAAGCTTAAATAGTCCTTTTCCTTGTGTCTGGAGATACCACATTATGATAAACTGATAAAATGCTTGCCCAAAGATATTTCTCCACATCATGTTGGTAATGAATTTTCCTGTCCTTCCAACTGGTGATCTTTCCATCAAGTCATCCTGAGGAGGTTCAGTGGCTAATGCAAGTGCCCCCAGAGTATCCATGATCATATTGACCCAAAGCAGCTGAACGGCAGTCAGTGGAGCAGTTCCTAGAGAAAATAACAATGTGATAAAGTGAGAAAATGTTAGAGTATGGAATTTAATTACAACCATGAATATTTTTTACCTGTCAAGCATGCCGAGGAGAAATTAACTACGAGAGCAACCACGTTAACAGTGAGCTGAAACTGTACAAACTTTTGAATGTTTACGTATACAGAACGTCCCCATTTTGCCACAGTAACAATTGTTGAAAAATTGTCATCTAAAATTATGACATCAGCACTCTCCTTAGCCACCTGCATGAAACAAGTAATACAATTGAAAACAAATTTGTGGAAACAAATTATTAGGTTCCTCTTACCAAGTGCTCGATCATAATGATTAATGAAATTGTTGCACAACTAAAATTGTGATCATTCAAGCATTATGCAAATCACATACAGAATATCCACCATCTAAGTGATGAAACTGAGAAAGAAAAATGCTGCCTCTGCAACTCTCTATAGTAAAGGAATTGTGAATAGAGCAGAATGTAATACATGCAGCAAGAGCAAAAATGGGCTGCCATAACTTGTTTGACAAAAATAGTTTGGTTATCTTTTCGGAAATATGACACTTATATGAGAAGAGAAGAAGATCAAGAATGTTGAACTGCGTGATGTTGCTGCAAAGGGTATACTTGAGGAATATGTTAGGCATATGACTAAATCATTTTCCATAAAAGAATGAAACCTGGAACAGACTCCGTTACGAATATATGATTGAGAGCACCAGAATTCCCAGTTACAAACGGGTTAGCCGAGACATATACAGTTCTTTCTAGCCATAACCATTCAATGATCTGAAAAAATTCTTGGTAGGGTATTACAATCTATGACATACATCCTAGCAATCCCTTCAACTCAAAGAGGAAAAAAAAGGACATACATCCAAGCAATAACACAGGGTTATTGATGACAGAATATATATGACAGCAACAATTTTATTTTTAAAACCTTTTAAATCTCAATGCATGTAAACATGGTTTCTATAAGGTCAAAACACAAGTTTTCTGATGGCACCGCACCACAACAATAGGAGGAATGCCAAAATTTAGCATAGGACAGCTATAACTAGAGACAAATCAATATATATAATTTCATGATAGTATTGTCATAAACTTAAGTGTTTAAAGTCCAAACAGATAATAGTACTCATCAAGATCGGCGGAACCATCCTGAACTGCCCGATTTAGAGTGTATCGAGCTGTACTGAGGGTGGACCAGGATGGTTCCAACAATCAAATTGAGAAACCAACGAAGGAAGGGGAGAGGGAGAAGGAAAGAGAGAAAAAGAGAGAGGGGGAGGGAGAGGAAGAGGGAAGAAGAGAGAGGGAGAATGTTGGACAGCTGGTGGTGGACGACCAGTGGGCGGAGAAGGGGCTCCACCTTCCAGTTTTCTTGTTTTGTTCCAAACAGAGGTCCCAGAGAGGGGCCTCTTTTTAATTTCGAAAAATTTAAGTGAAGTCTGCAAAAAAGGTTGCCGACTTCACTTTTTTTTTTGAAATAAAAAAAGAACCCCCCCTCTGAAACCCTTGTTTCGAACGAAACTGGGGAACCGGAGGGTAGAGCCTCTCCTCATCCCCTCCGCGCCCCTCTCCAGCCCTCCACCGGCCTCCGCCGACCACCACCAGCCATCTGCCCCCCTCTACTCTCTCCCTCCCTTCCTCCCTCTCCCTCTCCCTTCCACCCCCTCTCTCTCGCTCTCTTTTCCTTTCTCCCATTCTCCCTCTCCCCCGCCCTTTCTGCCATGTTGGGGTGTGCTCCACCGGCCTTCTCTCTCTCTCCATCTCCCTACCTTCCCCCTCTCTCTCTTCCTCTCTCCCGTTCTCCCTCTCCCCTGTCCTCTCTGCTATATCGGTATAGGCCGAGCATGGAATGACATAGGGGCGTACCGGACCGTGCTGTCGAAAAACCAGTACAAGTTCCGATACTGGCATAGCAATCCTTGGTATTCATTCCTCTTTATCTACACATTAATAGCATAACACACCATTTCAAACTAGTATGGCTGACAAAGCTATAGCAAACTGCAGAAGATCAATGCAACAGAAAATTCAGACTGAGATCCTGCATATCTGCTGGTCCATGGAAGCATGTCCTGATACTAAGATTCTTGAAATTGAAGATGCATTATAATGATATTTATATAAATGATCAAACCCTGCAATTTAAGGATGAAGGCAAAGGATTGTGGTGCAGGCAGCTGGGATCTGTGGTCATCAAGGAAACACAGCTAAGATTGATTCAACATGAATATATGTTTATCGTGATCATGCAAATCAGCAGTACAACATGTTTAGAGAAGAGATCTGTCTAATTTATAGTTGTAATTCTGTTAAAGTTATCTTCAACCTAAGGTCCTATACTGCCACCAAATGATGTCCTGCTATTGGAAGCTTGCAAAATAATTCAATCCTATAAGTTGTATCACTAATAATGTAACCCTTTGTATTAAAATTTCAGTATTCACATTTCCCTGACAAATCACTTTGCCTTTTGCATGTGCATCAATACTTCAGCCATTTGAACATGACAGTATCCGTGCACGTCGTCTAGTTTTCTTCCATTCCTGCTACTGCTAAAGCAATATTCACTGACTAAGATGCTCTCCAGGGTCTGTAAGGACAGAGGCTCCTTAACTGCATCTACTAATTGAACTTAATTATTCTTTTCTGAATCACTTAATTATGATAAAAAAAGTCCGAAATTTTGTCTTAGAAGCTCACTCCAAATTAGTGTAGGGTCTGGAACATTTTGGCACAAACAAGCCAAAACCTTTGGCCTAAACAAGCCAAAACCTTTGGCCTTTATCACTGAGGTAGCTACATCAGTTTGTTGAAGTGAATGATGGTAAATTCCTTTAAATATTAGTCTTGGTAATGCCTTTGAAATATATATATATATATATATATATATATATATATATATATATATATATATTGCAGCACTCCATTATGAATCAACTAATTAACAATCTGAATATTTTTTGATTCATGTATTTTTTCCAGCCAAAATTTTAAACAATGATTACACATAAGTTTGAAATATAAATGAGTTTTTACTAAGCAAGTAAATAATTAAACAGTAGTGACTGCTGCAAGCCTGAGAATAAGACCATGCACTAATAGCATAAGGGTGAAGTAATATAGCAATGATGTGGCTAATTTTGTAATGTAAAAGAATGGCAGCAGGATGAATAACACTCTAATATCATCACTCATGGCCCAGCCAACTGATAATTGCCTCAAAGATGCATTAAATCATATAGATTAAGACTACACCAGTTTGACCTGCTACTACTGTAAGAAAGAAAATTTTGTTAAGTGCTCTATTATTTAATGATTTCGCAGCCACCAACGATGTATAGTTTTCAGCTATACAGTCTAAAAGGTGCTTCATTGATTCCATGATTCAAATCTGAATCATCTTTTTTTCAGTAAACAATCTGCATCATCTTTTACTGTCTGTGTGCTTCCAGGCTAATCAAAGGCCTCTTTTCATCTTTCATGTCCAGAATACAAGCATCATGATTTTTTATTGGTTTTTGTTCTTCCAGCAAAATTTGTTTTGATGGAAGTAGAGCATGATGGTTTGATGTCCAAAAAACAGAAGGAAACCTGATTTCTTATTCTCCTTAAGCATGCAAATATCAAGGCAATGAACCAAGCCAAAACAGCACGCCTGTAAAGTTGTGGGCAATGATACACCAATGTTCAGTCATAGATGTGCGCCTGTTTGAAAACTGGCTGCACTTGTGGAGAATAAGCTTGGGCATGTTATCATCCCGATTCCCTAGGTTAGTGTTTTATATGTATCATAAATCCTTAGAACTGAGATGGTCCAAGCATGCTTTCAAACATTTGTTAAGTGCTTTCTTTCTAAATTTTGGGAAATAAATAATGTATCATAATGCTATTGACGTCCTACAAAAGAGAGCTCCATGAAAATAACATATTTAAGTTGACCAAACTAAGGAGGACATTGCAACACCATCTGTCTCAAGTAAAATTGTCCATAACAGATTTGAAAAAAGTAAAGCATTAGTGAAAAGTAAAATGCCACTTCAGATATGGAAAAGCATGGCATAAACTAGGTTGGTTTATTGAACTAGCTCAATAAATGCTATCTTAAAAATAAGGAAATGCCAAATTACTGGATTATGCTAGGGCCCATGTATAACAATAAATGTGATAATAGAGAAAAAAAGGCAGAAATTATAATTAATATTTATGAGTAACAATGAAATTATGGGAGAGGATGACAGGATCAAACTATGAAGGCTTAAAAAGAAAGGTTGACAACAATCTCAGGGAACCAATTTGGATGTCTTCCATGAGGGTCAATCATGTGGTCTATTTTTTTGCTTAGGCAATTGGATCAGTTTCCTGAGGGGAGGGCAATCAAAACAAATACCTCAGTCCCTGCTATGCCCATTGCAAGTCCAATATCTGCCTCATGAAGTGCTGGAGCATCATTTGTACCATCACCAGTCACAGCAACGACGTCATTAAACCTAGTGCGCAGATGCTGTACTAGGTTGTGCTTATCTAATGGAGAAGACCTAGCCATTACCTTGTAAATGGAAAATTAGCAAGTTAGTGAAGGGGCGATCATTGGTTAACTGTGAAATTTAAATAATTTTAAGTACAAGAAATACAACCTGGATTTTTGGAATTAGTTGAAGTAATTCTTCAAGACTCTTCTCTCTGAACTCAGGGCCTTCAATAGCTACACCCTCATCAGTAAGTATACCACATTCTCGAGCAATTGCTTTTGCTGTATTTATGTTATCCCCAGTGACCATTCTAACAGTAATCCCAGCAGACTTACAAACGGCAACAGACTCCTTCACACCTGGGCGGACAGGATCCTTGATGCCTACAATTCCAATACATGTGTATCCCTCAACTGGAATTTGCTCCTTTGCCAAGAAAGCATTTCCAATTTCTATATAAGCAAGGCATAGGGTCCGAAGAGATTCACTAGCAAAGCTTTCAATTATATCCTTGAAATGATTGACTGCTGCTCTGTCAAGCGGAAGAACATTACCTGAAGGATCTATAAACTTGTCACAAGCAGCCAAAATGAGTTCTGAGGCACCTTTACAGTGCACATGGTATTCTCCTTCAGGGAGTTGGAGTACTACTACCATTCTCTTTTTTGCAGAATTAAAGGGTTCCACTTTGATGAGTTTGGTTTCCTGACGCTGTGCCTGAAAATTTCCACCTAGTGACAAGCCAAATTCCAATAAAGCAATCTCAGTTGGTGTTCCTAAGATTTCAAGCTTGCCGTCTTGGTTGATCACAACTTCACCACCTGTGTTATTAAATATGGACTGCAGAAGAGTTTTAAGTGCAAAATCAGGAATTTGGGAGCACAAACTAATAGTCCCCTCAGAAGAACTTACATCCTTGACATTTCCACATATACAAGCTTTCACAACAGTCATATGATTGGTCGTCAGCGTTCCTGTCTTATCACTGCAAATGGCCGTAGCTGAACCCATAGTCTCGCAAGCAGCAAGGTTGCGGACCAGTGCTTTATCATTCATCATCTTCTTCATGGCAAAAGCAAGACTCAAGGTCACGGCTAAAGGCAGCCCTTCAGGAACTGCAACCACAACTATCGTAACTGCAATAGCAAAATACTCCAACATTTGCAATGCATCATCTCCTGACCAACTCAAAAGCAGACCCTCATGATACTTCCAGCTCATAACACCTTGTGCTAGCACTGCAAATGTCACGACTGCAAAGAACAGACCAATTTTCCCAATGACAGTTGCAACTCCATTAAGTTTGACCTGCAATGGAGTTTCATCATCTCCTCCTTCACTAAGCGTAGCCATCAGCTTCCCCCACTGAGTTCTCATGCCAACAGTGGTTACCAGCATTTTGCAAGATCCATCTTGGACCTTAGTCCCAGATAGAAGAAAAGGATTCTCTGCATTCACATAAACAGGCTCACTCTCCCCTGTCAGACTGGATTCATTGATCAATAAAGAAAATCCACTTATAAACAGCCCATCTGCAGGGACTTGATCTCCAATTGATAGATGCGCGATATCACCAGGAAGAAGATCATAAATAGAAATCTTCTGTCTAAACCCATTCCGTGTAACTTGCATTGAAATTTTCTTTTTCTCCCTATCCAAATCCTTGAACTGTAATGACTGCCGATAGTCACTTGTTGCAGTGACAAACACAACTAAAAGGATGCTTGCAACAATTCCAAGGCCATCATGGGCACCTTTCGGCCATCCTTCCATGGCAATGCCGACAATCAGGGATACAACAGCGCACACAGCAAGAATGACGAGTGTTGTGTCTTGAAGTGCTTCCCATACAAATACCCAAAAACTCTGAACCTTGCTTGCAGTAAACCTATTTGCTCCATAAACTTCCTGTCTGCGCCTCAATGCATCCTCAGTAGCAGTAAGCCCATTAGTTGTCGATGTGGAGAGCTTGTCTGCAATGCCCTCCACACCGCCATGCATCTTCAACTTCTTTACATCATGGCCTTCGACAATGGATCCCAACTCATCAGCACCAATCTGAAACCCAGCCGCCTCAACTTCATCAGGTACAACGTATTCGCTATATACTTTGACACCTGAAATTCTTTCAGGGATGTGAAAATTGGCAGATTATAGTAAAAGGAAAAGCAACTATATCTCACAAGTTGCAGACTAGAACCAGATGGAGATTGAAGGATTACCATGCATGAACTGAAGTGCAGCTTTGGAAACCAAAACAGCAATGCGCAACTTCTCCTGTAAAATGCAGCACAAGCTGTTGGTGCCTCCATGGAATATCATAAAACAAAGAAACCTAAGATTTCTAAACAGATTTCCTCAAACCAGTGAAGAAGCGGCATGTGAATTTGGCTGCATGAACTTGGAGGGTGAGGGAGGACGCTCAAGTGAATCAGAAGGGAGATTAGATTAGTGCTTTTAACGAAAGGGGAGCACCAAAATTGCTTGTGGAGACCATTACAAGTATTATAAAAAGTAATTAAGAGTTCACAGATTTGTTATCTGTATCAGGAGGAATGCATGCGCCACCACAATCTAGAAAATTAACAGCGAGCATGCATTAGAGCGTCACTCCGAGGTAACAACCGATGCCAGGCCAGTACTTTTTCTAGATACAATGGACCGATTTCCATCAATTCTTGTCAGAGATGAACTATTGCTGTCATTAGCAATACACAAATGATCTTGTATTAGTTGATGAAACTTTCACCTCTCTTCCTTTTAGTTAGATCTACCAAACTCTCCTCGTACTCGATTATTTAGTGATCCTTCACATATCTTCAGCTAGATCCACCGTACTTCAGATCCAAACTCCCAATTCAAAAAGAGAGCATTGAATAAGATTCCAAATAGCAAAATCCAAGCAACAGGATTAAACAGGCGAACAGAACGGGAGGCAGGAAAATATTCAGATAGCGGAGCAAGAAAGACGGGAGAAAGAAGAGCACCTGGTTGGTGCGTTTCATGGTCTCTGCCTCGGATCGCTTGGAGAGGTTGGCGGTGAAGCGGAAGCGGCGCTTGGGGTTCTTGACCACGGAGCACAGCTTCCGCCATCGCCGGAGCGCCTCCTCCGACGAGTTCTTCGGCTTCACCCCGCCAAACCTATCGTTCACATAGCTCTCCATTTCCCCCGCCCCCAACCACCCACAAAACAAAGTCCCCTAATAAGGAGGAGTCGATATCGCCAGGTCTTTGGGCGCCGCGCCTCTGTAAATATAGCAGCAGGAATAGAAGTTTGAGATCTTGGAGGAAGTAGGGAGTCAACGTTAGGAGCGGAGCAAGATAGCGACTAGAAGCGCGTGGTTTTATTTCGACAAGCGCGTTGTTTCAGGTTGGGAGTGGGGAGGGAATCCGACACGCCGCCCATCGCGTGTTTCAGGTTGGGAGTGGGAAGGGAATCCGATCCGCCGTCGATCGCCATGGAATCTAGTGAGGTAGGATGGTGGCTCGTCTCTTTCCTCTCCCGTCACTTTCTGGTCGGGTTTTTTTTTTTTTTTCCTTCAGGTTATGGTGATATTTTCACCCGTCAATGTAACCGTTTAGTTATTTTTGGTTGTTTTATTGTTCATATTTGGAAATATGGTGATGACTGATTCGTGACTCGGACGTTTTGCCTTGGGAAAAATATTGACGCATCTAGTATTAAATGAGGATGGTTGTTTTAGCAATCCCGTGGATCCGACCAGTGAGAAATTCAAGTTGCTTTTGTAGCATACAACTCACTCACTAAAACAAACCCTACCAGATCCTCCTTAGAATCAAATGACTTTTAATCATACCCATGATTTCTTGTTCGAACTTAATCAAATTTCTTCATGATTGAAATGAGATTACGGGAAACATATTCTGTTTGCTCCCAAGATGGGATCCCAGGCTTGCTGCAAGACTATGGTAGATGCCCGGACGTGCTGTTGATATTGGATTAGCCGAAAAATGATGATCAAAGAAGAAAATGGTAAGAATAGCATCGGTCCAAATATCTTGTTTGTAAAAAAAATTTATGATTGATTGCATCACCAGAAAGAAGATGAATAGAACTGAATAGAAGGTAGTTAGAGCTAAGAGATAGAGTTCCACTGGTAGAAAACGGGCGAAAAAGAGTAACGATAAAGTAAAAGTAATTAATTTTTTCTGAAATTATAATTCACTTATTTATATTTAAAAAACTAAACAAAAAGTAACTACTCACTTCAATCATGACTGCCCATGTCTAGCCTCCATTTTCTTGACACTTCTAGTAACTTATATGCCAATTATTCCCCACCATTTAAGTTTATCATAATGGGGCCGGTCACACAAATTACTATACTTAACCTGTATCATAATAATTCATATTACTAGTCATTTCTATCTATTCGGCCTAATACCTTTCAATTGACTCGATCAGCTTTCTATTACTTCAGCTTTACTTGGAATATTCATCTGAAACCCTATTATACATATCGTGTTCTTATCCCACCATGAGGCTGAATGAGCACCTGTCTTCTACGTATCATCTTGAGAAAAGATGTAGTGTAAACACATTCCAACGTTAACATTCTATATATTATAAGTAAAAGCCATCTGTGATCTGTGAGGCCTCTCCGACAGCCCATATCTCAGCAAGGAGGGGCTCTTTGCCAGGAGGGCCCTTGCAAAACAGCAGAATCATCAGACATGATCACAAAACTAGCTCCAGCAGTGGATTAATGAGGGTCAAAAGACACATTACTGTTAATCTTCACCGACTAGAGGTGGAAACCAATGCACCGAGGTTTTGTCTGCCTTTCAGTTGGTGATCTGACATCCTGCTTCATGTAGTCACTAGCTAAAGCCGTAACTTTTTGAATAACTAACTGCATGAGGAGAAGCCTTCCTGCGTGTGAAAAGCAAGAGTTCCTGTGTTTCCATCTTTGCCACAGTGTATTGGAAAGAACTGATAAAAAAAATCAGGTCTGTTAGTATAACATCTGCCAATAGCCAATCATCATTTAGCCATTCCTCTAGAAATGGGAAGTAAGCCTCCACTTTATCATTTGGCTCCTGGCAAATCTTTTAGCATGATAGCACTCAAAAAACAAGTGGTTATTAGTCTCAGAAACCAATTTACATACAGGGCAAAGAACATTATATATATATATATATATATATATATATATATATTAGTAAGAAGCCTACCCCATGGTAATCTCCATGTGAAAGTTGTCACTATAGGTGCTACCTGAATTTCCCAGACAACTTGGCAAGAATCATACCCTGCATTTACAGGTCCTCTCAAAGGTCCTAAGAACAGACTTAGCAGAATCTGTACCATAAGTATCCCATTTCCACACCCATTTATCTGCAGCACCATATCTAGACACAGGAATGGCTTGAACATATTCAGTAAACTGAGATCCAAAAAGATCGGTCATTAAGTTTCTATTCGAAGCTTCATTATCTACTAGAAATATAGGCAATCTAATCATAATTCTTTTTTAATACAACGGTGACTCACACTAAACAAGTGTGAGTATACTCAGCAAAACTCTTCTGAATGATGTGCAGCATAGAAAACAACCCAGTCGACGACGCTATTCCACCATTCTTCGGTGCCAATGATACACCTTGGAAGATAGATAAATAAGGGATTTTTGCGTATCGATTTTCTAATTCGTAAGATAATCATAATGATAGAAAAACGTAGCACGATTTTGACAAACTAGAGAAATTTTAGTATAATGAAGCAGGTCTCTATTCCTTCTGCTTTGTATAGCATTCTTGCTAGTGATGTAGCTGGCTGTGCTAATGTAAGATCAGTGTGAGCAGCCGATGTATCAAAAAAAAAAAAAAAGAAGCAACAATATCAAAAGCTTCTCGAATACTCATTCCCGCAAAGTTCTAACATTACTCATAGAAATCACTATGAAACCCACCAGGACCAGGTGTCTTATTTGGATCTCCAATCATGAGGATATTACTAATGAGTTTGTTAGCGTTATAATAAATCTTTCATAATCTTTTGTCCGCAAATATGAGTTTCCAGCTTTGCCCTTTTTCGCTGCAAAGAGTCAAATATCTCACGCGTTGCTTCGGGGGCGGGCCAAGTATATCCCATTTCGCGCAACCGCCCGTTATATGCTTCTCCTCCCCAACTCCCCATCACAAGACGAACACTCGAGGGGGGAACCAAGAAAGATAAAAGAGAGTCCTGGTTCTAGCCTTCGAAGCCCCGAGCTGAAACCCTAAAGGAGAGCGAGCTAGCCCCCTCCGATGGCGAGAGACGTGGAGGCCGGCGAGGCCTCCCGGCGGGCGCCGGCACAGCCGCCGGACGTCCCTTCCGTCCGGATCCGGTCGCGGCCGGACCCCTTGCTGATCGTCTGCCGGTGCTTCAGCTTCCTCACTGCCGTCATCGCCGTCCTCTGCGTCGTCGTCAACGTCCTCTCCGCCGTCCAGTCGTTCAAGAACGGATCCGATGTAAGCGCCGCCCACCCTAACAAACCCTACATCGTTCCTTCCTTCCTTCTTCTTCTTCTTCTCCAAATCTCACTACTTCTGTCGTTTCTTTTGTTTTTGGGGAAAAAAAATTGGAAGATTTTTGGTGGGATATTCCGCTGCTACGCGGTCCTAATCGCCCTCTTTGTAGCCGTTGCCGAGACCGAGTGGAGTTTTATAATGAAATTCTGGCGGGTCAGTTTCGATCTTTCATCCTCGTTTTTTATTTAGCTATTTTAAATTCGACATAACTTCAATTTTTAATGAATTTTTGGTCTATTAATTAATTAATATTTTTCCTTAATAAATGCAGATATTTGAGTACTGGGCTGGAAGGGGTATGCTGCAGATCTTGTAAGTATTTGTCCGCTATGCTTGAAATTTCTCGCTTGTCTTCCTTCTTTCCTTTAGGAGAAAATTTGCTCTTTTGGCTAATTTATGAGGAATCAGGGAAGAGAGAGAGAGAGCTATCTGAAGTGTAAAATGTTAATTTTTTTTGCACTACAGTGTTGCCGTGATGACGAGAGCTTTCCCAGATGTCAGCGGGCGGCGGAAAGATCTGATTTTGCTTCAGGAGATTGCAAGTTACCTTCTTATGGCATGTGGTTTGACATACGTGATCTCGGTAACTATTTCAAATAAATGCTTTGATTGTTCATTTTTTGCACAGAATTACGTAGGAGAAGGCCTCAGAGGCCCGTGCTGCGCCTAGACAAGTGGTGTCTAGCATGGTCTAACTTGTTTTCAGAATCTAAAAATGCAGTGCCATGTAAATTTTAGTTCTTTGGTTTAAAGTATCGTCAAAATTAAATATATATGGACTAACTTTTATGTGATATACTGGGTAATTAGCAACTTGAGACGAGAGATGATGCATTTGAATTTTACTCTTTCAATCATGTCATGGTGCGTTAGATGTTTATGCTTGTTAATTATATTGCACCATTTGGAAGACCCCCCAAAACAACTACTACTAAGCATAAAAAAGGGGGAAAAAGCTACATCATGTTTTAATGTTCTGTATATTTATTAATGCCACAATCATTCAGGGTGTACTATGCATTGGTTTCCTGAAGCGTGCACACCAGAAGAAGGAAATAACACAAGAGCAAGCTGTTAGAGATCTAGAGGTAAGGTGTAAGCAATTAGTTCATCGGCTTCAAAAGCCATTCAACTGTGAAGGCTGCAGTGGATGTTAAATTTTAAATAATAGCTATAAGTTTGTTTCCTGCTCAGTTCAGTTTGTTTGTAATATTCAGTGATCTTGATTCTGTGGTTTTCTCAGGCTCGAATTCTACATATAAGAACATTGGCTCAAATCAATCAAATTTCATAATTAGTGATTTGCAGTGTACTAATGTGACAAATGAGACAATTCAACTCTTTAACACATTCTTCAACCTTCTCTTTCTCATTCTCCACATTACAGAAGTGGAACATTCACCATACATGGCTTTCCACATGACTCCTAATCTTCATACCCTATGGCTTAGTCCAGTACCAGTTCAGCCTCCACCTTCTATGTTCTAAGTACACCTTAAAAGAAGTGAATGATCCATATGTTCTCCTTCCCAGAAAAGTCGTTACCATAATCTTACGATGCATAATCCAGATTATATGACCTAGATCGAAATGACCTCCATGATCTGCATTAGATCCTTGGATTGTCAAGGCATTGTTATCATGCCTGTTGTTATTTGTTTGATCCCCTTCTTGCGGTTAGCCTCTTTGTATCTCTGGATCTTGTATCCTCTCGTACTTCTGATGGTTGGAGGAACACTGCAGTACTGGAGGATGGGTAGCCTCAGAAATTGTACATACAAAACACAACAAAGAGTTTGACAGTATTGTAAGACATTAAATGTTATGATGGCTACTGTTTTGATTTCAGCATTTTTTTGCTGCATCATTCTATGGAAGTTGTTTATGAGATACAAGTCATGCCACAATGAACACGAGTTGTGTAGTCAATTTGAATACTTTCTCCATACTAGTCTATATATTCAAATTCATGTACTTTATACTATTAGGAGAACAGAGTGATCTTTCTTTTCTTGTGAATTCAACCATCCTATTCCGCCATATAGTTATCAGGGGTGCACACGCCATAACCAGCCATCACCAACCTGAGAAAAAGCATTCAAATGCATGCCTTCAATGCCAAATTTTCAGATAGATGGAATGCCACAGTAAGCTATTTTTTGGTGATGACAATCATGATACCTTTATTGCTGCGAATATGTAACTTGAAATTGTAGCAATTATCAAAGTATCATGTACCTGGCCAAAATCCTTTATTCTTTTGAGATGTTTGGAATCCTTGTTTTCTTCTAATGCCTCTGGTTGTTTGGCTATTACAATATTATTCCAGCTCCTATAGGTTGACTGCTTTAAGTCATGATCATGATAAGTGTGTTTTGCATCAATCAATTCATCTTCTTTCCTAGCTTTTAAGTGTGAGTTAATGCTAATATATATTTGCCATGGGATTATATTTATTTGACACTAGAGTGTGGGCGCGTCTTTTTAAAGAATAAAATAATAATGCGAGTGGAAGGGTTGGAACCTTTGACCTTAGGTGAATAGTCAAAATGCAGATATCATGATACACCTCAGACACAGGCTCACCAGCATAGTTAGCATTATATATTAGAATATATTTTATGCATGTATGTATTAGTACTAGTACTGCTGTTTTTAACTTCAGTTGCCTGTTCTTGCTTGACTTTGTCATCTTCTGTTCCATTGTCTGCAAACTGAACGAAACAGTTGCATAAGAAATTAAGAAGTAAACTCAACCACAATGCGAGAATGTTTTGTAGATTTGTCATTGCAGTACTTCCTGTTCCTTGTAACTATTTCTCTGTACTTTTAACTTCAAGTTCTGCTGATGCAGGAATTGGAACGGCGTAGGGAAGAGCTTGAGGCATTGTTAGTTGTGGACAGGGCCTGAGACTGCAAGTAATTTTTGTTAGATTTAACTTTGTGCAGAATCTGAACAATGAACGTGGTCCACCGATTCCAAGTTAACATACCTATTGTGTTGGTTGATTGATGATCATATTCAGGAATTGATATCACTTGAACTCTGCTTCATGTAAGTTGTTTGAATAATTTCTGCAAGTTGAAATTAATCATTGAAGGGGAGTAATTTCACTTATTTCTCAATTATATTGGGGGTGGGGGTGGGGGGGATGCAATTTCACCTACTTTCTGGAGTAAGACATTTTGATAAGTACTCTGCGCTACTTCCAGTTTCCAGCTTGGCATCGTATACTTGTAACTTTTTATGATGTTTGATTTCTACTTGATTATTTCTCAAAGATTCTATATTTCCAGCCTTTTTGAACTAGAATCATTTAAGTACTACTTCTGCTCTTGTTTGGATTAGTTTGTCCCTGCCCATTAGGTCATTACCCTTTCTTTTTTGCAAAATGACAGTGGGATGTAGGGAAAAATACATTGCAAATGGGAGAAACAGGTAACTATGCGGAGAAGAAGTGGAAACAAAAGGAAATTGCTGGATCCAGTCAAAAATTTAGCACCAGTAGTTTGCTTCTTCTGCAACATGTTTCCCGTGTAGTTTCCTTCTTTGTCTATTCTAGTTGGTTTCTATTTTTAATTGGAGCTGAATAGAATTGCATCCCGCGCATGATATCCTGTAATCAAATGGACTTTTCTAGATGAAAGACGCATTGATCGTGTTTTAAATTTTCATACTAGTAAGATCTCTTTGTATGGGTTGATGTCCTAATTGAGTTAGGTGGTGAAGTGATCGGTGCCTCTTAGTTTTTTCCCTTTTACTGTGATTGGCAGATATAAAACTTTTGCTATTATCCTGAACTAGTTGGAATCGCTTTAAGAAGGTTGTGTGAAAAGGTTACTTCTAAAATTTCTATTGGTCCGATCCAGTATGACCCAGAAAGTTCCAAAATCATCTGACTTTTAGAGGACTAGTAGCATGCACCATGTTTTTCTACTGGAAATGGTTGTACTCTTTTAAGATTTGTTGATGTGCCACATTTTTCTTGTGAAATGATATTATTACTGCTAACTTGTAACATTAGGCTGCCCAAAGTTGCTTCATTTCTATTTCTTTGATATCAATAATGTTGTTATGTTTTGGTTTGCCTCTGTGCAAGTAGTTCTTTTTCTGATAATATGTGTTCACTGGTTGTTCCATTTACAGATATTTTTCTGGATCGTCAGTGATACCATGATTTGATGCTGTGCAGCTGCAGATGTTTTTGTGTGCTAAGAGTGGTGCCATGGATTTTCATGAGCTGATCGTGTTCCATTTAGTAGTTGTCTTTTAATTCTTTTGTGGAGAACTCAGTTAATTACGTCACTAAGGAGTTGTACCCTTGAAGTGGGAGCCTATAGCTAATGAAATGTTGTTTCCTTCCTGACCCATTTTATTGTATCTATTGATTCGTTCTTTGATTTACCTGCGTTGGCTTATGTGATAATTCATACATGTTTCGTCGCATTATGGACCCGTGCATTCTGCATATTGTTTGCTCTGCATGCGCACGTGTTCTGTCAGCTGTTTTAAGCTCTGAGATACAGGTGGTGCTTTGCAATGTTCAAGCGTGTCTGCTAGTGCTGCTTGCATGTTGAATGAGCTTATAATGGGCTTGGGATGTTGACCAGATCCATAATTTTGCTCATGGAAATGTTGATTTTTGTCAAATTCTGGGGTAATGCATGATTATCTTTGCTGCTAGAGAGGTGTAGGGAACAAGATAGGTGTCAATATAGAAGATGTGACAGATATGCTCACTTTATGGATTGGTTTGATGATGTATGCCAATTATCTGATTCCAACATGCATGTTGCATACATTTGGGCACTTGTCAAGGGCTTTAGTGTATGTCTCGAAGATGTTATTTGAGTAAAATTTTTCTTCCCTGTGTGATACCAAGCATCTCCAGTATTATATCAGCTAGATGCTAGTCTTGATATGTTGACATCCGATTCTGTTATCATTATTGATGGGGTTGGATTAAAAATTAATTTTGCAAACTACTTCTTGTTTTTCTTGCACCAGTTGAATGAAAATGACTTTTCTGTCCATGTAAGCATGCTGTGATTCTTTGATTATAATTTACAAAGAATTGATTCAGATTTCAGGACAGCGGAGGGAGTTCCTTATTCTTTTGCATGCGTCGTTGTTACCCGAAGGCTGGGCTTCAGCAGACGATTCCCATTGCTTGCATCCGATATACAGGGTTTCTCCTTATTTAATAATAAAGACCATCTTGTAGACACATATCCTTGTGGAGCAAATATTTTTTATGAAAATATAAGCACATCCAACGGTTGCGGAAACTAAAGGCGGTAGTCCTACCAACCCGATGTAATTTATCGGACCAACTACACCAGTTTTGAGGCTCTGTGATCTGTATGACGGAGAAATATCTGAAAGTCTCATGCTCAGTTCACTCTTAAGAAATATCCTGCCTGCTGATGCTGGGGGTGCAGAATTGACGCAAGGCACACCAGGCCTTCAAAATATACGTGCCGTCTGATCTGTCTTGTATGAATCATTCTCTCATAGCAACCTGTTTCATTCTAACAGCAAAACCTTCCTCCTTATATGTTGCAGAAATTCTGTTTATGTTATGTTCAATGCAGTCTTGAAATCACCTCTGTAATTTCCTCAAAGAGAGCAATTTATGGTGCACTAAAAGTATATTCCCTTGCAATGCAAAATATAAGAGTTTCATGTAAACCTACAATTAAATCTGTTTAACTTGTATTGGTGACTCTAGCACCTCAATTTCCTGGAATTAATTAGTGAAATGATAGTTCACAAAGAACATACAGCCAGAGAGCTAAAATTATCTACAACTCAATTTCATTTCTGAAAACTACATCATGCACATCAATGTCTTCCATGAGTCCCTACATACAAACTTCAACCCTGATGAGGTTCTTCGATGCAACAGTAGTGTACAACATACAGCTTCCTATTTACCCCATCCAGTATATAAAGAGTCACCAGATTGAGCAACGCTGCCGGTTCCGGGGATACACAACCTCCTGTACCGTTGTAGTTATATGAACTAGCACTGAAAAGGGAAGAAAAATCAGAGGGCGTGCGGGTATACAACTCAAACTGTACAACTCAGCTCCTAAAGAACTGAATGGCCTGTGTCACGTGTCTGCCAGCCTGCTGAATCTGGATACTGTTCAAATCACTCATTTGATCCCCACGGGAATACAACCAGCCAAAATCAGAAGCTATTCGAAAATTCCTTTCCATGAGGCTTGGGTAATGCATACAGGTGAAAGTTACCATTCAAAACCTTTGTTGTAGAGCCAGGCGGACTTGACCCCATATAATTTGAGTTCGGGGACAAACCAGGCACAATCTCAGGGTTGGAATGAGGAGAGGGACGGGATGCTGCCGATTCAGAAGTTTCAGGATAAGAATTTCCCTCGCTGTTTACAAGAAAACCATATATATATAAGTCTGCATTCGGATGTTCCGACGCAATATCTCCCAATGGTAACATCACTGCTACTAGCTTACCCATTAGATGACTGCTTCCCCTTCACGCATGAGTCACTTTTCGATGTGGTTCTGTCTCTTGAATTGTATCTGGTATCCTGCCAAAGTTGGCGAGAAAAATTTTAATATATTCAGAAGGTTGAATATTTTGTACGACTAAAGAGTAAAAATTGGGACCTACCAATTTAATTCCTGCAAACGCCTGTATGGAACCATGAAGATTGTGATGGTGGGAGTTCCGGATAAAAGGATGTTCAAGCAACTTGTTTGCAGTGGGCCTTTCTGCTGGATTCCTACGAAAGCAAAGCTGAAGAAAGTCCTTGCCCTCAGAGGACAATGTTTCAGGAATAGGTGGGTCTCTATGCAACACCTTGAACATAGCCGCAGCCTGTGGTCATTGTAAGTAGAATAAAGAACTCATAGCATAAGGAAAAATGAAGTGCATCTAAAAAATTAAAAGTAGAGGATAACTGATAAGTATTCCCCTAGTTTTACAGCATAGATATTCAACAGTCGATAAATTTTGACCTAATTTTTGGGAAAGCAAAATTGAGAGAATAAAAAGTATGAAGTTTTGAATAATATATTAGAATCAAAAAAAAAAAACCTAATTATTCAATGGCTGGAGGCGAAGATGGAGGGCGGTATTTCAGCAAGGTGTACCATGTCAAAGATGCTGATTATATCTTTATAATACATGCATACACGATATGATATGAATATTTTGACATGCACGATGAGTAATAATCTTAATGTTTTGGTGTCTTGGGTTGCCTATCATTAGCTCATAGTACCGTACATGGCACAAAGCAGGGCATTATTTATGAAGGCATTGGCACAATACAGTATTTTCCCCCAAGGCATTAAATTAAGAAAATATCAAGAAAGCATATGGTAAGCTCACAAGTTGTTGAGTTTGCTCAAGATATTCCAAGTATCTAAGAAGTATTATAAGGGCCTGTTTGGGCAGCCAAACAGCTTATTCAAGCAAATTTTTTCTCGGAACTCAGAAAATCTGAAGGCACAAAGCTGGAGGATGAAATTGCAAGGGCAGTGGAAATCTACGGGTTCTACAACCCAAAATTTCAGGAGAAAAGGAAAAACCTTTCCAGATGGAACCTCTTTTTTTATTATTACTATTTTTTTTTTGGGTGGTGGGCGGTTGAGGGGAGGGAAGGGGGTGGCTCTACCTTGCAAATACCACCTCCACAAGAAATACTTTATGGATAGGGTGATAGTGTCCAAATAGGTGTGACGTGTTTTGGGTTATACTGACAAGAATGTAAGCCGCCATAAAGCAGCAATTTGAAGCAGGTGTAGGTGTGTCTGCGACAGTAATTAAAGCTCTCAAAATTTTGAGAAGTTTGGATTCTTTTGTATAAAAAGGATGGGTATACTTAGTATTCATTTATTTAGGGCTCCAACTTTAAGAAACATGGCACATAAAACTGCATACAGTGAGAATAAAAGCTCTCCCACTGTATATCAATGCAAGGAGAAAAGCTTGATAAAAGACTGCTGGCACCAGCAAACCAGTGCTAGCACGAGCAAGATTTGAAGTGGGGTTTGAACCTCATGTGGAAGATTCCATTTGTCACAAAGGGTATTATATAAATTTTTTAAACTGCAATTAAGTGTTTGTGAGGTATCCTCGTAAATTGGACCTCCTGCAGAAAGCCAGGATGTTAAAAAAAAAGTTCACATCTGAATTTCTTGATGATTTTCTAAACACAACCATGCTGCAAGAGGCTATAGATTAGGCCCGGGTTGACAAAAATCAACCAGGAAAAGAAGGCAGTATGTGAAAGAAGAACTAAAAAATTTTAATTAACCTCAGAGAGACAACTTGATTACAGCAAATTCCCCTCTTTTATAATTGTGGACTGCATCCCAAAACAACTCCTAGAAGGAAAGGGATCTTCACTATACCTTTGTAGCAAAAGAAAAAGAGCCAAGAGAACTTACCTAAAATAGTAAAATTCATAGCACTAGGAGAGCCAATTCTAATAAGTCTAAAACTTTCCTAATCCAACCTAGACCCAAAGTAGAACATTAGTTATATCCGTATTAAAAATAGGACTCAAAACTGAATATCAGAATAGGCCCCAAAATTAGGTATTCTCAGACAGAATATATTATTCCTTCCCCTATGGGATTTAAACAAAGATCCTTACTAAAAATCAGAAAATAAAAGATTCAATTTTAGACTTTCTTGTTCCCAAATCACCTCCACTTTGCCATCAACACAATCTTCAATTTTGAACATATCATGTGTTCGCCAGCTGGCTATGTCCTAGCCACCTAAAAAGGCCTAGTAAGAAAAAGGCAAGTCATAGATCTTCTTAGACTAATTGAGATTTGTGAACATGTCATTCAACCTGTTGAGTGCCCTGCTGTGGGTGGGAACTTGAGTAATTAAAATTGTAAAACAAAAAGTATATCTAGTTTGGGTTAACATTAGACATATGAAAAGTATTCCATAAGGCTGGCTTGTGCAGAAGAGGATACTTTGCAGATGAAAGTCAGGCTTAAAGTAATGAATATAAAAACTAGAATATCACGATTCTCTATGTAATTGGTCAATTTATGAAGCTTCGACCACTTCATCAACATGACTTCAAGCATCTAATCCAATAAAGTCACTAAGTGCAGGAAATTGCATGTACATAGACAAAGCCCTCAACAAAACCTGTCAACAAGAACTGCATATAATCATAGTAAGAATGTACAGATTTTTTAATAAAAGCAACATTCAGAATAGTTTCTAATTTGACAAAGATTTAGGAAAAAAAACAATGATTTAGCAAAAAGTTGGAAAAAAAAGGATTGCAGAACAAAGAATGGTTTATCAATTTATCATGAGATTTTTTTTGAAACAACTTACCATGAGTTCTTAAATTAATTCCTTTTATTTTCCTATTCAGGAATCATGTTCTATACTCTGTGGTTTGTATACTGGCCTCTTTTGGGTTTGTAAGAAAATTATATTTAATTTTTTTATTTCATTCTTACACATATTTAAATTTTTATTTATTAATATAGCGATCATATGTTTTTATGTTTTATCTGTGTATACCTATAATCATCTAAAACTATTTCGGGAAAGTGTTAAAAACATAAATTTTTAGATATTTCTATAAAATTACAAATTTAATTTATTTTTATTTACAAGTAAGAATAATCAATATATTTATTGTGTAATGCTGACATCATAATTGTTTCAGGTTGACCCCATAGTTGAATCATGGTTCAATCGCTGGTCCAGGTTTTAAAACATTTGTGAAAACAACTCCATGATGCTCGATGATAAAGATGCTAAAGTTGTGCTAAATAAGAAGACAAAATTCATCATGCATTTACACTCAGTTAATTAAGAGATGATCATGAATTCAATCTCGTTCAACAAAGAATTGTTGCACCATAACATTACAAGAGACTCATATCCAATGCTGAGCATTCACTGCAGTATAGAAACTTAAAGTACCTTTCTGTGTGCGTACTTGTGTCCACTAACATATACATAGAAGTGTATGGTGTACAGTTATACACACATATCTAAGTGGATAACCTGAATAACATTTGCAACTGAAAGCAGACAAAATACATTGCATATAACTAGCAGCTAACACCATCAAAGGACTTACCCCTTCAAGACCACTCCAAGGATGTTTCCCTGTATACATCTCAATAATTGTACAACCCAAACTCCATATGTCAACAGAAAGATCATAACCAATATCTTTATTCAATGTAGCCTGCACCACCTGCAATAGATGAAAGATTGAGTGATTATTCTAGAGATATAGAGACAATGTTTTAATATAAAGGGAGGAGCCAGCACCTTCAACTTGAAATATTAAGAGGAATAAAAGAAGAGTTCAAGGTTTTAACCACAAAACTCCACAATTTAAAATTACAATAAACCCATTAATTGAGACAAAAGAAATAAATAAAGGAACAAGCGAACAAAAGAAAAGAAAATTTGCAGACAGCAAAGATAATGTGATAAAAAAATACCAAAATAACTTTGTAGAAACTATTTTAGGCTTCATTTTACTGAATTTAGAATCCAAACTCTATAAGAGGTTAAGTGGATGTCACTGCTGGCTTCTCCAAAAAAACCTTCAATACAACCTCCATCCATGGTAATTAAGATTTTCCCTCCTCTTTCTTAATCATTAAGCAAAAATTTCAACATCTCTTCTAAGTTACACATGCCCATAACCAATATAGTTTTTTCACCACCTTGTCTTGAGTCGATCTGAACTACTAAATTACTCCAAAACTAGGTATTGGTCTAGAAGGCATTTCCATGAAAAGGTCTTTTGAGATAATTTTTCTTGTTATAAGTTCTAGCTTAAAATATGCCTAACATGATAAGGAAGCTTAATGAGTCGATAGAAATATGAAGTTCTAGTATTCATGCCATATAGCTTGTTAAATAATAAAGAAGATATGCATTAGTAACAGCGAACTGTACTACAATAAAGTAAATCAATGTATTGCAGTACAGCAAATCACATGAGGATCTTCAAAAATAGAAACCTGGTGCTTTTCTTGTCAAGGTAATCACTACCAATAGAAGATGATATTATACTAGGAATGATTGAGAAATACCTCTGGAGCCATCCAATACGGTGTTCCCTTAAGTGAAAGTACTGCTGTTGCTCCACTCAACTGATCAATAATAGAAGTGAATCAACAAAGTGCTGGACATAATAGCATACTTAAACAAAACTGCTAGTGAAAAATGCAGAAAATTAAATACATGATCAAAGTGGGAACATATGCTTCTAAAGGACAAGTATAAAGATTTAAAATAAAGAATATAGGGAGCAAATGGACGCTAACGGACTAAGATGGTATCAATAACATAGCACAGAACAAACAAAAGGAACTCCAAACCATAATGTACACTAGACACGAACAAACACAAATCTTGCAAATCCATAAAGTCAGCTCATCAAAAATGTCATGTCCTGTCATACGGAATGAAGGAACAACCATGTGCATTTGAAATCTTGCCAACCTAGCTAGTGATTGCACAGGGATGTTGACATGTTTAACTAAAGAAGGTCGGCACCTATGGGGATTTGGGACCAATACAATAAAATATAACTCAAGCCAAACTGAATCAGTGACGCAAACTTCTTCATAGATGTGTAGACTGAATTTCACATCAATGAACTGATCCAGGCCATTCTTATCCTTCCAACTTAGGTATACAAACTTCTCTTAATAGCAATAAAAAATAGGGACTTCATAGTTACTAGACAAGTCCGACATAATGACGGAAACTTGACATGTAAAATTCAGGTATAGAAAGTGTGATGTCACGAAGAATGCAATATGCATGAGAATATATTTACCTACCAGAGACTTACGTTTAACTCTTATTGAGGAATACTTAGATTTCATAATGAAAAGAGAAAAGCATCGGTCCCCTACTTAAAGATTAAATATTTCATTTCTGACACCTTTCTCCATTCTAAAAGTTGCCATAGAAAAAGAAATGTACTCATTTTGGTTTGGCCATCATATACATTTCAATCACCTTTATAGAACAGAAGGTCGGTACCTTTAAGGGTAGTTTTAGTAGTTTAGGTATGTTTTTACATTATTTTTTTGATGACAGAAATTTTCTTCTTAGTCTACTTTCTTTCCGTGTCTAGAAACACCATAGAGGGTTCCTTTTAGCTTACATTCAATGGTTTGAGCAAGTGATTGTAAACCTGCCTGGCCCATCATCCAGAAGTCTACAGCGTTGCGTCAATCCCAAACTAGAAATCCCAAAAATCTGCGCAACCCATTGACCTAGGCAGTCCAATCACTCAACACAAACAGGTTGACCCAGTTTCAAGCTATCCAGAACAACTATTTTGAAGGTGTTGAGAAAAAATATAAAAAAAAGAAAATTTGTTTTACTACTTAATCTTTAAGATGAGGTTGGTCCCAAATCTCGTAAAAAATTTGCCATTTCAAGTTCCCGACCCTCTTCATCACCTTGCCATCCCAAGTTACTTATAGATATATTAGGTAAGAAAAATAAAATGCACCTCTTTGTTTTTTTTTTGTGCAAAAATAAGATGTAAGATTTACTATTCTTGTAGTATAATAGTTACATTTTATATAAATCAATTGTTATAACTTTAATCCATGTTTACTCACATTTTTAAAATTTTAAAATTTGACACTATTTTAAATATTTATTTATTTTACTTCTTTATGATGTCATTAATCAACGAGTCCACCCACGCTCGACCCATTATTGAGCTGCTGAACCATGAACGAACACCGAAAGGGGTCATCGTTTGAATCGCGTTTCAAAATATTGATTAAATTCGCTCAAATTGGGCAACCAAAAAGTTTATGTTTCCTCTCTAGTCTCTGCCACCAATCTTCAAGGTTTCACTCCAAGCCCTTCTCTTGCCTAAAATAGCATTACTTAAGAATTTGGCACCTTCTCACAAAGGTCAGCCCCAGATAGAGAGCTGTCTAAGAAGTTCTCAAACATAAAACATAAATGGACCATATTTTGATCTAGAAAGTTAAAAATCCAAAATAGAGTGAGATCAGTCTTTTCATGTTCAGGTTTAAAGTTAAGCTATCTAGAAAAAAGGTCGTTGGTAGAAGTTCAGAATTAAATACAGGCCATGCAAACAACTATAAAGCCAACATCCTTGCCAACAAACTTTTGTCCATGGAACAAGTGGGCTATTGCACATACCCTTTGAATTGTCCTTCAAATTATCGTCCCTTGTTTTTTGACCAATAGAAGGTAACACCCACATGAATTTTGACTGATGGATAGTTTTCTTACCAATTAAAAAATTCTGCTTAATAGGAAAGCATTTTTCACAAAACCCTTGAGGGATCTTTGAATCAGTGAATAAACCTTCACATTTTTATAAACGTAATCAAGAAGTGCAACCAAATGCATAAATTCCAACACTGTTAATTAATTATGCTCCAACCATCAAAAGCTTAAACAAATAGATAACTACACAGAAATTCATTTTCTTGCAACTAATAATGTTCAGGCTAAGGAAATGTACATGAATACTAGCTTACATTTTTCTCATTTTGCAACAAATTTATCTCACTTGTCTTCACGATAAAAAATTTGACAAATTTTAAAACCTTTAAATACCATCGTATCAATGACAATAAAAATGAAGTTACAGGAGAGTCTTAAAAACCAGCCCACATGGCCACCTAGGCAGCCACTAAAAGGTCAGGATGCCGAGCCACTTGCCTTATGTTCTGGACTACATATATCTTATCTGGGCCTTGAACTCTAGGACCCCAACTAGTACCTACGCATTGGGCAGCCCTTGGCAACCCATCTACATTCCCTCCAAACATTTGGCGTCCTCCACAAAAGCATCCATAAACGCATGCATAAGTCAATCAATTAGACAAGCACATAATACAATCACCATAATCTTTCCTTTTATGTTTAAATGATGGTAAAAAAAAAATTTTTTTTTTTTGAGAGAGAACATGGTTTGCAGTATCAGATTGCACCAATCCATACAGGGTATGCCGACTCATACAAACACCAAACTGATACTCAGACACCTCCCATACCGAGTGACAGTATCAAAAATCGGACCATACGAACACTGCACCAATTGGGTAGGAGTATGGGTATCGAAACCATTACTGCTGATATTGAGAGAAAGGGAGGCTCCCCCACACATACTATAATTACCTACATCCAGGTAGTTGGGATGCACCACCCAAGATTTGAACCCAGAACCCCCAACTGTGATGCAGAGAGGTACAATCATTGGGACAAGTCCCGGTTCATTTCAAATTTTGCAATAACTGTTTGGGGTTAAGGTGCTAGAAAAAAGTAGCAGGGAAAAAGATCAAAATTAAGTATCAGATTTACATGATACTAGTTTTGAGAACCAAACTCTGTCTCAAAGAAAGCATCCATATCTATGCCCCTATCCATGGATAGATATATTAAATGATACATAAATATGCATTACAACACAAATTACCACCATGTTTTCCTTCTAGTATGATTTATGAATGGGGATCGACACACTATTTACTGTAAGGTAATTCAATGAGTAATGGAACAAAATGTATGCCCAGGAAATATACATTATAATAGGAAACAAACTAAAGGATATATATATATATATAGATATAGAGAGAGAGAGAGAGTTCATGATGTACGAGTGCAATTGTGCCTTTTTAAAATCAAATAGTCACACTCACATGTTTTGCCATCCCAAAATCAGCAAGCTTAACAACACCTTTCGCATCTACAAGCAAATTTGCACCTTTGATATCCCTGCAATAGTCAGTCAATAATTTATGATGCCAAAATTCACCTCTAAATTAAAAAATTAATATAAAAGCTCCAATTTTTCAATGCAAATATAATTGTTGAAAAGAAAGTTTATGATTTCAATGGATAAGCGGTATCATATCAAACAAGCAAAAAATGGGGATTGACAAAAATATGTAGATGAATTCATGAAAGAACAAATAGTAACAAAGCACCAAATATAGCTAAGATTTTTTTTTTTTTGCAGGTCAATGTGGAAGAAATCAAGACCAATTATAATTAGCCATGTTCACCAGGGCAATATTTGCATGATCTCAGGCAATGATGACAAGATAATCATGGAAAAACATGTGCATTGTAAGATGCTCAAATCCAACAATATTGCACACTGGACAAAAATCACCATGCACATGCATAAGGAGGCCATACTCAGCACAAAACCCTCCAAATAAGTGCAGAATCACAGATTAACTTATCAGAAATAAAGTGATGCAGAGGCATTGAATAGATTATCAATATTTCCCTTATCAATACACAATTTTTTCATATTACAGCCAACATATTCCAGCACACAAACCACTGGCATGAAAATGCATGGAACTAAGAACCGAAGTTTTTGATGACTTGTTTGATCTTAAAGTCCAATGTAAGGTTACAGAAGTTGCAAGAGATTCACAATTTTGTCAAGGAGCTGAATGTGCCCACCCACTATCAGGATGCACCGACCTGCTAGTGCACATAACATGATCCCTCAAGCCACCACTGCCTAAACCTAATGGTAAAATCTTAAGGAAGCTGAGCTCATAACCCCCTCTACAACAAGCTTTGACCAGCCACCCACCCATAACTACTCATCACGGATGCTCACTCCTGTAGGGATGGTAAACATCCAGGTTTAGGTCAAACAAGAGCTTGTAATCACAGTTTTCTGCTAGCTCTGATCTCGATCAAGGCCCAATTTCAAACAAACATTATATGTTGAAATCAAAGCGATTTTTAATTTGGTCAGTCCAGACATGACTCCATTTGATTGAATTTTAACCTAAGCATCATACGATGTTAAGAAAGGACTAAAAAGATATAAATATGGCATGCTTTCAACTAGTCAACGCAGAACTGAAAGGTTTTGACCCAAATCTAAAGCCCTACAGTAAGAACTTGTCCAAATTTATGGAACCACACAAAACCTGGTTTTAACCCAGTTTTACAGCTTTATAGTAAGAATCAGAATTTTCTGATCATACATATCTGGAAACAGCCTGATTTTGACCTGATTTTGGAGACCTATAGTGAAGACCCCGAATATTTGAATTCACATAACTGGATCCAAACAGTTTCTAGATTCAAACAATTGTTTCTTCTGGAATTGTTTTCTGGATAATTTCTTTATTGTCTGGACCTATTTTTCATTGGAGATCAATCAATGCCAGTAGGATGAAATTTTGCCTCTCCTTTCTCACCAATCATTTCCCTCTCTTTACAGCATCAGCTGGGGATCAAATTATATGCTTCGGCCTGATTTGCTCCAACATCAAGCCTAATCCTAGAAATACATATTCAAGCCGCATCTGAGCATCATCAAACATTGAATTTGAAGTCAAGTTGGGTATAAGTCAGACTTAAGCAACTCAGGCTAGCTAGGAGTAACAAACCAACCTTTGGATAATTCAGTCCAAGCCTAGTTTGTTACCATTCCTTGATGCAGGTCACAATGGTAAGCAAGATCAACAACCTAAGAACAACCTTGAATTTGATTCTCAAATTCAGAAGATGAAATCAGATTTGGAAGTTTCATTTGATCTTCTATCTTGAAGATTTTAGCATGCTGATCAATAATTCAAGTGACATAAACCATTTATAACATATCAAATCTATGCACCATAGTAATTTCAAGAAAATGCTCACTTTCAATGACTACTGTTATTACAAAAACAAAACTTACACCTCTCTTAGGTTTTGAAATTGCTCTCAGAAATTACATCAGCACACATATAGCAGTAATATGATAAACTAGAAAGAAAATAAGATCCTAATCAAGAGTATTTGACCTTAGTCACTAGACTTGATCTAACTTCGAAATAATGCAATTTCAAAACTTCTTGAACCAAAGATATTCCCAAAATTACAAACCTATGATTCCTGTCAAACCTTGTTTTAGATGATGCAAAACTACTTCGAAACAAAGTCCTATAACCATTACCACAACCATCCAACCTAATCCTAACTATAAGTTTAGCTTTTTGTACCCTCACTCGTCAAGCAGTCCTATTTAGGACCATCTCTGATGTATTTCAAGTTTTTCTGTAGCTTTTCTCACAAGTTACAATATCCATCCATGTTACCTAAGGTCTTCCCCTCCTTCCTTTGAATTTTTCAACATAAATTAAAATAACTCTCTTTATTGGAGCCCCCTTAGAATCTTAGATCTTCATTATACATGCCCGTACCATCTCAATGAACTTTGAAAACCACCCTAATGACAAAAAAAATAAATGCATTTTATACCTAAATTAGGACATTTAAACACTACTTCCTTTTAAATCAGACTCCAAAGCAATCATTATCAGAAAAAAACAAAACTCTGAAATGCATTTAAACTCCGAAACTCGGCTTCTGTAGAGCCATATTAATTTTGGCTTTCAGCAATGTTGAAAAATCTGTGGCTTTCCAATTTTATGGAAAATATATTTTAAAAAAAATGCCAACTAGAATGAGGAAATAAATTAAACAACAAAGAAAACAAATTAAGATGAGTAAATACATGAAACATCATTTTAGAGTACATGCATTATTTCAAGTTGATGGATATATTGTTTGGTGAATTTCACACTAAGATGGTCACAAAACATCTGAAAAAAAAAAAAAAACTAGAAGTAGCCAACTATGTCAAAACATTAGTTTCCTCTAAATCCCTTCAGAACATACTGATGGAACACTTCTAAATCTTCTCATACCGGCAAAATCTAAGTGGAATGTAAAGAAAAGTGTATTCATGACAGAAAGAAAAGAAGAAATGGAAAAAAGGGCAAAAATCAATCACAATGAAGTTGGCCCAATAAGTAAGGGAGTGTTTCGTATCACATTCAGTTTTCAATTTCTTAAAAAACTAAAACATGTTTCCATTTCTTTTCTCAAAACCAAAAATCCAAACTTGCTAGTATGTACTTCACAGTGGTGATGCAGACAAAAGTGGTGGAGATAATGACAGCAGCAGTGGCGGTAGCCAATAACCAATGGCAATGATGGCCAGCGATTGATGGTGGCTGATGGCTGGCAACAATGGTCACCAGCGGTCAACAATTGGTGGCAGTGGGCAGCGGCCAAAAAAAGGGGTCATGGTGGCAATAGCAACGAAGGTGGTGATAGTGGTGATGATCATAGATGGTTTTGGTTTCAAAAACTTTGGAAATCAGATTTTTTTTTTATTGCCCACAATTTTTTTCTAGAAACTAATAAAGTTTTCAAAAAATGAAAAAAGAAACCAATGCAGCACAAGGAAATTATGACCAACTAGACCATGCCAAGCATTGAAAGATCAGTGGATTCACGGGTGAAAACTGTGGATTTAGAGGTTTTTGGCAGATTTTCTTATAAATTTTTAATTAAGGACAGTATTAAATTTTAGTCGCGTTTCCATGTTTGTAATAAAATATTTCTAGTATATTTTCTTATTGTCGAGTTCTATTTCAAGTATAATTCTATATCAAGTTTAATGCCCAAATTAGGGTTAGGGTATCATGTCTTGTAAATATGCATGTAATACATTGTAAAGGACAACCTTTGAGATATTAATTAAATTCTTTCCGAGAGAATTCTTTCACAAAGTGAAGAATTCTTCAATCTAAATTTCTTCTATTTGCATATTGATCTTTGAAGCATAACCACGTCGATCAAATCGCCCCTTCTTCCTTTTTCCTACTGCATCAGAAACCGGGTACCAAACACCATTTCTGCCTTGGATTGTGTTTTTGGAGGAAAAAATTGAAAATTGCAAACTAGAAGTGATGCCAAATAGGGCCTTAGTTTCAGCCAAAACTTCAAAATCCACCCCTTTTAAATTGGCTCTAGGTGAAATCAAAATGTTTTGGCTTTAAAGTTTCAAAAGGAACTTTTAACCCATGATCTAAAGGCCAAATCAATAAAAGAAACACCAAAATGAGGAAAATAAGAGATTTCATATATTTTTTTGTTAGATCTAATATGTTGACAAATAGAAAACTTCAAGTCCAAATGGTCCCTAAGAAAGCAATGAAAAGGACTAGTACATGAACCCATCGATGTACTTTTGAATTACAATGAAAATATGAATACCACCTGCAGTTAGTTCCTAAATGACAAGAAACAAGGTCAATCGGCAATCTACATACACCTCAGCCAATGTAACTCTTAATACCATGCCCAAAAAGACAGTGGAATGAAATTCACTGTTTTTCTTGTCAATATTTGCATGCTAGTTTTTTTGTCAAAACCTGTCACCAAGATGAGAGGGAATATATCTCATGATTCCTTTTAAACTTTTCCAAGTTCAAATTGTCATACCAATAGCTCAATACTTCCTGATTTGTTCTGTTGATAAAATATAATACAACACAACTAACCTAAATGTGTGTTCGACAGATGAAATGTAAAATCTCTTTCACTGTAGATAAATGCCAAGGGCACAGACAATTATTAGTGTTCCATGTATAATGATTCATTAAAGCAAGCAATAAAAGAGTGCTCTAGAAAATCTAGCAGTCACCTATAACAAATAATATAAAGTTCTGCAGAGAATCATAAAATGGAAAGCACACTATAGAGAAAGAGATCCACTTAGATATGCTGCGAAACATTCAAGACATTCTCATTTAGTCGCTTATGTTTAGTCGCTTACGTTGCCCAATGTGAATAGGAGGATATATTTAATGATGCAAACTGATAAAAGCATTGAACTTCTAATGGAGATAAAAACCTGTGCATTATCTTTTTACTATGCAAGTAAGCCAGCCCCTTGAGAATATGACGAGTGAAATTGCGAACCACCGATTCTGTCATAGCTCCACAATGCTGACGAACATACTTATTGATTGAACCAGGATGAACATACTCTAAGTATATGTAAAACCGATCCTCGATCTGCATAAACATAAAAAGTGCATCTATTATTCTTCATTTCATATTTATCAACAGAGCTTTGCATACAGCTGGGAAATTTTCTTTAAAAAAACCTCACAATTTCACTCCCATAATACTGCACGATATTTGGGTGCTTAAATTGACTCAGAAATTTTATTTCCTGCAAAACAGAGAACTAAGACCAATCAGTGGTTTGTAAACCAACACCAGACTAGTGAAATCACTAAAAAAGATGCTGGACAAGATTGATAAACTCGTAAACACAAAAACAGTACAAGCAAGAGAGATGACAACTCATATAAAGTGAGCTAATAAAGAAATCACATGGGTGACATAACAACCTAAAACAAAATCAACATGGCTACAAGATAAGCATGTTGAAGAGAATAACATATCCAAAAACAATCAAGCACATGACTCAGATGGCATAAGTTGATAAATTTGTGCTAGACTGATCACATGCATGAAAGTATGCATGGATACTCAACTAACATAATTCATGCAAACCAGTGCAAAAAGGGAAAGTCTAAAAAGACAAGCGTTACAATTTCAATCTGTTGTTTTTTTTTCCTTTAACCTTTTATCTTCAGAGTTTCATGCTAATCCTACTCAAAAATACTGAACGATTATGATCTTATAGACAATGAACAACAGACAATGTCTTCAGTTGACAAGCGAATGTTTTTTACCCCACACGAGAAAACAAAAATTTTCCTTTCAGAGTATAAATAGGATGATATGAAGATCAAACCTGCTCCAACTGTTTTAAAGATTCAGCAGACTTGGAGTCGTCGGGAATTATATTGACTTCCTTCATTGCACATAAAGCTCCAGTGTGCCTGTTCAAGAAGACCACATTGTTTGTGTTAAAAATAGCAGAAAAGAGAGCCTACAACTCATCAAACATTGTATTACATACCTGTTGGTGGCTTCATACACATTCCCAAATGTACCACTTCCGATAAGTTTGCCTTTCTGCCATTGACCTGTCATTGGTAATACCTCAGTTTTTGCAGCAGTCTGATGACCAAAACTTGATTGTGAAGGAGCTGGAGCTCCTGGAGGGAGAGGCAGTGGGTGGACACTAATATTACTATTGTTTTCATGCCATGTGACAGGATTTTCAGGGAACTTCTTTGAATGCAGCGGTGATGGAGGTGCACTAGGATTTCTTGATCTTAAAACAGGACTTTTTCTTGCTGGGCTATAAAGCGGCGAGCGTTCAGGGCTGCTGATAATTTTCTCAGGTGAAGCTTGGGGTGAAAAAATTGTCATCATATCTTTAGAAGGGACCTCTGGGGATGACCAATGTTGAAAACCCTGAGGAACAATGCCAGACGTGGAAATGTCCGCATGACTCAATCTTCGAGGACTGCGTACAGGACTTGAAAAACCGCTGGTTGGAGCACTTTTAGCAGGTATGTTTAACCTGAAGTTCACATTGTCAAAAGAATTTGGACCCTGGAACACCTTCATATGCTGGCTAAGAGCATATACATTTAATGGTACATCATTGTGCTCCGGACTTTTGCGAGTGGTATGGTTGGCCAACCTATTGCAATGAATAAGGATACATCAACACAATTTTCAGTTACCAATTTACCATACCTTTAGCTTAACCAACAATGCTCATCTTAATGATTATCTAAAGAACATTAAAGAAGATATGGCTACCCTGTGACAACCACATATTTTTACTAAATGCACTCCAGATATCTACAGTTATTAAATTCAAATTACAAACTAATTATCGAATAGCAAAAGTACCATTAACAACATAAACAGACACTGCAAGAAAGAATAATTGCAGAAGAATTTTCCAGAACCAAACTAACTCAACACTGAGAACTGCTTGCAACATTGCATAAACCGCGTGCAAACATGAAACACCAAATGAAAAACACAGATAAAGGAACATTTAGAAAAAAAAAGAAGAAAATCAAAGAGACAGTTTAAACATGTAAATAACAGTAGCGCTACACTAAGAAACACAGTAACAGCTGATGTGTTACCTAATACCAAAAAAAAACACGAGTTAGGACATCAAAACAACTGAGCTCAATTGAATAATTTGGGGCCAAAAAGCATTGCACCATTCCCTTGCAATGTTTTCTGTATATAGGCAAAAATTTTCCACTTGCAGCATCAAAGTTCCCATCACATCATGCAACGGAACTAAAATGCAGCCCATTCATTGTGAAACCACAGTAACATCAGTAACAAGAATATTCTGAAAAAGGCTACTACATGGCAAGTTTACCCACAAAGGCATTGCATCCCTTTCACATCACATTCTCAAAACCTTGATTTCATAACAGCTCTCCATAGTGTCTCCAAACATCCTTCATATTTCCACCCATTTATGCTCATCATGCCCAACCTTCATATCATCAAGCAAAATTTTCTAAAAACATGTACTGAAGTTTTTGGAGATGGATTTCTAAATATTCATTTATAGATTTTTCTATGTCGTCATTCTTTCGGATAATAGGTAAAATACACTTGCTGCAGAAGTTCTCCACAATGGATGGTTGATATTAAAAGGACAAAATTTAGCTAGACTGTTACACAATCTAGGATTAACTTTTTTAATTCAATGTATGATCACATACACCCTTGATAGCAAAATAGTACAGGTAGTTACATAAGAAGTATGAAGAATCAACTGAGCATGCACTTCAAGCTCATGCAGATAGCTTTGTAGATTATTTAAAAAGCCTTTGTAGCAGCAGAGGAGATTTATTCAACTTCCTAAAGTATGTGGCTCAATTGTGAAAACTTATATATATAACCAGTATCCTACAAAATGTCCCCTCCTATCGACTAATCTTCAAGGTTGCATTACACTCCCATCTCTACCACATTGTTAACAACTTAAGACCAGTCAACTTGAAGTTCACGTAATGTCATGTTCCATCTATTACACCACTGTCTAATACTTGGAAGTTCACATAATGTCAAGCTCACAAACTCTGATCGGCGAATTCAAACCAGTAAGAAAAATGAGAACTGGTGCATGAGAAAATGGTATAAGACCACTATCTGATCAGTATCGCCTAAATGAAACAAAAAAGATTGTGCAGATACGAGCAAGATAGGGAGAGAATGTGTACTACAATCCTTGACACGATCAAAGTCTACGTTATCCACAAAGGAGCTGTTACATGTAAAATTCCATAATTACCTAGGTTCCTAGCAGTTTGAGGTGTGGCTTCGGCGCCAAGAGATCATATAGTCCCAATAAACCATTTTAAAACAAATAAAGGAAATAATCTCCTTTCACTCAGTCAGTTTTTATTCCCAAATGAATTAATATTCAAAGAAGAGTCTTGTGCTTTCTTGCAGTTCTTAGATTATTTCACAAATTCATGATAATTTTGGAATCTACTGGTTTCTTGGTGGACCTTGTTCTCTTTATATTTCTTAAACTGCTTTAATTGGGAAGAAGTTGGCCTATTGACAGCTTTTGGTTTCTTCCTTCTTGCCCCTTTCTTTGTTTCGTTGAAACAAAACCTGTTAAGCTCTGCTCATATACGTCACATTATAGTTTTTCTTATAAGGTCCAATAGATCTCTAGAATGACAGGTAGATTGGATTACTAAGTTAAAATTAAAAGGGAAAGATAAAATTAAGGCAGATACCGTTAGGTTTAAGCTGCAAGCCTCTACAAAAATCAAAGGAAGCAGAAGATGGGTCCAATGGAGGAAAACACCAAAATAAAGTCCAACACATATAAGCTGATAAAGTTAAAAAACACAAGTTCTTGGGAAAGGGGAAAAGCATGAAACAATCAAAAAACATGTAGCAAAAAATAATCCAAAAACTCATTTTACAGTAGTCATGTAAAGAGCAAAAATGACTTTTAACACCTGTAACCACTCGACCGACAATAAGGGAGGGAGGGCACCAAAGTAAGAACCAGGAAATCCCTGGTAAGGGAAGTCAAGTAAGGAAATCCCTGCTAAGGAAAGTCTTACAAGGAAATCCCTCCTAAGGGAATAAGGGAAGTCGGTTATTTTCTTATTGTTCAATGGGTAAAGTAAGCTAAACATAGCCCTGCACCCAGGGTGGAAGTACCAATGAATTAGAGTAACATGAAGTACAGTTTTATATATCTCTTCGTTAATCCTATATTCTGACCGAAGTTTCAGCAAAAAACAAATTTCGATTTTTCATCCTGGATTATCAGGGAAAGAGAATTATTCGAATAGAACACAAGATAAACAGTAGGCCTTCCTAAATTTTGCACTTGGTGGTGAAAAGGGAAAAGCAGGAAACATAGGTCATATCGTCAATTACCTCCCAACTGCAGATACCGAAGAAATCCTCTCGCCCATCAGCTCCCTAGGGGGCGAAGAATCCGCAGCAGCGCCATTCGCTTCCTCAGCGTTGGCCCTGCTCGAAGCCCCTTTCGGCGAGGGCAAGGGGCGACCGCCCGGGGACGAAAATTCAAACACCAGCTTCCCTGATTCGGGCAGGGGGAGCGGCTGGGGCAGCAGGAGGGGCGACGAGGACGACCGCGAGGGAAGCCCGCCATCTGTGTTGCTCGGCGAGCGGGAGACCGGGGTCGAGTTAGCGGAGCGGGAGGAGACGGCCGGGCCGCCGTCGACGGCGAGGGCGTCGACGTCGTTGCCGTCGATGTGGCGGAGCTTACGCTGGCGGGTGAGGCGGGGCTGCTGGTGCTGGTGATTTTTCGCGTCCCGGCGGCTAAAAATAGAAGCCGAGTCCCGGCGGGCGCTCCGGTGGGGGGAGACCGGGGTGGAGGAGCAGGAGGAGCGTCTAGGGGAGGACGTTGAGGAGGAGGATGAGGGAGGATTGGGGCTGCTCTTCCACCAAGGCATCGCGGCGGCGCTGCAGGGGGAGGACCATGGTAGGGCGACAGCTAACGCATAGGAAGGAGGAGAAGCCGCGGCCGAAACCCTATCCCGAGTCTTGGAATGGAGATGTGGCCCATGGGATTAAGAAGAGGACGGGCTGAGGATTTGGGAGGAGAAAAGAAGAATAAGAAGACACAGCCCTGGATCGGGCATCAGGTGGGTGGGGGCGAGACGACCCCTCTCTCTTCTCTCCTCTCTCTCTCTCTCTCTCTCTCTCGCTCGTTTTCTCGCCGACGCGGATAGAGGCGTACGGGAGAGCGGGTCCGCTGCACCGCAGGTCAACCGACAGCCGGCTCGCTCACCCTCGATCTCGAGCGTGTGTTTCCTCTCTTTCGACTTTAGACCGCCCACAGCGAGGAATAAGAAATTCTATTATGGGAGCAGCTTCTTGGCTTCTTTCATACCGCGTCGTCGTAGAGATCGGATTCGGTTGTCGGGCCGGTCTGCTGAGTCGGACCGACCCATGCATTCATGTGTTCTCTGTTCAATGGACATACTTTGTTGCAACGAAACACATTGAGGACCGACCGCGCCAGCTTAGCATGCCGGTGAAATTTCTTGGTATTCGTATAAAAGACCACCGCAAACGTATAAATAATGTATCAAATCATTCTACGTATTTATAGGAGCCATGTTTTGAGAATTTGATTTTAAATTCAAATTTATTATTAATTGGACAATTACTATGCCATGGTTTTAATTGGTACATGGTTATTTTGTTTTCTTGGAGTCTTAAAAGTAATTCTCAAATTTAAGCTGCAAGGCTGTCTTCACTTAAATATGGCAATAAAACAACCTTGTAGATATTATGCAAGAGGAAGGAAGGACTTGATAGGAACATCTTGCTGGGACATTTCATTAGAGAAATCAAAGAATTGATTCTCTTTTTGTTATAAAGAGTTGGTGGTGCACAAAATTACTGAAAGATTTCATTTGTGGACTTGAAAAGGAGTGCATCCCAACCAAAAGAAAGAAATGCCAACCGTCAAGGCAGACATGGATTTATGAGATGTAACTAGTAGTGCCATATTTCTTTGTTTCTAAACATAAGCCATTTTATATGAACAATCGGACTAATCTATCATATGAGGCTCGCATTATGTTGTTTCTTTAGTTTCGAGCATATATATTTCCCATATGAAACCATCCTAGGATCTTGCAAAGCTTGATAATGATAGCTACAAATTAATTAAGAAAAAGTTCAGTCCAACGAAAGATATAAATATAGCACAATTCGATAAGCCTTCGAAAGAAGCCATATTACGCATAGTTAAAACACTGCTTGACGAAGTGCATAGTTGGAATCTCTTTCCAAATGCAAATGCATCGAAGGAAGGGTATTCGCAGGATGCAACCTTAGATTTAGCTAGCACTAGTAGTATGAACTCTGGATTCATATCCCAAATACATTAAGAACTTCAACATACTTAGGAACCTCCATTAGTGGACTTAATCAGAAGATACGCTCGTTAAACTTATGCATGACAGCCCATAATGTAACCGGAGATGAAACGAAGCCAAAAGAAGCTAGCTTTAGGGTGTTATCCTTGATCTTTGGAGCTTTTTGTTAGTCTAGTTGTTAGCATTGGCAGCATCAAGCTGTTACAGTTAGAAATGGAAGCACCCTAAAGCTCCAAATTAAATTTATATCTTACACCCATCTTTCGGTTCCCCAAAGGTCTCCATTCCATCCAATATAATGAAACTGAACCCCCAAATATAGTTCCAATTAGTTAAATATTCCTCAGTGTGATGATCTGGACCGCCTATTACCCGGTTCCATCAAAACGAACGGTTGGGATCAAACCAAAAGGATGGGTGACTGAGGCGTCCAAAGTCCGAAGCATCTCTTCCCTGGCCGATTGGATAAAAAGCTGCCGTTGGGTCCCACCGTAAGACCAGACCACGTGGCGCCTTATATAGCTGAGGTCCCATAATCTTGGTGGCTAAGAGTGCGCTTTTGGGTCCACCTATGACTCCTTATAAACCTCTGTAAAACTTGGCCTGCTTAAAGGTCAAGCGACTGGGTAAACCCTTGGTTCTTTTCAAATATCTCGAAGCCATAAGGCAGTATTAAATATTAATGCCTTTGAAGAGGTCACAAGGGAACGCCAATTAATTGAAAAATTTTCAATAACGTAGTAATCTTATTATAAAGGTTTTTTATAGAAATTTTTATCAATGACATTTGTTACTGTACATGAATACAACAACTGATTATTGCAGTGGCTGTTGTTTGCCAAAAAACATCCAGAAAAGAGAAAAATAAGCAAATTATTAGCTTATTCGATGCTGAAATCTCAGTTTCAAAATAGTTTTTTTGTATAGACAAACAGTGAAAATGCTAATTGACAACCATCATTCTTATCATTACCGATACATGTATATATACATTTATATATCTGTATAGATATGCATCTTGTGATAATCATATACAAAAAAGAAAAAAAAGGTTAGAGTAACCTTTTCCTAAATTCTAATTCCTACATAATTCATAGAAGTTTAATACAGAAGTGGAATCTATGTAACTCTTCAAAATTGTTAGTCGCTTCCTTTCTCCTAGCCTCTTAAAAATATTTTTTTTGAAATAAATATTTTAAAGATAGAAATTTATACGTACCATATCAAAACATTATAATAATAGCCAGAGGGTAGTATTTAAAACTTTTTTTATCAATATATATCAGTCTCCATTCAAGTTATCATAAAAAAATATTGTTAATAAACTATGAGTTAAGCATGGTTGGTACTGACTAAGTTCAACATCTTATAGTGGGAGTCCCAAATAGAATTACACGTGGCAGGCGACGGATGGGCTTAGAATAGTGAAGGATGTTGAGAGGGTTGCAGCAGATCTACTTCGCGTGGCGAGACATCAACCAAGTTGGCGATCGTACGCGGACTTTTTGATAATTACGTCGAAAAGGTCGTACCTTTGATGCTGTCGAGCTGGGTCAGAGCATTTCTTGGAGCTGATTTTTTTTTTTTTTGGGTAGACTTGGTTCGGCGTGTTTGAAATATGATGAAGTCTTTATCGTTGAAAGGGAATTTTTATAAAAAAAGGGTTATTCAATTATTTGTTTTGGCAAGAACTGATGGCTTTCCTCTGTTTTGCAGAGAAAAATGTTACCATATTTTGTGGATTGAAATACCGAGAACGAACGGGATAAAAATATTTGATTTTATAAAATAAAATATAGAAAAAAGATAAAAATAGCTTAAAGGAGAAGGAAGGAACATAGAAAAAGAATCCTCGGTTATCTCTCTCACCATTGATTATGCTATTAACATCCATCATCGTCCACAATTTCCTCACCAACACCTACAACTTCCACCACTGCAAACCATCACCTCCAATCTCCATTAACACGTATCTGTTAGTGATCCCTACTATCACCCACTAACAATTACGATCTCCATCATCACCTACCACCATTATAAAGACTTTTATAGGTAATAGTGAGCATTATTGATGGTGGCAGATGATGGTAGAAATCGTTGGTAGTGTGGATGATTGTAAAGATCATTGGCGATGGTTGATGATGTTATTGTTAGAAATCAGACCCGGAGGTGATCGCGAACCAGGAGGAGGAGCTTCTATTGCAAGATGGTGGTGGACGACTGTCTCCAGCAGACCTGCAAGAAACCTTAGATGATATGGAATTTCAGGCTAGCTGGCAATCGATTGAGATTGCAAGAATTCAAATGCTGACAGCTATTGTGGTGGAGACTGCGGGATTTGATCGCGAATATGGAGGATTTGGTGACCCCTTCTTTAGGCAAACGCTCCGATTTCGAGACCGGCTTGATTGTTGGTGGAATCGGGATCGGTCTCAGCTTCTGACCAGGCTTCCTTGGCCTCGAGGTCAATCGGGCTTTGCACAGTCGAGATCATGCTTATCGAGATCACACTTACCGAGATCATGCCTGCCGAGATCATGCCTACCGAGATCATGCTCGTCGAGATCATGCCTGCCGAGACCATGCCTACCGAGATCATGCTCGCCGAGATCATGCCTGCCGAGACCATGCTTACCGAGATTACGCTTGCTGTCGGATTCGGATGTTTTAACCATACGTATTGGGTAGTCCACTTTTCCCCCCATCAGGTGATGATGGAGATTATTGGCGATGGCGATGAATGATAGTAAAGATAACTACTAATTAGTAATGGTGAATGATGATGAAGATCATTGATGGAGATAATCAATATGTTGCATAAATCATCAATGATGGTTAGTGATGATAGAAACCAACAACAAGATACATTAATGAACAACAAAAATGGCAAGTGGTGGATGGTAGTGGTGATGGTGAGCAATAAAGGGTTCTTTTTTGGTGTACCTCTCCTCTTTAAGCTATCATTTTTTTCCTATATTTATGTCACATAAGCTCATTTTTTGAGATGTAGAAGCAAAGGGTATTTCAGTCAGAAAAAAGTTTAGAATGGCTTTTCTTGCAAAACCAAAAAAACAATTTTTCCCGCAAAAAGTGATATTGGAATGATCATTTTTGCAAAACATCCTTATTGAAATTTCTCACTCTGTAATTTCAAAACTATGTTTTATTATCTATTAATTAAAGTTTAATTTAGTCTTCCATGTCCTTCCTATCTAAAAGAGCTCATGTGGAAGTTGATGTGTTTATAATCCGTCTTGGCAACTAGTCCATGATTCCCAAGTGTGAAATTATTCATGAGGTGTTTACAATGATTTCAATAGTCAATGTGACATTCAAGGAAAGATACTTTTAATCAAAGAAAGAATAAGGGGATAAGAAATCAAGGACGAAAATAGGGACGACCCAAAACCTAGGTGCTTAGGCAAATCGCTCAACGGACACTCCCATTATAAATGCTAAGATAATATATAACTTGCTTGAGGGCCAAAACCCAAGAATTTCTATGTAGTAGATCGGCATGGGAATATTAAACCTAGACAGCAGCATTATAGATGCTATTGTCATGTTCTTGCTTCTTAGGTCACAAAAGACATACAAAACTATTATACGCCATAACATTATTCTATCTGTGATAGTAAGAACCAGCTCTGATACATGTGTACCAAATGTCACACCTCCGCCTGCACGGAGCACGTGAGGCACTCAGTGCCCATTGGGGGCCACATGAGGAGGGACCGCGGGGCTCCCTGTCAGATATTGTTCGGTTCCGGGACTTCATGCAAGCGTCCTTCACCCCTCCCCGATTTTGTTTTCCTTCCAAAACGCGTCTGCAGGATTAGGAGACATCCGCCTCATATGCTCAGGCTCTGCAATGAGTCTTTCCAATGTGGGACTATTGGGCCTCACATCCTTCCCACCATCAGACAAGAGTCGTCCTTGGCTTTGATACCACTCAATGTCACGCCCCCGTCTGCGCGGAGCACGTGAGGCACCTAGTGCCCATTGGGGGCCACATGAGGAGGGACCGCGGGGCTCCCCTGCCAGATATTGTCTGGTTCCGGGGCTTCACGTAAGCGTCCTTCACCCCTTTCCGATTTTGTTTTCCTCCTAAAACGCGTCTGCAGGATTAGGAGACACCCGCCTCATATGCACAGGCTCTAGAACAAATCTTTCCGATGTGGAACTATTGGGCCTCACAGTCAGAAGCTTCAATTGTTATAACCAAGTACCATACTATTAGGTCCTGGCCTGGGTCAAAAACCTTTTTTTTTTTTTGGTTGAGGTTGAGCTGGTTGCCCTTCTAGGGTTTCTACGTTTAAGTGACCATGGCTACATAAAGGAAAACGCCAAAGACTAGAGAAAAGAATTTCAAGTCCGAGCCTCCAAGCCCTAGGGTGCTGCATGGACTGTTTTCTTTTGAACAGGAGTCCATGTTCTGGTCTCACGTTGGCTTTTTGGCATATTGGAAAGATGAACAAGTCCTATAAAAGGTTCTGGATTCTAGGGCTTCAAAAGTTTTCTTGCCAACAAATGTTTTAGCCTAGCACGAGGTGTCACAATAATTTTTCCACTTGGAAGAACGTATTGACGATGGATATGCACCCATGCTAGGTGTGCATGTGGCTTGGAGAGACCAACTTAGGTCCGATGCGTGCATGACCAACTTAGGTCCGATGCGTACACGACCAACTTGTATCCGACCTAATTCGGACCCAAATGTTAAGACTCATGAAGTTCCGAATTCCAAATGGAAGATGCATGGATTTCATGGTGTTTTGGGAAGTCTTTGGCCAGTCATGACAAACTTGCGAACTCACCATCACCTTTGATAGATGACCATTTCTCGCTTGTTCTTTTCCGATGTAGCATCCCCATGTTGTGAATACTTCTTGTAAATAGTTTGTTTTATATAAATCTAGGAGAAGGGTCTCACTTCCTCCATTTTTCAATTCAATAAAAAAAGAGAAAAAGGTGCGGATTGCGATCTCATCGGACCCACACGGACCCAATTCAACTAGACAAGAGTTGGTAAACAAGTCTGTGTTGGATTTCATGGTGTTGAACATGTTTTGATTGGACAAACATGGACCCAAATCAACCCGACAAGAGTTGGTAAGACGTTTCATAAACAGCCATTCCTAGCTTGTTCTTTCCAATGTAGCATCCCCATGTTGTAAATACTTCTTGTAAATAGTTTCCTTATAACCCGGGAGAAGTGCCTCACTTCCTCCATTTTCCATCAAAAACACTCATTGGACCCACACGGACCCAATTCAACCAATCAAGAGTTGGTCAACAAGTCCGTGTCCCCTCGAAATTTAGCCGACCGGACCCACATAGATCCAATTTCACCCGACAAGAGTGGGTAAAAAGTTGTCTCCCCTAAAATTTTGCCCCAACAAGACCTGCAAGAGAAGATCCGACCCGTTCTAGACCCATTGAGTCATATGTCGGTTGCGTCTACATCTAAGACCCATCGAGTCATATGTCGGTGGTGTCTACATCTAAGACCTAAAGCCAATTCTGTAGCATCCGAGTTGAATTGGACATGGACTCGGCTCGACCCACCCGTGGCGAACTCATACTGCAGCTCAGTGCAAGCTGGTTTCCAAACTGATTTGCTTGGGTTGTGATGTCAAGATTGTACGAGGTCTAGGGGGTTAATCTTGCAGCTCATAAAAATTAAAACCAGAAGAACAAACAAATACTCGTCACTTTCACGAGATGAGCAAACCTCATAATAAATGTGGCAAACTTACAGTGATTTTGACTTATTCCTGAGTAGTGGTATGATTCAAAACAATAATAGAAAATTTATAGAAATTCTATAAAAAAAACCCAATTTCTCGACACCGATAAATTCCAACTGATGTGAATCGAAAAGATATATATATATTAAGCCTGTGGAAGGAATGAAGAATTATGTAATACATGTTCTCATATTTTACAGTTAATAATTCATGTATTTTAATGTTAGGCAGCCTTCTATGCGAAGGAGACTACCTCAAAGAAATACAGGGACTAAAAAAACTGAGAATGTGATATAAAAGTAACCCCCAAAACTTGGATGTTCATGCAAATCACGTCACAAGCGCGTCTGTAAAAGTTTTTATGGTGATATTTAATTTTATAGAACTCGTGCTGCTTCAGAGTACCAAGAAGGTCAATGAAGCAGACCAAGTTTTCTAATAGCAATCCAGGCAACCTGTAAGGAGAAAAGGTGCAATACTAAAAAAATATGCAAGCAGATCTGACTGAATCAAACTACAATGTTCCAGTATAAAAAAATACAATAATCTTGTTCCATCTCACCATCGTAGTTGTTAAGCTGCAGGAGATACTTTGTTTCTTAACAAGAACGCACCATGCAAGAACTAGATAATCCCGTATTTAGTCCCACATCGGCTAGTAGCGGAAAGGTTCTGTGCCTTAAATGGGGGGTGGAAATCCTTTCCTCTCGAGGGCCCTTTTGTGGGACAAAACCGTGAGGGCAATCCCCCTGTCAGCGCTGGACGCGCGGGCCGGAAACGTCTCCCTCCGTCAGCGCTGGACGCGCGGACCGGAGCGCCCAAAGCGGACAATACCTCGTGGGGGACGCGGTCTCTTTCTGCTCGGCTCGGTTGGGACTAAGGCTGTTGCCGGGGTGAAAATCCCGCAACAGATTGGCGCTAGAGGAAGGGCCGCGCCCCTTGCCGCAGACTACCCCCTAGGACTGGGAGGCGCCACAGGAACCTTCCCGCTAGGGGGGCTATGTTGTGGGGGGGGTGCACCCGAATTTAGTCCCACATCGGCTAGTAGCGGAAAGGTTCTGTGCCTTAAATGGGGGGTGGAAATCCTTTCCTCACGAGGGCCCTTTTGTGGGACAAAACCGTGAGGGCAATCCCCCCGTCAGCGCTGGACGCGCGGGCCGGAAACGTCTCCCTCCGTCAGCGCTGGACGCGCGGACCAGAGCGCCCAAAGCGGACAATACCTCGTGGGGGACGCGGTCTCTTTCTGCTCGGCTCGGTTGGGACTAAGGCTGTTGCCGGGGTGAAAATCCCGCAACAGATTGGCGCTAGAAGGAGGGCCGCGCCCCTTGCCGCAGACTACCCCCTAGGACTGGGAGGCGCCACAGGAACCTTCCCGCTAGGGGGGCTATGTTGTGGGGGGGGTGCACCCGAATTTAGTCCCACATCGGCTAGTAGCGGAAAGGTTCTGTGCCTTAAATGGGGGGTGGAAATCCTTTCCTCACGAGGGCCCTTTTGTGGGACAAAACCGTGAGGGCAATCCCCCCGTCAGCGCTGGACGCGCGGGCCGGAAACGTCTCCCTCCGTCAGCGCTGGACGCGCGGACCGGAGCGCCCAAAGCGGACAATACCTCGTGGGGGACGCGGTCTCTTTCTGCTCGGCTCGGTTGGGACTAAGGCTGTTGCCGGGGTGAAAATCCCGCAACAGATTGGGGAGGGGGCCTTGAATTTAGTCCCACATCGGCTAGAGCGGAAAGGTTCCGTGCCTTATAATGAGGAGGGCGAAGCCTTTTCCTCACGAGGGCCCTTTTGTGGGACAAAACCGTGAGGGCAATCCCCCCGTCAGCGCTAGACGCGCGGGCCGGAAACGTCTCCCTCCGTCAGCGCTGGACGCGCGGACCGGAGCGCCCAAAGCGGACAATACCTCGTGGGGGACGCGGTCTCTTTCTGCTCGGCTCGGTTGGGACTAAGGCTGTTGCCGGGGTGAAAATCCCGCAACAGATGGCGCTAGAGGAAGGGCAGCCTCCTCTCTCCATTGACTACCCTCCAGGACTGTGGGGGCCCGTTGGGGTAAAACCTGGCCGGAACCTTCCCGCTGGGGGGGCTATGTTGTGGGGGGGGAGGGGGCCTTGAATTTAGTCCCACATCGGCTAGAGCGGAAAGGTTCCGTGCCTTATAATGAGGAGGGCGAAGCCTTTTCCTCACGAGGGCCCTTTTGTGGGACAAAACCGTGAGGGCAATCCCCCCGTCAGCGCTGGACGCGCGGGCCGGAAACATCTCCCTCCGTCAGCGCTGGACGCGCGGACCGGAGCGCCCAAAGCGGACAATACCTCGTGGGGGACGCAGTCTCTTTCTGCTCGGCTCGGTTGGGACTAAGGCTGTTGCCGGGGTGAAAATCCCGCAACAGTTCCAGTATAAAAAAATACAATAATCTTGTTCCATCTCACCATCGTAGTTGTTAAGCTGCAGGAGATACTTTGTTTCTTAACAAGAACGCACCATGCAAGAACTAGATAAGCTTGCGTGCAACATGTCTCTTTTTTGGGTAAGGATGCAGCATGCCTCAAGTGGGAAAATAATTACAAAATAATGGAGGGTTCAGAAGACAATTGTCGATATCTTTGTAAGCATTTCGAACGATGGATCTTTTCTGAACAAACCAAGAGTCCTTCCTTCCATGCATTGAAGAAATTGGTTCTGATTTTTTATTTTTAAAAGGGCAATCACTAATGCAAGGAGAGGAGATTCATATTAAAGCTATATGGGGCGGCTTCGGCATAGGACGAGCTCCGCCGGCCTCGGCTGTTCTTTTTTGGTATTGGGCGAGCAGGGCTTCGTTGCTCGACATCATCCCTGCGGTCTCTGAAAAGGAAAAGAAAAGCACAAGTCTCATATTAACTTCAAAAAGGAAAAAAGAGAAGAAGAGTAAGAAGCAAAACAGAAAAATGACGCACAACCGTCCTTACCCTCAAAGCGCATCGAGCTTAGGCCGACGTTTATCAAAGCCTCCTCGCTCAGGAGGTCGTTCAGAAGGATATCCTCCTTCAAACCACGAAGAGCTGCAAGAATCTTCTGCTCGCTCACAGTCAGTTCGGAGACCTTATTGTTGGCCTTGACTATTGGCTAGCCCCATGACGGGTTAAACCCCCATGGACCATCGGAGGAAAGAAAGAAGAATTTCTTCTTCCATCTACGGATGGAGGTAGGAGCACCTCGGAATAGTGGCCTACCTCCCCGAAGGGCAAAGTATAGCCACCCTCCATCCTCGAAGTTAGACTTCAACATATAACACCCGCGGAAGATGTTTATCGAGGTCGGTATCCCGTGAGTGAGGCAAAGAGACAGAAATCCAATGATTATTCTCCACGAGTTCGGAGCAAGCTGCGCTGGGACGAGGCGATACCTCTCCAAAAGCTCGGTCACGAACCTATGCAGGGGGCATCTCAGGCTAGCCCGAAGTGTCTCCACATACACTCCGATCCAACCTGGAGAGGGCTTAGTAACTCGGTCCTACGGCCCCGCGAACTCAAGTTCAAACTCGCATGAAGAGAAGAACTGGGTCCGAATCGTGGTCGTGCCCAATTCTTCTCTGGTCAGGGTTGACTCGACCCTGTCTGGACCATGACTCACCTCTGGCCCGAGCTCCGTCCCGCGAGAGGAGGAAGCCCCAGCAGAGGGAGAAGTGCCGCCTGATATTGTCTCACTTACAGTACTAAAAAGAAGAAAAGAGGAAGAAAAATAGAGCAACAAAGAAGAAAGACTGACAGTCCTCCGAGCGGACGTGAGAAGAACAACCTACCATAGTCCTCGCTGGAAAGGCTAATGGACAAAAGCAAAGAACCGAGAGGAATCGCCAAAAACACCTTGAAGCACCTCCAGGAAGGCCGAATAACGATCGGGAGAAAAAGAAAATGAAAGAGGAAGAAGACAAGAACTACGGCGGCCAAATAAAGGCCTTTAGGGCCACGCCAGGGTTTATATAGACCCTCCCAATGGTTCAGATCGATAAGAGCAAGTTGCGCCTCCCATGTAGATCGCACCACGTGCCGACCTCAGAAACCGAACCAGTGTATTAACTTGGATCGTCGCTTTAAAAGCAGAATCAAATCGACGTCTCGTCGAATACTGGAACCTCATCATGAACCCACAGCTTGAAATCGCCTCAAAAAGCAAAAAACCGTCGCCTCGTGCTCTCATTGAAGATGCCCTAAAGCGCTCGAACTCGAACTCGGAAGTCGAGGGGTAGTATTGGGAAAAAATGGATCACTCAAAGCATATGGTCAAATCGCTGACACTTGATGACGAACGTGATGACAACAAGCATACTCTCAGTAGTCACAATCTCAGAGCGCCCGACCTCAGAGCGCCCAACCTCAGAGCGCCCGATCTCGGTACCAACGACCCCAGAGTTCATGACCTCGATCTCGGTATGACCTTGGCAGGTATGGTCTCGTCTGAGTTAAGCCTGATCGACCTCAAGATTAAGAAAGACCCAGTCAAAGAGAGAAACAGACTCCCCACTCCACCGAAAATCAAGTCCTCCATATCCGGGATCAAATCCCGCAATCTCTGCCTTAACGACTGTCAACATTTAAATTCACACGATCTCAACGGATCGCCAACTAGCCCGAAATCTCGGACTACTTACGATAATTCATTGATTCGCACAATTACACCCGGTCACAGGTAACCGCTACATCCCTTCCTCTAAAAAGGGGGGGGGGGGGGGGGCTCTTTTTCCTCCCCGGCCAAAGAGGACTTCCCTAGATCATTTCTCTCTATTTTTTCTCTCCATTCAAAATCCCTCTCTGACTTAAGCATCGAAGGGCCTGCGCCGGAACCTCCGGCTACAGGCTTCTTGCAGGTCCGCTGGAGACAGCCGTCCGCCACCGCACCACCAGCCGGAGCTCCTCCTCCTCGATCCGTGGTCACCTCCGGATCCAATGTTCAGCAACAGGGGGATGATGCAAGTTATAAATCATTCAAAACAATTCACAAAAGATTCATATTAGATCGCATAACTAATGCTGCAAAAACATAAATGGCCTCATCTATTATCTATAATATTATTACAGTTAAAACCATCAAAGCACTGACATAAAGGCTCTTCAAGCATATAGAATGGAACTACCCTTCCATCCAACCAAAACCATTCCATGTGGTAAGACTCCTCTGCGCGGTGTTTGCTGGAATTATGGTTCCAAACTAACATAGATCAGTGCATCTGCAAGCCTTCTCATAGTGCTAACTCTTTAAGTGTTTTAAAATAGCTCCTGCTACAATCTGAAAACTCGCTCAATGTTTAAACTAGACTCCTGCAGCCTCTTGTGTTTCTGTGGCTTCTGATATTGGCTTGGGTTCTGGTTCAACAGGCTTTGTCGCCAAGATCTTACAAATGGGCATGGTGTCATTTTTACTCAAAAGCTTCAATGATGGGTGGACTTCGATATCATGCATCAACACTCTATCTCCAATATCTAGATTTGTCAGGTCCACCTCAATTTTTGGAGGAATGTGTTCAGTTGGGCAGAGGTATTTGAGGCTGGTCCTGATCTTGTGCAGGTAACCCCCTGTATGTACAAAGTAAATTACAAAATACAGGTCAAATTGATGATGCGATGATGATAGAAACAAGCTATGCTTCAGAGAGAACATTTGATGCTTCAGAGAGCACGTGAAATAAAGCTTGAAAGAAGAGCAATTCTCATGAGTATAATACCCATCATAGGAATATAAGCATGAGGCCACAAATTATAAGAATAATCATGCACAAATTGGATTCTGCCACCAATTGTTCTATAGCTTGTGTCTTCGCAAATCTTGGCACTGAATGACAGATATGGTTAAACTGAAAGTGCCAGCTAAGACTGGTAAGGTCTCTTGGCAGTTTTAGCAAATACCTAGGTTAAAGAGATTAGAGAGATTGTATTGCTTGCATTTTACTCTTTTGTCAAAGTTCGTTTAGGAGCATGTTTCTATGTAGTGCAGGGTAAGCATAACTGACTGATAGACGCTCTTATCAACTACTGTCTGTGTCCTTGCACATGTATATGTCAGGAAATTGCTTGTTTTGTACTTTTTTAGTTTAACTTTCCTAACCAGAATTTTTTTCCCTTCTATCATTCATATTAATACCCCACTGTTTTGAGGTTAGGTATTATTTGCCCCTTTGTTTTCCTCCTAGCATTTATGGCTTCATCATTCATCCTGAGCTCTTCTTCAAATCTCTGACTGTTTTAAAGACCTATTCTCCTTTTGGAAGACAGAACAAAATTGTTATTTTGCTTCAGAGCAGTTTAGAGCATTTCTTTTGAACATTGTGCAGTAATATCAAATGAAGGCATCTGTCCAAAATCCCTAAGATATCCATCTTTTAAATCGCTTTTTCAAGGTCATGTTTAATACTAGAGTCCTATTTACCATCTTCCTACCTCCTTGCGATCTTTTCACGCACGCACACACACTATTCTCCCCCATCTCATTTATAACTAGGGCTGCAAATATGTTGAGTCGGACCAATGAAATGCATGAGCCCAACCTGAACCAGTACATGTTAGGGTCTTGATTTTGGATCCAGACCAACCCGTCGGCTGATTGGGATGGGCCAGGTCAGGTCTATGGAAAAGAGTTTGGACCGGGCAGGTCATTCGGCTTGGATCAAGGTCAAGTATGACCCAAAACCAACCCAAAATGTTGTTTGGGTTTGTGTTAGGCCTGCATTAGCTATTCATTCATAGCTACAAATATCAAATCATTAACTTATTAAATAAATCTAAAAACCCACTTAACATGGATTTGCATTCAAAAAACTTTTTAATTTGGTTCAAGAAAATGATTGTTCTTAAGCATACTTTACAAACTATAATTTAAAAATAAATATTTATATATGTGAGAATATTATATATAAGAATCCATCAAAACAAATAATGAATGTCTAAATATACTTAAGTGAAAGAAGGTGAGAGAAGATGGGGTTATCAAAGTTAACAGAGAGATTAGTTTAAATGAGAATTCATTTGATGAATTGGGGAAGATATTTAAGGTGAAGGAAAAGAAGTTTTATATGATTTGGGATTTTGGGTTAGGCTAGATCAAGTCTAGGCCGTGTCAGGCCTGTTTTTTGTTGACCCAAATTAGACATAGATAATATACAGGTTGAGTCAGTTGAAAAATATAAAATGCAAACCTGACTTAGTTTTTAAATTAGGACCAATTTTTGATCCTGACCCAATCATGGATCCTTAAAAAGGGATTAAGTTGAGTATAATCATGTTGGGATCGAGTTGGGTCATTGGTAGAATTGACCCATTCACAACCCTACTTGTAACATCCATAACTATATATATTTCTTCTCAAGATTTAACAATGTTAGTACATACTTCTCAAATTCATTAACAACAGATTTATTCTCTTGTACCTCCACACAAAAATATCCCCAACGGCAAAGGGCCTATTTGGATATTCCTACAGGATTGGGCTGAAAATCCTGCAAGAAGTGGGTTTGTTGGTCCATCTAGATTTCATTTTCTAAGAACTTGTCCAAACACAGCCTAGATCTTAGCCTTTGGGTTATAGAAAAAACAAAAAAACTACAGATGTCTTTTTTTTTTCTTTGTATAGGATTTGGGCTGGGTAGAGTTTGGTTGATACATGGCCATACTTAAATAGACAACCTAATCCACGAATCCCATAGAATTTTCAGCAAAAATCCTATAGGAATAGCAAAACAGGCTCTAAATTGTATTTTTTCCCCTTTCGTAGTGGGTTGGACTTTGCTTAATTCTTTCCCTTAAGAAAGGGGAGGGGAAAGAAAAAAGGCATTTTCTTATAGTGCAAGCTCTTGTTGGATGGAGTTGAGGATTTTAATTTCCTCCTAATGGCGAAAGGCCTACGTGTAGCTCCAAGACAGATCCAATGAATAACAAACAAATAAAATTAAGCCCAATTACATACTTCACATTAGACAAAGATAACTGTTTCCTGTTTGGTTGACACTGAACTCCTCTCAAAGTCATGTTATAGATTATGATACATCTCTCCTCCCCTCCCCTCTCTCCCCTACCATCAAAATTGTACTTCAGAATCTATGCAAAGGCATTACTCTCAAAGAAACAATAGTTTCCCATATCCAAATCAAAAATTAATTGACCAACAATGGGTAGCAAATCCACAACTATTTCTCTCAGATATGCACTACTTTTCTTTGTTCAGTTCTTGTTGATTAACCACCCAGCTGAAAGTTCAAACAACTATCGATGTACGGACTTTGGTCTCTAGAAATGAGACTTGCATATTCCGAACACATGAACTAGTATTAGGCTCACCTACTCACGAGTTTCAATCATCACTTTAAATAGAATGAGGACACGTTTCTCACGAAGCAAAGGAACATCATCATTATCACCCATATTCTCTCCTCATTTAGTGTATCCCAACCTGTTTTGTGCTATATAATAACTACAATTATGGTCGTGATCAATGCAACAGTCGTGATAGACAAAGAAGTGGTCATGACTTTGTTCTTCCGGCATTCAAGTAAAAACAGTCTGTATAGAACATAATTCAATCACCAGATACCAATACATGTACTATAAACGATAATAGAACTAGAGGGCCAGTCTCACAAAATGGCCAGTTGTGGTAATCCTACCACCACATGTACAGTGTTAATCTACAATTGGCATGTGTTAATCTCATGAGCAAAACAACGAAAAAATGTGTTAGGTTATTATTAGTATAAACACAGAGTACTTGTGAATGGGCAAGCATTATTTTTTGACTCCATGATATCCATATATGATGCTGGTCCAGCCAAAATTACTTGGTAATATTATGTGTCACCACCAATCAACTATTAATTGTGAAAATATTTCAGAGCCACCGAGAAAAACTCCAGAATCTAAAGCCATTCAATTACCTAACAAGTTCTATCATACTTCGTCTTCCAACCTTACCACGGATCACAATGCAAGCCCAAAATCTTTGCCTTAACTGAAAGCAACCAAACACCTAAACTTGTAGTTCAACATCAAAGCCTCATAATTTCAAACATGGCTTCTCAAGAATGGTTTCAGCATTTTATACAAATTTCTCATCCATACGTGCAATAAGCATTTTTTTTTGTGTTAAAAGACAATATGGCAGTTCTTGTTGAAAAGAGAGATTAATTTTTTTACTTTTATTAACATGGTAAGGGTGGCAAATTTTAACTATATCCATGAACCTCCTTGAAGCTGTCCAAAACAAGCAGGTTTAGGTGACATTTTTCTTATTGACTGGCCAATTATGGATTTGTCAGACCAATTCTGTTACAATTGGGTCAAATTTAGGTTTCTCTATGGGTCACCATGGATGCAACAAGCCCTTAAGAGCTATCCCTAGGCCGTTAGAATAGTGTAGCAACCCAGTAGGCTAATTGAGCTTGATTTGTGTAATTATGAAATCATATAGTTTATGATTATACCTGTGCAAAATTGATTGACCTGGTTTTGGGTGGGCAGGGTAAAGTTTTTCAAGCTGATGGGCCAGACTAAGCTAGGTTTTAAAACCAATTCAAAATCAAGCTGGGCTTGGGCTTGCCAAATTTTACCCAACTAAACAACTTAAACAAGATATAGAGTATTTAATATTATACTTATAGCTTATACTGTTATATTACATATCAGTTAAATCTCAAATAGAATCTAATGGTGGACTGTGGACAAGAATTGGTAAAGTGGGAACACTAACTCAGTCCCTCCTCTCCTCCTCTGGCTGACGCATCCTCTCTTCTTGACCACCTACTCTCTTGGTTACTAATAGCAGGAGCAGATGTGATAGTGAATTTAGGTGCAGAATATGAGGAAGTGGATCCATCGAAAAAAATTAGAACAAGGAAACACATAGGAAGGGGCATGATTATAAGTTTCTAACATACAGGCAACACCTAAAGTAGAAGTTTCTGGGTATTAAGCTCAGATTTTGTTTTACACATCCTAATAAACAAGCTGTTTGAAATTTATAAGGTCCAGCTGGCAGCCAACAGTATTTGGCATTTACTGGTTTTGATAAACTTTCATTTCAAACAAAGATTTAGGTGCTGATTTTGATAGCACTACAGTATTTTTAGACATTTAATGGTCAAATTTCATTTGAAGACCTCCATCACTCCTACACAGATTCCCAGCCAACAACCAAGACTTTGTACCTTCACTTAGGCTGACCAGTTATATAAGATATAGATCCACTGTCATAACGTCCAAGTGAAGTTGCTATGGACTTGATGACCAAATATTGCACTATTCTTTCAAAATCAAGCGGTACTTTTGTTAATATAATTTGCTTCCCAACAATGATCTCTAAAATGATGATTTCCACTAAAGTGGTTGCTTGAAACAAATATTGGGATCTTGCACAGAATTCACCAGCTTCTCCCAATTACAAGAAGAAAACTTAAAAAGACACACATAAAATAGTCTAACAATGAAGATGAGTTTGTCTCCCATCTCCAAGCTTAAGAATTTGCAAGTCTCCCCCCATTTTGACAATTTACACAGAGTTGTGAAGCCAAAAGGTGGATAGCTTCAACAATTTCTGTCCCTAAGACATGTTCTTAATACAGAGATAAAGTCACCTTCTTTTGCATCCTTAGTCCTATCTGTCCTCACTAAATCACAAATACTTCTACCTATGTTGCAAAAAATTGAAGCTAGGACATTATCCTCTCACCACAGGTCAAGCCAGTGCTCTAAACCTCCAAGACCATTCTCTTATGGTCCTGAACTTCGTAGCTCACAAGAAGAACAAACATGGGAGTTGGAATGAGGGCTATGAAAGAAAAGGTAAATCATGTGATTCACAGTCTACAATGGCATAAGGAATAAGAGTTGGAGTGCACATAAGCATTGCTTTGGCTATACCTTCGACACTATAATGTAGTTAATCCTACTTCTGTGGAACCAACATGAGAAATAAAGCTTTCATTGTCCAACCCCTCCTTACACTGGTTCTTCTAATTACCTCTTTCCACATTTCGTTATCCCAAAACGCTAACCTAACCTCCAAACCCATTCAACAAGGCTTGATTTTGCTATTAAAATCTCTTACTCCGTGTGCCCTTTCATTTTTCCCATGCAAATCAAATACTTTCTTTCTCCCACCCTACACATAAAAACACTTTGCATATGCATTATTCATGCACAAGCACAATTAAGCCAAGAACCTTGTAGACAGAAGAAATACAACCAAAGCTATCAATAAGATTTATACGGATCATCTTAACTAGACGAGATATAGAATATTTTCCCATATCGTCATTGCTATCAATTTCTCTCTCACATAGCTCCCCATGAAGCACATTGAGACAACTTAACCTGAAAGCCTACGTGCTTGACATGTTACATATTAAACATGGATAAGGATAAGAGCAATTCTTAGGTTAACCCCATTTTTAACCTCAAAGCCCACCAAAGCATTCCAAGTCAAAATTACCCTTATCCACAAGCTTATAATCCAACAAGGAAGGGGTGCGCGGCCCCGGGGGAGGGAGGACACTTAAGGATAAAGCTAGAGCTAGATTTGAGGATAAATTACCCTTACACTTAAGTGCCCCCTTGGGGCACCTAAGAATAAAGCTAGAGATAGATCTGAGGCTCTGGACAAGTGGATTAACTAGGCCTTTGGATTCTTTCCATGTTTTGGATGGGCAATACCTTGCTCAAATAGTCACATAACAAGGTCATATGCTTGTCCTATAGGTTGAAAGAATTGCAAAGAATTTCTTATGGATTAATAACCTAAAGAAACATACCTACATACCTAAATACATATATAGTTTCTCCATAAAGAAAAAGAAGAGACAGTTTTGCTGGCAAAAAATTATACTTCTCTAATATGTTTGCTATTTTTATTCTTCATAGTTGTGTGAAAAAAATATAGATACTCATGCATTGGCTCTTCTAACCAAACTATATACCAACCTAAGTTTAAACTGGCCCATTATAAATTCCATAACATAAACAAATGCTAACCATACGACCCTTTAGCCATCAACTTAAATTCATTTTGATATATTGCATGAGGTATATCAAAATTATGACCCATGGTAGATGGAGTAAGCATCAAGACTCAAGAGGCTAAACCAATTACATATGACAAAATAGGTACCGATACATAGTTTCTCCATAAAGAAAAAAAGAGACAGTCGTGCTACTAAAAAAATATACTTGTCTAATATGTTCACTATTTTTGTCCTTCATCTTGATACAAAATACATAGCCTTGGATATTTTAACCAAATTATACCTACCTAAGTTTCAATTAAGCCCATGATAAATTCCATAGCATAAACAAATGCTAACCCTACAACCCTCTAGCCATCGACTTAAATTCATTTTGATATATTGCACAATGTATATCAAAATTCTGGCCATTAGTAGAAGACATTATCACATTCCTAGCATGTACAGAATACCAACATAGGATTAAGGTATGCAGAGAAATAAGGGAACAATAGACAACTTCAGAAACTAGATTTTAAACATCTTGATTTGTCCATCATTAACTATAATAAATTAATCTCACCAAATTCAAGCATCAAATTTTCCTGGATAGGATGATAGGGCTCAGAATGATGAGATTACTAGAAGCATAAAAATTCTAGGATATGAGAAATATGAGGATTCAAAAAGGCATTAAAAACAATGACAAAGTTGTGGCGGCCAAACAATTTTTACATCACCATACATGAAACCACCTTCAAATATGTTCAGATTACGATCCTTAGTAATAAAGTATCAGGGCCTCAATAAAAAGACAAATGCAATCATCTAACTCATTTTCATGTTCCACTTAAATCCAAAGTTAGCATTTCAATATTAAAGCTCCCATATCTCTATTGACCAAGGACTAATTAGTTAACAGACACCAACAGAGATGGTATGGTCATGTGCAACAAAGACTTAAGGAGAGGTTAAGAGGTCAGAGAAGTGGAAAGCATGTCCCTGAAGGAATTGGAAGGAAGTACCATGAATGCCTTCGAAATGGCTTTCCTTAGCCAAATCCCTTGACAACAACGAAGGGTCAAGAAGGTTTGATTATGTTAACCCAAGTAGATAGCATAAGAACCCAATGCAAACAACATGACTGCATGTGTCAATGCACTAATATAGTTTAACAAAATGCCTAAAAGAGTCAGCTGCTAGCCCCTTCAGGTGTCACTTCAATACCACACCAAGTACCTAAAACCCAATGCAACTGTCTAGAGCAATCAAAAGACAACAAGTTGATGAGTGAAAAGAGAACGAATAACGGCAGCAAGTATGAAGGAGTTCTGAAACCTTTCTTAAGCCCGGGGCAGACGTCCTCTCCCTTGTATACCACGGGCACATCCAACTTCAGCTCCAATCCCTTCTCCGCCCACGCCATCACCAAATTTAGAATCTCTCCCGTCTCCTCCTTCCTGTGAACCTGATACCAACCCACAAATCTCTTATCAGATTACCATATGAACCAAATGAAAATATCAAGAAGAAATCCAATAAAAAAGGAGGTTTTTTCCCCTGCCTTGATGGGGAGGACGGTGCCCGAATCGAGGACGACGGCGGAACGGGGGCCAGCGCGGACCTGGAGGTGGATGGGGGTGGAGGAGAAGAAGGGAGACTGCTTGAGGATCTCCCGGATCTGCTTCGCCTCGGTAGATAGAAGCTGCTTCCGGGTAGCGGGGCCGCCGCCCTCGCCGGGGATCAGCACCACCGAGGGGATAAAGCCGGCGGCCCGCAGCTTGGCCGCCACCCGGCTCCCGGTGTGTTCCCTCGGCACCGCCTGGATAGTGCGGTGGTACGCGGCGGAGGGCGTCAGTCGCCACGGCGGCGTCTCCACTGCCGCCCTCCGAAGGAGATCGCCGCCGCCGCCGCCCCACAACCTCGCCATTGCACTCGCTTTTTGGGGGTGCCCGTGGAGCTTATGGGCTCCAGTTCGAGCCGATGCAGGGTTTGTTGAGGAATTGCTTTATGGGCTGCTTTTATAAGGAGGCAGAACCAGGCCCAATTTAGCCCATTTAAGCGCAGATATGATTAAACTGCAAGGAGCCAAGGATAAACAAACATGATGAACAGTTTCATATTTTGCTTCACATTGTTGTCATGTATATGCTTTATTGGTAAATAAAGGCCTAGAGGGATATGGGTTGTATCTTTGGCACAAAAGAAGGATTCACTTTCCTTTGTGTGAATCCACCTTTGGATCGTACAATGGCTGAGAAAGTTGAGTGTGCTTTGAGATCTGTAAGGATCATGATTTAATGATCGATCTCAGGAAAGGAGATCAATCAATCTTTGGCACAAAAGATGATTATATGCAGTAAAAAAAAAAGAAGCAAAGATGATTATATGCTAATTAGGCTTTTCATGATCATAATTGTGCAACTAGTGCTGATAATTTTGGATGATTATAGTGGAGTGGGTGAGAGGAGCAAATAGAAATAAGAAGTGGGGAAAGGGAGGGAGGGAGAGAGAGGATCTCATGATCCTCAAGAAAAACAGTGTATGACAGGAATCAATAAAAGGATTAGGGTGGAGGAACTTTGTTGATGGGTGAGGAGGATTTCTATGATGGTAGGTAAGATTGTAGAGAAAATCTTTGTGCATAGTAACGATAGGGAGGGATAGAGTATAGACCATGCAATAATGAGAAATTAGGTGATGGGTGGTGGATGTCAAAGAATGATCAAGAAAGGCATGCTAAGCAGAAGTTATGATAAAAGGCTCTGGTCTCGGAAGAGATACAGCATTACGAGCCATTCGTAGAAGTGGTATACTATTAAGTTTAGTACGTGATGTAACACCTATGCCACATAATGGGTAACGACCTCCTAAGAAAAGATATGTGTAGAAAGAAGAATTAAACAGATATCAAGAGAAATAAATGATTCAATACTATCTTGGTCGATTGCATGAAAATTAAACTGAAAAAAAGGGAACATTCTAAATTGACTTTCTCTAAATGAACCATAAGTTGATGATGCAAGTGTTCAATACCAGGAAGCTTATTGTTTGCTAGGAGCCAAATCAAATCAAACTGGTGTAGAAATCCATGTACATATTATGTACATCGTATGCATGTGTTAGGATACGCATTGATGTTGTGATGTCTCATAGACCACATTACTCTAGCCAGACTTTTTCCCCCTCCTTTACTATGGCATTAATTAATAATTAGATAACATGTGTAGATATGATATATTATAAATTCCTATTGGAAGAATATTACAATCAGTTATTATGATGTTTATCTCTTTCCCTCTTTCTTTTTTTTCTCGGAGACTCTAATATTGAATTACTTTGACCTTGTAGGAATTTTTTTTTTTTTACTATCGGCCAAGCCCATTGCATCACAACCATTGAATCGAAAAAATTGATATATGCAAATTTATCCTTTCTATCTATATTTCTCAATGAAAATAATAATTATAATGTATATTTATGAAAGCAAAGCGTTCATTTTTTTTTTTTGTGCACGTCAAGGATGTTCCCAATTGTGCTTCCATTCTTGGTAGGGGCACTATTCTAGTTTTTGTCCTATTTTTTTAATTAATATTTAAGAGGAGATAGCCTTTAGATTTGTGGCAAAGTAAGATGAGTTTTCACTTATAGCCGACCTATATGATAGATTTTAAGATCACACTATGCTGGATATTACTTTTCAACATATCAAACTTTCACTTTTTTTTACCTTATTTTAGTTACACTCCAACCATCCCAGGTTTAAAAAATTTTAATCAAATTTTTTAAATTAGCAAATCAACTGAATCTGACCATGTCATCCCTTTCTCTTAATTGGATTCAATAAAGACCGTCTTATAATCTGTTAGATTATCTAATATTATCCTTCTATATATCTAATTAAAGATCGGCGAAAAAATCTCTCGACCCTCTTTGACCCTTCAACTCTATTCGCTGCCTTACTGTCATCTCTTTCACCATCAATATCCTCCATGGCTATTTCATCAGAACACAAGCTAGGAAGATGACTATAAAGCGGAATCAAGCAGAAAAGATCAAAAAATAGCAGAAACCAGTACAAGTACATAGAGATCGTGCTGGCGGGGTGAGAGAGACAGAGAGGGAGGGGGCATACCACGAATCGGTGCTTCCAAAAAACAAGGAATCCAGGAACTCAAGCAGCATGAGATCCCGAGAGAGACGGTAGGGACTAGGATCACCTCGATCGATCGGGGCTTGGGGACGATCGGTCGACGCCGGAGAGAAGGGAGGAGGAGAAGATCCTCGGGCGGAGGCGAAGCTCAATCAACGCTTGAGGGCTAATTAGTCGGTGCCTGAGAGGAGGGACGAGGAGAAGATTCTCAGGAAGATCCACGGGCGGAGGGTGAAGCTCGTTCGAGGCTTGAGAGCCGGTCGGTCGACGCCGGAGAGGAGGAGGCTTGAGGGCAGAGGCAAAGCTCATGCCGGAAAGGAGGGCTAGGGCTCGATCGGGTGGGTATTCGGGGAGGCGGAGAGGCGAAAAAGGAGGCCATGCTAGGGCTCGATCTCGAGTGGTTCGTATTTGGGGAGGAGGCCACTAACGCTTCTTTGAAGCATGACAAAGTATGGCGCCTGGGCTGTTTTTTCCCAACGCGCACGACTAACGTCGACAAAAATGGGTCGGCTTTTCCCATTTTACAGTAGTGATATGATGATCATAAATAACCATAAAATTACAAGCCTTGGTTGATGATCATTATTGACTACAGATGAAATCTGAAGACTGACTCGAAACTATAATGAATTTAATTTCCAAGAAACCTCCTCTATTTGCACAGTCCTTTGTTTTCATGTTATAGTAACAAGTAGAGATGCAAGAAAGATGCATCGCAGTGAGCTATGCATGACACTGATCTCTCCTGCTATGCTTATCCGCCAACCTACAAGCCGTATGCTAGATATATATTCTAATCCAAAATACCCACTTCTAATGAGAAGGCCTTCAACTTCCTCAAGATTTTCTTGTGCCACGTCAGATGCACATGACACTGACTAGATGTGCAAGTATTGCTTGCATGGCACTCACTAATCGCAGGACCAGAAGGTTAAGAGGCAAGGATTTAGAATGTTTACAACACATCAAACCAATGACTAAGATGGTCTAATTATAAAACATGATTTTTTTTCTAAAATGGATTTTGTACAAATCAAAGAAAATATTTTTCCAATAAAGCTTATTTTTTTCCAAGTTCTACAACTTGCCAATTTTAGTAACATAATTTTTATAAATGACAATTAATTATTTTTATAAAACTGTTTATTTTAAATTTTTGAAAACCTAATTTACTAACAACCACATAATCCCATGGAAAGTAAATTACCGATAATATATCTCCTTGTAATAAAAAAAAAATAGCCTGAAGTAATTTTTAATAAAAAAATCTATAGTTACTCATCAACATATGCCTAGGAGAGAGGTGTGGGTAAGTGGATTCAAATCTTATTTTCCATAAATCTCATACATTCACTACACTATGATGAAATTATAAAATGTAACAAGTGCACGCTTGGATAATTGTTTACTGCTCAGATACAACTATAATTCTTCTTGATGAGCAACCATCATTGAGCATCACAATAATATTAATATTTTCTACGCCTAAGTCCGGCCTACGAGCAGCTCTACATGGCACATAACAGAGATGCCAAAGTACAATTTATGTCTTCATGTAAATAAAAGAATTTTTAGCTCCTATATATCCTCCGAAAAATAAAAAGAAAAGAAAAGAAATAAATAGTAAACAACCAACCCTTACACCTAACTTCCTTGACATGAGGGTTTTCCCGCGCTATGACATAACCTGCTTTGGCTTTTTCTTGTTGGCAGATCATATTTTTGTCTCCATAGCACGAGGGGAAAGACAACTTAGAGTTTCTGCTTGTAATAAAAAAAAAAAAAAACGTAAAGTATTTTACAATAATGAATCTAGAGTCAGTCTTCAACATGTGTCCAGAAGAGAGCTAGATACCAATAAATAGAATCAAATCCTATTTACCACAAATCTCATGCATTTGCTACGTTAAAAAGTTACAAGTGGGTGCATGGATATATAATTGTTAGCTGCTCGTATGCAACTATATATATATCATTTTGTTTGGCTGGTAGTTATTATCGAGCATCACAGCAATGTGCATGGCACATAAACAAAGATACAAGTTCAATTATTTCTATCTTCATCCAAATATAAGAAATCCAAATAAAAATTAAAAGAAAAGAAATAAATAGTAAACAGGCCTATTACACTACCTGCTGCTTGGCATTATCTTGCAGGTGCGTCGTATTCTTGTCTCCCTAGCATGACAAGAGAGAGAGAGAGAGAGAGAGAGAGAGAGAAGGGTGGCCAAGAGTAAACGTGAGGTGTCTGCTCTAATGGTGGCTTTGGGACGCCCCCATAACCTGGCAGTGAAGGCAGTAGGGCCAAGGCGTCCCTACGAGCGTGGGGAGAACGTCCTGCGAGCTTTGACTCAGCCCTATATTTATTGAAAGCCCTGCAATTTTAGATAGATAGATAGATAAATAGAGAGAGAGAAAGCATGTCCCATTCGTCATCGTCATTTATTTCTATGCAACCAAAAGGCAACCACCTGAAGATATTTCATGTGATCCGCTTTGGCAACTTCTTTTTGATGTACTGCCTGATGTCGTAATAAATAGTTTGTTGGTGAGACCCACCACCTTTTATTGAATTGCAAAGGGAGCAAGGTACGTAGGTCCAATGTTTGCTGAGCCACCTGATGTTCAAACATAACAGTGTTGCTCCTTTCTTTGAAAATTAGGGTTGTCTCGTTAGAAGATGCACCATAGCTTCAGCCACCTCCATCTAAAAGAAAGGGAATAATGTATGTCTTGGTTAGATGAATTGTCTATCGATCCTTGAAAATTAATTTTATACCATGTAGATTATGATGAAGCAGCTCGAATGATGCCATGCGAACAGCAGTTGGAACATTCTGCAATGTTGTCGACACCAAGCATATTTCATTATGCATGGACCATTGTTTTTTAAAGTTTTTTCTTTGGGAAAATCTTATCTTTCATCTTACATTTATGCCGCGCCTCACTTCGAAATCCGATTTCATTTTTGTTACTATTTAAGCAATGAACTTAGTTAACCTAATTATCCAAAATTCTACTGATCGATCGGATCAAATTGGCATGCCTGCAGTCCTCAATTTTTAGAAATTGTGTTCTTAGAAAGCGCAACAAAATGTTAACAATAAAAGAATTTCAACAACAAAAAAAAAAGAAACATGCGAAAAAATCATTAATTGAGAATCGGCAATATAACGACATGGTTATAATAATTTTGAAGCACTTAGACTTAGCAAGTAACAGTGAATTATAATTCATACAACAGACCTAGCTCTAACTGATTGGAGAAAATTGATCACCATATTATATATGTGCTATGTAAATGAGATTGTTTATTTGATAAACAGCATGGCCTGGTAAATTTAAGGCGCATGGCAGGTGATCTCAGGTGCATGCATGTATGGTATAACATCCAGAAATAATGGCATATTGACCCTAGTATAGTTAACATATATCACATCTGACACCTGGATGTGTGGTCCAAGAAGGTTTCATCCCTCATGTGTGAATGGATGGAAGGAAAATTTGAAGAGTCTAGATGCTTATAATTTAGTTTGGCTGAAGTGGTGATAAACTCAAACATGCATGACCTGGGAGGTGAAACTGTAGTTATTATGGTTCTTTCTTTTATTTTTGAGAAATATAGTTGGTACAGTTTGATACTGTGACTTGGTAAACCAGTCCGATGTTGTAATGCCTGAGGGTGTATCTTTTGCACGAAAGAAGGATAAATTTCCTTTGCATGAATCCACCATTGGATCATCCACCGATCGTTTTGAGATTTATGCAGGTGGATATATGAGTGATGGAGCTCGGAGCGCTTTGAGATCTATGTGGTAGGTGATCCAATGATAGATTCGTGCAAAAGAAGGTGAATTCTTCATAAGTAATGCTATTATTATATGGGAAAAAAAGGGAACCGTCAAACTTAATTGGAAGCATCACATCCCCACATACTTTGCCAAATCATTTCATCTAAAACTGGAAGTTTTCGTCCCCTTCTTTTATTTCTTCAATCATTGATAAGAACTAATAATACAACCAAGTTTCAGTTAAATTAAAACATTTTGATGGACTATTATTACATAGATGATAAGTAAAAAAAAGGGTAGGAACTAGAATGAATAGTGCATTAACAATAAATGTGAGAATATTGGCTTCCATAGATATATCAATCAATGGTTCCATAGGAATAATTCCTTTCAAATTTTCTATTTCTCAACACCAACTTTTCTCATTAGCTACCTTATGGATCTATTACAAATTCATGAATCTTTTTCTGAATTTTTATTTTCTAAAATATGAGGTACTTTATTGCTTATTCTAGCTTTTATGGAAACTTTAACAATTTATAGATTGGTCGTGGTGTTAGACACTTTTATTTGCAAATTCTTTTGTTTAATCCAAGAAATATAAAATAGTACCTTATTCTCATGTATGATGGTGTATGAGAGTGAAGATTGAGGCATAACAAAGGTTATTGCAATAGCAAAATCTTTACCTCCATGAAGATATTGTATGTGACCGACACAACTATGGCTCAATGTTTGCACCTTGCTTCTATTAGGAGGTTCTTTTTTCTGATTTTTTTTCAAGTATATAGTTAATTCTCTGACCATTCTAATGAAATGATTGTTGACAGTGCTGGGGGAGTGGAAGCATAGAGTTTTTTCACTCTATTTTTCATTAGAGCTGCAATACCTGTGATACCCAAGAATAAATATATGCTAGGCATCACAAAGTCTGATATGCATGCTGAAGCTATGGTGGTGGAGAGCATGCATGAGAGAATAGATGGGGAACAACACACTAATCTTTGTTATTCTATCACTATTTCCTCTACTTTTGTTGCTCACTTACAAGAAGCATGACTCATCATCTGGACACAAAAGGATACATTGATGACCCTTGCATAAATTTAGTAGTACAATCCAATTAAAAGAATAACCATTGAATACTTGCATGGAACTCCAAGAAATATCACTTGGAAATACTAAAGACCTTTATAAATAAACTAGCATCAATCCTAATTAGTATTTCATGATTAGATATATTTTATTTTCGAACAGATACTGCTAACATTTATTCCGAAAAAATTAAAAAAAAAAAATTATGAGCATCATCCTAATTTGAGATGCTACACTCAAGGAGGTCTGCAGCTAAATAAAGAAATGAAGCATCATGGATTATCAGGCTACGCTGAATTGCAGCTAATAATTTTTATAACAAAATTTCGAGTATATCTTTCACGCAGAAAAACGACGTGAATCGTTGGATCGCATTCTACATGGATCTTCACAAATCTCGAAGTGACTACTGTACAATCCAATGGTATACACCCTGAACCGGAAATTTCGATGGTCCACAGGAGGCCCATGGATTTATGCTAGCAGCTTGCAGAAGCGAAACCTTAATAGAAGTACTCATCTCGTGTAAGTATATTGAAACAGCACAGGTCCATAATGACAGCGAAGATTGCATCACAACCGTACGCATCGTCCATCATTAAAATCGGGACCAATGCTGAATTATTGAACCTAACCTTCCAACTTTTATTGCTCCCGATGGAGTACGGTTGACGTCCCATCAGCTTCACTCCACATCCGGTTCGTCACCCTGAGTGCATGGGGCTGGACGGATTGGTCCTCGTGGTCCCTCCAAAGAAGGTGGTACCGAGAAGGACTTGAAGAGAGCCAGGTCCAGACGCAGGAGCAACATCAGCTTATTTATCCTTGTGGTCACACCATTCTAGCTAGGATGTGTTTGCTTCCAAGTTAAATTCAAACCAGAGGCTTGACATGGTTTATGAGAAATTTAGTTAATATAATATGATTGAATCTAGTTGGTTTTCTGACTTCAAAACTGATAAGTGTGACTTTTTGCTGAATTTTTAGTCGTTTCTTTTCCTCCCAATAAACAAGGTGGCAAAATTTGAGAGAATAGATGGCCCATAAATTTATGTTGAGATTACTCAATTAATCATGCGCAATATCGCATTTATGATTCAAAGTACACATGGGATTAAGTGTACCCTTCTTATGGAGCCACTTGAAGTCCTTTTTACCTGCCAAGTTAGATCACAGCTTCATGTCCCTTTTAGTAGGACCTCTATGATCTTTGATGCTACTATCTGTATGTCCCACTCGATGAGAGGTTAGGTGGACAAGAAATGAGCATGAAGTGGACAAGAAACGACTCAAACATGCCAATTGCCGATGGTTTTAATTGGATTGATATGTTTCTCATCTCCATTTATGCTCGCACCACTAAAGCCATTCATACCTCAGGGATGAGAGTTTAGAGATTGAGGTGTTTGCCAATACTTCGTCAAAGCTAACAAATTGCCCTTCAAATATATTTAAAAATCCTTTTGTGCAGCAGGAATGGAGCCTCCAATATTTCTGGAGATACGCCTCTAAAAGGCTTTAAAGGTTGAACCGCTGCCCTCTCACAGAGCTTAATTTCTCTCATGTGACATACTAGAATCCATGGGCACAAGAGGCCTGTCCTCATGAAGTGCCAGGTCTAAGAATGTAGAAGTAACTCTAATTCTATATCTTCTCCAAGAAATTTGACCTTTTAGGAAGATAGGGACAACTGATCACTCTAGGGAGTTTTCTGGACTGGTGAGAGGGAGCTGCCTAGAGCATTTCAAGACTTGTTACTTTTTACATTTTTTGGATGTATTAATACTAGACGTGTATAAGTCATCTGTTGTAGCAAAAAAAAAGGAAAAAAGATAGGGATAAGTGATCCAGTAAAACAAACAATATTGGAGAGAAAAGCTACATATGTGATACATATTTACAATTAATATTATATGTTGTAAGCCACACAAACCAAATCCAAATTACTAACCTTAGTAGTTAATTTGGCAAACATATTGGCATACAATTGCAACCTTTTTTGTAAATCTATATCACTACACTATGATATGTCTATCTGTATGATGAAGCTATTAATACAATGTACAATAATCAAGAAGTTTTTTTTTGAGATAAACAATAATCAACAAGTGATCAAGGAGTTCGAGCGGCAATAACCAACTTAATTATTATATGCTATACCAAACCTTTAACCCATCATAAGTTTATAAACATAATGGCTTCCCTTGGGGCCAGGCCACTATATTTAAAATCATGGTGCAGTTTTAATATCATATTATGTGATAAATATTAGACTTTTTGCTGGATCAGGCATAATAAGAAAGAAAATTGACCTGAAAATGGCCGAATAATATCATATAATTTGCTTTTCTTACCCATTAACGGAAGTCACAAAGACTTCAAAGTCCAAAATCTTAATGGAACACTAGTTTTAGGCCCACTTAAGATTAGCTAATCAACTCATTAGTCCAATTCTTATACCAAGAGGGCTTTAGTCTAAAATCCAAGCCACTGACTCGTAAAAGTGTGGGCCACTGTTGCCCGAGCAGATTGGAAGGGTCCAACCTTGTAGAGAAATACATGCACACGCATACATATGTATACAAAGAGTTGGACTATGCATTTTATGCTAGCTCTTTGAAAAAGGAGTTAATAATTTAAAACCAATGATATACTATGCAAATTCAAGATACAAAGTATTGAACATGTTTTACACCATAAAAAATATCTATAAACTAAAATTCATATAATTTTGATGGTCTATAATTTAATCAATAAGTAATGTTGAAATGGACGGCATTATGATCTAATTATTAAAATCTATTAAATTTAAATCTGGTCATATTTTAAGATATAGTATCAGGATTCATAAAGTAGATTTTTAATTTATGTATCCTACCATATATTTTACTACACATTAAAATTGATACCATTCGTTTTGATACTAACTTAATATATCAGTTAAATACCACCAAATTATATAAATTTTCATTTCTAGACTTTTTTTTGTAGTATAGATCATGTTCAACAGTTTGTATCTTAAATTTTTGAATAGCCTATCATTAATTTTAACATCATGAACACCTTTTATGCAAGATGAAGGTCTCATGTGTTGCTTTAGGTGGGGCTTGCATAAATATTTTTCTGGATATATTTTTCTTCTTCTTTTTCTTAGGTACGGATGCACGCAGGCACACAAACAGATGATAGAGAAAGAAAAAAAAAATATGAATTGTAATTATTATTATTGGGTTAAAAATCTTCTATAAAATTTCCACATCATGACATATTATGCTCATATAACGACAAATAAGATCAATGGGGATGGTCCACACTTTAGCCCAATTTGTTATCTCTTACAACTTTTCTCACATATGTGATTGTCACCTTGCAATTATGTCTAAGATTTTTATATATATACCCCTATAAAATTTAGGATATTGTATACTTATCCCTATAAAATGATAATTTGCAAATCTACCCTCAATTCATCCTATTTTTTCAATTTTATCATTTCATTAGATTCTTGGCTGATAGTGTTTTTAAGTTATTATTATAAATATAAAATGACTCTATTATCCTTTTGCATCGGTACCTTCTAGAAATTTATGCAAAAATAACTCTTTGTAATACAATTTCAATGTTAAAATTTTCAAAGGTAAACAGAGTTATTTTATACTTAAAAACTAATATATGTTAATATCGTTAGCCAAAAATCTAACTAGATGGGTATCATTACAAAAATAGGATGAATTGAGGGTTATATATATCCAGAAAGTGATTTTCAGAAATAAATATGCAAATATCCTATATGTGCAAGATATATATGCAAAAATCTCATTATCTTTTAAGCATCTTGTGTAATATAATCTATCACTATAAGAAAGAATCTTAACTGATGGCCAATAACCATCATGTTAACATTATTCTCATTTTCTGATACTTGTAATCATCCTAATTTTTTCACCCCATTTTTGCCCATTTTGGTACCGTTTCTATTCCATCATTTAAGAGGAGAACATAAGAGCAATGATAGGAATCCAAATGATTCTATCACATACTTGATCGTACTTTACATGTACTATATAATTCTAAAGAACTAATTAATTACCTGCTAAAGAAAAATAATGGATAGGATTGATGCACTTTCTTGGAGCAATGATAACTTAAGAAATTTTTATTTGATTATGTTTTTTTTAAAAAAATAATTATTCCATGATAAAATAGAGTAATCATCTATTTTATTTTCGTGACATTTTTATATGTACATAAACATAGGATGATTCACGAATTTGCTAGAGACTCCTACTTGTTACATGTGGTCCAAGAGGATTTGACATATAAAAAAAAAATGGTCTAGTGCAAAAGACTCCTATAATTGGAGGGTTTAGTGAGAGTTAAATGTATGCAGTTTTATTTCCATATGCAAAGAGGCTATTCTATGCTTCGAATATGTTATGCCCAGATCACAGCGAAGTAATCTCACCATTGTGTCATGGCTTATTTTTCTAAAAAAAGGGACATCACAGTATAAGAAGCTTCAACCATTGCAAAATTGAAAAGGGTTAGATGTGTATAGTTTTATCTCATATACATCATAGTGCATAAGGCTCTCAACATTGTAGGATCTGCGAAGGGTCAAATGTTTGTAGCCTTATCTAGCTTCATGCACGGAGAAACCGTTTCAAAGTTTCAAACCAATAGCATGCAAGTTTTAATGGAGCAACCTTAACATTGTACCAAGACGTATCCTCAGAAAAGGGGTAGCCTAATACACAAAGCTCCTATCACTGCGGTGTTTGGGGATGATCGAATACTAGATAGCAAGATGATATTAATTATTCTAAGTAAAAGTTGTCTATGCAGTTTAAAAGAGATTAATAACCATCCAAAACTCGTATTAGACACATGAAATATATGTGAAAAGAAGTATGTATATTTGTGATAATTATCTCTCTTTGAAATTATTTTCTATTTGTTTTCATGTAAATCAATAATATTTTTTAACTTTTGGGTGGTCCATTTTCCTTATTGTTCTTCCTACAAGTAATAGCTATAAAGTTTATTTAGCAATGATAGAAATTACTATAAAGGTGAGGATTGAGGAGAGTGGTGAGATAATATTAAATTAAAACCTTGACAACATGGATGCTACATGAAATCAGGTTCACATTATTTGATAGCAGGGATAATTAAAGGAGAAACATCCCAATGCAACTTTGGACTAAAGAAGAAAAATGGGATAAAAAAATGGACTTCAAATTTAACATAGACATATTTCACATCATTCATGTCATTCAAGTTAAATTGATGATAAGAATTTTTTGAGGCAAAGAATGATAGATGTCCAAACATTTAGATGCAAGGTAGCATCAAATACACATGGGCCTATATAATGTACTCTTTTGTTTTTTTTGTACAAACGTATCATATATATACTTGCACCTGTACAACGATGTTTCTTTGTCATTAACATAGAATTTACTGCATCAATGCACATCCTACATGGTTTGAAGACTTGTTGATCAGTAGGAGGTGGTGCATTCAAGTATGTTGTTTGATGCATGTGGCATAAAATAGTTCACAAAGAATTTTGTATGAATGGAGCAGAAGATATGTAGCATATTACCAAAAGTGATCTACCTTATTGTGCATCTCACATTAACCTGTGGCAAAGAAAAACCCTTCAACTTTGTTGTGAGTTTCATAAAAAAATATTTAAGGAAAAAAATTCAGCCCTAAAGTTATATGATTTTGTGACAAAATGCCTTGCAATAATCAAATTAATCTATCATTATTTTGGCCGACTTAAACAACTAAACTTGTAGTAGATTGGAGATATTTGTCTTATCAACCAACCAAAGAATATTGGATTTGTTCTACCAAAAAATAAAAAAACACAATGTTGTAAACATAATCCACGTATTTTCTCATTCTAACTATATTGGAAGTATTTTTAAGTATGGCTAGCATGTTTAGCCAAAGCTTGCTATGACATTGGCTAAAACATAAAATTATATGAATAAAGTCATAGCCTTTATAATTTAGTTTATCACTTTATGGTAAACTTGATAAACTCTAACTTCAAGTGACAATATAAGTTCTTTTATAGCCCAATTTATTGGACAAGCATGTGATGAAGTTTCTAGGGCACAATCTGGATATTTCTTTACATTTTTTTAATGGATTTCACACATCATACTTCTTTAAAAAAATATGAATGCATTTTCTTTTCTTTTATGGCTAAGCACCACTCCAATTTGTCCGTATATAATTATATGCTTGATGCATCCTAAATGTACCAAATTTGTACCATAAAGATATATAAAAACATCATGTACCTTCTTTTACCTTCTCGAATTTCT